>NC_085845.1:91923023-92523023 GCF_035594765.1 Anolis carolinensis | reverse complement strand
TGGTCCTTGGGAGTTCCAGTTTCCCTAAAGGAGGGCAAGAAGCAATCCCCTGGGGAAAGATGTCCATGCCTCTTTCACTAAGAGTTTACAGCCCCAGGCGCGACGGCACACTATCTTTTTAATCTTTGCTGTCATTATGAAAACTTTTATTCCCCCCCTCCTCACCTTACCCAACCACCACTGGGCTCCTCTACTGACATGGTTTAAGGCCTTCCAGGCTGGCCCCATGCTCCTAGGCCTAAAAGAAGGACGTCATCTTGCCTCAAAAGAAGGCAGCTTTCATCTTCTTTGTAAGGCCCTCCTTTCTTCAAAAGACAGCAGACAACATTGTTATTATCTTTTTAACGATGCCTTTTCATGCTTAATAGGTTGATCTTGGGCTGATGGAAATACAGTAGAGTCTCGCTTATCCAACATTCGCTTATCCAACGTTCTGGATTATCCAACGCATTTTTGTAGTCAATGTTTTCAATACATCGTGATATTTTGGTGCCAAATTTGTAAATACAGTAATTACTACATAGCATTACTGCGTATTGAACTACTTTTTCTGTCAAATTTATTGTATAACATGATGTTTGGGTGCTTAATTTGTAAAATCATAACCTAATTTGATGTTTAATAGGTTTTTCCTTCATCCTTCCTTATTATCCAACATATTCGCTTATCCAACATTCTGCCGGCCCGTTTATGTTTGATAAGTGAGACTCTACTGTAGCACCACATCAAGTAGGAAATAAGGTACCACTTATAAAGTGGGGAGGCAAATTTAACTAATTTACGACGTTGGAATGAGAAAGTGATGTCACAGTTGATGATGAAGCAGCTGTTCCCCCCTGTGGCCAGAATCGAACATCCCCTCAGGAGAAGGTTAAATTGTCTCTGCGTCTGTCTCTGTCTCGGTTCTGTGTGTATATGGGCATTGAATGTTTGCCCTATAATGTAATCTGTTTATATATATATAAATGGTTCTGTTTATATGGTTATGCATTTTCTAATAGCTTTATTCTTAAAATCCAAAATCCAAAAATGCCTATAATATATATTCTTACCAAATGAACCCAGGCAACATCAGGTACTTAGGCAACATTATTTATTTATTTATTTACGGTATTTATATTCCGCCCTTCTCACCCTGAAGGGGACTCAGGGCGGATCACATTATATACATATAGGGCTAACATTCAATGCCCATATACACACAGAACCAAGACATCATCCACTGTGACGGCACTTCCTCATTCCAATGTCATAAATTAGTTAAACTTGCCTCCCCACTTTATAAGTGGTACCTTATTTCCTACTTGATAGATGCAACTATCTTTCGGATTGCTAGGTCAGCAACGAGCAGGGGCTATTTTTTTTAATTGACGGTTCTCACCCCGCCACGGGATGGCCTCGAACTCATGAGCTCATGGTCAGAGTGATTTATTGCAGCAGGCTGCTCACCAGCCTGCGCCACAGGATGTTGTGGATGTTGTCCATCTACAACTTATGCATTTTATTAATGGGATAATTCATTTTAAAAAAATTAAAATCCCTTTTCAAATAACCCGGGCATCGCCAGGTACCCAACCAGGTATATAGTAATAAAAGTCAGTGTTTCTGGGTGTCTATGTTTGTATGTATGTATGTATGTATGTATGTATGTATGCATGCGGCGGTGTATACTTCCGCCCTGGGATCTGACTACCACAGACCACTGCAATACCCCACAAAACATGCATCTGGAGCAGTTTTGACAAGGATGGACCACGGACGAAGGAATTTGCAGTACCATCACCTGCTTTACAGACCACACAACCCCCACCAATGGCAGACTAGGACAAAGCTTGGAACACAAACTCCCTATGACTTTTAACCCTGGAGAATTTGGTGAAGAATGGAACATGGATGATAGGATCGGAAGTACCTTCACCCACATCCAGAGACTATTCCTAACCCCCTCAGTCATGTATCTGTACCAAAGATGGCACAGACCCCCATGACTCTTCTTATATACTGCTGAGGTTTTTGGGAGGATTGACCACAGACAATGGGATTTCCAGTAGCTTCAGCCCCATCCAGAAACTACTGCAAACCCCATCGGCCATAGATCTGCATCAATGGGCCCATTCATAATATCCAAAACAACTCAATGTCCGCTACTAATAACCCGGGCAGCGCCGGGACCCCAAGCTAGTATATAATAAAAGTGAATGTTTGTATGTTTGTATCAGCGTTTTGATTGGTCGGGCGGTGTATGTGCTCGCATTTTGATTGGCCTGGCAGAATATGGGTCAGCTTTCTGATTGGCTGGGCGAAATGTGCCAGCTTTCTGACTGGCTGCCACTTTCATAGGCCACTGGGATCGCTGAGGGAAAAACTACCACCAAGTGGCTTCGTTCGGCCTACTTCTCTCCTCACAATGACGCTAGCTTTGGGACAGTTAACAGCCTTCGGCCTACACTTTGGTAATCAAAAACACCATTGCCACCACCAGGAAGGCCCGACATGGACCAAACTTGACACACATAACCCCTACGACCCATGAACCCACTGACAATGGATGGCCCCCTTTGGCCCCTCTGCTGACATGTTTAAGGCCTTCCAGGCTGGCCCCATGCTGCTAGGCCCAAAAGGAGGATGCCATCTTGCCTCAGCTTTCAACTTCTTTGTAAGGCCCTACTTTCTTCAAAAGACAGCGGAGAACATTGTTATTATCTTTTTAATGATATGCTTATGAACACTTCTAGCCCCCAAAGCCCCAATCCAAGCCTCCTTTGATCATTTTGCTAACACGTTTCAGGCCTTGCAGCCTGGCTCCATTGTGCTAGGCCGCAAAAGAGGCGGCCATCTTCCCTGTTCCAAACAGGGCAGCTTTTGCCTGGGTCTTTTGGATACAGCACTCTCCTTCAACAAGGTCAGGCGGCAGTACGTAAATAGGTTGATCTTCGGCTGATGGAAGTAGCACCACATCAAGTAGGAAATAAGGTACCACTTATAAAGTGGGGAGGCAAATTTAACTAATTTACAACGTTGGAATGAGGAAGTGCCGTCACAGTGGATGATGAAGCAGCTGTTCCCCCCTGTGGCCAGAATCGAACATCCCCTCAGGAGAAGGTTAAATTGCCTCTGCATCTGTCTCTGTTTCGGTTCTGTGTGTATATGGGCACTGAATGTTTGCCCTATATGTATATAATGTGATCTGTTTATATATACAGTAGAGTCTCACTTATCCAACACTCGCTTATCCAACGTTCTGGATTATCCAACGCATTTTTGTAGTCAATGTTTTCAATATATCGTGATATTTTGGTGCTAAATTCATAAATACAGTAATTACTACATAGCATTACTGCGTATTGAACTACTTTTTCTGCCAAATTTGTTGTCTAACATGATGTTTTGGTGCTTCATTTGTAAAATCATAACCTAATTTTATGATTAATAGGCTTTTCCTTAATGCCTCCTTATTATCCAACATATTCGCTTATCCAACATTCTGCCGGCCCGTTTATGTTGGATAAGTGAGACTCTACTGTATATAAATGGTTCTGTTTATATGGTTATGCATTTTCTAATAGCTTTATTCTTAAAATCCAAAATCCAAAAATGCCTATTTCTAATATATATCCTTACCAAATGAACCCAGGCAACATCAGGTACTTAGGCAACATTATTTATTTACAGTATTTATATTCCACCCTTCTCACCCCGAAGGGGACTCAGGGCAGATCACATTATAGACATATACACATAGAACCGAGAGATCATCCACTGTGATGGCACTTCCTCATTCCAACGTCATAAATGAGTTAAATTTGCCTCCCCATTTCATAAGTGGTACCTTATTTCCTACTTGATAGATGCAACTGTCTTTCGGGTTGCTAGGTCCTTTGGCTCTGGGAGTTATAGTTCACCCTTATATAGACAGCACTGAACCCAGCCAACTTTGGATCTGGACCAAAGTTGGCACACTGCCTCATCATGTCCAACTGAGCATACAGGCAGGGTTTCGGGGTGATTCTCCTTTGGCTCTGGGAGTTGTAGTTCACCCTTATATAGTTAGCACTGAACCCAGCCGACTTCGGATCTGGACCAAACTTGGCACACAGCCCTATCATGCCGAACTGTGCATGATACAGGCATGGTTTTGGGGTGATTGATTTTTGGCTCTGGGAGTTGTAGTTCACCCTTATACAGACAGCACTGAACCCAGCTGATGACGGATCTGGACCAAACTTAAGTGATATTTTCTCACATCCCCAAACAACTCAATGCCGTCTACTAATAACCCGGGCACCGCCGGGACCCCAAGCTAGTTATTAATAATAATAATATTTTAAAATCACTGAAAAATACAATATTTTCCTTAGCACTCTCCCAATGATGTTTGAAACAACAACAACAAATCACCCCAATACTCATTATATCTCCAAAGTAACAGTACAGCGGGCCCTTGGTATCAGTTGAGGATTTATTCCAAGATCCCTCTGTGGATATCAAAATCTTTGGATGTTCAAGTGCCATTACATACAGTGCAGTGAAATTGTGTCCTTTATATAAAATGACAAAATTATGGCTTTGATATTATTATTATTATTATTATTATTATTATTTGGTGAATATTTTCAAAAGATGTTCGGTATGGAATATGCTGCCTCAGACCATGGTGGAGTCTCCTTTTCTGGAGGTTTTTTAAAGCAGATGCTGAATGACCATCAGTTGGTGGTGCTTTGTTTGAGTCAAGCAAGGCAGAGGGTGGGACTAGATGACCCTTGTGGTCTCTTCCAACTCTGGCCCCTTCAACTCTGCATTATCTACTTTGAACTGGATTACGTGAGTCTACACTACCATATAATCCAGTTCAAAATGATAATTGGATTTTATATGGCAGTGTAGAAGGGGCCTCTGTGATTCTATGATTCTATGCCATGCATGGTGGAATCTATGGATACAGAATCCATGGATACAGAGGGACGACTAAATCAGGTTATTTTTTTTCAAAATATATTTACAAAAGATAATGTGTAACTTCCAAGCTCTGGTTTACAAAACATAACACGTTGCTTCCAAGATTCCCTGGTGAACCTTATGGCTGATAGACAGACATATGAATTTGATCCCACAAAATCAGCACTCTCGCCATCAAACCACACTGACTCACAAAGTACTAAATCACACTGAACATATGAAAACAGATTTTGAGCCATAAGTTGTGGCAGTTGATATAAAACATTGTCCGCCCCCATCCAAGTATACGTTTAGTGTCTACTAAAAAAATGAGTAGGAAATCTGAATTTTGCAAGAAGCTGGCAAGAATGACTTCAGGGTAAGTGAATAAAGGGTGTTCTTCCATGCGAATGTTATTTTTAATTTGCTTTGAGAAAACACAAGGCCATGCAATGAGAAAGTAAATCTGTTTCTTCTTTTGCAACTTTAAATAAACACAGAATTAAAAATGCTGGAAGACTGGTACAGGTTGAATATCCTTCATCCAAAATGCTTGGTACTGGAAGTATTTTGGATTTCAGATTTTGCAATATCTGTATTTGCATGCCCATTCATACGTTGGAGATGGGACCCATGTTTAGACACTAATACTTTTATATTTCATATGCACCTTGTGCATAGCATTCAGACAATTTTAGGTCTAGTTGTGTCCGACTCTGGGGGTTGGTGCTCATTTCCATTTCTAAGCCGAAGAGCCGGTGTTGTCCAGAGACACCTCCATGGTCATGTGGCCGATATGACTGCATGGAGCGCCGTTACCTTCCTGCTGGAGTGGTACCTATTGATCTACTCACATTTGCATGTTTTCAAACAGCTAGGTTGGCAGGAGCCGGGGCTAACAGCGGGAGCTCATTCCACTCCCCGGATTCGAACCATGGACCTTGCGGTCTGCTAGTTCAGCATCTCAGTGGTTTAATCCGCTGCGCCACTGGAGGTTCCTAGACAATGTTACTGTATATAATAGTACCGTATTAATCATGTTGGTTATGAAACAGTACTTGTGTACGATCTCAACTACCCATGTGGACCATTGTGGGTTTTGAACTATTTTGGAAATTTTGGATAAGGGATGCTCAGCCTGTACTGATAAGAAAAATTATCTTGCAAAGGGCTATACTTGGAAGTATCTAGTATATAACTAAAGAAGACATGAAAAAAATACAGATCTCCTTGCCCTAGCTCAGAGAAGCCTGATCTTCTTTTTAAAATGTGGGAGGATTAAAAAGGATTAAAAATAATAATTTGCTCAAGATCAGGAAACTCTGTGCAAATTAGACATCTGTTAGAATCATTTTGGGGCATTGATACAGAAACCCCAGCTTGTGCTTAGGCAGTCAGCAGAGCCAAAGGAGAAAAGCTATGCACACCTGCAGACTGGTTGGTTTTGACTTGGTAATACAATCTAAATGAAACTAAATCAAATGAGAGTGAAGTCAACACTGGAAGCGGCGTGGATGCCAAGAGATTCATTGTGTTACTGACTTCCAGAAGAAATTATGACGTGTTTGTCTCTTGGGCAGCACTCGTACATTTTTGTTATAAACTAGCAAAATGTTATCTTTCCATTGAACATGATATATGTGTGTACATGTAGAATGAGAACCTATGTGCTACATTAAATACTGCACATGGAAATAACATTAGAACAGGGTATGGGATAGGGCTAAAATGCAGGTTTTGCTATCTCTAAATGAAGTTCTTTATTTTCTTCATATGAATGAGTAGCAACCATTCGACTTAGGGGTCAAGAGTGAACGAATGTTATTAAAAAGACTATGGCCCCTTCCACCCAGCTGAATAAAATCCCACATTTGCTGCTTTGAACTGGTATATATGGCTGTGTGGACTCACATAACCCAATTCAAAGCCGTTATTGTGGGATTTTCTGCCTTGATATTCTGGGTTATAAGGCTGAGTGGAAGGGTCCTATAATTGGGTTAGGGTACTGTGGCTGTGACTTGCATGTATGAGGGTTGAATGAAAAGTAATGCCTCCACCTTCGTAACTCCTCAACAGATGGCAGTACTGGTATGCAGCAGGTACTGGCTTGTTCAGTAGACTCTCCTCTACAGTTCCATTTGGTGGGAAGACTTAGCATTGAACGGTTGTGTTGTTCATGCGAAGTATGGAACCCTGACCAGATGGTCGGTCAATGTGACTTAAGCAACGTGCAGTCATTGAATTCATGACAGCAGAAGGGGAAAGGAGAAAGGACGCCCAAAGGAGAAAGGCCTTTCATTCATTCTCATAACGTGAGAGGAGTTCCTGGCAAATTTCAAGTCTGTGCGCTTTCATTTCAGGCGTCAGCATTCTGGGTACCCATCATTGTGATCGAGGTGACCCCCCCCCCCCCCGGACTTTGTAAAAGATAGTTCAAAAATCAAGACTTTATGTTCTATATTTCATAATTTATAGTAGAAGGTGATTGAGACTTTTTACTGGAGTTTACTGTGGATTATGCCTGCACTCTGAGGCAAGAGATAACAACTTCATGAATTGTAAAATCATGCTGCTAAAACTCCACTTTTATGAATTTCCATGCTGGGTTCTCCAGATGTTATGAACTTCGTTCTTATCAAATATTTTCAATTGTTTATATCATTCATGATTCCCCTTTATGCAATGTAACTCACTTTTATGGATTCTCCCTTATTTCCATGAAATCTATCTATCTGCCTATATGTATTTGTACTCTTTGGGATCCCCGGAAAATATGTATTTTTCCCAGCATGGTTTATATTCCAACTTTATTTTATTTTTCATTTTATTTCATATAATTGTCAAGTCATGAAATCAAATAGGAAATATTTTGAACTCAACCTGAACCCCAGAACTTATCCCATTTCCTATGACCCAGGCTTCCTTTCCCAAAAACAAAAGGATAATCTGCCACCGCTAAACCCAATCAAATTCAAATTGCATGGACAATATAGGGCTTGAGTCGCCGAATTCGGAGTGTTGACCTAAAGGTGATTCGCCCCAAGGCAAACATTGTCATATCTCACCCAAAGGAAAATCCAGGACACCTCAGGAAGGCGCCCTGCAGAGCCTGTCAATATGGCTCATCACCACCCATCTTTGCTTCCACCTCTGACACCCCAAGACATATCTAAAATCTGTATACGTGACAGAAACCCGGACACCCTTGATTGCTGCCATTAATCACCCTTTAGAAATCGGTCTAGCAGGAATTAATCCGATAGTTCCTGCCCTGTCACCTCATTGTTTCAATAACTCCCGCCTTCTCTTTCCTGATTGGCCCGAGTAGAGACAAAAGGCAGCTTCCTATTGGGCCAATGGAGCAAGGCGGGAAACGAAAGCCCGCCTCGTTCAACCTTCTAGCCTATCAACGATCAGATGGGCGGGGGAGCAGGGCGGGAAATTCAAAGGGCTGTCAGACTGAAATTTTGTATAAGTATGGCTTTATTTTGATTGTATGGTACCCTAGTAGACCGAATGATCGCTACTAGAGTCCTCTTCAGCTGAATTGCTCAATAAAAACTCCTTGGCGGATTTTCCTTCAACTTTGGCGGACCTTCTTCATTTCGGCTTCAGGTTGTATTGCGGCTCATATTTTCCTATTGGCTCCGCCAAGGTCCGTTCTCTCAGGACCGGATCGGGTCTCTCCTCAAGGGCCCCGATCCCCTAAAACGCAGTCGACAACATCATGCACAGATCTTCCGATAGCTAAGCAAAGCAATAATGTGACCCACACATTCTTGTGAAATGCCGATTATGCTTGAAATTTCTCTCTGAGTGATACGACGATCGTCCTGAATCAATCTGTCAACCTTTTGCTTGTGAAACTCGATGGTTGCTGTCACAGGACATCCAGCTCTTTGTCATGTAAGTCAGATGTTTCCACCTCAACATCTTTAAACTTACTCACCCAACGATGCACAGTACTCACATCAACACAATCACCATAAACAGCTTGCATTCTCTGATGAATCTCCTTTGGGGTGACACCTTCTGCTGTCAAGAATTCAATGACTGCACGTTGCTTAAGTCACATTGACCGACTGTCTGCGCAGGGTTCCATACTTTGCACTTTAACAACACAACCGTTCAATGCTAAGGTTTCTCGCCAAATGGAACTGTAGAGGAGAGTAACTGTAGAGGTACTGAACAAGCCAGTACCTGTCGCATACAAGTACAGTAGAGTCTCACTTATCCAACACTCGCTTATCCAACGTTCTGGATTATCCAACGCATTTTTGTAGTCAATGTTTTCAATATATCGTGATATTTTGGTGCTAAATTCATAAATACAGTAATTACTACATAGCATTACTGCCTATTGAACTACTTTTTCTGCCAAATTTGTTGTCTAACATGATGTTTTGGTGCTTCATTTGTAAAATCATAACCTAATTTGATGTTTAATAGGCTTTTCCTTAATGCTTCCTTATTATCCAACATATTCGCTTATCCAACATTCTGCCGGCCCGTTTATGTTGGATAAGTGAGACTCTACTGTACTGCCATCTGTTGAGGAGTTACGAAGATGGAGGCATTACTTTTCATTCAACCCTCATAAATGAGTTCCAGTATTTAGGACTTTATCAGACGAGGCAGGCAAATGGGCACTAAAACTGGACTATCAACAAAGGTTCCTATCACATGACACTGTGTTCATCCTTCTTCTGATCTACCTATGTGATTATTCTGGCACTCACTATTGACAGGAAAAATCTATCCAAAGCTTGCAATCTCACAATGTTCCCATCACCTACTTGGGGTAGGATGCATCCATTCCACTTCTATGCTGACATGTCAACAGTAAGGTGACATCCGGGCATGGGATATTTACCTTTTTTTGGTCTTGTTTTTAACTAAGACAAAAAGATTTTGGAACGCCAGAAGTGCAGAATAACTGGGTTATGAAGGCATGCAGAAATACGATATGGGACCACAAATCTGTACATTTGCATGAATGAAGGGAGGTGCAATATCAAAGGTACTTTTCCTGATGTGTATGAATGATACACACTGAGATGCATATATATGATAGAGGGACTGCAATGGAATAGCAGATATGTGCAATAAAGTTCTAATTCTGAACTTGGAAAGGAGTGATCTCTAAAACAGGTTCTCCAAAATATCTTGGATAGCTCCTTTAAATTTCAGATTAAAATCTGTAATAAATGTGTTGCCCCATCAACATGGAACCCAACAGCTGTTAAAAGAGCAGAGGCAAACTGTGCTGCCTGCAACTAGTGAATCTCCTCCACTGAGAAGCAAGTCTGTTCTAATCAGGCCAAAAAGGAAAATGCATCTCTTGCTATAGAACATGTCTCAGGATATTGAGATCTGTCTTAAGGTTTGTCCATACTGAACAATTACATATATCCGTTTGATTCCATGTTATTTGACTAAATAGGCTCCTGTCATGTTGTGATTTCAGGACACACAATGGGCCCTTGGTAGTCACTGAGGTTTAGTTCCAGGATCCCCCCGCCCAATGGATACAAAATCTGTTGATGCTCAAAACCCATTACAGCCGCATAGTTAATATACTTGCTGGTGCATTTTATACATCAAGTATAAAATGGCTTGATTTTTGGATTTTGCACCTTTAGTGAATTTACATTTTGGATTTTTTTTGGGGGGGGGGGATATTTCCAAACAAAAGGCCAACTGTACTTAGAATTCTTTCCCAGAAATCTCTAATGTTGCTGTACAAAAGAGAGTCCTGGCCAAACGACAAATCTCAGGACTCCAGCGGATGTAGTTAAACTATTATCAAAGTATTAGAATGAAATATGGAACCAGGGACTGGCCATTTTAAATATTGGGTAGTGTCGAATATCCTGCTGTCTTTGCCCAAAGAAGCAGGAACTGAAGCAGGGAGGATAACAGTGAATGGATATCATGTGAATATTTTAATGAAAAGCAGAACCAAAGAAAAGGCTGAATCAACAGGCAGGACAGATCTGAAATTAATACAAGCAGACTCACTACAGGTGCAGAAGACCACAGAGTGTGTTTCCTCCTTTGATGTTCCTAATGAGCCATCTGGTGCAAGGAGGGCTGGAAGTGAGGTCTGTCTTGCCTGCTTTGCTCTGCTTACAGTTATGAAATTGAGAAGAGGAAAGAAAGATGAGATTGTCAATTCAGACGGGAAAGCTTTAAGCTTTGTGGTGGTAGTCGAAGTAAAGGTATTGTTGGCCTGTCCTCAGGCCTTGTATTCTTTTGGTATTCGAATGGACAGAGTGGGGTGGTAATTGCAGACTATCTTACAATATATCTTAAAATGCCAAAATTTGTGGGTGTATTTTTGTGTGTGCTGTATTTTGATGAGTGGCAGGGTCCCCTCTGCCCCCATAACTCTCCAAAGGGAGCCTCCCTACCTATCAAATGTAAATATACCCCCTTTCCATCTCTAGCGCCTCTGAAAAATAGTGGGAGGACCTTGTCACATTAAAAAAAAATGCAGTTTCTGAGACTGTTTGAGAATGATTTCGAACGGGTCCCATCACATGATGTTTGCCCCATCAGAATCCGTCTGCAAACTGTCGCAGAAACGGATTATTTGCAGGCAGAATTCTAATCGTGTTTTTTGAAATACAGTAGAGTCTCACTTATCCAAGCCTCGCTTATCCAACATTCTGGATTATCCAACGCATTTTTGTAGTCAATCTTTTCAATACATCGTGATATTTTGGTGCTAAATTCATAAATACAGTAATTACTACATAGCATTACTGCGTATTGAACTACGTTTTACTATGGATTCTTCTGTTGCTGAAGCACTGTTTTTGTTTGTGATAGGAAAAGCTGTATGCATTCCATAAAAATGATACTTTTAAAAAAGGTGTAGGGAGTGTTTTGAATGGATTGGGTGAAGCCAGCCTTCTGTGGTGTAATGAGTCAAAGCGCAGTACAGTAGAGTCTCACTTATCCAACATAAACGGGCCAGCAGAACGTTGGATAAGCGAATATGTTGGATAATAAGGAAGGATTAAGGAAAAGCCTATTACACATCAAATTAGGTTATGATTTTACAAATTAAGCACCAAAACATCATGCTTTACAACAAATTTGACAGAAAAAGTAGTTCAATACGCAGTAATGCTATGTAGTAATTACTGTATTTACAAATTTAGCACCAAAATATCACGATGTATTGAAAACATTGACTACAAAAATTCATTGGATAATCCAGAACGTTGGATAAGCGAGGCTTGGATAAGTGAGAGACTACTGTATTTTCAAATCATAAGAAACACAATAATTGGGCGTGATGAAGAAAATATGCATCCCATCTCAATACAGTATGCATCCAGTCCTTCAAAAATATGAGATGCATACTGATATAAATGGAGTATTTCCCAATGTGATAAGGTCTGAAGTAATGTCACATTTTGCTATTTTAAATGCTATCCCAGAAAAAAAGAAGAGGCACTGAAAGATAGTTGTCTGGGGTCTAGAGTACCTGTAGGAGTAATGTTGCATGTTTTTGTGTTGGAGATAGTGGTTTTCTGTGTGGTTTGGGGCATGATTGGCTGAAGATCATACTGAAAATGATTTTGGGGGTGGGGGTTCATTGGCTATGTGCATATCATGGATCACACCTTGTCCTTCACCTTGACTCCTAGTGTAACACAGTTTGGGTGCAAGAGGAATATTGCAAATCACAGCAACAGTAGTTAAATATGGCACATGTGCAGATTTCCCAAAATGCAATGCACTCAATAAGGCATTAAGATGTGTAAATGAATTATTGTTGATGGCATGTGGGGAGAATGGAGGCCTTCCAGATATTGAACCATAATTCCCATCACACTTAGAGAAGAGCTGTAATGATTGGCACTGATGGAAGTTGTAATGCAACAACATTTGAAGGGCCACATATTCATTACCTTAGGCACACTATTATTTTTACTTAAAATACAAAACAAAGACATCCTTATGGGTATCCTTTCAGGATATTGGACATTATCCCATTAGAGTTCTAAAGTGCACATCCACATTTCCCTGTTGCCCAGTTTGTTCCTGCAGAATGCTGGGAAATGTAATTTACAGAGGTGCCTTTGGAATTCTCAGCCAGAGGGGCTTCCCTAAACTACATTTATCAGAATTCTGCAGGAACAAACCAGGTGATAGGGGGACATGGACTTGCACTTTAGAACTCTATTGTGATACCATCCTACAATCTTTATCTCCTTAGGATATATTGCCCTCTCCTGCCAACCAGAGCTGAAGAACAGGTCAGCACACATATAAATTACAGATGAGATGGAACAGTTGTCCGCTTAAATCAGGATTTTCCAACAAGAGTTGATTGGGGAAAGAATGCTTGTTAAGTAAGAAAACTGAGTCTGTTTGGTAGTTAAAGAACTGCAACTAGGTGTGTGAATATTCATTCATTCAGTCGTTTCTGACTCTTTATGACCTCATGGACCAGCCCACGCCAGAGCTTCCTGTCGGCTGTCGCCACCCCCAGTTCCTTCAAGGTCAAGCCAGTCACTTCAAGGATACAATCCATCCATCTTGACCTTGGTCAGCCTCTTTTCCTTTTTCCTTTTATTTTCCCCAGCAACATTATCTTTTCCAAGCTTTCCTGTCTTCTTATTATGTGGCCAAAATACTTCATCTTTGCCTCCAATATCCTTCCCTCCAGTGAGCAGCCAGGCATTATTTCCTGGACTATGGACTGGTTGGATTTTTTTTTTGGTCCAAGGCACTCTCAGGATTTTCCTCCAGCACCAAAGTTCAAAGCATCTATCTTCCTTCGCTTAGCCTTCCTTATGGTCTAGCTCTCGCATCCATAAGTTACTATGGGGAATACCATTGCTTTGACTATGCGGACCTTCGTTGCCAGTGAGATGTCTCTGCTCTTCGCTATTTTATTGAGGTTGGCCATTGCTCTCCTCCCAAGAAGTAAATGTCTTCTGATTTCTTGGCTGCAGTCAGCATCTGCAGTGATCTTCACACCTAGAAATATAAAGTCTGTCACTGCCTCCACATTTTCTCCCTCTAGTTATCCCTCTTGCCAGTTATCAATCAGTCTGGTTGTCATAATCTTAGTTCTTCCAGCAATTTTAACTCCAGCCTTGGATTCATCAAGCCCCGTACGTCGCATGATGTGTTCTGCGTACAAGTTGAATAAGTAGGGTGAAATTATACAGCCCTGCCATACTCCTTTCCCAATCTTGAAATCAGTCTGTTGGTCCGTGGTCTGTTCTTACTGTGGCTACTTGGTCTTTATACAGATTTCTCAGGAGACAGACAAGGTGACTTGGTATCCCCTACCACCAAGAACATGCCACATGTGACTAGGTAGGGAATTTATTTAACTCTAGCAATGATTTGGGTCAGAGGAAGACAGTAACTCAGTGGAGGGAAGAAAATGGTAGTATGGTCCTTCATCTGATCCCCATTCTCTTAACTACCTAAGGCATTATTGCATCGGCATAAATACAAACAGCAATGTTGTCAATGCTGAAATTGTGGGCAGGAAATATGAAGCTTTCTATAGTTTCAGCTTCAGCATTCTTTCTGAAAAATAGAAAGCAGCTTTTTCCTGATGTGCTGTTGGCAATTTCTAATTACAATATATCTGCCGGTATAGGCTAACCTCATATCTAAGTCAAGGGCATGGTTTTTGCAGTAAGAAGCCTCATGAGTCATGATGTTGGCACCCACCAATTCCCAACAGCTTTATTCCCAAGCATAGCTAGCCTTCTATGAAGCATTACAAACAACACTTTTCACATTCAGAAATTGAAACAACTTTGCAACATTAGGCCCAAGCCATACAAAGGTTGAATGAAAAGTAATGCCTCCACCTTCATTACTTGGCTTTGGATGGGAATATTTTAATAAACCGAACACAGAAATAATCCTTAGAATGTGCTCTTTAACTACCACTATTCACTTTTCCACATAATCACCAGACAGTTGGATACATTTCTGCCAACGATGATACATTTCTGCCAAGTTTTCTAAAGCCATCACGGAAGAAGTCGACACTGTTTCAGCAACCAGCGTCTCACAGTACCCATCATGCACAGATCTTTCGATAGCCAAGCCAAGCAATAATATGACCCACACGTTCTTGTGACATGCCGATTATGCTTGAAATTTCTCTCTGAGTGATACAATGATCGTCCTGACTCAATCTGTCAACCCTTTCCTTCTTTGGGGTGACACCTTCTGCTGTCAAGAATTCAATGACTGCACGTTGCTTAAGTCGCATTGACCAACCGTCTGCGCAGGGTTCCATACTTCACATTTTAACAACACAACCGTTCAATGCTAAGGTTTCCTGCCAAATGGAACTGTAGAAGAGAGTCTACTGAACAAGCCAGTATCTGCCGCATACCAGGACTGCCATCTGTTAAGGAGTTACGTAGGTGGAGGCATTACTTTTCATTCAACCCTTGTATATCAGGCTAAACTGAATATACTATCTCGGGTCAGCAATTTGTGGCCCTCCAAATATGTATGGACTGTAACTGTCTAGGGTTTCTTGATCTTAGGATCTGGCTCTTAGTGTCTAGTTTTCATGGGTCATTTTCAGGCAGGAGACGAAGATGAAAATTTTCCAGTTTTGGTGGGCTTAGCTCAAGGATAGAGGAAAGTGCTGTGTGTAAATCTAGAGTTTCACTTGCAGAATAGTAGCTTTCTGTAATTTGCAAAATTTAACTGATTTGTCACTGCAGTTTGCAAATGTTCTCCGGAGTGGGTGTCTATGTATTTTTTTCTTCCTTTCCTCCCAGTCATGGTTGTGCTAGGGCTCACTCTGTTTTGCCTCCACCTTTTGGCTAGAAACAAGATAAATTAAACGGTGCTTATCACACTTCTCAAAGTAAAGAAGAAACAAGCCTCTCATTTCACTTTGATCTGGCAGGACCTCATCCCCTTTAGCTAATATTTGTTGTTTAATTTCTAAACTGGGAAAGGCCCCTTTAACTAATAATTCTCTTAATTTCCAAGCAGTCAGTATCTCCCTCTTTCCCTCTCTTTGTTTGAATGACAAACTGTGAGCAATTATCATTGGTACATAATGGATAATGCTTAATAATGTTACCAGGAACTTTCCCTAGGTTTCAAGTTTTAACATGGAAATCTGAAGGCTAAAAACAATCCAGAACTGGCAACTCTACTGATCTATTCTTTATTGCCGGTGCTGGCCATGGCATATAGAAGTTGCCATCCAACAACATTGGGAGGGTTGGAAGATGCCCCTATTTACATTTTCTACTTGCAGGACAGTAGCTTTGGGAGAAGGTACTCTTCCTTTTCTCTTGTGATCTGTATAAGAACAATCATTAATGAAATTAATAAATTTGCATTAAGTAGCACAAATCTTTTGCTTATTTACTCAGAAGTAAACTCCAAGGAATTATGTGCAACTTACTCATGTAAGGTCTTGGATATTTTATTTTTATTGCCTCTCGTTAGTTCTACAGTCTTGACAAGATGAAAAATCAAGAATATTACAGACTGAATCTACATGGTCAAATAATGCAGTTGAACTGCATTATTTGCACTGTAGATCCAGCCTCTGTTTTAGCCTGACCTGAACATATGAGGTCATGTGAAACCTCAGCTTGTTATTTCAGCTCGGATTTCTACCTTGAGTCAGATTCTAGTCTTTATATATAACATGGTTGGATCCTATTTATACATGTATCTTCATCTTATCTATCTAAATCAGACAGTAATTTTAAAATACAACAAAACAGTCTGCAAATGACTTGCCAATAATACTCTGTAAAACATCTATAAATAAACTTTTAATGTAATGCTACACTGTTTATATTTGTATCTATTCTACCGTACTGATCAAGTAGTTAAGAGCATGCCAACAATTCAGAGGCATCATTTACAAATTTTCAGGAAGTATCTCTTGGAAATAACAACCTTCTACAAGCCACCTATACTAGTTAATTGTTCTGTATATACAGTAATCGAGATTGCTTACTATATTGTATATGTATGATTTAGTATGCAGCTTTCCCTTAACTCTATGTTGTTTGAGGTTGCGGGAGGGACTGTAGACCATGTGACCAGATCTGACACCATTCAGACTAAAGGACCTTCCGCACAGCCCTATATTCCAGAATATCAAGGGATTTTATTCAGCTGTGTGGAAGGGGCCTGAGACTCCATTTTGGACTTTTGGTGGAAAACAACATGTTTATATTATCACATACAATGACTCTTTTAAGTAAGGAAGTCAATATAGTGACTCCTTACATTTAAGAATAAAAACCAACATCACTTAAGGAAGTCAAGCAAGGCTCCTTAAGAAGGAAAACCAACTATTACTTAAAGAAGCAAAGTCAACATCTGTCTGGAACTGATGGGAGTCAGCAGATTTCAGCTGGAGAAGCACCTGTCAGTCATTTACAAAGACAATTGGAACACCATGAAGAAATATGTTATATAAGAAACATCTTACTATTCCAAAAATTGTGGCAGACTGGAGATTTTCTCCAAGGTATGGAGGAAGATCATGTATTCGCAGAATGGCAGATTTGTTGGAAACACAACCTGGTCTACTTGCAGCTCTCTTTTCTAGGAGAAGGAAGAAGAGGTGGTAATGTATGCATGATGAAGAATGAATATGCATATGTGTGTTAATGCTGAATGAAATGTAAATTCCCCTTTGTTTGTGTACCCAATGTAGCTATATAGTCTATGTGTCTACTTTCTTTCACTGTATTGCTCTGTGGTATACTCTGTCTTATTGTAAATGAAATAAAATAACATTTTAATGCTTTTTAAAGTTTGAAAAATATTCATGACACAACATGGATTCTTCACCCTTGCTTTGACATCTGAAGTTATGAGTGATTCTATTACATTTTTGAAATATTCATTCAGTCGCTTGGGGAAACAATTCAATGTGGCACAAATTTAAATACTAGAAAAACAAGTACATATTTCATTTTTTTTAATCCAGAGGGATGCATTTGGAAAGAGTGGTGGCTGTAAGAGGAAATCTAAAACTTTTCACATTAGAAAAAGAACCATTAAAAGCTCCACGATGTACCTACCAACTTTATGAAAGCCCATTCCGAATTTAAATGGAATCTTTCTCTCATCTGTCTTTCTAAGAGCAACCAAAAAAAGTTTGATTCTGCAATGTGTATGGATGGGTTAATGAAGAGAAAACTAAGAGCACATAATTTATGATATGTGTATCAAACAGAAAAGAGGAGTTCTGGAAGCAACAGCCTTTATGTGCATTGGCAGAAGAGTGGTAGAATGTTTTTTTTATAACTGAAGAATAGAACTAGCTTCACCTTTCCCTTCTTGACAAAGTTTTAAGCCTTTTTGCTTCCTCCTTTAATAATAGATGGCCCGGCAGGAGTTTGGAAAAAAAATTTTTTTGATTTTTGTTAGTGACGAATATCAGATTGGAACTCATGTTAACAGACATCCATGTTGTGTAACTAGACCCACTTATGCTATTGTTGTGATGTCACTGAGATACACCTTGATCCTATTATAGCTGTGTAGATCAGGTTACGTTATCCTTTCTGCTGCTTCAGCTCAGTAACTTGAGGATGCAGCACTATTGACAGAGGACTACTTCTTCAGGAAGCATCTGTTCTGCCACAGACTGAAATTGTAGCTTGCAGTGGAAATGGTTCTTTTGTGAAAGCTTTTTGTTTCATCGCTGGTGAGAAGTGCAAGTCCATCTCAAAACATTTGGCTACAGTTGTGTTGCTTATATTCAAAAGGCATGGAGCATGCACTGTTTAGGTCTCTGTTAGAGACCTGAGGAAAATGGTTCTCTGGACCATGGCTTCCAAACAGTGGAATATTCTGAACTTCAACGACCAGTAGAGTCACTGCAAGAAATTTATCTGCTGTCACCGTGAGGATTTCTTCTTTATTATGTGATGTTTCCGCAGTTAAGACGCTAATCGCAAAAATGGGATAAAAAGCAGCCACTTCTGGCATTACTCACGATGCATCCGTTTCCTTGTTCAGCACTGCTCACCTGTTTTGGAAGTGTGACGGAGAATGCTCCCTTTGACCAGCCTGAGGCAAACTGCCTACCTGCTGCCGAAGTACAAAACATTGAGAGGAGCCACGCAATATATGGTCAGCCACCCTCAAAAGCCGCCAATTCTCCAAGTATCCGGAGGGATGAGACTGGAGGGAAAATCCTTTTGCACAGTTTTTGTGCAGAAAAAAACGGCAGCTCAAATAGCAATGGAAGCAATCGTGTTGCTGTTTCATCTTTATCTGTGGCTGCTGATTCCTCCTCATTGTCTGCTGAAATGTCAGGTTGTGGTACAGTCACAGTTCATACGCATATACCCAGACCATCCATCATCCGAGTGCCAAAGGTGAGTGAAGATGTTATAAGAACAATGGCTTTTTATGAAGTTACAATGTACAATCCCCAATTATAATGAATCTAGAGCCCATGGAAATCAGATTCAGAATGTGGCTGAGACAAGAGAAATTGTAGTTTTTATGTAAATAGTGGAGTACAACAACTATTGTGTCGGGGTGTTGAGTGGTTTCCGGACTGTATGACCATATTCTAGGACATAAAGTGGGTCATGGGGGGTATGTGTCCAAAGTTTGGTCTGGATCCATGGCTGATGGGGTTAGTAGTAGTCTCTGGATGTGGGTGAAGGTACCGTAAATCCCATCGCCTATGGTCCATCCTCCTCCAAACCTCACCAGGAATCTCTGAAGATGCCAGCCACACATGCAGGTGAACTATCAGGAGAAAATGCTGCCAGAACATGGCCATACAGCCTGGAAACTAAACACCCAAGTGATTCTGACCGTGAAAGCCTTGGACAATACAGATGTTGTCGTCTTGTACTATCTTTAAATAGACTGGTTGTAAATTGTAATAGACTTCCCAATGGCACAGTGTGTTAAAGTGCTGAGCTGCGGAACTTGCAGACCAAAAGGTCACAGGTTCGAATCCAGGGAGTGGGGTGAGCTCCCGCTGTTAGCTCCAGCTTCTGCCAACCTAGCAGTTCAAAAACATGCAAATGTGAGTAGATCAATAGGTACCGCACTGGTGGGAAGGTAATGGCGCTCCATGCAGTCATGCTGGCCACATGACCTTGGAGGTGTCAATGGACAATGCCGGCTCTTCGGCTTAAAAATGGAGATGAGCACCAACCCCCAGAGTCGGACACGACTGGACTTAACATCAGGGGGAACCTTTAACTTTACCTAAATAAAATAAAGCATGTGGTTAGTTGGTTGGCTGGCTAATGGAATGATGTTTCTGTCCAGAAAGAATCCTGAAAAAGCATTTAAGTCAACAATAATCATACAGCCAGTCTTTAATTATGTGGGATAAAGACTGCTATAAAACATAGCACACATTAACTAAAAATGAGAATGGACTGCTCAAGTATTTTTTAAAAAGCCAGCAGCCCCCATCTAAACCAGTTCCATATTTTATTAATATTCTTCTTACTGTAGTATTATAAGACCAGAATGAAAATAGAAAAAGAAGTCTTTGTGTGTTTCATATTGGAGAAACTGATCCCTGTCTCATTACATTGACAGATTTATTTCCACTGTTTTTCCCTTCTTGGGCTTCTCAAAACAGCTTTCCTGCTTTAAAAGAGAAAGCAAAGATGGATATCTCAGGTAGCGGGCTTTGTCATTATCGTACCTTTAAAAGGAACATGGAGATAAGAGAAGCCGGTCACATAGTGTATTTCCATTGAACTTCCGTTGAAAGGGAACTTAGCAGACTAGAATATTTGAGGGTCAAGATAGAGATTATTCAATTCCCAGAACAATCTCTTTTTTGCAGTGCATCAGGCCTCAGTACTGTCATGTGTTAGACTTTTCTTCAGCCATGAGCGACAATGTTTATATTACATTTTTTTTCACAATGTTGTAAATGGCTTCAGAATTGTGCAACTATGAAGCTATAATGATAACAAAAATAAGGCAAAACATACTACTATTGTCACCCTGTTTAGTTACAATGCACATTCACTTATCTTGTTGGTTAAAACAATTGTTTCTTTTTCCAGTTAGCTGACATTCTAATTAATAAGGCATTGATCCACATAATATATGCTGTAAGATTGCTGGCCAAACCAATTACTACAAATCAATGGAGTTTATTTTTACATTTCTCCAAATTCTGAATTACATTTTTAGAGCCTAGAAGAGGAAATATATGTGTGTGTGTGTGTGTGTGTACATACCGTATATTAGGCTTGATCGATCCATGAAAAATTTGATTCTAAACTCGTTTCAAAACTAGAGGGGGCATTTTTTCGTTTTTGTTGCTAATAACGAATTTGGCCCCCAAAATTTTTCGAAATTAACGAAAATTCGTTATTTTCGAAATTAATTCGTTAATGGCGGACGCGCATGCGCGGTGGCCCAAAAACAGCCCGAAGGGGGGGGGACTTAGGGGGCTCTCCCGCCCTCATTTTTTGAGTGATCTTCTTCAAACTTGGTACAGTGGTAGAACACATTTAACACTGATAGCTCACCAAAATGTGGAACGTTTCCCTTATCCTCTGATTTTTGGCAAATTTTCATAGCTTTTATAATAAACCATTTTTTAATAATTGCAGAAATCTGTTCCTGGTTTGAAAGTCTTATTTCCTGTTAAATTGGGTTGTCTTTACTGTGAAAGTCATTGCTCTACTTCAGAAACTTTGTTTTTGTGGCTGAAACTTTGTTAAATTGGTGTAGTCCCCGGCTGAGACACAAGCAGCCCCGCTTGTGTTTGAGAGCGGTGAAGGGACAAAGGCACCCCCCCTTCTTTCCCCAAAAGGAGTTGTATTTTGTACAGGGAAGTATGGGATATGCAACTCTTTCCCAAACTTGGCTTAGGATTATCAGGAAGCGTCCCCGGCTGAGACACAAGCAGCCCCGCTTGTGTTTGAGAGCGGTGAAGGGACAAAGGCACCCCCTTCTTTCCCCAAAAGGAGTTGTATTTTGTACAGGGAAGTATGGGATATGCAACTCTTTCCCAAACTTGGCTTAGGATTATCAGGAAGCGTCCCCGGCTGAGACACAAGCAGCCCCGCTTGTGTTTGAGAGCGGTGAAGGGACAAAGGCACCCCCTTCTTTCCCCAAAAGGAGTTGTATTTTGTACAGGGAAGTATGGGATATGCAACTCTTTCCCAAACTTGGCTTAGGATTATCAGAAAGCGTCCCTGGCTGAGACACAAGCAGCCCCGCTTGTGTTTGAGAGCAGTGAAGGGACAAAGGCACCCCCTCTTCTTTCCCCAAAAGGAGTTGTATTTTGTACAGGGAAGTATGGGATATGCAACTCTTTCCCAAACTTGGCTTAGGATTATCAGAAAGCGTCCCTGGCTGAGACACAAGCAGCCCCGCTTGTGTTTGAGAGCAGTGAAGGGACAAAGGCACCCCCTCTTCTTTCCCCAAAAGGAGTTGTATTTTGTACAGGGAAGTATGGGATATGCAACTCTTTCCCAAACTTGGCTTAGGATTATCAGGAAGCGTCCCTGGCTCGGATCCCTTGTTTCCAAAAACACTTTTGCGTGGAAAAAAGAAAGGAGAAAGCCCACCCCGCCCGCAAGAGGAAAAATGGCGCAGCAGAAAAATTGCTGCGCCAGGAAAAAAACACCCACAGGACAGCCCTTTGCAAAAACAAAAGAAAAAGAAAGACCCAACTAACACACACCACCCAAACTCAGCCAGCCACCCCACCTTTTCTCCCGGTCTTCACACAGCCATGCTGTGACGCAGCAATCTTTCCTGCCTGCCAGTGCCTGCACCAAAATCTCCCTTCCAACCTCTCCAAAATTCCCAGTGCGACTGAGCCACGAGGCGTGTGCACGCTCAGGACGTCCTACCAGCCCCTCCCCCTGGTTAAACGTGCTCTCTGATTGGCTACAAGGTGCAAACAACACGCTAGATTGCCCCAGTGGACTTAAACAAGTTTGGATGATTTGCCAAAGCATTTTTTAAAAACGAAAAAAAAGGCGGAAAACGCCATAACGGAAAACGGCCAATCGCGGTTCGAAACCGCGATATCCAGGCGTGTGGATAACCAAGGTTCGATATTGCTTCAAAACAAACGAAAATAACGAATCAATAACGGTAAACAGGGAAAACGAATTATTTGAGCAAGCCTACCGTATATACTCGAAGATAAGCTAAGGTTTTCAGCCCTTTTTTGAGCTGAAAAAACCTCCCTCGATTTATAATGGAGTCAAGGCTGGGCAGCGGAGCCTGGAGGCCATTGTTTGCAATAAATGGTAATTTCTCTCTCCTCTTATCTCCCTTAACAGCGTGTTTTATTTTCCAGTCAAAAAGGAGGGAAGGAGGGAAAGGAGATATATTTCATGTCCTCCTTGTTTGTATGGCTCTCTTTCAAACCCATCCAATTTTCTGGCTTTTGTGTGTGTATTGACTTTATCTGTGCATTTTTGTTCCCTTGGAAGTGTTCACTGGCCTTTGCAAGCCCTATAGATCTATACATATGTTTCCTGAAGTCTTTGCAGACCATATATATCAATTAATATTATTAAAGCATTTTCCCCTGAAATATTTGTTAATCTGTCCTACAGATATATAGGCATTTTCCTCTACAAGCCTTTGCTGTCCCTATGTGCCTATATATCTGTATCTCTATCTACCTATCTATCTATCTATCTATCTTAATTTTATATATGAATTTTCCCTTCATATGTTTGCAGGTCTTTGCAAATCCTATATAGATATAATAATAATAGTAATAATAATAATAATAATAATAATAATAATAATAATAATAACAACAACAACAACTTTATTTTTATACCCCGCCCCATCTCCCCGAAGGGACTTGGGGTGGGTTACATGGGGCCTAGCCCGATAAAACAAACAAATAACAATAACAAAGCAATAAAACAATTATCCC
Organism: Anolis carolinensis; assembly: GCF_035594765.1. Taxonomy (NCBI): domain Eukaryota; kingdom Metazoa; phylum Chordata; class Lepidosauria; order Squamata; family Anolidae; genus Anolis; species Anolis carolinensis. The sequence continues at coordinate 92,499,181 of NC_085845.1, read as the reverse complement.
AGTAAAAAAAAACATCAACATCAATAAAAACAATCATCAAAATCAACAAGCAGGATACAGTATTAAAAACAAGAGACTAAATCATAGATCCCAGGCAAAGTGCAGAGTGTTACGAAATGGGGAAGGAAATTTCACAGTTGAATGGACAATAAAGTGAGGTATAAAATGGCAAGACAACACCAATGGGACAATTATGGAATGGACAGAGAGATCAATCCAGCAACAATTAAATATAAATATAATTATAATTATCTAAATAAAGAGAGATGTCTAGATATATATGAATATAGATTTATAGAGCTTGAAAATATTACAGGGGTGAAACACACACACAAATATATATATATACACATGTCTAGATAGATATGAGTATAGATATATAGGGCTTGCAAATATTGCAGGAGGGAAATGCACATATATAGCGAGAGGATTTGCAAATGTTACAGGGGGGAAATGCATGTTAAATTAGTATATATAATTATAGATCTATACCTCTGCATTTTTATAAAGGCATTGATCAGCCGGGGAGGTCCTGCTCTTGGTCCTGCCGCCTTCTCAGATGTGATTGGTGGGGACGAGAGACTGGGGTTTCTCAGTGGTGGCCCCTCGGCTGTGGAACTCCCTCCCCAGAGAGATTAGATCAGCCCCCTCCCTCCTGACATTCAGAAAACAGCTTAAAACTTGGCTGTGCAAGTAGGCATTCGATGAATGATAGCAATACGTAAGCAGCCATAAGAAACCACAGGATCCATGCAATGTTTTAAATGCCTTGATGTTAAATGTTTTAATGTTTTATGGTATGTCTGATGATTTATACAGTTTTAATTAACAAATGTATGGTTATATGTATTATTTTTAGACTGGTAATGTTTCTATTATATGGTTGTTTATTTATTTATTTACAGTATTTATATTCTGCCCTCTCACCCTGAAGGGGACTCAGGGCGGATCACATTATATACATATAGGGCAAACATTCAATGCCCATATACACATAGAACCGAGACTACTATTTACTATGTTGTTGAACTGCTTTGAGTCTGTCTCCCTAGGGGTGAGGAAAGCGGTATATAAATAAATAAATAAATAAATAAATAAATAAATTATGGAATGTTTTCTTGTTACTATGATGGAAGCTGGCCTGAATCCCCATGGGGAGACAGGGCAAGATACAAATGAAGTCATCATCATCATTATTATTATTATTATTATTATTATTATTATTATTATTATTATTATTATTATTATGCTATTGTTGATACCATATTGTTTTTGTTGACCCTACTTTTTCACTTATAGAACTAGTTTACTATTTTTGTTTGAAATATAGTAAATATTCAAAAACATTTAACCTACTGATGCCTCAATTCATGTAATTTTATTGGTATCTATTTTTATTTTCCAATTTACCGGTAGCTGCTGCTGCATTTCCCACCCTCAGCTTATACTCGAGTCAATAAAATTTCCCAGTTTTTTTGTGGTAAAATTAGATGTCTCAGCTTATATTCGGGTCGGCTTAAACTCAAGTACATACGGCATAATGGCATCTGTATATTGGGTGAGCTAGACAAAGTAGGCAGTGATTATATTTTAACACCTGTTTATCAATAGTATTGGAATGAATAGAACTTTCCAATTTTGCATTTCAGATTTGTGCAGTTGCAATAAGAATTGTGATAAATATCGAAGGACTCCTGTTAATAATCAGTCAGACCACTGATGCATATAAATTCCTTGATTTCTCATAAGTGAATTCTCATGTCTTCACTCTAGAAAATGTGCAGTTGAATGTGTAAATCAATCCCACTCAGAAACATTTGCCAGAATATCAGATGATGCTATGAAAATTTTGCCTGAATGATTGATTTGGGGTGATTCATTCAAATTTGTAGAAATCATTACTTGATAGTGTTGTCACGCTCCCAATCATTCAATGCATATTCCCCATGAAATCACCTGTCAGCATCACATTGTGTAAGTCTTGTTATCTGCATGTACTGGATATTCCCTTAGTCATTTTGGTAAATGAAATAATGCAATATTGCGAATGCTGAGCCCATGAAATCATACAAAAGTAGTTACTTCCAGGAAACTTTCTCAAAAAACAAAAAAAATCAACTTTCAACAAATATAACAAGAACAACAACCACAACAACTTTATTCTTGTACCCCACCTCCATCTCCCCAAAGGGACTCAGGGTAGCTTACATAAGAAAAACAGTCCATAAATTTAAAACACAATATAATGTTATCACTTTTATCATCACTATAAGCATCATATAATTAATTATTCCAGGGTGGGACCATATACTGTAGGATAAATGCAAGCATTACAATAGGAAGGAGTGAGGTTCAATAGTTGGAGAATGAGTTCTAAAATTAGAATTGCAGCCAGAAGTTCTGATTCCCTTTTGCGTGACACTGACACCAGATCACTTTAACCTCCTGGTACTTCTATTTCCTGGAATCTCAGATGGATCTTAACACTGCTGTAATGCACTTAGCCTGTAGGTAATTACGATGGGAAGTATTGTAATTGCAGTAAGTCTGATAAGCAGAGTTACTACCTGGAGAAACATTACTAAGGGTGATCGTAATGACAAATAATCTAGTGACATCTTAAAGACAAGCAAGGTTTATCCAACTTGAGTTTTTGTGAATTCCAGCTTGTTTATGTCATTTCCTAATTGGTTCTATCATAAAAACATGGACATGCGGCAGCTAAAAAAGCCAATGGGATTTTGGCCAGCATAAATAAGAGTATAGTGTTTAGATCCAGGGAAATCATTCCACCTTGGTCAGAACACATCTGGAATACTGTGTCTAATTCTGGGCACCACAATTGAAAGGCGTTGGTGACAAGCTGGAAGGTGTCCAGAGGAGGGCGACTGAAATGATCAAGGGTCTGGAGAACAAGCCCTACAAGGAGTGGCTGAGTTGAGCATGTTTAGCCTGCAGAAAAGAAGGCTGAGAGGAGACGTGATAGCCATGTATAAACATGTGAGGGGAACTCACAAGGAGGAGGGAGCAAGCTTGTTTTCTGCTGCCCTGGAAACTAGGCCATGGAACAATGGCTTTAAACTACAAGAAAGAAGATTCCACCTGAACATGAGGAAGAACTTCCTCACTGTGAGAGCTGTTCAGCAGTGGAACTCTCTGCCCCAGAGTGTGGTGGAGACTCCTCCTTTGGAGGCTTTTAAGCAGAGGCTGGATGTCCATCAGTCGGGGTGCTTTGGCAGGGGGTTGGACTGGATGGCCCATGAGGTCTCTTCTAACTCTATGTTTCTATGATTCTAAAGTTTATAAAGCTGCGAAAACATTGTCTTTATGGGACATTCTGCAGCACATTTTGCTATAGTTTTTCAATGAATATCTCGTCAAGTCTCCAGCATTTAACTTATTTTGTGGTAGCCACAAAAAGAAAGTTTCTGGAGTATAACAACTACTTTCAAAATAAATACCAGACAATTAATGAGGAAAAACAGTTTCAAACCAGGAACAGAACATTTTTCAAATTTTTTTACATAGTGTTAGAGGTAAATGTGGATTTGAATCCTAGAATGTTTATGCCAAATAAAACTTGCTGGACTTTTAAGAGGTTGCTCTCACTTCTAAAGTTCTTGCAGAGGCTCTTAACTGCTGGTAGAAAACTCTATCTGGGCTTTATCACAAAAGCCAATGTGGTGTGGAAGGCACTTGAAGATGCACCCAAGGCTAATTTAAGACAATGTAGTGACTGAAGGGGAAAGTTAGATAGTATTCCATGATTCTTTCTGGAGTGCTTATCAGCCTTGGCTGATACACCAGTTGCTCTCCTTCCTAGAATTGGACGATCTAAAGATGGTAGTGCTGAAACTCTCAAGGTTAGATTTCTACAATGTGTTGTACAGTAGGCTACCTCTGTATCAAATTGGAAACCCTAATTAGTTCCAAATATGGCAGCCAAGTTGGTTACATGTACATCTAGGAATCACACTTATACTAAAGGCACTCCACTGGTTGCCAGTTAGTTTCTAGGAAAGGTACAGAGGGTTGGTTTAAGTCCTACATGATTTGGGTTCAGGTTATTGCCTTCTCCCATATCATCTTCCCCGTACACTTAAGTCCTCTTAAGGACATTTACTTCACTTAGCTGGAACCCGACTTGCAACTGTCACCCAGAAAACTTTTCCATTGACCACCCCTAAACTGTGGAATGTCCTGTCAGAAGACCATTGATAGCTAAATAAATTTTCAAAATTAAAGACTCATCTCTTCCAATAGGCCAACCCAGTCAATTTTAAACTATAGAATTTTAGATTGTCATGTTATCAGTATGAATGATTTTAATGTGTTTTAATCTTATGCCCACATTTTTCATATGTTGTATTGATGGTTTTATTTTTTATCTATGTATTTTAATTTGAACTGTGCTTCAAGTCTTCAGGAGAGGTGGGTAAGAAACATAAATTATTATTCATTAGCTCAATAAGTGGGCTCGCCAGATCTGTGGTGGCTTAATTTGGGACCTCCTCCCCACAGATTGCAAAAATGCAGATGGTTGATAATGTGATCAGGTGTGCACTAGGCATGTGCGATTCAGAAAAAAAAAATGGCTCTAAACTCTGTTCAAAAGTAGGGGGCGCTGGTGCTTCATTTCTAAAGTCATTTCTGAATTTTGAAGCAAAAAGTTCAAAACTTTCTGAAACTTCTGAATCTTTGTATGTACCTCGTTAATGACGGATGCGCATGTGCATGAAAAAAACCATTATTGTCAGCGGGGAAACTTAAGGGGCTTCTCTTTCCCTCATTTTTGAGCTATCCTAATGAAACTTGCAACAATGGTAGAACACATTTACCACTGTTAGCTCACCAAATCTAAGAAAGTTTGACTTATCCTCAGTTTTTTGGCAAATTTTCAAAGTTTTTATTAAAAAAAAACATTTTTTAATAATAACAGAAATCTGTTCCTGGTTTGAAAGTGTTGTGTTTACTTTGAAAGTCATTGTTCTACTTCAGAAACTTTGTTTTTGTGGCTGAAACGTTGTTAAATTGGTGGAGAGAGACTCAACAAACCATATTGTGCTATTTTTTATAGGACGACGTCCCTTGCGCAAAGACAAAGTTTTGGTAGTGTAATAAAGTTCTGCCATGTTTTTATGGCAGAACTAATTTGGAAATGACATTTGTCAACCAGGAACAGAAATCATAGTACACCATCAAATTACTCCTGACAGATGGCCATCAGCCTCTGAATAAGAAAACCTGTTCCTGGTTTAAAAGTGTTATTTCCTGTTTTCTGGGGCTGAGAGTGTGTGACTTGCCCAAGATCACCCAGTGGGTTTCCACAGCTGAGTGGGGAATCAAACCACAATCGTAGTCCAACTCTCAAACCAATACACTACACCATGCTGTCTCAAAACGGCCTGGTGCTAGCCAGGAGGGAAAATGCTCAGGATTTGGTTTCTATGGGGCTGTTAAGCCTGATGCTATCCAGGAGAAAAAAACGCTCAGGGCTTGGTTTCTATGGGGCTGTTAAGCTCGATGCTAGCCAGGAGAGAAAACACTCTTCCCTTTCTGCCAAGCATCGGACACTTTCTATGGGGCTGTTAAGCCCGATGCTAGCCAGGAGAGAAAATGCTCAGGGCTGGTTTCTATGGAGGCGATTAAGCCTGATGCTAGCCAGAAGAGAAAACGTTCTTCCCTTTTTGCCAAGACTCTACTGTATTATAATCATCAGCACTGATTGGGCAAGGAGGCAAGCCCAGGCTAGGCTGCTCCTCCCTGCAAACAAAGTTTGGTTGAATTAAAATACTTTTTCACATATACGAAGGTATTCCGAGGCCATTAAATAAATGGGCTCCAACGCTTCAAATTGGAAGATAAATTCCGAAGCGCCAAACCACCTCGGAACCCCATTCGGAACCCAATATAGATCCAATTTTATTATGAGTTATGATGATTCAGAGGAAATTGCACATGCCTAGTGGGCACAATCACATCTATGTGCACAATTACTTCCATGTACACATCACTGCCATTTTGGTTATGGGTGATGACAATCCATGACTAGTTGAAACCAGCAGTTGGGAGCCTGCAGATCAGGAGGGCCCACAGTGTAGAGTGGGCCCTTTTTATTTTGGACTTCAGCTTCCAGAAATCCCAGTCAGTATACAAGGTGTTAGGATTTGTGGGAACTGAAGTCCAAAACACCTGAAGGAGCCCCATATCGCCCATCACTCAATGTACAGTAACTTCCGGCAGGGCTCCATAGAGGAAGCTGTTGTGGATTGTTCTTCTGATTCTGAGGGAAAAGAAGGACAGGTGGTTGAAGAAGCAGCACTTGGGGATTTGGCGTTAAGTGTTGAGGGAGAAGAAAGAGGAGGAAAGGTGGCAGAAATATCAGAAATACCAGAAATACCTACCTTTCTGGAATGTGAAGGGAGAAAGAAGTTAAAAGAAGATTAGCTAAGCAAGCAGAGAAAACGCTGAGCACTCAGACCATGCTCTAGGGTCAGCTGTGCTGGGAAGCTCAGAGCTATAAATTAGCAGCAAAGTCAGGGGTCAGTGCTGGCTGCAACTGATGTACTTTCGGGGGAGTGTCTGTTACCAGCACTGTGTTCAGTGTTGTTTGCAACTCGTAAGCCTGTATATCAAAGAATTTATTTGCTTTCTGCTGTGAAGACTTCTGTTTTACATTTGTTTGAAGACCATGCATTATCATCGAGATTGTACTTTCTGTTTTCTAATTGCATTATCTTTATTTTGGCTAAAATAAAGCCTTTTTTATTTGCTTTCACTTTTGTCTAAGGCTGTTTCTGGCATAGAACTGGACAGAAGCATCCTGAAAGTATGGCAGGTCGCTTCCCTCAAAACATGGGGGGGGGGGGGGCTGGCTTCCCATGTTCTGTTCAAAACAACAAGGCCAGCTGCGTGGTGACGCTTCCCCACATGGGGTGGGGAAACATCATTGTGCATGAAGTGAGGTGCAGCACCGGGATTGCTCCATTGCCCTGTCAGTTCACCACGGAGGCTGCCATATCAGACTGGGGAACCTCATCCATGTAATATGTGATCAGTGGGCAGGGTAGGAAGAAAAAAAAAGAGAATCGAGGAGTGAGAAAAATATTACAAAAACATGACAAGGCTCTAGTATTTCCTTGGCATCTAGATTCAATCAGGGATGCAGAGATTGCAAAACACAACAAGGAAAACTAGCTTTGTAATGAAGCACCCTGAGAATTCATCTCCCAAGAAAACCTATTGACATTCATGGGGTCACCACATGTTAACAGGATACTTGAAAGTACACAGACACAGCTCTTAATCAGCTCTTATGAATTAAGAGAATATCTAACCAAAACTGGATTTTTGTGCTGCCCTCATAGACAAATGTGCAGTGTTTCATACTACAAATGACAGGACCCTGGTAACAATTCTATTGGAAGGTAACAATAATTTAGCATCAACTATGTGCTGGACACTTTAGGGACCTCCATCAGCATTAAAAATCACAGCGTTGTCCACCCCTCACCCCCCTGTGTCAGTCAATGTCAATGGTTTCCCAATAGCTCCTCATTTCACATTGCATCTAAAAGAGACACCAAATACAAAATTGAAAGGATAATGAACTAATTAACCATATCTTCCAGCTGACTCACCCCAGAGAGACATGCTCTCAACTATTTAGGAACATAATGGAGATGAATGAATTGAGGATTTGCCCAATTATTTCGATATACTGTATAAATTAGTATTGGGGTCCATCTGTTATGGATGTTGGCCAGTCAAAATCTGATGCAAATGCTTAACTCCAGTGGTTCAAATTTTAATTTTACCCCCGCTCCAACTTAAAAATGTTTCCATTACTTAGTAAGTTAGTTAGTTAATGGCATTTTTATGCCAGCTTTTACTCCAGAAGGGGAATTAAAGTGGTTCATTTAGAAATTAGCTGTTTTCTGAAGCCCTGATAGTAGTTGTATTATTTCAGGTTTTTCATTTGGATAAAAAAAGCCATCTGAGAGAGATGTGATTTCTTAAAAATTGTGTTATGCTATATATTCTAATTTAATAATATCTTATGTAACTGGACTCAGATCACTACAGGACAATAATCATCATTCCATATTATATTTAATGTTATCAGTTCTGCTTTTTGGTGAACAGAGTTGAAAATTATCAGTCAGATTTACTTTTCCCCATAATAATTTTCATTTTCCCTTCATCTTGAAGAAATTTGTTAATTCCCAGGGATTGAAAGCCAGTTTTTAAGAATAAACCAGCCATCTGCCTGGATGGATGTATCTGCCCATTTTGCTTTGTAGCCGCGCAACAGAATTGTAGCACTAATTCCATTTTATTTGCAGAGATTTCTGAGATATTTTGCCTTCTCTATCAGAGAACTCTGGTGCCACAACAAATTACAAGTTCCAGAATTCTACAGCATTGAGCCATAGTAGTTATGGTATCAAACTGCTGCAATTCTTCAATTCTGCAATCAATTGTTTTAAAATTATTTAAAATTAAATATTAAATTATTTAATCATTTCCATCTCAAACAGGAAATTTTTTGCACATTTTCATACATTTTTATCAAAACCAGATTGAAATAATACATTTATCCATCTCCAGTAGTTAATAGAGACAACCACTTGCCAGATTAAAAATTAATATGGTACATAATTCCTTTTTAAAGTAGTGCTTAGGGCATAACCAGTATTTTTGCTCTCCTGGCTAAAGAGTAACTTTATATATTAGGGAGACTCTGATCTGACATTTTCCTAAAGCACAGAAGTGCCTTTCACTAGTATCAGCTGGTTTGATAGTGAAAGGCTTTTCTAGTCTAAAAAGGTAATCGTATAACTCAAATCTAATTTTCCCTGGACCATGTAACAGGTGGCCCAGTGGGTACAAATGAAAACGCTTGTGTTTGCCTTGAAAGGGATCAGTGTCATAATACTATGTTATCTCACAACCATCTGTCAGTGTGGAAATTCACACAGCACACACATGTACACAAAAGAGGACAAGATTTGCATTCAAATGGAACATGCTAATTTGTATGTATAGCTGCTAATATGCAGAAAAGCGGTACTACCAACATATCTGTGAAGGTTGTGTACTAGTGCAAAAGTGCCCAGTGTACATCTCAGCAAAATGCACATTGACAACAGTATATATTGGATCCCTTGCTGGCTCATCTACATATTGACATAACCATGTAATATTAATATTTTTCTATTTTCTATTTTAAAGAAGTATTTTAAGATCTTTAAACTGTTGAGGTTTTTTTTTACAATTTACTGTCATTGTAACAGGAAAAACTCAGCCGCTATCAGGACCTCAAGATTGAACTTCAAAGACTATGGCAGAAACCAGTGCAGGTGGTCCCGGTGGATCAATAGTGTAATAATAATAATAATAATAATAATAATAATAATAATAATAATAATAATAATAATAATACTTTATTTATACCCCGCCACCATCTCCCCAACGGAGACTCGGGACGGCTTACATGGGGCCATGCCCAGAAACCATACAATATAACAAAATATAAAAACAACACGTCATAACACAATTTATCAGTACAAGAAATAATAATATACATTACAACACAAAATCAGACAAAGCAATAAAAACCAGGGTGGGCTCCGGTCCTTCCTGGAGGGTTGTTCCCAGATGGTGAAGCTGGGGGATACCTGCTCGGACCCCTGGCCTTTGACCTGTGGGGTCCCGCAAGGATCTATTTTATCCCCCATGCTATTCAACATCTACATGAAACCGTTGTTTTTCGTCAATGCGACTGTCACCTGGGATGGCAACATCAATGATCCAACCCTTTTTCTTTTCCACAACTGTGATGTCTGGTGTGTTGTGTTCCAGAACTTTGTCAGTCTGGATTCGGATTATGTTCTAAGCCCCTGTCTTCATTTGCCTTGCAAAAAAACTAGATTCATGTATGTATCACTAGAGTTCCTAGAATTTCTGCTCTTGGTTGCTTTAAAATAAAATAAATATTTTCCTTCGAAGAAAGGATTCTATACTGCCCATCTCAGCTCTTCCCTCCAGAATAACATCATTATTATCTTTACAAGAGGACAATGGGGAATTTCTATCTCACGTTAAAATTTACGTTTTACATATCTCTATGTGGGGAATTAAAAAAGAAGCCAATTGTCAATTGACTTAGGAAGCATAGAAAAAACCCACAGTTTAGAAATGGTGAAATACCTGGAATCCATGATATGAACTTGTGTCATATGAGGGACTCTGTCCATAGCCGTTTCTTAAATGTGAAGAAATGCTGATTTTTTTGTGTGTGATAAAGTCCTATGTGACCTGCCAGATTGGGTGGTCCCTCTGATATGGTAGAATGATGTGCATTTTTCTGTAACCTTTTTCTTGAAAATGAAATGTTCAGTGCAACATAAATCCTTCCATTGTGTGATAGATAATCTTCTAATGAGTAATGAATAGCAATTTATAGTGACAAAAGAATAACATACTGAGAGATCTCAGAAAATATCATACTCATTTTGAAAAATTAGAGAGAAGAATTCTGGAAGTGTTTTGTGACAGATGTGTGTGGAAACACTGTAATCTGCTCTTTTAAAGTGGCCATTATGCAACAAGAAACCATTGGAAAGGTGCCTAGATTTGGGTTTCATCACTAAATCTAAACTCAATCCAGATGTATTTAAAAGGTCATCACAATGTCATGATGAACCTTTTACCAACCCTCACCTCAATGTGCATGTAAGAATGGGTAAATGAAAACATATGCCTAATTGAAAGGTAATCCCCATTTGGCAGTCACTTAATATATATAATTTATTTTTTTATATATAGCCCTTCTTTTTTGGAGAGCCAAAAGGGCTTACCATGCACATTTTTACATACACACACACATAAATAGTTTACATAGACAAAAGAGCAGAATTAATGTTCCAGAACATCTTTTTATTTTCAGGAAACAAAGAGTATTAGATTTGCTAATGGAACAAATGAAAAAGTTTGATCCAACTCTTTAAGTTGCAGGAAATGGCACTAAATGTTGATGTATGCTATGATGCATTTTACTAATGTGAAAAACTAAGGCAGAATTCTCATAGGATTCATATGTTTTTGTTGGACTCTTTCTGAAGAGTTCCCAGTTCTAAATACTTTAACCTTTCTGTCACTGGTTGATGGCACCAACTCAGCACGAATATAATGTTCAATTTCATAGATAGTGAGTTTGTAGCTAAGGATGTATCTCTTTCTCTTTTTTGATGGCTCTGTGCAACAAAGCTTGGAAAAGTTAACTTTTTGGACTATAGTGGCTGTGATGTCTCTGGTATTCCTCCTGCTTTAATCAGAAAAGTAACTTTCCTCTCAATCTTTATTGCCAGCAAATTTTAAAGCAAAGAAGATTTTTTATCATTTGTTTTAGTTATTATTTAGTTACTATTATTCCTTTTAATTTTTGTTGTGAGTAATCTTGGGTCCCATGTTGAGAGAAGGGTCCGGGCTGTGGCGCAGCTGGCTAGTAACCAGCTGCTATAAATCACCACTGACCGAGAGGTCATGAGTTCGAAGCCCGGGTCGGGTTAAGCCTCCGACCATTAATAGCCCCGGCTTGCTGTTGACCTATGCAGCCCCGAAAGACAGTTGCACCTGTCAATTAGGGAAATTTAGGGACGCTTTATGCGGGAGGCTAATTTACAACACCATAAAACTGCCAGCAAAACACGAGGAAAGGAATGAGGAAGTACAGCCACTACTGGACGGTGAAGCAACAGCTCCCCCTGTGGCAGGAATCGTGAAGCTGGAAAAATGTTAAAAATACCTCTGAGTCTGTCTAATGTATGTTGTTTCTCTGTTGGCATTGAATGTTTGCCATATATGTGTTCATTGTAATCCGCCCTGTAATCCCCTTCGGGGTGAGAAGGGCGGAATATAAATACTGTAAATAAATGAATGAATGAATGAATAAGGGTGAGATATAAATTAAACAAGTAATTTCCACTCAAGTAGAAACTGGTAGCTCAGAATTAGATCAGACCTGAAGATCTTGTAAAACAGAGAGGGTCCTTTTGCTTGCTGTATCAAGAATCCCCCAGCAAATGCAACCTGCCATTGTAGTGAGAATAGCATCTACCATCTTTTAAATTTTAAAGCAATTTAAAACAAGGCACGAAAGGATGATGCTCCTCTTGGCTTCAAAACAAGGGCACATCCTTCATGTTTTAAAGAGAGATTGCATCTTTTGCCACTGCTGCATTGGAGAATTCAACATCAATAAGGGAAAGAGGCAAGAGCACTATCTATTGGTCTGTGTTCCAGCTGTCCTTATAATGCAACTGTGTTCCAAGTGTTTTTATAATGCAACTAAACATGTTTGCAGCAGCATACAAAAAGCTTGGCTTCTTACTGAACCTCGAGAAAACCAAAGAGCTCTATCAGCAGGCACCATGCAATCCCAGAAATATAGCTTAATGATGTAACGTTAGAAAATGTTGACCATTTCCACTACCTTGGCAGTCACCTCTCCACAAAAGTCAACATTGACACCGAAACACAACACCCTTTGAGCTCTGTGAGTGCAGCATTTTTTTTCTAATGAAGCAGAGAGTGTTTGAGGATCGGGACACCAAGGATACCAAGATGCTTGTTTATAAACGATTGTCCTCCCAATCCTATTATATGCCTACAAAATGTGCTCTACAAACGTCACTCTCAACTTTTGGAACAATTCCATCAGTTCTGCCTCCAAGAAATCCTGCAAATCTCTCGGGAAGACAGGCGGACAAATGTCAGCGTGCTGGAAGAGGCAAAGGCCAACAGCATTGAAGCAATGATCCTTTGTCATCAATACTGGACTGGCCACATTATCCGAATGCCTGGTCACCATCTCCCAAAGCTATTACTATACTCTGGAAATCTATGTCCTCACATAGAGAATAGGTCTCTACAGCTACCTACAGACCCACCACCAAGACCCTACACTTGGAAGGCAATCATACTCAGCCTATGTGATAGCCTATGATGATGATCATGCAACTGTCACAAGGACAGTTGAAATCCAAATGGCCCCTTCTATCCATCAGACTGGAACCAAACCTTTCAGCTCAGCTTACTCCATTGATTTGGAAACTTGCCCATCTGTAAAAAAAAAGATCTTCCTACAGAGATAAAGGATGGTCTGACATCAGACAAATTTAGAGGAAGAAACTTTTGTGGGGAAGAAACATCCCTGTAAAAATAGTAAGGAGAACATTTTCAACACCTGGCTACATATAGAATTTCCATCACATTGCAAGAAGTTTGAAAATCCCTAAGATATAGAGGGATAGAAGGTTGTTCAGAGGGTGCAAACTTTCCTCCCCAGTTCTTTATCATTGTGATTCTTATCAGACAGGCCTAAATACCCTAAAGGCACTAGATCACACCTGATCTTGGAAATTAGTAGGGTCAGTCTTGAGTAATAAGAGGCCACCAGTGAATACTGAGTGTTGAAGGCTATATTTCAGAGAAATGAACTGACAAAGCCACCTCGGAATATTCATTGCTTTAGAAATACCTATGAAATTCATGGGGTCACTCTAAATCAAAAGACTTGAAAGAACATATCCGAAAGCCAGTGTGGAGCAATGGTTTGAATGCTCTTTGCTCTCCCAGAAAACAAGGTTCATATTCCTACTCAGACACGGAAACCAACTGGGTGACCATAGACAAGTCAATATCTCTCATCCTCTCTGAGCAAATCAAAAATAACTAGAAGGCATACAATGAATACTACTACTGATTTATTTATCTTTTATTCTCTAATTACCTGGGGTAGTTTAATAAAGAAAGAGAAGAAACAAACCAGGTCATTCTCTTAGTGTTTGGTTTAGTACAAGCAGGAGGTCTGGAAGTTTGAAAATGTAGTGGAGAAATAAATACTCTTTGACCTTTGTGCATTAAACTGTGGTGGGTCCATTGGAATCCTGATAAAGTGTTATGATATTATTCCAGTTGAGTCAATAAAAAGTTGTCTACTGAGACATCTCCTGGTGCCTGGCTTATTCCATCTTTATCATCAATTGTGTCTAATTCACAATGCACTCAAAAAATAATTCTGACCACATCTCACTGAAAAAACATACAATGCTCATCATGATCTCTTTGTAAAAAGTCTTGGCATGCAAGACGTTGTTTGATTCTCACTGCTCTTGTAGTTAAATTCTATGGACTAGACTTATGTTGTGGTTGGAGTATAGACATCTGGAAAGTCTATCCATATGTCCTAATAAGTAAATGGAATGAATGCAAAAGCAAAGAGGAAAAAGGGCTATTGTGTTTTATTGGAGAAACCAGAAGTATGTCCCACGTGTAGATCTCACCCGTCACCCCACCCCTGTAATTTACAGTATTGCTATACACTTCACCCTTAGAATTTTAGTAGTACTTTCCTCACATACTCAGGATCTTCACAGTCATTAACATGGTGTTTCTTACAAAATCACCATAATTTGGAGCAGGATCATTATCATTACTTGTCCAAATCTATTAGTGAGCCCAAACCGAGTTAGGGGTGGGATGTATGGATGGACTTTAAGTCAAGGAGCAAGCCTTCCCCTAAAAACAAATCCAAATAAATTGGAATCTCAAGTCTGCCCAACACCAGTATTTCAAGTAAGATTTTAAATACCACAGTTTTGCGTTCAAGACAGAAAGACAAATAGGAAAGCACATCAGGCAAGGGAGGTAAAATTCTGGAGGTCTGCTGAGCTAGAAAAAGTCCTTAGAATGCCTCATTGTCATATATGACTCATTTGCATCAGGCGTTTTATAGATATTTAAATATTATCTGATTATTGTATGCCAGTATTTAATTTCCAATGGCGTTATGAGTGTATCGCATGGAGATTTTGACCCATCACAGTAGCAGGACCATCATTATCCCATGACTTCATTGACGGTTTGCCATCTCTCTGTGATAAAGACATTAGGGACTTTTAATGGGCTTTGATCATGCCACTGTGCTGGGACTTACCTTATCTAATGAGGTCCCCTGGCTTCTATGGCAGCTTTGGCTCCCCATTGCAGCATTTAAAAAAAATTACTAGGTAAGCATCTCACTGTTATGAAGTACCATATTTACTCAAATCTAATACTCACCTTTTTGGGCTAAATTACCTTCCCAAAGTTAGGGTGCATATAAGATTTGCATAATATGGGGATCTTAGTGCTGAGTCAAAGAAAACGAGGCAACTACTTCAGGAGCACCCAGAGCTCCTATTTGAGGAACGTGATCTCTAATTTAATTGCCATGGCTCAATGCTATACAATGCTAAGATTTGTAATTTGGTGAGGCATCAGTATTTATTTATTTATTATTTATTTATTTACATCATTTATATTCCGCCCTTCTCACCCCGAAGGGGACTCAGGGCAGATCACATTACACATATTAGGCAAACATTCAATGCCTTTTTAACACAGGACAAAGACAAACAAACATAGCTCCGAGCGGGCCTCGAACTTATGACCTCCTGGTCAGTGACTCATTGCTCTCCCGTCTGCGCCACAGCCCCGGGCTATTCCTTGGTAGTCCTCCATGATCCCAAACTATAGTCCCCATGACCCCATAACATTAATCCAGGGCAGTTAAAGTGGATTCATTCTACAGCAAAGATACACCCCAAGGTTTTATTTTCCATTGCTGGAAGCTTTGGTGTTCCAACGTTCTGTTTTTAAAGAAGGAAGCTATTATCTAGGTTGTAAGAACACAATGGGATAGAAGTTTCATGTGTTAATGTCTGGCAGATTCCTTGTAATCTCAACTTCTGAGGATGCCTGCCATAGATGCCATAGATGCGGGTGAAACATCAGGAGAGAATGTTTCTGAAACATGGCCATACAGCCCAGAAAACTCACAACAACCCAGAGATTCTTTGTAATACTTCTCATTCAATTTTTAATTAGAAAATACACAATTTGGCTTTAAAATTTCAGCTTGAAGCAGTAGATTCAGATTTTGCATTGAAATGTCTTGTTTAATGCTTTGAATGACAAAACTGGATAACTCACCAAATGTAGCCTACTCTGTATATAGTCTAGGGCAGAGTATGTGAGGCCTATTATTTTGTAGTAGGATTGAAAGCTGCTATTCCAAGTATTAACCTTCTCCTTGTACACAGCATGTGACTTTTTGAACTCTTAGTGGGATAGGAGCCCAGCTATTAAATATTATGATATTGCTGGCATATTAAATCATCACTGTTATATGTAACTACCAAAGGATATTAAGCAAATAATGAATGTACAATTCCCTTAAACCGACTTTGCTGAGGTTTATTGTCAGACTAATCCACAGAGAGTACTTTGGCAGGATGGATTCAACAGACACTGACAAACTATGTAACACCGCATAAAAAAATGGGAGGAAAGCAAATTGTTTCACAGTAACTTCCCATTACCAGAATCTGGCAGCACACAAGCACTCTCACCTCAGGGAGATGTTATGGAAAAGAAGATATAATTAGTCTTTGGGGTCAACCAGGGGATTAGAGTTATCACCAAGAGTGAGTTAGTGGATATATGCTCCACAGCCATAAATTATAGATTCCCTCCAACTTTCATCATGTGTCTTAGCTTATTTCCTAGTTAGCTCCAGATGCATAGATGGAAATCCCTAACTATTAAGAAGGATCTATGAAAACAGAACCCAGTTCCTTAACCATACATGTTTCATTTCCAAACCAATACAAACTAGACATTAATAATATGTTTAAAATGTATTTTTTCTTATTTGTTTCAGTAATGGTCGTAACTTGTGACCCAGTATGAATTGAAAGCATTGGCTACCTTTCAAATAAAGTTTGCTAAAATGACTGAAACTTAAAATTAGCATCATGATATGCTTGACTTGTCAATAGTTTATGCTTTCAGATTGTTTCTGACTTATGGCGATCCTAAGGCAAACCTATCAAGCACTTTTCTGGAGCTTCTATAGCCAAGGATGGAATTGAACCCGAGCTTCCAGAGTGGTAGTCCAACATACAAACCACTATACCACATTGGATCTGTCTTTAACAAGAGGTTGTGCGTTACAAGGCAATAAATGGGAAGAGCTGTATTGATTGGTTGTGAAACCTCATGGAATAATGTTTACTGCTTATTTGGAAGAGAGAGCATGTTACTCAAGTTTGTGCTCATAAAATTAATTCAGTTTGACTAGTTTTCTGCAGATGTGGTCCCAAGCTAACAAACACACCTTCAGTTATTTGACTTAGGTGGAAAATGAGCTGTGCATTGCTGAAGATGCAGTGGAGAATATAAAATTATAGCCTCTATCAATTCATTCACTCGAATTTAACTTATTCAAATTGTTATAGAGTCTTAAACAATGCTCTTTAAAACTTAACAACCCTTGATTTCATCCTCAGTAAAGAGTAAAATGCCAGTGTGGTATAGATGCTTTTAATGAAAAGGTGCTGGCTGCCAGCATCTATCAAGTGAATGGACAGAGTAATAAAAATTACAATAAGAATCTCTAAGATGTTCAAAGCCAATTAATGACATTATGACTGCTGTTCAGTATATATGGAATTTTCCTTGCCAAACAAGGTTCACTTTAAATGAACAAGATTACATCTCTACAATGCCCACACTAATGAAAAATTATGAAAGTTGTACCACATCTGCGTGGCATTTGGTTAAGGAGCACAAATACATTTGTTTACAAATATGGATATGCATGAGGTCTCCAACTATGGACAAGCAACTTGAAGGCATATACACAACTCAGATAGTGGGCTTTGAGAAGACAAAATTTGAACAAAGCTCTTAAATATATTACGATTGAGAGTCCTTGGCTGTTCTCATACTTTTCATGGTCTGTCAGCCAAAGAATAATGTGATATAGCTTGTGATAACTCATACTCAGCATGATAGCATAGGTATCCCAATGTGTACTTCCTTGTTTGTATTTGACTACCCAGACACATTCTCTCCTTATTTTGATGAAAAACAAAATTATTCTCCACCAGTCATGTCTTTATCTGTCTCTCCAATTACACCCTCCTTAAATCTTTCCCCATTCCTTCAAAATGTATTGAACAGATGGCATATTATGTTTGATGCCAGCAGTCTCCATTCTGGATTTGCCCCAATCTGTCTTTCCTCTTCTCTTTCTGAGCCTTTTGTTGCCAAATATCCAGTGACTTTTTCCTGGACAGAACTTGAGACCTTTTCTCATTTCATACACAGCCCTTTCTGTTTGGTGGGGAGGATGCGGCGGGGGGGGGGGGGGGGTCAACAATATACAACAGGGAGGATTTTCTCAAATTCTCAGAATTGCAGGCGTTTCTATTTCTGCTGCCACCAAATATGTAGAGGACTTGAACTTGCTACTTCTATCAAATGCTGCCATCAATTCTTTATTCAGGAGATTCTTCTATATTAGGATGTTTGAGAGAGGGAGAGATATGTGACACTTTGTGTGAGAAAAAACAAGAAATTGTTGTTTATTTGTAGTTTGGACAGTAATTATGCGTAATGGTTTCATTAACATTGAACAGTACAGATGCTTAGTGGTTTCATTAAAGGTTTATGCTTTCACTTCAAAGGATGTTCTTATATCTTGGTTTCTGTGTACATATGTTCCTTCACCAAGGAAACACAAACAGGGCAATTTACTTTTAAACCCACTTCTCCTAGGATTTAAACAGTAATGCTCTAAACTATAGAGCTTTCAAATATAGGTCTCAGCCCTTTCCTTCTTAAAGGCTTTCCCTGTATTTCCTCAGAGAGGCTTCCTTCTCAAAACACAGTTCCCAACCAACTGAACTCCAAAAGCCAGCTCCTAACTGACTGACTTTCAAAACCTAACTGCTCACTGACTGGATTCCAAAAACTAACTGAAAAATAATGTTCTGCCTACCTGGCTCAACTGTCACTTTGGCTCTGCCCATCTCTAGTTGCTAAGTAACTTCTCATTCACATTCAGCCAATCAGATTGCACATGTGGTAATGGCTGCTTGACTGCTCCTCCCCCTTGCTCTGCTGAGCTGTTGAAAGTAAGGCATACAAAATGGCTGCACCCTCAGTCCTTCCTACAAAATGTCATGCAAGATGGACCACCCACCAACTTTGTAAGGTAGGCCAGATCTGTTAGAACAGTCTATTTTCTCCTTTGTTTTCTTATATTAACAGATTAGATCTTTGCAAAGTTTGCATACATGTGCTCGACTGAAATGTTAAATAGCGCCTACAAGCACATTGTTCTTGTTCCATGAGAATTGCCCCATCCTGTTATCAGAAAGAGCTACAATGTAACCCAAATAACAAATACAAATCTGGTACAAACAGTGAAAGCGCTTCTTGATATATTTTGCATCCATGCCACAATTTTAGACTGATGTTATTGTTGTGGCCCAGCCTCCATTTGAGCTGTCAGATGAACCTGAGGTAAGGCCCGTTCAGCCTGTGATTACCCCTGCACCTGCCTTGTCAGAGGTAGATCCAGAGTTTGTCCCTGAACCTGCTTTGTCAGAGGATTCTGGATTTGGGCCTGAGATGCAACCAGAGTCTGTCCCAGTGGATTCTGGGACTAGAGATAGAATGGTTACAAGTAGACAGTTTGAACCGCATTCCTCTATGCAGTCAAGGCCATGCCTTCTGATGCCAGATGGAGATACCAGTTCGGTTGCTGAAAATGATAAAACAGGAAGGGCTAATGAGCTTGACAGGAGAGGAGTGATAACTCTACACCAGACAGAGAGGGAGTCTGTGCAAAAGAGCAGACGGCTGCTTTTGAAGCGAACTAATAAGCGCCATTCTCATGCTTTGAGGCCTTGAATTTCCCTTAAAAAGTTTTGCTTTCTCTGACACAGTCAGAGGTAGCAACATTGCTAATCCAAGAGAGAAAGATCTTTGCTCCGTGTTCCTGGGTATTCCTGCTGCCGTGTATCTTGCTTCAAGTTCCAGCCTCGCTTCGGCCTGTGAATCCAATTGAATGTTCCAGTGACTTTGCCGTTTCGATTTCTATTCTAGCCAAGACCCTTGCCTTGTGTTCCAGCATTGATTTTATATTATCTTGATGTTTGATCCTGCATTCTAGTCTTGTTTCCTGTGTGTTCATTTGACTCATGCCTTGGAATTAATCTTGTTTGGACTATTCTTGATACCTTTTTTGGGACTTACTTTGATATCCGGTTTGGACTATGTTCTTTGAGTGATTTTTATAGACCCTTGTTTCAAGATTTTCAAGTACTTTGCTCTTGTGGATTTAAACCCATTTTATTGACTCTGAACTATGATTTTGCTATTGCTTGCATATAATCTTCAATAAACAGCTTGCTTGCTTATATTCTGGGGCTCCAGTGTGGTTTTGAAGTGCCTACGTAGCCTAGGGGTACAACAGTTATGTGATGAGGAAGAAGTTGATGCACAAGATGGTGATTGATATCTTTTTCCACTATGACTATGAAAGCACACGTTTGCAAAAAAGGAAGTTATACTAGCGTACATTATATGCAGGATCCCAACCAATAAATATAACAATCTTTGACATCTCCATTTGGCCACTTCCCTTCTCACAGAGGCCACTGGAACCAGTTTCCTTTGAGGAAGAGAAAGTTATCCTATAAGGATATGTCTCATAGGTCTGGTTTATTTTAGTGTTGTGTCCTTTTAAACTGTACATCTGAGGACATTTAATATCTTCTCTTTAATTTGCACAAGTCACTCTGGGAGTCTTTTTGACTGAAAAGTAGGCTAAAAATGCTTTCAATAAATACTTCAAGGTATTTTTGTGACTACAATCCAAATAATAACTAATGATAGAAGACTATATCATTTTGTGTGCCAAATTAAAAGTTTTGCTTTACTTCTAGCTGGTCATTTCTTACATTTTCTATCATTATTTCAAGAAATTATGTATTATTGTGATGAACCATGGGCCTTGTAGTCCTGCTCAGGACATTGTAATCCCTGATGAAGATGAAAACTTGGGTTTTTTACCTTCCCAGTCTGAACTGGATTCCTCTCAGCCAGATCCTTCCCAGGCAGATCTGGAAACCTTGCACCTGCAAGAAAGTTGTGCCCCAGAAGTATGTCAAACAACCCCAGAGCCTACTTCTCCCGTGTTCTTGCGCCGGGAGTTTTGTAAACAACAGAGAAGTTTGGATTCAGCTTCGCGCAGGAGTGCGAGGATAGCAGCTAAGAATGTTGCCAATTAACATTGGTTCTCGTGAGAATCTTTAAGGAGTTTAACATCTGGTCTCAGAGTTTAGCTTTCGTTTCTGATTCCCAGAGAACCGCTTTGGTGAGAAAGTTGGACTCTATATAGGTGTTTTGCCCGCGTAGCAACTTCGCGGAGTCAATTCGTCAGCCTACGGAGCGAGTTGTGTCTGGACAGCGCGCTCCGATTCAAGCCTCGCTTCAGCTCAAGCCTTGCCTTGCTATCCAGCCTTCGCCTTGCTTCCCAGCCTTTGTTTACCTACGGACTTTGCCTTGTTTCCCAGGACTAATCCTTGCCTTGTTTCACGGATTTTACCAAGTTATTCCACGGACCTTGTTCTTGTTCTTAGTTACCTTGTTCCACGTTCAAGCCTTGTTTCAAGTATCAAGTTATTTCCTAGCCACGCTCAAGTTTTATGGACTAAGGACCTTGTCATCTCCCCTCACTTTGCTTGGCAAAGTGAGTGTTTCGGTTATTGGATTACAACTTTGGACCTTAATATTTCTTATTGGACATTGCTTTTTTGGACTAATTCTGACCTTTCCTGAAGGGTCTAATTCTGGACTATTTTCTATACTTGTTTTTATTAACTTTATATATTCCTTCAATAAAGATATTAGTTAGATTCTGGCCTCTGTGTATGGTTATTGGTGCCTCTGCCGCCTGGGTCGTGACAGTTTGACTCCGCCACCCATAAGCACCAACTAACCGAGGCCAGGATGTCTACCGGAGCCGCGCCGGCTGGACAGCCGCTCAGCTACACCATCAGCAAGGACGAAGTGGACCGCATCCGTGACAGACTCAACGCGCAGGATGGAGAAATAAAAGGGTTGAGGGAGCGCGGAGTTCGCCTCCCGGCCATGGCGTTGCCTACCAAGTTTTCTGGAGAAGCTGCTAAGGTTCATGTTTTCCGCCGCCAGTGTCAAGCTTATCTAGAGGCCCGTGATGCCGAGTTTCCCCAAGAAGACATCAAGGTGGCGTGGGTCTACAGTCTTCTTGACGGACCAGCGGCTAGCTGGGCGACGGCCCTGTTTGATCAAGCCTCCCCCCACCTAAGTTCAGCACAACGCTTCTTGGATCACCTTAAGGAGACCTGGGGAATCGAGGACAATTTGGAGGCAGCCGGTCACAAACTCCGGCGCCTCCTTCAAGGAGACAGACCCATGTCTCAGTACATAGCCGAGTTCCGCGTGCTGGCCCACAACACCGGCTGGAACGATGTAGCCCTCAGAGGACAATTTCGGGAGGGTCTCAACATTGAAATGCTGGAAGAAATCTCCAAGGTGGATCCTCCCCAGACCCTCGAGGCACTCATTGATCAATGTTTACGGGCTGAAGTCATGATTGCCAACAGGAAACAATGGGTTCGAGGCCAGGGCGGTAGAGCCGGGGCAAAACCCCCCGCTCCCGCCAGTGTTCAGCCACGTCCGGTGTGGAGACCCCCGCCGCCAACCCCATACCCCAGAGGAGGCGAGGAGGTGCCGATGCAGTTGGGCAATGTGCGTCCCAGACTAGATGCCGCCGAGAAGGCCCGTCGTCAACGCTTGAACCTCTGCTGGTACTGCGGGAACGGGGGCCACTTCGCCAGAGAGTGCCCAGCCAAAGGGAAGCCTGCCGCCCGTCTTGCGGCGGCGTCCTCCACGGAGTCGAAGGCGTCTGAGCCGACTGGCACACAGCCGGCGGGGGAAGCCAACGACCGGGTGTAGAGAGGCTCGCCAACCCGGTCAAAAAATCCATCCAAGAGCCGCCAACCGGGGTCCTGTTCCTTCTCGTGGTCACATTATGGTCAGCAAAAAGGGGACCCGTCATGATCCACGCCATGATAGACTCTGGAGCTACCAACAATTTCATCGATAGAGAGTATGCCGACTCTCTGGGATTACAATATCATGATTTCAAGAATGCCCGTGTGGTGCAAGCCATAGACGGCCGTCCCCTCAAGACGGGCCCCGTAAGCCAGTGGTCGGAACCCACCAGGATGTGGATAAGGGAACATATGGAAGAGATTTCCTTCTTTGTTACCGAGGTTCCCCATTTCCCTGTGATTTTGGGAATTCCATGGCTGACACTCCACGACCCTAACATCTCCTGGTCCAACAGAGAACTGCAGTTTGCTTCACCGTACTGCCAAAACCATTGCCTCGTAGCCAAGGTATGCCATGCCACAGACTCCGAGCCCATCATCACCTTGCCAAAGAAGTACTCCGAGTATTGGGATGTATTCAATGAGAAAGAAGCCGAAAAATTACCCCCACATAGACCTTATGACTGTGCCATTGACTTGGTGGAGGGGGCCCCGATCCCGCGAGGGCATCTCTACTCCCTGACTGAACCAGAGCAAGAAGCTCTCAGGGAATTCTTAGAGACAAACCTTCGCAAGGGGTTCATCAGACCCTCTCAATCCCCAGCCGCCTCCCCAGTGATGTTTGTGAAGAAGAAGTCAGGGGAATTACGCTTGGTGGTGGACTACAGAGCATTGAACAATATCACCAAGCGGAACAGCTATCCCCTGCCCTTAATCTCGGATCTACTGGACCGACTTCGAGGAGCCAAGGTCTACACCAAGCTGGATCTTCGGGGGGCTTATAATCTAGTTCGCATCAGAGAAGGGGACGAGTGGAAGACCGCCTTCCAGACTAAATTCGGATTATTCGAGTCCCGAGTTATGAATTTCGGTTTATGCGGAGCTCCCGCAACGTTCCAGCATTTTGTCAACGATATTTTTCAGGACTATCTAGACAGATTCTTGATAATCTACCTGGACGATTTTTTGGTGTTTTCCAGATCACAATCAGAACATGAGAACCACGTCAAAATGGTGTTGCAACGACTGCGGGATCATGGACTTTATGCCAAGCTAGAAAAATGCGCTTTTGATCTACAAGAGGTAGATTTCCTTGGCTACCGCATCTCGCCTCTAGGGCTTTCCATGGATCCAGCCAAAGTTTCAGCAGTATTGGAATGGCGGGCGCCAACTAACAAGAAAGAGGTGCAGCGTTTCTTGGGGTTCGCGAACTACTACCGCAAGTTCATTCCAGATTTTGCCCGCTGGTCCGACCCCATCACTAGCTGCATCCGTGGAAAGCAGCCTTTCCGCTGGACTGATCAAGCAGAGAAAGGGTTCCAGCAACTGAAGAAACTATTCACCTCCCAGCCAATTCTACAGCACCCAAATCCTGGAACCCCTTTTGTGGTGCAAGCGGACGCCTCTGATGTGGCAATTGGGGCTGTACTCTTACAACCGGTGGGAGATCACCTCCACCCCTGTGCCTTTTATTCTCGTCAACTAACCACACCAGAGAGGAATTACACCATTTGGGAAAAAGAACTACTGGCCATAAAGGCAGCCTTTGAAACTTGGAGACATTGGCTAGAAGGGGCCAAATTCCCCATTGAAGTCCACACTGATCATCGTAATCTAGAACATCTAAGAACTGCCCGCAAACTAAATCAGAGGCAGCAACGTTGGGCTTTATTCTTTGAACGTTTCAACTTCCAGATCCATTATGTGACCCCAGCTCAAACCAAGCAAGCAGACGCCCTGTCACGTAAACCGGAATACGCTGCAGGACGCAAGGAGACCTTTGAATCCCAACTGCTACAACCTGAGAACTTTGCCACGCTCACAGTGGGGAACACCAAATCCAGTCCCATTGGTTCAACTTCCCCTACTCCAGGACCCATCTGTGCTCAAGAAATCAGGGCTAGTCAGCAAGCAGATGCCTGGGCGCAGGACCAACTTCGCCAAGGTCTGCATTTTCCCTTTTCGCTTAAAGATGGGCTGCTCTGCTATAGAAATCATGTTTATATCCCACCCGGACCGGGCAGGGAAAAAGCGCTTCGTCTGTGTCATGACTGCAAACCAGCAGGACACTTCGGACTATTTAAAACCATGCATTTGATCCTAAGAGATTTTTGGTGGCCCAAGATCCGCAAGGATGTGGAAAAATATGTCAACACCTGCCCAGTATGCCAGCGCTCCAAGATACGAAGGGAGAAGCCCTCAGGGCTTTTGCACCCCCTTCCTACCCCATCTCGCCCATGGGAAATAATTTCCGCGGATTTCATCACTGACCTACCACCTTCCTGTGGATTCACCACGATCTTAGTGGTGGTGGACCTATTCACCAAGTTAGCCCATTTCATTCCCTGCGAAGGCCTCCCCACGGCCAAAGAAACTGCGGATCTATTTCTTCAGCATGTTTTCAGACTACATGGATTGCCCAAGAGTTTAGTCACAGACCGTGGATCTCAATTCACCTCTCGTTTTTGGAAGGCACTACAAAAACTACTGGGCATAGACTCTCGCTTATCTTCAGCTCATCATCCCCAAACAGATGGGCAAACGGAGCGCACCAATGCCACTTTGGAGCAGTATCTTCGCTGTTATGTAAACTACCAACAGGACAATTGGGCTTCTCTGTTACCACTGTCTGAGTTTGCCTACAATAATGGAGTTCAAGCTTCTACAAAAGAAACGCCGTTCTTTGCAAACTACGGTTTCCATCCACGTTTCTTTCCCCCTGTCATTGAAACTTCAGAAGTTCCCGCAGCAGAGGATTGGCTGCAGGAACTCACAGCGGTGCAACAACTTTTGCTCCAGCAACTGGACCAAGCCAAGGAGGACTATAAACGCCACGCTGACAAACACCGCCAGCCGGGCCCCGAAATCAAGGTAGGAGATCGGGTTTTTCTGTCCACTCGCTTTCTGCCCTCCCACCGCCCATGCCGGAAGTTAGATGCCCGCTTCATTGGCCCCTATCCAGTGGTGGCGCAATTAAACCCCGTGACTTTCAAACTCCAACTTCCGCGTTCAATGCGCATTCACCCAGTGTTTCACCGTTCCCTGCTCCTTCCGGCGGATGGTGTGCGTCCTGATACAGACCAACCGGCCCCCCCTCCTGTTTTGATGAATGGGGAGGAGGAGTTCGAGGTTGAGGACATTTTGGATTCTCGCTTTCATCGCCGCCGCCTACAATATCTCATTGACTGGGTGGGTTTTGGGCCTGAGGAACGCTCTTGGGAAGACGCCTCCACAGTCCATGCTCCTGATCTAACCCGTCGCTTCCATCTGACCTATCCCACCAAACCGCGACCTCGCGCCTCGGGGAGAGGACCCCAGTTTGGGAGGGGCCCTGAGGAGGGGGATAGTGTGATGAACCATGGGCCTTGTAGTCCTGCTCAGGACATTGTAATCCCTGATGAAGATGAAAACTTGGGTTTTTTACCTTCCCAGTCTGAACTGGATTCCTCTCAGCCAGATCCTTCCCAGGCAGATCTGGAAACCTTGCACCTGCAAGAAAGTTGTGCCCCAGAAGTATGTCAAACAACCCCAGAGCCTACTTCTCCCGTGTTCTTGCGCCGGGAGTTTTGTAAACAACAGAGAAGTTTGGATTCAGCTTCGCGCAGGAGTGCGAGGATAGCAGCTAAGAATGTTGCCAATTAACATTGGTTCTCGTGAGAATCTTTAAGGAGTTTAACATCTGGTCTCAGAGTTTAGCTTTCGTTTCTGATTCCCAGAGAACCGCTTTGGTGAGAAAGTTGGACTCTATATAGGTGTTTTGCCCGCGTAGCAACTTCGCGGAGTCAATTCGTCAGCCTACGGAGCGAGTTGTGTCTGGACAGCGCGCTCCGATTCAAGCCTCGCTTCAGCTCAAGCCTTGCCTTGCTATCCAGCCTTCGCCTTGCTTCCCAGCCTTTGTTTACCTACGGACTTTGCCTTGTTTCCCAGGACTAATCCTTGCCTTGTTTCACGGATTTTACCAAGTTATTCCACGGACCTTGTTCTTGTTCTTAGTTACCTTGTTCCACGTTCAAGCCTTGTTTCAAGTATCAAGTTATTTCCTAGCCACGCTCAAGTTTTATGGACTAAGGACCTTGTCATCTCCCCTCACTTTGCTTGGCAAAGTGAGTGTTTCGGTTATTGGATTACAACTTTGGACCTTAATATTTCTTATTGGACATTGCTTTTTTGGACTAATTCTGACCTTTCCTGAAGGGTCTAATTCTGGACTATTTTCTATACTTGTTTTTATTAACTTTATATATTCCTTCAATAAAGATATTAGTTAGATTCTGGCCTCTGTGTATGGTTATTGGTGCCTCTGCCGCCTGGGTCGTGACAATTATCTCTTTAGTAAAACAAAAGATAACAAACTAATAATGCTGTTGGTTTGCATTCCTTTCTGTTCCATCATTTTAGCAGAATAATCTGATCACGCACAACAGTTTTTAACGAAACCACACAATATGGTAATTGCATTATAAATATGACCCACTGGGGACAGACCTACACAAAACAATTCTTCTGTATCCACAAATCATGAATGTGAAGTCCCCACTTTCAGTCATATATTTACAAGTAGGAAATACAAATGCTATTTATAAAGAACAGCCTCTTCCATTTTCAGTACTATTGGAAAAGATTTGACATAGCTGGCAACATTACACCTGTGCCGTCCGCCGGACAATAAAAAACTATAAAACTGAAACGTGCTGTCCTTTATCCGGGCGAACTGCAAATCCCTATAAGCTGTCCTATAGATATTGAACGACTGAGTCTGGATAACTTCAAAAAAGGATGTTTATTCATACAAGGTTGTAAACCTGGCACAGATCTTAAAGTTGCAGAAAATGAAACAAATTTCCATAGGTTTTAGTTGCAGAATTATCCCTGGTTCCAGAAGGCAAAGGTGATTATAAAACCACTATACCCTAATCACGCTGTCTATATTAGAAGGAGAAACTCTTTCCTTCCCTATCTTTACAGCAAAGATTAGTTCTAGAAGCGATGGAATAACCCTGCTCCTCTAACTAGATTTTCTATTCCAGATCAGTATAATTCAATACTTATCTAATTTGGATAGGCTTAGATTGGCCTGGTTTTGAGGATGATTTGTCCCAGTTAGCCTTGCACAGCTCCAGCACGTTGGAAGACTATAGCCAGAATGAAGCTCCAAAATGGAGACTAGACCCTGGTAAAAAGGGCGGTCCTAAGATGTTGCATTCTTTGACCAATCACTGCAAAGAAAACTGCAGCCAGCTCTTGCAGATTCCAAGCCATTTTTCCTAGGCTTTTGCAGCCAGAGGCTCAAACAAAATGTAAAGGAGGGAAAACAAACAAACGACCAATAGGTAAGGCAAACCATCGTCCTGGGGGACGGAACACTCCCCGCTAAATTCCCAGGATATGGGAATTTACCAATCAAAAACATACAAACACCTTTGTATACACAACAATACAAACACTAGAACTTTAAACATCTCCAATAAGCAACACGAGGTCACTAATTGGTCTGTCCAAAATGGACACTTTGCCTCTGTTGCAAGTCTTTAATTGAACTTTCCTGACCTTACCGTCCGGGCAAGGAAAGGTCTTTAATACAATGCCCATGGGCCATGCATGGCGGGGCAAGTCTTTGTCCTTTAACAACACAACGTTGTTAACCTCAATGTTGTCCTGTGGGCTTTGCCAGATTCTTCTAGCTTGAAGCTGGCTTAAGTACTCAGCTTTCCACCTTTTCCAAAAGTGGTTGGCCAAGGACTGCACCTGTTTCCACAGGGCACGGTGAGTTCCGTCCGGAACTGGCAACATGACGTCCTTCCATCCTGGCACCTTTTGTGTCAAAATAAGTGCAGGAGTCAGTGGTTGTAAGTTCTCAGGGTCACTGGTAAGGGGAACCAGCGGCCGGTTGTTGATAATTGCGGTAACTTCCGCCATAAGTGTCACCAAAACATCATGCGTCAATGACCCATGACTCAAAAACATGGCATTAAGGATTTTGCGACTAATACCAATCATCCTCTCCCAAACACCACCCATGTGGGAGGCGTGAGGAACATTGAAAGTCCACATAATTTGTTCAGTATTCGTAAAGTTCTGAACCTTTGGGTCTCTCCCAAACCTAGACACACAATTGAGTTCTTTGGTCGCACCTACAAAATTGGTGCCACAGTCCGACCGAATTGACTTAATTGGCCCTCTGAGGGCTATGAACCTTTTTAATGCGTTTAAAAATGATGAAGTGTCCATCCCTTCTATGACTTCTATATGGACAGCTCGTATTACTAAACAAGTAAACAAAACTGCCCACCTCTTGTTATTTACAACACCACCCCTGGTTTTCCTAGTGACAACCTCCCAAGGACCAAACACATCGATTCCCACATGGGAAAAGGGTGGGTCTGTCAAAGTCCTATCCTGAGGTAGTTCTGCCATCAACTGACTTTGACAGTTTCGCCTAAGGCGCCTGCATTTAACACATTTGAAAATACAACTGTTGACCAACCTTTTGGCATTAACTACCCACAGACCTTCATTTCTAAGGGCTGCCTCAGTTAGAGTTCTACCCTGATGATGGATCCTTTCATGGTGATGCCGAACGAGCAGCAATGCAGTGTGACTATTAGGGGGTATGATGATGGGGTTTTTTATGCACGCCTTGAGTTTAGCTTTGGCTAACCTTCCTCCAACTCTCAAAATACCCTCCTTGTCTAGAAATGGGTTTAACTCATTTAGAAGACTTTGATTAGGGATGTTGAGCCCTTGCTCTAGCCTAGCTATTTCCTGCTTGAAAGCAGATCTCTGTACTGACTTGAATATGACGCTCTTAGCCTTTATCATATCCTGGACCTGTAAAGGCTCACTATCTTTGCAAGCTAAACGATGTATAAGCCTAGCTACTGCTCTAAGAAGACTGTGCCACTCCGAAAAACATTCAAAACGGTGTGGTTCCAGGCAAGATCTTTGGCCCATCTTGATTTCTGTGGTTGATTTGCGGGCTTTCACCTCTGCACTTCGTGAGACTTGAGCATTCATAATGTCCGAAAACCTTTGCTCATCTTTCGAGAGCGCTATGGCTTCGTCTCTCTCAGAGACTTTGAAGGTGGAGGAATACTCTGGAGTTATTCCTTGGCAGTAGACTGAGATGTGACTTAGGCAACTGCGCACAAGTGTAGGACGTCCACCTTTAAGCACCTGTGCTTGATTGGAGTCCAACAACGATGGTGGGTGCATCTTGTTTATGCACACTGGGCCTATGACTGTCCAGCCTAATGGCAATTGTTGTGCGATAGGTGCACCTGGAGGTCCTTTAACTTGGTCGTTCACACAGAACAAGCTCGGGCAGTCCGAGCCAAGCAAAAGGGCAATGTCCACATCTGGCTGAAAGGCTGGTATGGCATTCTTTAACTGTCGCAAATGTGGATGAGCCTCCACAACTTCTCTAGTTACAATTTGTTTTTTGTTCCGAGGGATGGAGGAACACTCAATCAGGTCTGGCAACTTGAACTGTCTCTTCTGGTCGCAAGAGGAGACAACAAAGCCAGATGCTATGCGACCCTGCAACTTCTTTTTTCCTGCACATGTAGTCATGGTGTAATTGACCATCTTGGTTTTAAGGTCAAACATGCGGAAGAACTCTGGAGTAGCTAGGGAGGCGTCGCTCTGTGAATCCAGGGCCACATAGAGTCTCTTTCTAAGCCAAGGGCTCTTGGCTGGATATACATCCGCTAGGCAGATAGGATGACAAACTCTTAACTGGTGCACGTCAGAGCATAGTTCAGTACAGGCGACCGATGGAGCATCCTCCTGCATCCGTGACGCGGCCTGCATGTTGGTGGCTTCAGTAGATGACCCTTCTTTGGAAGACGTGTCCCCTTTGGCGCGGGAGACAGCGTCAGAATTGTGCATCGCGGTGCAATGCTTAAGGCTGTTACACCTTGCGCATTTGACGTCCTCTTTGCAGTTGGATGCAAAGTGAAGAGTTGCTCCACAGCACCTAAAACATATGCCCAGCTTCTGTACAATCTGTTGTCTTTCTTTATAAGGCTTCTTGCCAAATTCCCGGCAGTTGGCCAAACTGTGAGGCTTTTGGTGAATGGGGCAGAGCACCTCCTTCACCTCTGACTTGGATTCGTTGGCCCTGCGCTGAGTTTCAACAGCCTTAACACTAACCGGTCTTTTGGCCTCTCTGGATGGTTTTTTCTCCACTTTAGGTGCCTTCTCTGGCTGGGTCCCTTGGTATAAGGTGGGGAGGCCCGTCTGCGGATCATTCCTTTCTCTGGCCGCCCTGGTGATGAACTGGACCAAATGAGAAAATGGAGGGTATGCCTGGGAGTGGGCCTCCTTGTAGTTGAAGACCTCCTGTCCCCAGCGTTCTTGCAAAGTGAAGGGCAGCTTGGTCAAGATCTGCCTCTGGGACAGGTGCTGATCGAGGCACTTCAAACCGGGCAGTTCTGGATTCTCCTTGGCCGACTCTAATTCCGTAAGGAGATCGCTGAGGTCCCACAAGAGTTTGAAGTCTTTGAGTTTCAAAGCTGGGAACCTTTGGAGCTTGTCCATAAGAGATGCTTCAATCTCTGTGCTGGCCCCATACCTCTGCTGCAACCTGGCCCAGGCCTTTTCCAGGGCTTTGTCGGGATCGGCTACGTGGGCTGCGTAGATCTTCTTAACTTGTGAGGATGAGGCTGGGCCCAACCATGCAGCCAGAAGAGTCAGTTCTTCCTCAGGCAATAACTTTAAGTCTCTGATTGCTCTCTGGAAGGTGGCCTTCCAGAGAAGAAATTCCTCAGGCTTGTCCGAAAACTTTTCGACACCCTTGTCCTTAAGATCTC
Source organism: Anolis carolinensis (assembly GCF_035594765.1). Taxonomy (NCBI): domain Eukaryota; kingdom Metazoa; phylum Chordata; class Lepidosauria; order Squamata; family Anolidae; genus Anolis; species Anolis carolinensis. The sequence continues at coordinate 92,467,374 of NC_085845.1, read as the reverse complement.
TTCTGGGGCTTCTGATGATGGAGACAAGCTGGGACTCTGGCGTCGAAGGGAACAATTGAGGAGTTTGCTGTTGTGGAGTGGACTCCCACCGTGCACCTTGCGTCAACCTTTGGCCTCTTGGAGGGATGACATCGACCACTGACGAATCGATGGCTCCCTGTGCAGCTGTCTGTAGGGGCCAACTAGCACTCGGCCTTGAGGCCCTGATTGACTGACCTAGGGTTTTAGCAGGAGGCACAGGTAGCTCGAGCAAGGGTGAGCTCCCCGCTATGACGCTCTGCTCTGCAGGAAACTCAAAAGTGACTTTGGGGCCCTGCTCTGGGTAAGGAGAGAAGTCTTCCTGTTCCTCATCCGAAAACTGGCTGTTCATGCTGCCAAGGTGCGCAAACACTTTGGCAGAAGGATCCTGTATTGGTAACTGGCTTACATTTTCTTCTGTGAGTGGCTCAATTAGGGCTTTGGCCAAAGTCTCAGCCCTTACCTTTTTGGCAGTAGCATCCATCCTTATTCTAAGCATTTCTATTTCACCTTGCCTTTGGGCCTGTTCCATTTGCATTTCGCTTTGTCTACGGGCCTGTTCTATTTGCATTTCGCTTTGTCTACGGGCCTGTTCTATTTGCAGTCGTTGCTCTTCTTCTTTAAAGGGAAGGGTGAGATCAGCTGCCTTAGCATCAGCCTCCGCCCCCGCTACCTTGCTCTTTAGCTTCAGACGTGCAGCCTCCTTAATGTGCAAGGCAGCTAGGGAAGAGATGGCACTCCCAGCAGCAGAAGACTTGCTAGAGTGGCTATGTTTAGATGATGCACACTCCCTTAGCTTAGATACCTGGCTAGAGCGGTTGGACTTAAGACTAAGTGCCACAGCAGGTGATTTTAAAAGATTGGTCTCATGGCTGCATAAGGAAGACTGATTTCCTTTTGGCTCAGACCTTAGATTAACAGGTGGAGAACTAAATTCCAAGGCATCTAGAATTGCCCTCACCTTATTTTCTTTCTCATTAGTGTCAGCTAAGACACTCACTATTTCTAACTCTGAATCCTTGGCGTTAATGCGCTCGAGGACCTGGACTATCTTAGACACCAAACCCCTCCAAATACCGAAGGTCTCTTCAAGGTCTGTCTGTAATATGGATGGCACCCTTGTAATACCCAAGCTCTCAATTCTGTCCATCAATGTTACAATTCGCTCCCATGCCGAACCTAACCTCACATGGAGGAGCTCCTTTTCACCTATTAGATGGGCTAGCATCTTGGCTGAAGGGTGCTTTATCCTTTGGGGCCTTTCATTCCTACTTTCAGCCTCAGAAGGAGGTATACCATCTGTATCATCTTGAAATTGCATAGACATTATGTATTCTTAATAGCAAGTAAATTTACAACAAAAGCAAATACAACATACCAGCAAGTAAATTTACAATAAAAGCAAATGCAATATATAATACAATGCACAACACTTAACCATAGCAATATATATCACTAAGTAACTATACTTTATAAAGATTGTGACCTTTGGCGCCAGATTTTAGTGGGCAAGCTGCAAAATGCCAACTGACAGCAACTTGCCACTTGATACCTCCCTTGCCCGAGTGACGTAAACTGCCAAAATGGCGACTTCGCCAAATTTTCAAGCACCTCGTGCTCTGCGGCTCGAGGCCTGCCGCCGAAGGAGCACCGAGGCTGGCTTTGGAAAGGAGGAGAGAAAAGACGCCTCCTCCCCGCTGTGAAGGGAGGTCACCACCGCAGGACGATGAAGCAGGTCACCACCGCAGGACGATGAGGCAGGTCACCACCGCAGGATGATGAGGCAGGTCACCACCGCAGGACGATGAGGCAGGTCACCACCGCCAGGCGATGAGGCAGGTCACCACCGCAGGACGATGAGGCAGGTCACCACCGCAGGACGATGAGGTAGGTCGAAGCCGGCCGAGTGCTCCGGCTGAACTCGCAGCAGCGTTGCCAGGCCTGTCCAGGTTCTAGCCTGGTTCTGGTGGGCTTCACGCCTCAGAGCCAGCCAAAGAACTGTCGCTGGTGCTCCGCGGCTCGAGGTCTACCGCCGAGAGAGCCCTGGACGTTGCTGGGAACTGCACAGCCTGTGCAAACCCAGAAAGCCACTGGGCCACGTGCGCACACGCGAGCCAAATAGCAAGGAAATAGAGCCCCACTATTTGACTCCTTCAGGTCTGAGAGCGGGCTCCACTGCCTCAGACGCTGGTAGAGTCTTTAGGTATGCAGACTGAGCTCAGGCGGAAAAGCCGCGGCCTAAACTAAACTTCCTAAACTATAAAAAACTATAAGCCGTGCAAGCTAGCTCAAGCGGAAAAACCGCTGATCTACCTCAAAACTGTGCCGTCCGCCGGACAATAAAAAACTATAAAACTGAAACGTGCTGTCCTTTATCCGGGCGAACTGCAAATCCCTATAAGCTGTCCTATAGATATTGAACGACTGAGTCTGGATAACTTCAAAAAAGGATGTTTATTCATACAAGGTTGTAAACCTGGCACAGATCTTAAAGTTGCAGAAAATGAAACAAATTTCCATAGGTTTTAGTTGCAGAATTATCCCTGGTTCCAGAAGGCAAAGGTGATTATAAAACCACTATACCCTAATCACGCTGTCTATATTAGAAGGAGAAACTCTTTCCTTCCCTATCTTTACAGCAAAGATTAGTTCTAGAAGCGATGGAATAACCCTGCTCCTCTAACTAGATTTTCTATTCCAGATCAGTATAATTCAATACTTATCTAATTTGGATAGGCTTAGATTGGCCTGGTTTTGAGGATGATTTGTCCCAGTTAGCCTTGCACAGCTCCAGCACGTTGGAAGACTATAGCCAGAATGAAGCTCCAAAATGGAGACTAGACCCTGGTAAAAAGGGCGGTCCTAAGATGTTGCATTCTTTGACCAATCACTGCAAAGAAAACTGCAGCCAGCTCTTGCAGATTCCAAGCCATTTTTCCTAGGCTTTTGCAGCCAGAGGCTCAAACAAAATGTAAAGGAGGGAAAACAAACAAACGACCAATAGGTAAGGCAAACCATCGTCCTGGGGGACGGAACAACACCCATTGGAACTAGAGACAGCTAAATATTGAAAGATAATTTGCTTCTTGTTGGGTTTTTTTTCAGCTGTTGAAAAATTGTTTCAGCTGTAGCTTCTGACAAATCTGATATATAAACTAAAAAACAGATATTAAAGGACGAAGCAACTAATATTTAACATCCTTTGAAAATCTCTAGTTTTGTGAGTCACTAGAGTACTCTGGGATGGCATAAATACCCTAAAGGCAGCAGATCCTGATGGAGTTTGGAAACAAAGCAGGGTTAGCTCTAGTTCGTACTTGAATGGGAGACTTCCAACACATACGAGGGGCTGCAGGTTATATTTCAGAGGCAGGAATTGTCATACCCAACTCCAAGGGCCCTTCCACACAACCCTATATCCCAGAATATCAAGGGAGAAAATCCCACATTATCTGAGTGTGGACTCAGATAACGCGGTTCAAAGTAGATATTGTGGGATTTTTTGCCTTGATATTCTGGGATATAGGGCTGTGTGGAAAGGCCCCAAGTATTCATTGCCTAGGAAAACTATGAAATTTATGGAGTCGCCATAAGTTATCAGGTGTCATGGCCAGCAATTTGTCTGGCTTGGCTCAGCTGCTGCTAGGTGCTTAGACGGGGTTAATCTGACCTTCCCTTCATGAGGAATGCTTCACAGGGCCCTTCCACACAGCCCTACATCCCAGAATATCAAGGCAGAAAATCCCACAATATCTGCTTTGAACTGGGTTATCTGAGTACACACTTATATAATGTGGGATTTTCTGCCTTGATATTCTGGGATATAGGTCTGCGTTGAAGGCCAACAGTCTTCAGGGATTATCTGAAATGAACAGAAGCTAAGAATCTCTGGATAAAAAGGAGTCTGGAAGAGATAGCTCTGTGGTAGCAGTAATTTCTGACTTCGGGACTTGAGTCTTGGATCTCTAGACCCTAACCTTGTTTCTGCAACCCTGCTTAGAAGTCTGCCTGTTCCAGTAACCTTGTTGTGAATCTTGTGTATCCTGAAACCTTGAATCTGAACTCTGGACTGACTTCCTGGCTTGATTTATGGGCTTCAGTTTTGGTTTGTACCTTTGGACTTCAGTTTGACTTTCATTGTTTGGCTTGACTTTGGAACTCTGACTACAGATTGTACCTTTGAAACTTTGGGCTTTGATTTGTGTTACTCCTGCTTGTGCTGTATTCGTGTTCTGTTAGACCACTATCCATTAATTGCAGTGATGCAAATGTATTTAAACATATAGAAGTTCAATACATACACTCAAACACAAATGATGATTGTTACATTCACATTAAAAAGAAATAAGTAGTTCTTTTCTCAAAAAATGAAAAATTCCTTATCACTGCAATTAGTGGATACTGGTCTTTCTAGTTCAAAGGGAACCTATTTTCTTTTCCAGTTCCTGTTCTGTTAGCCAGACCTCGGAAAGAATCAATGTTGTAGTTCCAGTAAATATGGTCTTGGCTCATCCTTTATTGCAGTGGTTCTCAACCTGTGAGTCCCCAGTTGTTTTGACCTACAACTCCCAGAAATCCCAACCAGTTTATCAGGTGTTAGGATTTCTGGGAGTTGAAGGCTAAAACATCTGGGCACCCCAGGTTGAGAACCACTGATTTATTCGTTTGGTTAAATTCTGCCTGGGGTATCGAATGAGAGCCACCTGGGACATGACATGAGCTAACCTGGAGGCACATACACACATACATCACTTACAGAAAATACTAAACGCTCTTTCCGAAACTGCCAATCCTAGGATTCCATAGGACAAAGGCATGGCAGCTAAAGTGGAATGGTTTAGTATCCAATATAGTTTCCAGTATACCTCACAACCTCTGAGTATGCCTGCCACAGATGTGGATCAGGAGAGAATGCTTCTGTAACATGGCCATACAGCCCGGAAAACTCACAACAACCCTGGAATAATAGGGTTATAATTGTATAGTGTGATTGGACCCCAAGTTCCTTGAGAAGATTTTCTGGATTTTGAACCTAGAGACAGAAAACATTATCTTCTCAAGTGCTTGTCTCCTCCTCTTTTACCTCCATAAGAAGTATTTGCTGAAGTGCTTGATGGTGAAAACAAGGTCTATCCGGCAAAATATTTTGTAGTATGTAATGTTTGGCACTAGGCCACATTTATCTATCCTTGTGGCTGTTTCTAATATCACTATCCTTTTAATGCTGATTAAAGAATTGTCTCATTTTATAAATGTTGGAAAGGGTGAACATCATGTTATTTAGTTAGGAAATAGGTTGTTTTTTTTTGTTGCAATTATAAAGGCAGCGTATCGATCTCTGACTCCATTTCTTTGGCTTTGTTTGAAATAAACCTATCCCATTTCTTCTCCTCACAAATATCAAGTGCGCTGCCAAGTATTGCCCTTGACAGTATAGGTTGAGAATTCCTTATCCCAAATGCTTAGGACTAGAAGTGTTTGGGATTTTAGGTTTTTTAATTTTTTTTAGAATACATTTATTTGTGTATATTAAACAGTTGGTATATCTTGGAGATGGGCCCCAAGTCTAAACTGAATTTCATTGATGTTTCATATACATCTTATGTATATAGTCTGAGTGTGTTTTAAAATAATGTTGTGTATGAACCAACATTTGTGTACATTGAACCATCAGAAAGCAAAGGTATCATTGTCTTGGACACTCATGTGGATCATTTTGGAGTTGTTTAGGTTTAGAATTTCCAGATATTCGATATGTACCTGGTAGCTAAACAGGGCCACTCGCAGACAAAGGTAGTGGTTTCTGTATACACAAGAGTCTCCCCAGGGTTTTTTTTTTAATTTATGAAAAGGATAAATGAAACCAAGAAGTAGTCCAGTGAAGACTGAGGAATGTGGTGGCATGCGGGGTCTCTTGCCCACGCCATCAGGCTCAGTCCCATACAATTCCCAACTGGCCTCATTCACAAGGACTTCAAATCCCCCCCCCCTCAGTTTTGAGGGCCTCGTGGGTGAGACCTTTTGGGAATCACGTGAGACTGACTGAGGGACATGACTCCCAAATGGCCTTATTCATAATGCCTGTCTCCTTGATGTGCTGTGCCTGCTCTGTTGGAAGCATTACATTAGTGGACATATCCATTTTTTGTAATGTGCATCTTCAAATTGGGGTAAGCATTACATTCAATGATGTATTATAGTCTAATAAATGTAGCTAATTAAATTAAGGATTCCTCATCTTTGTTGTGGAAGCTGGTTGAGGGAAAAAAACAGATCTATCTTCTTGATAGTTAGGACTTTATCACACAAGGCAGCAAATTGGCATTGCATTTGGGCTATCACTTTTGATGATGGTCCTTATCACATGATACCCTGGTCATTGCTAGTAGTTTGCCTCCTCCCGCCGTGATTATCCCATTCCAAGTTATTGATGAGTAAGATCTTTTAGCAACTCCAAGTCCCACAATGTTCCTATTAACTAGTTAAGTGTGATGGGTCTATTTCACTTCAGTGCTGGCATGTCGGCAAAAACATGACTTCAGGTAGCAGGATTCTCCTCCACTCCTCTCTCACATCTCATCATCAAGTTGGGTGCTAGCTTATATTTTATACACATGTTTACCTTTGTTTTGTGTTGTTTTAATACTGAAATCGTGCAGTTGCTTTAATCATTATCATCATCATAATCCACAGTAGTACAAGAAGGTCTAGTTATGAAGGTTTGCTATTGAAAAGGGGTGTGCTCTTGAAAGTGCTCATTTGGTATGTATTCATTTCCTGTGATAAAATGGCTAGGGCAGAATACTGGGTTGATATGCATTTAGAGCAGAAGAAATCCCTGTGTCCTGAGCATTTAAAGTTTGGGAAACACTGCTTCAACTAGTAATGTCCGATGTAAGTTAATAATTTTTAACTGTTTTTATAGCGTATTGTACAATTTTTATATGTGTGTTTTATTGTAAGCCTCCCTGAGTCCCCTATTGGGTGAGAAGGGCGGGATATAAATATTGTAATAAATAATAAATAAATAAATGTCTGATGGATTGGAGCCTGTTGTATTGACTTGGCTAAAAGAGTGATGTAGTCATGGTAGCTGCTTGCCTTCCTTAAGTTATGTGCACAAGAGAGATCTGTTTGTTGCTTCTTCATTCTTTCACTCGCTGTTTTCAAGAGAGACTCCTCCTCTGTGCCTAGTTCTTCCAAGGAAATGTGCTTGAGATTTGTTAAATTCTTTTCAGTACTCTGTACTAGTTTTAGCTTTGATTGGATGCCAAGTATTTGCTAAAGCTGAAGGAAAATTGGACTAGAGACAATGGAAAAAAAGAATCTCCAAGTACAAGAAGTTTACAAGAATAGTTTAACTTCCAAAAAAAGGAAAAGGCTGAACTTCCCAGACCAGAATGATTCTGTTTCCCAGATCAATTAGGTTTCTTCTTGGAACAGAAAACAAGCCTGCTCCCTTTTCCTTATGACAGCCTTTCAAATATTTTTTTTTCTTTTTAATTTTTTTTATTAACATATATAGAAATAGAATACATCGAAAGAGTGAGAACAATTATTGAATAGAAAGTGAAGGGGAAAAAAGGGGGAAAAGGAGAGATAGTGAAGAAGGGGGGAGAGAGAACTATAAAAAAGAGGGAAGAAAAAATATATGAAAAGAAAAACGTTAAAAAATGGGGAAATAAATAAATAAATAAATAAATATGGCAATCATGTCTCCTCTTGACCTTCTCTTCTACAAGATAAACATACCCAGTTCTTTAAGCCGCTCACTCACATATTTTATCTGGTTGTAACTATTGCAACATTCTTGTGATTTAAGTCAGTATTTCTCCTATTTGAGATATGATTGCTAGGTGAGTCTATACTGTAGAATTAATGCACTTTAACACTACTTTACTACCCATGGTTTGATGTTGTGGAATCATGGGAGCTGTAGTCTGGTGAGGCACAACCACTCTTTAACAAAGTAGGCGAAAGAACTACAAATCCTATGATTCTTCAGCATTGAACCATGACAGGTAGTGTCAAAATGCATTAATTCTGCAGTGTAAATGCAATCTGAAAGCAAATGACTTGCAGAGGTTAAATTCAAATCATGGATCTGCTAATTTGTAAACCAGTCCTTTTGTCACCCAATTTTTCAAAAATGTAATGCAAAAAACAACAACAACAAAACACTGGTATACAGTCCTTTTTAAAAATCTGGTACTTTTCGATTATCTGGATGAAAGCCACAAGGGGGTGCAAGAGAGAGAAGGATAGCCAATTCTACAGGGGGAGTTGAAGGAGGAAAACCATTTTCCCCATTTTCACTGGTTATTCCCTCCCCCACTTTCCACTTCATAAATGAAGGTTGTTTCCATGATGGGGTGGTAGGGGGGAATAACAGAAAAACAGGGGGAAATGGTTTTATTCTTTCAATCCACCCGCATAAAATGAAGCATCCTTTTGCCCCTTAGTGGCCTCTGCCCGGATAATGAAACAGTACCAAAAATCTTGTTGCTTATTCTTCACTCATCAGGAAGAAACTACTAAAAGTTTTACTGTTAGTTACCTTTGCCCCGGTGGCAAAGTGTGTTAAAGCACTGAGCTGCAGACCGAAAGTTCCCAGGTTCAAGACCCGGGAGCAGCGTGAGCGGCCGCTGTTAGCTCCAGCTCCTGCCAACCTAGCAGTTCGAAAACATGCCAATGTGAGTAGATCAATAGGTACCGCTCCGGCGGGAAGGTAACGGCGCTCCATGCAGTCATGCCGGCCACATAACCTTGGAGGTGTCTACAGACAACGCCAGCTCTTCGGCTTAGAAATAGAGATGAGCACCACACCCCAGAGTCATGAGCACCACACCCCAGACTGGACTGAACGTCAGGGGAAACCTTTACCTTTACCTTTACCTACCTTTTTAAAAATATAGTATCCCACAATGAACCCTGGAAATGATATTTTGAAATATGTGAGTAAACATTACTTGCTACACACAAATTCCCACTGCATTACATCATTTCTCGAACTAACATTGTTCAGCCACTTGCTGCTCCTCTCAAATGTAGAATGTGCAACATTACTTGTAATGTGTATCTTCTAAGTTATGTTGTTATTCAGGTATACCAGGCTTTGTATAGTGTAAAAATCAGATATTGTGTGTGCAGGGGTCTTCAGATCACTTTCTGAATTATGGTGACCACTTTACCCTCTTAAAAAATTCAAAAAAGCTGTATACTTTCACTCCTTCCAATAAAGCAAGCCCAGTAAAAAGCAGTTGCAGACTTTCTTGTTTTCGTGTTGAGGCTCAATTTTGTTTTATAATGACCCTAAGGTGATTGACAGTTAAAAGCAAAATCCAATAAATGTACTTTGGATTTAGTCCTAGCACTATTTGAACTGTGGTCTAGAACAGTATTTCTCAACTTTCATCTCCAAATGTTTCGGACTTCAACTAACAGAAGTGCCAGCCATTACAGCCAATTGTCATTAATTGTGGGAACTAAAGTTTGGGAAGCACTGCTCAAGAAAGATTCTTTAAATTGACTGCTTCTTGTCAACCCTGGAATATCTTTAGCCCCATTTGTTATGAAAACATTAACTGAAAATAATACATACAGTGCTTCCTTTGCTAGTTAAACCCTCAAGTTTATAAATGCAATGAAAACTAGAAGTCAGGCAGGGTATGATTTTATAGGGAAAGAAGGAAATACCAAGGCTCAGCTGGGCAAATGTCTTGGTTTAGGGGGGAAATTGATCCAGCTATTTCATTGTAGTCAAATCCCATCAAGCCTTCGAAACAGAATTTCTGTCTTCTGGCAAAAGACCAAAATAATGTCAAGGGATCAGTGTTGAGTGACAATCTGGATTACCAATTTATAGTTAGTACATTTTCCCACTAGTATGTAGCTCCCAGCGATGCATTGGGCCCTTATTTGTGTTGAATAAAATCAACATTTAAAAAGCCCCCCCCCCCCCCCGTCTCTATGTATAGTTTTTAATTGTCTGATAAAAGTACCTCTGACATCTACAGATGAAATTTTAGAAATCAGAGATAGATGGATAGATAGTCTTTTTAATTGTCTGGTATCTTGTTCATAATTTGGGATTTTTAGTTCGTAATACTAGTAAGAATATATATATAGACATAGATCTTTCACCTGATGTTTTTTCCCTGTCAGACGTATACTGTAGAACAATCCTATATATCCTTCCTCAGAGGTAAATGCCACTTTGCTCATTGAGTCTTATTCCTAGGTAGTTATGCAGACATTTGCTTTCTTTTATGACTGTTGAAACTCAAGACTTTATTTTGCTTGGTAAGCGAATGATATGATAAAGTAATTTCCCACCAACAACAGGTAATATGCTAGGATTTTTTCCTAATAGAATATGAGCTGCCTTTTGAGATGACCATACAGCTTGGAAAGTATAACAATGGCTGTTGAAATTTCCCTTAAAATTATTTCTGTGTGCAGGTAGACCACTTATTAGATTCTGCTTGATAGGGTGACTTGTGGTCAGACAATTCAATAGATGAATCAAATTCTATACATTTATTATTTTTTCAAATCAAGTAGGCTACAATGTATTAGAAGCACAAATATTGTTCCTTGAATATCTTTCATCACCAACAGAGAACACTGAGATGGAGGAAATGCTCATTCAGTTAACAATAACAAATAAATCATTCTGCTCCTTGTAACCAAATAAAAGCTAGTACCTAAAAGTACTAGCTTTGGTTTGTAAATCACTCAGATGTATGTTTGTTATACATTTTGATAAAGGAATCTGTGATGATCTGGGGAAGCACTGAAACATGTCATGGATGGAATTGAAGAGAACAATTGAAATGACTTTAGAAGAGAAACATGGCAGACAAACCCGTGGCAGAAACTTAACTTGGAGATTTTTAAGCAGAGGTCGAGTGGTCACTTCTCAGTGACACATTTGCTGTGGATTTGGGGTTTGCCTACATCTGGTGTAGGAAACTGTATGGAAGTCACCCCCCCCCCCCCCAAATTCCTACAGGCTGCAACTCCAAGAACAAACCCATATATCCATTTCCCTTTGCAGTCCATCTCAAAATGACAAAAGAGAATGACCATCATCATTTCCTAATACCATTTGCAGATGGACTACAGAGAAAAATTGAGGTATTTGGTGGCAGTATGTAGGAACGGAGTACAGTAGAGTCTCACTTATCCAACACTCACTTATCCAATGTTCTGGATTATCCAACACATTTTTGTAGTCAATGTTTTCAATGCATTGTGATATTTTGGTGCTAAATTCGTAAATACAGTAATTACTACGTAGCATTAATGTGTAATGAACTACTTTTTCTGTCAAATTTGTTGTATAACATGACGTTTTGGTGCTTAATTTGTAAAATCATAACCTATTTTGATGTTTAATAGGCTTCTCCTTAATCTCTCCTTATTATCCAACATATTCGCTTATCCAACGTTCTGCCGGCCCGTTAATGTTGGATAAGTGAGACTCTACTGTACTTGTGGAAAGTACATGTTTTTATAAATAAAGCATCCTGTGTGGTTTGTAGACAAAAATACCACCAAATCACTGAATATTTCAAAATTGGGAAAGTTGGGTGGCTTTGGAGAACTGTAGAAAATTTGTGGAGTCATGAAAGTGAGATTCAAGTACTGTATGCAGCCTGCAGATGATATAGTGCCTGCTTTGGACTAGTATGATAAACATTAGCCACTGGAATAGCCATATATCATGGTGAATCTGGCATGGAGAACCCTTCACCCCATGCCCCGCATTGCCCAACTTCTTCCTTATCTGATCCCATGGGAGGAAGCGTATGCTGCCCTGCTTCCCCCCATTGATCTGTATGCAACACGGGAATCATCCCATATTGCCACTGTGGCAGCATTCTCCAGTTCCTCTCCATTTGCACAATGGAGCCCTGCCAGAATTACCTCTACGGCGGGCTCTGTGCTGGCAAAATTACCCCATATGATGAGGTCGCACATAGTCCTTGAGGTCCCTTCTGCCCATCTGTGGGTAATGATGATACAAGACATTTATTTATTTATACAATAAAAGTGAAAATATGTTTGTTTGTATGTATGTGGATGTGTATGTATCCATATGTGTGGGTGATTTCTGAGATGGCGCTCACATCCAAGACTTCATCCCACTGAACATGGAAGAGTAGATTTACCATACAGCTCAGGCTAGGTTGGCCTGTTTTTTTAAGGTTGCATTTTTTACTAACATTTCTAGACTATATATACAGTAAGTTAGTAAATAATAAACAAAATTCTAAAACTTCAATCTGTAGACCTTGTGTGGAATTTGATCTCTTCTCGGAACACCCTAGATAAATGGGCTTCCAAATTATAACTAGTCAATTGCCTTCTCTTTAGAGCCATATTTTCATTTAGCTCTCTAGCTGCCAAAGAAGGGGATAAGACGCCTGGTGCAGATTAATTGCTTTCTTGCAATAAGCCCAGCCAGGGAAAGCAATCTCCATTGTTTATCCGGATTTTCTTCCTCTGACACCTGCTTAAATTATACTGAGACACATTCATGTCAAAGGCCTTTGATTATTGGGGAGATAAACTGTTGGCAGATTTAAAAAAATAGGGGAGAAGATAGGTTGGGGTAAGAAGCACCTCCATAGATCTTATGGTACAGTCTCCAGTGGCTGTTTGTTTTGATAGAAACCCAGAACAAATCATCATCTGGCATTGTGGGCACTTGATGAATAACCGGAGATGAACTCCCACTGGATTAGCCAGGCAATCGCTCTTTGCTGAGGAGCTTTAATCAAAGGAAGCGATCCAAAATTAAAGGATGCCTTATTATTAACTGTAATTCTTCAGACACACTCCCCCATCCCCCAAAAGCGTTTAGCATTCATGAGGCCACAGGTAGCGGGTTCAACTCACAAGGATGAATTGGCAAGCGACTATAGGCTTGAGCTTTAATGGCAAAGAAGACAGTGCCTGTGTGGCTTTTTTGCTTCAGCTTCCATTGTCTGATAGATGCCTTTTTGTGCTGTTTCAAAATAGATCCCACTAGTCCTCTATAATGCCATTAAAAGCAGCAAAAGCATCAGGTCCCCTATGAGCATGTCAATAACCTCTTTCTCAAGAAAGTTTCTTTAGAGTGGGTCCTTCTGAATGGTAAGTAGAATTGAGAATATTTGGGAGGTGGATGGTAAGAAAATTATAATTTTGAGAAACTATGAATAGATCATAAATCTTTGACAAAACCTCAAGAAGAATCGGAATCTTATATGGAATTCATAAAGATATGGCTGCTACCCACAAATACACTCTGTATTATCTATCTACCCCATATTTAGCAAACCTCGGACAATAGATGGATTAGCATCCTTTAATGAGCTTTGGAAGGTTTTATACAGATACACAAATGTTGTATTACTTATCTATCCCACATTTAAGCATCTTAGGATAATTGACGAGTCAACACTCCTTAAATAGACTAGACATGTTGCAATAGAGGACATGTGGAACTTTCAATACGTTAAGTAATGTTTGTAAGTTTAATAGAGATGCTAAAAAAACATGTGATAGTTATAACTCTGTACAATGCCTATTTTCCTCAACTCCTCCCCCATCCTCTATGACAGGGGTCCCCAAACTTTTAAAACGGGGGGCCAGTTCATGATCCTTCGGACCGTTGGAGGGCCAGACTATAGTTGGCCACCGAGCAATAATAACAACAACAACAACAAAAAGAGGATTGGAAGAGACCCTTTGGGCCATTGAGTCCAATCCCCTTTTGCCTTTGTGCACCAAAAGCACAAGCAAAGCACCCCTGACAGATGGCCACCTAGCCTCAATGTTAATAATAATAATAATAATAATAATAATAAGGATTGTAAGAGAAGAAGAGACCCTTTGGGTCCTTTAGCCCAACCCCCTTCTGCCCTTGTGCCGTGGGGGCCGGATAAATGGCTTCGATGGGCCGCATCCGGCCCCCGGGCCTTAATTTGGGGACCCCTGCTCTATGACATATTAGACATTGGTAAAGATTTAAATATAAACCACTGTACTGCAGAAAAATCCTGCTAATTGAAAGGTCAGCAATTCAATACCAGGTTAAGCCCCAGCTCACCTGCCCACCTAGCAGGTTGAAAGCAGAAATATGAGTAGATAAATAGGTACCACTTTTAGCGGAGAGGTAATAAAAGTGCCTTTAAGGACGTTGATCAGAAGAAAGCTCCTTGGAATGGAAGACGGAGCAACAGCACCCCCCCCCCCCAACGGCCAGAGTAGAGCACAGCTTTCAAGATGCCAGAAATAAAATGGGGAAAACTGCCTTTACCATTGTTTGTATTGTCTGTCCTTGTTAATTGTATTATCAGCACTGAATGCCGTATGTGTGTTCTGTAAGCTGCTCTGAGTCGCTTTTGAGGTGAGAAGGACAGGGTATAAATACTGTACATAAATAAAATAAATAACAATAACTCCATTATACCTACCTCTACTCCATATGATGAATCTCCTTTGGGGTGACACCATCTGCTATCAAGAATTCAATGACTGCACGTTGTTTAAGTCACATTGACCGACAGTCTGCGCAGGGTTCCATACTTCACACTTTAACAACACAACCGTTCAATGCTAAGGCTTCCCGCCAAATGAAACTGTAGAGGAGAGTCTACTGAACAAGCCAGTACCTGTCACATACCAGTATTGCCATTTGTTGAGTTACGAAGGTGGAGACATTACTTTTGATTCAACCCTCGTACATGGTCTTAATTACAAGTCTAGGGATTTTCCAACATTCAGACAAATTCCGGATGGAAAGATAATGAATACAAAGGTGACACCCCTATGATCTTGTCACATGGGCACTGGCATCACTCCACTTCATGGGGGCATGCGGCTATCTAGCATCCCATGCCCTGCATTGCCCGAATCCAGGTAAGGATTATCACATTGGGGGAAACATGGAGCACGCAGCTCCCCCCCCCCCAATTGTTTCTACGGTAACATGAGAAGTCTCCCTTGTTGCTGTAGTGGTGGCATGTACTGGCTCCACCTTCCTTCACTCACGGAGCCAAGACAGCATCATTTGATGGGAGCCGCCCAGCTCTGTGGGTGACCTGGGCTTTAAATTAGCACATGCCACGAAGGTCACGAAGAGAGATTCTGTTCATATAGCTCTAGTTTGTTTTGAAGAAAAGGCTATTTTCCTCTGATGTAGGATTAACACAGATTGTGAAAGCTTGCAGGAGGGTCGTTCAATTTAAAGACTCTAAGGGGGAGGGCATGACCAATGACAGAGCAGTGCATGGGTTGGGAGAAGTTTTCTATGAAGTTCTGCACAAAGCAGAAAGTGTGATTTGCTTTTCGAAAGTGCTTTAAGAAGAATTGTGTGATACAAAGAGGATTTATCTAGGTGTGTTCCTGCTTTCTATGCTACCATTGGGTGGATTTGTAATTAGTTAAGCGACCAAACCTAAAGGCTGCTCACCAATGGTTCCTCATCATCCTGGAAAGAAGTGACAAGTGGAGAGCAGCAGGGTTTGGTCCTGGGCCCAGTACTGTTGAACATCTTCATTAATGACTTGGATGAAGGTTTAGAGGGCATGCTTATCAAGTTTGCAGATGACACCAAATTAGGAGGGTTAGCTAATGCTCTTAAAGACAGGATCAGAATTCAAAGTGACCTTAACAGATTAGAGAGCTGGGCCAAAATGAACACAATGAATTTAAAAAAGGACAAATATAAGATCCTACACTTAGGGAGAAAAAATGAAATGCAAAAATACAGAATGGGTGATGATTGATTCAACAACAGTCAATGTGAAATAGACCTTGGAGTCTTTGTGGACAACAAGTTAAACATGAGCCAACAGGGGTTTGGGGCTGCATCAAATCAGTATAGTGTCTAGATCAAGGGAAGTCATGGTTCCTCTCTATTCGACTTTTGTTAGACCTCACCTGGAATACTGTGTCCAATTCTGGGCACCACAGTTCAAAAGAGATATTGACAAGCTGGAAGGTGTCCAGAGGAGGGCAACTAAAATGATCAAAGGTCTGGAGACCATGCCCTATGAGGAGCATCTTAAAGAACTGGGTATGTTTAGTCTGCAGAAGTGAAGGTTGAGAGGAGACATGATAGCCTTGTCTAAATATGTGAAAGTCTGTCATGAGGAAGAGGGTGGCTTGTTTTCTGCTGCCCTGGAAACTAGGACTCAGAGCAATGGGTTCAAATTACAGGAGAGGAAATTCCACCTGAACATTAGGAAGAACTTCCTGACCATAAGAGTTGTTCAGCAGTGGAACTCTTTGCCTTGGAGTTTGGTGGAAGCTCCTTCCTTGGAGCAGGGGGTTGGATTAGATGGCCCATGTGATCTCTTTCAACTCTATTATTCTATGATTCTGTGGTTCTATGACAGATTTGCCACGCCAGAGCACAGTTTTAGAACATCAGGTGGTAATTCTGAAAAGGAATCAGAACTATATTGCTAGCACCATAGTACATTCATATAAACCTTGGTGTGACAACATCTGGAATATCAGTATAAAAGAGATCTTTATTTATTTATTTATTTATTTATTTATTTATTTGACTTGTATACCATTACTCCCAGTTTGGCTTGGAGCGGTTTACAGAAATAGATTAAAACAATACAATTAGCTTTAAAATAACAATAAAAACAGACATAGCCCCGAGTTTTTCACCCATTGAAAGCTTGTCGGAAGAGAAAGGTTTTGCAGGCTTTCCGAAAGGCAAGTAGGTCTTGTAGAATCTTAGAGACTAACTGAGAGGATAAAGTCAGTAGCATAAGTCTTTTTCCTCAAATGCATGAAGGAGTTGTATTCTACAAAAGTTTGTCCTATCCACTTTTTCCTCCCAAGTTTGTGTGGAGCTAGATCAGTGGTTCTCAACCTGTGGATCCCCAGATGTTTTGGTCTTCAACTCCCAGAAATCCTAACAGCTGGTAAACTGGCTGGAATTTCAGGGAGTTGTGGGCCAAAACACCTGGGGCCCATAGGTTGAGAACCACTGTGCTAGATTATCCCTTTGAGTATTGTGTACATTGCACCTGAAAGGAATATTAAAGGTCCTGAAAAGGGTGACCAAAGTGCACAAAGGACTGGAACAACTCACTAGTGAGGACAGATTGCCATATTTGTCTAGCAAAAGATTAAGGGGAGACATAAGAGAGAGAGATAAATGTATGCATCTCTCATAACTTTGCAACCCAAAGTCATCCATTGAAACTGAATGGCTCGAAGACCGATAAAAGTAAAGTTATCCTTTTGCATTCGCTGGTTTAACTTTTGTGGAATTGATTATTCACAGATTTGGTTAATATACTCTTGCTAGTAATCTGTACATCTTCCAGTGGGCAGATAAATTATTTCTTTCATCCAAGACTATGAACTCATTCTTAAAAATGAAGACTTATGAGTCCCTTTTGTCTGTTCAGTGTAGTTTTCACCAACTAAAATGCATAAGATAGATAGCATGCAACCTTTATTATTCCTGGGAAGCCTAACTATACCATATGTTTTGATTGTACAATATATCTCTGATTTCGTATAGGGTGATTCAACTACAAGTCTTGCCTGCTCATTTCAGCAGGGTTCAGCTTTCTACTCCAGTTTTAAAGGGGACACAAATACCCACTCCCCTGTTCTGTGGTCCATGAGCACTTTCTGTCTGCTATGCAAGCAAGCTGGGGATCAAGACAGGCTTTGATATTCTAGAGCTTAAATATAATATGATGCAGGTGTCTTAGTAAAAGTAAAAGTTTCCCTCCGACATTAAGTCTAGGTGTGTTCGACTCTGGGGGTGGTGCTCATCTCTATTTCTAAGCCAAAGAGCCAGTGTTGTCTGTAGACACCTCCAAGGTCATGTGGCTGGCATGACTGCATGGAGCGCAGGTGTCTTAGGTTCCATCAAGTAGACTCTGACTTATGTCAATCCTATCATAGGGCTTTTTTGGCAAGATTCATGCAAAGGAGGTTTGTAATTTCCACTCAGGCTGGGAGAGTGCCAAAGGTAATCCTGTCGGATTTGATGGCTTAGTGTGGATTTGAACTCTGGTCTCTCAAAGTCCTAGTCAAGCATTTAAACTCTTATACTATGATGGGCTTTCAGATTCATAGATTACACAAGTGACACAACAACAAATCAAGAACTGGTAATATCAGTTGCTAAGGCTGGAAGAGGGAAATTAAATATTGTACATGTATGTACATATCAGACACAAAAGCCTTTAAGATGTTGGTTTAAACTTGATTATCAACACCAACAGGAATGTTTTATGTTCTGTTTTATTTAGTTTGACAAGAAACAGTAATTTCCCCTTTAAGGCAAACTAACCCAGTACAACCATATAACTTTCAGCTGTGTAGTCACAGCAGTCTCCTACAGCAAAAGACAACTGTCTTGTGACACTTTAAAGCAGGGGTCCCCAAACTAAGGCCCGGGGGCCGGATGAGGCCCTCCAAGGCCATTTACCTGGTCCCCACCCTCAGTTTTATAATATATTTTTATATCAGTTTTAATAATATAATATATGGTATATACATATAATATTGATAAAATATTATAATGTTATACAATATAATACTAATAATAATACCATATAATAATATTAATTATATGTTATATATTACATATAGTATTACAGTATACTGGTATAGTTTAATATAGTAATGCATAATGCTAATATTGTGCTATGCTAATAATATCATATATTGTATGTACATACAGCTGCTCTGAGTCCCCTTCGGGGTAAGACGGGTGGGATATAGATGTAGTAAATAAATGTAGTAAGTAAATAAATAATTAATTTTAGACTTAGGCTCACACAAATTCAGAAATGACTTGAAAGCACACAACAACAACAACTACAACAACAACAACAACAACAACAATCCTAATTAACTTGACTATCTCATTGGCCAGTAGCAGGCCCACACTTTCCATTGAAATCCTGATAGTTTTATGTTGGTTAAGATTGTTTTCATTTTTAAATATTGTATTCTTTCATTGTTGTTGTTGTTGTTTTGCACTACAAATAAGATATGTGCAGTGTGCATAGGAATTTGTTTGTATTTTTTTTAAAATGATAATTCGGCCCCTTAACAGTCTGAAGGATTGTAGACCGGCCCTTTGCTTTAAAAGTTTGAGGACCCCTGCTTTAAAGAATAATGACTGCAGTCTTCATTTTTTCTACATGCCAGCAAGCTCAGCTGTCCTTTAGTAAATGCTCATATGATCCAATGAATGACCTAGCTATCACTCACAGCAATTCCCATGGCCACTGCAGCACTTTTTCCAGTTATTCCCTGCATGGAAACACTTACAAACTATATTCCTCAGGCCATGCTTGACATTTCCATATGCAAGTGCATGATCTTCAAGACTGCTCATATTAACAGTAAAAAATGCTCTCTGTGCCAATAAGTCAACTTCTAACAATATATGTCATAGTTCCTTGTAGACACTTCACTGCCGAATTAATTGTGTTTGTGATTAACACAAGGAGAGGCTGTTGCATGGGACTAACAGATGCTTTGAAGGCAGGAAAACTATCCTAAGGCTCACTCTTGGGTAGACATGCATAGAATTGGGTTGCAAAGAAAGAATTGCATCTGACTCTGTTTTGACCTGTTCCATGTCCCTGAACTCACTCACTACGGGAATCGTGGCTCCCAGGCCCTGGTGAAATCGGGAAATGTCCCTGAGTCAAAAAGATGCTTCAGTCTGGTCTGGAGTGTGGCATGGTTCCCACTCCTGCATTAAATATGTAAAAGAGGTCCTACAAGATGCTAAGCTGCAAACCTCAGCATGCTGTTTAGAAAACAAATTGGATTGAACTCAGAGGGCTGACTTCTAAGTAGGGATACATTGGATTATACTGTAAACATGTTAATATGGTTTCTATGGTTTCTCATTAGTGTTCGAGAAGAAATTGTATTTTGGCTGGAAATTCATCCATTCTGGGGGAATGTGCCAATTTGAATAGAATTTCAGGTGTCTTAGCTTAATTAAAAGTTTTCCCATTATCACTTTGGATTCTCTGGTCTTCAAAGCCTTTTCACGCAGGAAGTCTTTTGTGAGTGGTGAATATGGTACTCCTACCTCAGTAGAACTTTCTTAATTCTAAACCCCCTTTTCCAGCCATCCGTTTCCAATTCTCTTCTGTCTATTGAAGTTCGGTTCGAGTGTTCTTCTGTCCCAGCTATACAAGGCTTGTCATTGACATCACATTTCCTCCGAAGGCAGAAAACAAATGACATGGGAAATAAGCTTGTAAAATGCTAAATATAACAAGATGGATCTGCCTTTCTGGAAGTGATAGATAGGTCTACTTAGCATTCTTAGTGACTCAGACTAAAACTAGCAATACTATATTTCATTTTTGGTTCCCAGAATATTGCCAATCTGGGTTATTAATGTCACTTCCTTCTAAAGTTGTTCCAAATGAGTATATACAAGGAGCCAGAAAGGAAGGTTCTTCAATAGGATTCAGTGCCCCTTTAGTTTGAGTAACATTCCAAAGTTGCTAATGTGACTTTCAGCAAGTAAGTTAGAGAACAGTTCTGCACATTATGTGGAAACTCCAACATGAAACAGTAGTTTTGCACTAGTTCCTATTCCTACACTTCCTGAATAATATGCAAGGAGGATGGAAGGGAGGATTAAGTGAATAGCACAATATGTCCTTATTTTGTGCCTTTCTTTCCTAATGTGCAAAATATGAAAGAACTGAAAGCTAAGACTGGAGGCAACTGGTACCTTCCATGTTGATGGGGTAGTGGAATACACTTTGGGTTTTTGTCCACATTTTTGAGGAGATATTACCGTAATATGTTGAACATATTTGGGCGCTAGAATTTTAACACCTTGGATAGCTGCTTTAATAAAAATTCAGATTAAAACTCAGATAATGTCTTCAGCCTGTCTTCCACCAGGAGCCTTTAGCTGAAAGTGAAGATTTTATTATGCCAGTGATGCTAAATAATAATGAATATCAATTAAATTATACTGAATGTGAACTCACATATATTTTTATTGCTATTCTTTCCACATGACAGTGGAAGCAAGGGCATTGTGGAAGCTGATATTTGGCTATATATCCAAGAGGAGCCTTCTTCTTTGTCCTCATAGAAGTGGAATCCAATATATCCTATGGCCCCTAACAGATCCGGTCCAACATGGAGGCCAATTAGTCCCCGCTTGGAGCGCATGTTCCCTGGGGGTGCCATCGAGCCCCCCCCCCGGCAGGGACCATCGGCTTGCTCGCTGCCGAACAGGAAGGCCTCGCTCAGCAATGAGGGAGCTCTCCAGAAAGGCCTAGCTCTTCTCGGGAGACCTCATGAGGTCTCGCGAGGTCTCCTGGGAAGAGCCTGGCCTTACTTGTTCTGCCGTTTGGCAAGCGATGGTTCCCGCCGCCGCTGCTGGGGACCATTGCTTGCCAAACAGCCAAACAAGGAAAGCCAGGCTCGAGGAAGGCCTAGCTGTTCTAGGGAGATCTAACGAGGTCTCCTGAGGTCTCTCGAGAAGAGTGAGGCCTTCCTGGAGCCTGGCCTTCCTCGTTCTGCCGTTTGGTGAATGATGGTCCCCAGCGGCAGCGGTGGGGGACCTCGGGAGACTTCTCAAGACCTCCTGAAGTCTCCCTAGAAGAGCTAGGCCTTCCTGGAACCTGGCCTTCCTCGTTCAGCCGTTCTCCAGCTCTCAGCCTCAGGTATTGGTTTGTGTGTGTGTGTGGGGGGGGGGCACCAAATTCGGGGGGGGGGAGGTTTGGTTCGCCTACCCCCCAAAATTACCTAGAGCCGCCTCTGGCCCCTAGGAAATCTGTATCTTCAGCACTATGTAATTCTGAAGATATAAAAGTGGAAACACTGTGGCAAAAACATTTAAGATATTCTCAAATAATAAGGCTACATCTGGCTTTCTTTTTAAATATAATGTTTCTGACTTCTCATTAATTAGCAGCAAATTCATAAAAAATCAACTTCAGCAGTAAATGGGCAAGAGAGTATTAATTTTGTTTTAGTTGTGTTATCTTCATAATAAATATTGACAAATTCGGTACTGTTGTATTATCTAGGTGGAGGCCACTAGGGGGTGCTAAAGAGAGGATATTCCATTTTATGGGAGTTGAAAGAGGAAAACAATTTTTTCCATTTTTGCTGGTTATTCCCCCTCCCCACTTCCCATTTCATAAACTATGATTGTTTTGACGACGAGGACATGGGTGGGGGATGGTTTAACTCCTTTAACCCACTCTCCACCCTCATAAAATATACTATCCTTCTCTCTCTAGCGCCAACTTGTGGCCTCTGCTCAGATAATTGAACAGTACCAATAATTCAAATCACTTGATCCTCCAAAATTCCTACAGAATATCAATGGCATATGAGAAACTGAAGGAATAGCAAGTGAGCTACATCAGAATATTACAGGTCAGTGGTCATAACAGAGTACCACCTTCTGAACTGACACCATAAGGAAAGGCAGAAAACACTGTGGAAACAAACTCCGCTCCCTGGATTTGAATCCGGGACCTTTTGGTCCACAAATTCAGCAGCTCAGCACTTTAACACGCTGTGCCATCGGGGGCCCCTATTGCACATCTTATGCCACCACAATATTCAGTTACTGAATTTTCAAACAAAGCAAACAAATTGACATAATTTCTGAAGGTATGCAACATTTTCACCACAGCAGTTCTAGCTGACATTGTAATTTAATCTGTCCTGTCTGCTAGTCAGCAAATTTGTTAATTCCGCTTTTTCTTTTCTCTCTTCCACTCCCTCCCTTTTATTATTTTGGAATGCAACTTAATAGGAAAAGCAAGAAAGAAATCAGGTGGAGGCAGACATGGAGTTGGATTCACCGGTGTCTGACAGTGACCTTTTAACAGGTAAGATGCATTAGGCAGTCCTTCACATTCATTTCGCAACAATAGTGCCCCATGCAAATTATGATCTATCTTTTTTCTGTGTAAAGGAATAACCTCTGAGTTCTTGAAGGCGGTGGTCTTTTCCTGTCAGATCTGTAAGCAATTGTTTCTGGAATTGGCTTGTGCAAGCCAGACAGCTCTGTTCAGTTTCTTTGTTTTTTACATGACCACAGGTATATATGTATATACAATAGGGATATAAATCAGGCATTTACTGATAACAAATCAGTATTTGCAGGACTTGCTAAACAGGCTGACTTTCCTTTTCATGAAGTAGTGCTGAAACATTTATAGTCCACTGTAAATATTGCACGACAGATTCATGAAAATGGATGCTGCGCATGCGTCAGATAAGATAGACGTGCCTAAGAGAGCTCCCTAACTGCAAAAGAAATAAAGCTTATTTTTAAAGCCCAGGAAGATCATAAATCTCTCTCTCCAACCTGGACCCGGTCGTGAAAAAAGAGGAAGCAAAGCAGATCGCAGTTTGAGCGTCTGAAACTTGAAACCTCAGAAAATAAATCAGAAGACCGGGTGAAGGAAAGAACTGAACGTGAGTGCCATAATGGCGGAGGGAGTGGAATGGGGGCGGAAGCTGGACCAAATATTACAAACATTGAATGAACTAAAGATAAGCTCTGATAGCTTAAAGAAGGGGAATGATGAATTAAAAGAACAAGTTGAAATGATTAACACCCGGCTGGGATCAATGGAGTCAAAGGTGCAACAGTATGAAGGTAAATTTATGGAGATGCAAGAGGAGACTAGAAAACAGAAAGAGGAAATAGCCAACTTAAAAAAACATTTAGAAAGTGCAAACCAAAAACTCCTAAACAAGATTGCTGACCAGGAAGATCGGTCACGAAGAGCAAATATACGCCTGAGAACAGCAGGGCAGGATTTTCAGATGAGTGACAATTTAAAACAAAATATTGTCAGTTGGCTACAGACTTTGATGGAAATCTCACCGGACGATATAGAACGATCGCATTGGGCTTATAGAGGTAGAAAAAAACCCAGAGACATTTTGATCCGTTTTTCAAGGGAGGCAACGAAGGAAAAGGTGTATAATCAGCTTCGGAAAATAAAAGACCTTACCTTGGCAGGTAAAAAGGTCTGGCCTCTCCTGGATCTTTCATCAGAGACACTGGATAAAAGAGCACAGATGAAAGAAATTACAAAAGTCCTGGAGGGGAAGAACCAGCGATATACTTGGGCTTTTCCTGCCACCCTGATCGTCTATAGAGATGGTAAATTATATAAAGCTACTGATTTGGCTAGTGGAAAGACCATGCTTAGACTTCTGAGATTTTGTACAGAAGGGGGAGTATCGGATGAGACGGAGGAGTCAGATAATGAAGAGGTCCATAGAAGCTTCAAAAGAAAGAAGGGGAGTAAGAAGGCCAAGGACACTCTTCAGGCAGCTGGACAGATAAGATCAACAGAGCTGGAAGCTGCAGACAGAGGCGGGCAAATAGAATCATGCTCGACTCAGAGTATATCTGTTATTGGAGACTTGATGAATAGGGAAGGAGAGCATGGTCAAGATTTACAAGAGACTATAGACTTAAGAAATTTGAAGCAAATGGACTTAGACCAAATACGAACTTTGGAAAAACAATTGAGAGAACTAAAAAAGCAAAAGCTGAAAGAGGAAACAAGGAGAATGGAAACAAGATCCAAGATGTAAAAAACCACTTTGATAAACTGGGTTAAAATAATTTGCAGGTGTGGGAACTGGCGAAGGGCAATGCAGCCGCCAAGTGGAGTCTGGGAAGGGAAGAGAATAGAACTCTTTCGAGTCCTTCTCTGATGGGAGAAGGGAAAGGACTGGACTCTGAGGGGAAAGGGGCACAATGGGGATCCAGGGAGGGGGGCAAAAAGGGGGAGAGGAGAAGAAAAGAAACTGAAGAGACAAGGGGGAGAGATAAAAATGGAATTATACAAAACAAATGGGTGATTTAACTATATTGGCACTGAATATAAATGGAATGGCAGATCTTAAGATTTATAGGATGTTGAAAATGGCAAAGGAATGTAGGATAAATGTGATAATGTTATCGGAAACTCATAAAAAGAGGGGGAGGGATAAATTGATTAAAGATAAAACATGGAATAGAATTTATGAATCTCGAGGGACAGGGAACTCACGAGGGGTAGCAATTCTAATCAATGAAAATGTTCCATTTCAGGAGCTTGATGTTCAAAGAGATAGGGAAGGAAGAACAGTTTTTGTGAAAGGCAAGATAAATCAGGTTAAAATAACATTAGCTGTGATATATGCACCGAACAGAAACACAAAACAGTATATATTGAATACTAAAAAGAAGCTGGATAATTATGCGGAAGGGACATTGATTTGGGCAGGCGATTTCAATTTGGACTTAACTAAAAAAAATAAAAAAGCAATAAATGTAAATAAGCTTAATATGGTGGATGCACACGCAAATCAAAGTATTAGGGATACTTTTTATTCAGCAAGACACAATAAATTTAGCTGTATAGATTATATCTTACTAAATAAAGCAAGCAAAGCCCAAATAAAGAAGGTAGAAAGGAAACCAATATTTTTGTCAGACCACAGTCCTCTGATTGCAACCTTGGGATTGAGTAATGAGATTAGTCAAAGAATTTGGAGATATAATTCGGTGGTAACAGAAAAAGATGAATATAAATTGAAGCTTCAGGAGGAGATAAAAGAATATTATAGAATAAATGATAATGGAGAGTTATCTAAAACTGTGGTGTGGGACTCATTTAAAAGTGTATTAAGAGGTCAGTGTTTTAGTATTGAGTCCTACATAAGGAAAAGTTGGAGAGAGAAAAGAGAAAAATGTATAAAAGAAATTGAATCAATACAAGAACAATTGAGAATAACGAGGAGAAGAAATATAAATAGTATATTAAGGCAGAAAAAGAAAGAATTGGAATTAATGGATGAGGTGCAATGGAACAAAATGAGACAGAGTGTGAGGCAACGAATTAATGGATGGGGTACAAAATCAATGAAACAAATGGTGAGATATTTAAAGAGGAGAAAGGAAAAGTCATGTATAACAAAACTTAAAGATAAAAATGGATTGGTGAAAGATGGAAGAAAGGAACTCGAAGAAATAATGAGAGATTTTTACAGGGAGTTGTACCAAAAAGAACAGGTGAATAATGAAGAAATAAAAATTGGGAATAAAGTAAATGAGGAGGATAAAATTATGCTAAATGATGAAATAACACAGGAAGAAGTAATTCAGGTAATTAAAGGACTGAAACAATATAAGGCACCTGGTATAGATGGATATACAGCAGAATTTTATAAGACCTTTATGCATGAGTTGGTACCATATATGGCTGAAATGTTTAATGAGGTATATATGAGAGGTATTGTCCCGGAAACATGGAAACTTTCTGAAATTATTCCAGTTCTGAAGCCAGATAGACAACCGGAGCTCCCAGAATCATATCGTCCGATCAGTTTAGTAAACCAAGATTATAAGATATTCATGAAAATCATAGCAAATAGATTGGAAATTATTCTACCAAAGATTATAGGAGAAGACCAATATGGATTTGTTAAAGGGCGGAGTATCAGTGAACCAATAAGAAATGTTGTTAATGTGATTTGTCATGCGACAAAAACAAAAAGAAAATTGTCAATTCTAAAGTTAGATGTGTATAAAGCTTTCGACAAAGTAAACCATGAATATCTGTATAGATTATGTAAAGAACTAAATTTGGGGAATAATTTCTGTGAAATGATTAAAAATGTATATAGGGAGAATACGGCTTGTATTAGAGTGAATGGACAAAGAACGGAAAACATTCAAATTGAGAACGGGACCAAACAAGGTTGTCCATTATCCCCAATGTTATTTGCTCTGGTAATAGAACCCCTAGCATATAAAATAAGGATGGATGAAACATGGGAAGGGTATAAGATTGGGAGGAAGGAGGAGTTGAGATTGAACCTGTATGCGGACGATGCAATAATTTTAACACAGAGACCAAGGGAAATGATTAAATCAATGAAAATAATATTGAGGGAGTTTAAAAAAGTATCAGGGCTATCAGTAAATATGGAGAAATCAGAGATATTATTTATTAATACGCCACCGAAGGAACAATTAGAGATAAGGAAGGAATCAGGTTTAAAATTGGGTATTAAAAAGATGAAGTATTTGGGAATTTGGATATTTAAGACACTTGATAAAATAATAGATGGAAATTATAGAATGGCATGGAAGAGAATGTTAAAACAAATGAGTAGGTGGAAGAATAAAAATTTGAGACAGATGTCTAGGATAAGGGCATTGAAAATATTGATAATTCCAAAAATGATGTATTTATTTCAGGCTCTCCCAGGAATTCCTCCCATGGCAAAATTAAAGGAATGGGATAGGAAACTAAATTATTGGGTTGAAGGAGGGAAAAGACCAAGAGTAAGGAAAAAATTGATAATTGCAAAAGAAATGAAAGGGGGATGGGGCTGTCCATGCCTAGAGCTATATAGTGATGCCTTCCAAATTGAAAGAGCAATAGAATTACAAGTGACAAATAAAAAATGGGTGAGATTTGAAAAGGAAATGAATGGAGTTAATTGTGAAGAAATAATCTTTAGAAAATGGGATAAGAGAAATATAGATAAATTAATAGGACCAATGAAAGGAACAATGCAAGTGTGGAAGAAATGGCAAGGGAGAATAAGTAGCTTAAAATCTAAAATGTCAACAGTATGGATAATCAATAAGGATAAGGAATCAAATATGAATAGAAATATTCAAACATTGAAGGAAAAAGGAATAGAGAGACTAGAACAACTATATGACAGAGAGGGAACGGTAAGAGAAAATAAAATTAAACAATGGCTTGGAGAAGAAAATTGGTTACAGATAAGAGCAATCTGTGCATATTGCAAAATAAAAGAAAATATTAATATGGTTAAGAGAGAAGATAACGCCTTTGAAAAGATAATAAGAGAAAAGGGGGAAGGAAAGAAGGCACAGGCCAGCAAAATATATACAATGCTCATAGAGGCTGATGGATGTATAATACGGGATCTGAAAAGTATGTGGGAAACAGAGCTGCAAATCACAGAACAAGAGATGAGAAATGTGGTAGAGACAATAGGGATGAAAAGGAATACCAGAGTACGAGAAATGAGGAGGAAAATATTGCACAAATGGTATCGTACACCCTGCCAATTAGCATACTACTATAAAAAGGGGAGTAGTCACTGCTGGCATGGATGTCATCAGAAAGGGCGGTTTATGCACATGATGTGGGAATGTGAACATGTACAATATTTTTGGCAGACTATACAAAATGAGTCAAATCAAATACTAGGAAATGAGTGGGTCATAACAAAGGAAATAGCGGTATTAGGGAAAAGAGAGGAAATGGGAAATAAAAGGGAAATAAAAGAAGCAATAATTGAATGTGCACAAGCAGTAATAGTATTAGGGTGGAAAGATAAATCAAAATGGACAGTAAATAAATGGTACCAATATATGGTGGAGCAAATGGAATTTGAAATTATGAATGTGAAACTAAATGTTGTAAAAACTAATGAAAATAGAACAAGAGAAATGGAAGAAAGATGGACAATGGTAAAGAACTATATCATGAATCAATCTGGAGATCAAGCCATAAGAAATAAGATACAAATGTTATATAGTATATAGGTTGGAAATGGATTAAGATAAAGATATAAAAATTGTCTCATAAAGAAATGAATATGTAAAAAGAAAACAATCCTCGTGTTGGTGGTGGGAATTGTAAATGTTTTGTATGTCTACGGTATGTATTTTTTGTGTTTTAAAAAATAAAAATTTATTAAAAAAAAAAAAAAAAAAAAAAAAAAAAAAAAAAAAAAAAAGACAGATTCATGAAAATGTCTAAAATAACCAACAAGTGATGCTCAGAAAACATTTTCAGGACCCAACAATAATTTAAGCAGCCAGGATCCATAGTTTAAGAAACCCTTTCTAGAAGAATATTGGTGATCCTATTAGAGCTGGCGCAGCAGGTTAAATCACTGAGCTGCTGAACTTGCTGACTAAAAGGTCGGTAATTCAAATCCAGGGAGTGGGGTGAGCTCTTGCTGTTAGACCCAGCTTCTGCCAACCTAGCCATTTGAAATCATGAAAATGTGAGTAGATCAATAGGTACAGCTCTGGCAGGAAGGTAACGGTGCTCTGTGCAGTCATGCCAGCCACATGACTTTGGAGGTGTCCACAGAAAACGCTGGCTCTTCAGCTTAGAAATGGAGATGAGCACCAACCCCCAGAGCTGGACTATTAGAGGAATATATGTATAAACACATTGAATGAATATTTGCATAAAAACAAAAAAAAGGTAAAAATATTTACATTAACACTCCTGTGCTCAAACGCAATTATTTCATTAAATCAATGTAAATGTAATGTTAAATCTATATATATAAAAGAGTGATGGCATCAGGGCAGCGGACAAAACAACAAAACTATAGGCCCCCCAACCTCGAAATTTGACAACACAACCCATCATCCACGGCTCTAGGTTGATACAACAAAAAGAAAAGAAAAATAAAGTCCTAATTAGAGGGAGAGGAATAATTGTTTTTATCCAATTGCTGCCAGTTACAAAGCTAAGTTCCACCCACTTGGTCTCCTAGCAACCCACTCAGCCCAGGGGACAGGCACAAGATTTTGGAGAGACCCCTTAGGGCCATCCAGCCCAACCCTTTCTACTATGCAGCAGGACACAATCTAAGCATTCACAACACATGGACAACGTATAAATACTATACAATACTACACAGGGACATAGACCCCCTCTACTCTCACCACTTTCACAGTACACAAACAACCAAATGCATACTAAACATAAGGACAGCCATACAACAGACATTCAATACCACCACTACCTCAACAAGTTCTCACCAACACCACCAGACAATGCCACAGCAACGCGTGGCCGGGCATAGCTAGTTTACTATAAGTTTTAAAAGACAAATGATATATCAGACAACCAAAATGTAAAACTATGGAAGCCCTAACTTATTCTTTGTTTTAAAATAGTTTGCAAAACTGGGTGGTTAATTTAGATAAGGAGAATACAGTAGCTATTGTTGAGGGCACTGAAATAGAAATATCCCTGCATAATCTTTCCCAGCATGCTGCCCTCCTGTGTGATGGACTACAAGATCCATCATAGCTCATAGGAGTATTCGTTCAACACATCGGGAATGCAACAAGCTGAGGAAGCCTGTTCTTGGCTTTCAAGTGTTACTTGTGTAATAATTTCTGCTGCACATATTATTTAGCATTTAGTTTTTTAATCATTTATCTTTTGCCTTTGAGTGAAGTAAGAGATTATTTACAAATTGAGACTTTGAATATTGGACTTCTTGCAAGCAGTTGTCTTTGTAAAGAATTTTGTCTCACTAATGATCTTTCCCAAAGGCTGCCTGTACTGGTGTCAACTTTGACATTGTTGGGGGATGATAGATGCCCAAGCTCTTCCTCCTCTCTGGGATCCACACAGTGGTTCTTTCAGAGCAAAGGAGATTTACACTTCCATGCAGCTGGCATGCACACAAATGTCTCTTCTGTAGGATAGGAAAATGCTCTCAGGTAGAAACTGAGGGCTGATTCACATATTATTCCCCTACTGAGTGTGCCCATGCATTTGATCAATTCTCTTCTGACTGTTTGTAGAATCTCTAAATGTCCTGCCTAGTTAAGTAAGCAAAATAATAATAATAATATGAGCTGTTCTTGTGTCTTTTCTGAAATCTGAGCAAATGTTCCTTAATATAATGGATGCCCCCATTTTAGGGTGTTGACTTTATAGACTGAACAAGAGACCAAACCTCAAAATTTTGGGATGTGGAGCCTTAATAAAGTCAAAAAGTGTGCATGTATGGATATGGATAATATTTGAATTTGGTAGAGGAATTCTGGCTGGATGAACTGGACTTGTTGTGTCCATTTGTTTTTGTAGGTAGACCATAAACTTGTCAGTAGTTCATTCATGATTGTCAACCCTGCATGTCATGAGTTTCAATTGCCTCTCATTTCCATTTTGAAAACCTAGCAACACTAAAGATAGAAGGAATACAGATGTGAAATGACATTTTCTAGACCCTCTGTAAAATTCTGTGGGAGCGCCCTGTTTTGCCTAAAGCAAAAGGCTCCTGAGTTTGCCAAGAGAGCAAAATCAAAAGGAAGTTGCGGAAGCAGAAATACAGAAAAAATACAATGTGAGAAAAATATGATTGTCGATTACACGGGCATTCTACCTCCTTCATTTCTTGTTTTCAAATCATTTTGGCACTCCATAATATGAGATGCTGACAGTATATTTAACAGACATCAAGACGGAAACTTATCTGGGTTTCATGATAAATGACAAAGGTCTCTCATCTCTGGGTTGCTGGAAAAAAGAAGCTGAATGGCAAGAGTTTATCTTACTGCATTTTCCATTAGCAGATGGTTACAAAGAATAATATGTTTTTACAATTGAATCCTTCATGACAGACATACAGCTTTGTGAATAACAGGAAATGGAGCCACTTCTAACTGGTCGAAGTTAGAAAAACTTTGACCCTCTTTTTAGCCTTTGAATGCCTTTTTCCATTGACCATGTGAGATGGAGAAGTAGTACAAAACATCCAGAGAGCCATGTTTTATCTCCTACTGGAGGGCTGATGCAAGAACAAGAAAAACATGACAGGTTCTCCCTGTGGATATAAACCATTGCCAGCATGAATATTTTGAACTGCACTGCATACAGTTGTCTTCACAACCTACCCCATTTTCAACCTGTACTCTTTGAAAACCCGACTGTTTCTTCTGATAAACACGAATGCTAGAATTTTGGTTGACTGTTTTAATGGGTCTTACAAAACCACATTCTTGAAAAAACAATAGAGCATAAGCAAGTTTGGACAAAGGAAGTCTTCCAGATGTTGTTCACTGTGGCTCCCATCCATCCTGTGCATCATAGGCAATGATGAGTAATGATAGATATTGTAGTACAACAACACTTGGAAAGTTGCACTCTGTCCTAGTCTAATGGAAATTTGAATGCCAGTAATCGGTTTTACTAGGCATAAGCTTTTCTTTCATGTTGTATGTACAAATAGCGTGTGAGCATGTGAACACATACAGACACACAGAGGTGTAGGAAAATTGAAATGCAATACGTACGAACATTTACCATCATTTAATAAATCACTATCAATGAGCTGTAGTTGGATGGTGACACAAACATCTTTCATAAATAAGGAGATAAGCAGATTAACTTGTATCCAGGAGAAAAGGTCTGAACTCTTAAGTG
Source organism: Anolis carolinensis (assembly GCF_035594765.1). NCBI lineage: Eukaryota > Metazoa > Chordata > Lepidosauria > Squamata > Anolidae > Anolis > Anolis carolinensis. Next base: position 92,435,116 of record NC_085845.1, on the reverse strand, counting down.
AGTTCCAGTGTACGAGGGTTATCCAGAAAGTAGATTACGTTTTGGAATTTAAAATGAACAAAGTATAGGAGAAAACATTTACCATATGCAGTTGAAAGCCACACCCAAATACCACATCTCACGTAGTCGCCATTCAAATCTAGGCACCATAGCGATGAATGAGCTTTGCAACTCCTTCCCCACTAAATTCTGCTGCTTGCGCCCTCAACCACTTGTTTCCAACAATGGGGGCATGGCTGGCAATGCAGCATTTTGGCGACGCTGTGCAGCTTCAGGAAAGGGTTACCGGCTGGTTGAGGACGCAAGCGGCAGAATTTGTTCATCTTTGGCAGAAATGTATCCAATTGTCTGGTGATTATGTGGAAAAGTGAATAGTGGTACAGTAGAGTCTCACTTATCCAAGCCTCGCTTATCCAAGCCTCTGGATAATCCAAGCCATTTTTGTAGTCAATGTTTACAATATATCATGATATTTTGGTGCTAAATTCATAAATACAGTAATTACAACGCAACATTACTGTGTATTGAACTACGTTTTCTGTCAAATTTGTTGTATAACATGAAGTTTTGGTGCTTATTTTGTAAAATCATAACCTAATTTGATGTTTAATAGAATTTTCCTTAATCCCTCCTTATTATCCAAGATATTCGCTTATCCAAGCTTCTGCCGGCCCGTTTAGCTTGGATAAGTGAGACTCTACTGTAGTTAAAGAGGACATTCTTAGGATTATTTCTGCGATTTATTAAAATGTTCCCATCCAAACCCAAACAACGAAGGTGGAGGCATTACTTTTCATTCAACCCTCGTACATATCTACCACCTGAAGTCTATGAGAGAGAAAAACTTAGATCTGAATATGTTCTAGATTAATGATTATACATTATATTAGAGGAATTGGGCTTCACCTTGTGAAAACCCACAGCATTCATCTTGCAAATGTTCATATTGTAGCAGTTAATATCCTCAGAAGAACCCTGCTAAAATCCAGTTAATGTTGGTGTAGGACTTTTCAATCTATTTCTACTTTCTAAAAATAAAGGAGCATTCAAAAAGTTTTCAACCTTTCAGCAGTTCATAATTGTCACCCTTCCCAATGTCAACCCAGTGGGCCTCAGTATAATGCCCATCATCTTGACTTTAGTGAGAGTCCTTCCTGCAATAGTTCTGGATTATAATGGGCTTCTGAACATCAATATAAGTGGGTGGACAAACTTCCAGTGACTTCAAGTATGACTCAACATCTTATCTGTCTGTGGAAAGAACATCCTGAAACTGATTTATGAAATATAAAGCAGGCAGTGTAATAATGATTGATAACTCAGGGTGAAACTCCAGTGCAGAAGAAAAAAGGAACGGAATTCTTGATTTGTTATGCAGTTTCTGAAATGGTACTACTGTAGACAGGTCTGTAGCCAGGATTTTGATTTGGGCGGGGTGGGGGCTGAGTCTGAGTGAGAATCTACTCAAGCAAACCTTTTGTATTGTTATCCCAATGCCCCCATGCATATGGGAAAGATTGAGCATGGTGATCAGATCATGATATGAATAAACATAACAGTTTAAATAATAAATGTTATTTATTTACTTTCATTAACAAAATGTTTAGAATACTTTTTGATTTATTTTTTACTTTACAGCAACAGTCTTCTTCTCCTCTGTCATTTTGTCAATCTTAAACTTGAACTTGTCAATCTTGAACAGAAATTCCCAACCAGCTGTCATTCTAATTGTCATTCCTGGAGTTCTAAAGCTAGGGCTCCTTACCCCTCCCCTACTCTTAAAGATACAGGCTCTAAATTACATATTCTGCCTTTGGAGGCAGCTTATTGGTAGCATAACTAACTTCATTTTAACGTAGAAGAACTGTTCAATAATAATAATAATAATAATACAGGGTATTGAACCAAGCCATCGCTGGATCTGGACCAAACTTAGCACATATAGAACCAATGTACCCTGCATACAGGCAGGGATTGGGGAATGATTGCCCTTCCAAATGGTAGTTGTTGTTTACTTGGATGCAGAAAGCACTGAAGGCAACCAACATCATATCTGGACCAAACATGGCCAACTGTGCATACAGGAAAGACAGGGATTGGGGGTGATTGACCTTGGATCTGAGAGTTGCAGTGCACCCTTATCCAGAGGGCATTCAACCAAGCCAACGCTGGATCTGGACTAAACTTGGCACATAGAGCCAATGTACCCAACTGTGCATAGAGGCAGGGATTAGGGCATGATTGCCTTTTTTCAAATGGGAGTTGTTGTTTACCTGGATCCAGAGAGTCCCAGAAGGCAGCCAATGGGCTCGACATACTCCAATCCCAGCCACGAGTGTGGAAAGACTTCAATGGACAGGTGCAAAGGCCTGCCGAGTGCATGGGCACGAAGGCCTATTGCGCCCTCCAAATGGTCTGTGGTGTGGCGGCATCCTCTTTGGCACCTGGCCTATCGGTGCACTCCCCTTCCTCTCCTGGCACCGAAGGCTGAAACCAGGGGCACCGAAAAGGAAAGAGAGTGCACCGAGGGCCCAGGTGCAGACAAGGACGCCACTGTGCCATGTACCAGTAAGGCCTTTTCGTGGACCACCCTGAAAATTTCAAGGGGGGGGTGAAGCCCCTCAACCACCCTCCTCCTGCTACATGCCTGCCTGTAGTCTATGCTCTCCCTGCTTTGTGCTGTATTAGTATTCACTCCCCCCCTCCCATTATCTGGGATTCAACACAAATTTGATCAAGCTTGAACTTTCACACAATGAACATCTATGTCTTATAAATCTATAAGAAAAGTTCCAAAGTCTGTTCAATGACATAATTAATACTCTAACGTATTTTTTTGTTTATCATAATAAGGACAACAGGGTGATATAGTGATGTGAATTTTAGAATCATACTGAAATTATCTTCTGGTTTGACAGTAGAACATCATGTGTGGCACAGAGGTCCTTCATATCACACATTGTGTTGGAAACTCAAAATATGCATCTTGCTGATAGTTCTCAGCCATATCCCTGGTTCAAATCTTTATCATATTTACATTTACTTGAATCTAAGGCCATTGTGGTCACTGGAAGCTATAGCTGAAACAAGTAACTTGTCAAAGCCCAGTTTTCCTGTTGTCATCTGTAGAATGCAAAATCGGGGATAGCTGCCAGAGTTGTTTACTGATTTAGAAATACCCATTTATGAAAAGCTTTGTTGGGGTATAACACTGGGGGGTCTTTTTAATTATATCTGCTGCAAACGGTTGTGAATTTTCTTTTAGTATTTGGCTTTATTTTGTATTGCTGCATTTGAAAAAAATTAATGCATTGAATTTAAATCTTGATGTAAGCCACTACAACATATGTAAAATGCAGGATATACAGTAAATAGCATCATCTTTTCAACGATCTCTCTAACTGGCAAGGATTAGGAATATAGGATCTTTGAGATGTTTTTGTATTACAATTCCTAGCATCACTGGTTATTAATTATACTAGTTAGGGCTGATAAGACCTACAGGTTTAAGCTATTTAAAAAGACCAATCACAAAATGAAGCATGCTAAATGCAAGATACCTAGGTTAAGGAAACAGCTTCCTATGACAAACAGCATAACATTCTTTTTAAAAGTGCAATGTGCCTAAAAAGTGCCATATGCATATAGATTTTAACTGTGTATTTTTAAAATATGGTTGGTATTTAATTCTGTTTTAATGTTTGTAGATTTGTATTTTTATTTTTTAAATTGTGTCAGAAGCGATTTTGAGAACATACTGGTGTGAGAGAATTGGCCGTCTACAGAAACGTTGTCCAGGGGATGCTTGGATGTGTTACCATCCTGCTGGGAAGCTTCTCTCATGTCCCCGCAAGCTAGAGCTGACAGATGGGAGCTCACCCCATCTCGCAGATTCAAACCAGCAACCTTCAGGTCAGCAACCCAACTTTCAGGTCAGCAGTTCAGCCGTCACAAGGACTTAACTCATTGCGCTACCAGGGCTCCTGATTTTTAATTGTATTGAAATGTTTTTAATGTAAGCTGCTTTGAGTCTCCTTGTGGAGAGAAAAAGTTGGGTATAAATAAACATAAACAGAAGGAGGAGGTATTTATTTATTTTTATTTACGTCATTTCCATCCCGCCTGTCTCACCCGAAGGGACTCATGGCAGCTTACAGACCTGGCAAAAATTTAATGCCAATAAAACAACAGTACAATCCAAAAAAACATAAAGCAATTAAAAACAATATACATTAAGCATTAAAACACATGAGACAGTATATAAAACTTAAAACATATGAAATGCATAAATCCATTCATTCAAAGACTAGTTAACCATTTTCTAAATTGTCAAAGAAAGCTCATTACTATCCTGCTACTACTAAAACCTAGCACAATGTAGGTTTGTGCTAAAAGAAATTGGGAAAGGCATAAGGGAGGGGTGGGTAGCAAACAAGTTCCACTGCAACCTCTTTAGTTATTTCTGTAGTTACAAGCTCACGTTCCTGCAGTCCCTGAGCAAACTCAACATTTCTGCTGGACAAGTTTCTGTAATACAAGATATCAGGAACCTTGTTTTGCAGAATAATTATGCTCTCAGCAGGCTCCTGTAAAGATTAAATGCATGGGAGGCCATATCATAAAGGATAATATTTGGAGTTCATGGTGGCCCTGATATCTATTAATCACAACCAATTAGAATATATCAGACTGTGAGATGACAGTCTGTCATCTAGATCCAGGGAAGTCATGCTACCCCGCTATTCTGCCTTGGTCAGACCACACCTGGAATACTGTATCAAATTCCGGGCATTGCAATTGAAGGGGAATGTTGACAAGATGGAAAGTGTCTAGAGGAGGGTGACTAAAATGATTAAGGGCCTGGAGAATAAGCCCTGTGAGGAGCGGCTTAAAGAGCTGGGCATATTTAGCCTGCAAAAGAGAAGGCTGAGAGGATACATGATAGCCATGTATAAATATGTGAGGATGGAGCAAGCTTGTTTTCTTCTGTCTTGGAGACTAGATGCAGAACAATGGCTTTAAACTACAGGAAAGGCGATTCCACATGAACATTAGGAAGAACTTCCTCACTGTGTGAGCTGTTCAGCAGTGGAACTCTCTGCCCCAGAGTGTGGTGGAGGCTCCTCCTTTGGAGGCTTTTAAGCAGAGGCTGGATGGTCATCTGGCGGGGGTGCTTTGAATGTGATTTTCCTGCTTCTTGGCGGGGGTTTGAACTAGATGACCCGTGAGGTCTTTTCCAACTCTATGATTCTATGACAGATAAAAGTCAGGGAGTATTTGAGTCGGACTAATGGACTACTGAGTCATACTCCAGGACCTGTCTTAGAGCTAAGGATTCCAATCACTTTATAGGATTGATGAAATCCTATAAGTCAGGGGTCCCCAAATTAAGACCCATGGGGCAGATGTGGCCCTCCAAGATCATTTACCCATTTCCTGCCCTAAACTTTAGACTTAGGGTCACCCTAAGTTGAAGTGACAATAACAACCCTAATTAACTTGACTATCATATCAGCCAGAAGCAGGCCCACACTTCCTGTTGAAATACTCATCAGTTTATGTTGGTTAAAATTGTTCATTTTAAAGATTGCATTGTTCTTTCATTTTTTGCACTACAAATATAAATACAGTAGAGTCTCACTTATCCAACATTCACTTATCCAACGTTCTGGATTATCCAACGCATTTTTGTAGTCAATGTTTTCAATACTTCATAATATTTTGATGCTAAATTCGTAAATACAATAATTACTACATAGCATTACTGCGTATTGAATTACCTTTTCGGGCAAATTTGTTGTCTAACATGATGTTTTGGTGCTTAATTTGTAAAATCATAACCTAATTTGATGTTTAATAGGCTTCTCCTTAATCGCTCCTTATTATCCAACATATTCGCTTATCCAACGTTCTGCTGGCCCGTTTATGTTGGATAAGTGAGACTCTACTGTATGTGTAGTATGCATAGGAATTCATTCATGGTTTTTTTCCAACTATAGTCTGGTCGCCCCAACAATCTGAGGGATCATGTACCAGCCCTTTGCTTAAAAAAATTGAGGACCCCTGCTATAGGTCCATGATATTGTTGCTGTCATAAGAAACACCCTTCTGGACCACTAGTGTTACTAGTGCTGAAACACAACTGGCAAGCAGCTGCTTCCTTGGGCAAGACCATGCAGTGATCAAGAAGCCCATTCACACTTTCCAGTGATTTCCTAATAGAAATGACACTATCCTTTAATCATCTCTAGGATAGGCCTGGAACCTATTGTTTGAAATCCCTTAACGTTTTTCTTTTGTCGCCATGGCTCAGCTTATTGTCTTTCACGGCATCTCTTTGCATTCCCATTACACACCCAGACCCAACAGACCTTGGCCCCTTGCTGTGTGAGCAAGGCTTTTCCCATCATTCTAGGCAAGGTGCAGCGACTCTCATCAATTAGATCTCTCTTCTGGGACTCTGTTGGGAGCAACGTCTGCTTGAAGACACAGGGGAGCAGCCCATCTATGCAGCTGTGATACTATGCGCCAGGATAAACATGTGCACCGCAGGGAAGGAGGGGAGAGAATGTGTTACATCTCAGCTTTCAGAACCCATTTAGATTGTGGATTTCAGGTTTTCAACGTATGGAGTCCATCTTTCACCCCAGCCAGCAAAAATAACATTTGACTTTTTTACCTTGTGTATGAGTGATCTAATTCTTAGCATCTCTTTTTTTGTACTAGGAAAGGGGACATATCATATGCTTAGAGCCAAACTAGGCTGTATGTGGGAGCGGATGTAAGGACTGAAGGGAGGAGAACAATGCTGCAATCCTTTTTGTAGTTCAAGGAAGAAAGACTGACCTTGATCAATTCAATTCTTGTAATTTTTTTTCTCTCCCTCTCCCTGCTATTACTTTTGCAAAATGTGTTATTTTGCTGCTATTTTGCATGGGGTAGAGAAATGTGTTGTGCAAAATGTGGAAGTCTTGTGTTCCTTCTTCAAAAACAGCCATATTTCACAAATCCACAAATTCTACTATACCTTTTGCAGGCCCTCATGTTCCTGCTTTTGACATCAAACCTGTTGTATCAGCTCTTGTGACGGCGCGAGTGGCGCCATTTATATGTCAAACTATAAGTTTCAAGATTTGAATTGCTGTATCATGCCTGATTTTGCCCTTACCCTGTAAATGTAGTTGGATTGGTTATTTATATCTGTCAATCAATGTTGTTTGTACCTGTTATATTGCTCACTCAGCTAAACTGTTTGGCTCCACCTCTTCCTGGAGTAGGACTGTGTTTCCTCCTTTTCATTCCACTCTATCGGATGGACGTGAAAGAGAGGCTTGGCTCAAAAAGCCCTTCAAAAGTTACCTCTCAGCACCAATTCTGAGGTTCTTACCCTTGGGACTCACACTTCATGTTCAGGGCCAACCTGAACAACGTTGAGGAGTCTCAAGCGCCTTCACATCAGTCCTTTGGCAACAGAGGAAGACTCTTGTCTTCAGATATAGGTCATTGGACTGAGGCTGAGTTTGCTCCGGCATTCACAGCCAGAGAAAGAGGGATCTGGACAAGCTTCATGGACTTAAACAATCAAAGACTGTAATGTATATTTTCTTTTACCCCCTTTGTGAAGAATAAACCCAGTTTTTGAGTTAACTACAGTGTTTTGGTCCTTGGGAGTTCCAGTTTCCCTAAAGGAGGGCAAGAAGCAATCCCCTGGGGAAAGATGTCACGTCCATGCCTCTTTCACTAAGAGTTTACAGCCCCAGGCGCGACGGCACAGCTGTAGTGAGCCTTGATAACAGGAGAGCTTTATGATTATGCTGATCCAAGTCTCCCAAACTCCCACAAGAGATTATAAGCCCCGGTGGGAGAAATTTTCATGTTCTTTGAACAACATTTTGCAATAACAGAGACAGAAAGAAAAACAAACACTCCTGCATCCAATTGCGAACATATACATCCTATTAGAGTTTCATTTATGTGCATGTTACCCTGTTTTCCAGTTTTAACTTTGCACCACCCTTCCCTGAAGGCACATATTAAGGGCAGGCCTGTGGGATCCCATCTCAAATGTTATTATACCACTTTTTCAAATGTTTTTCCTTCAGCATTTCACCAACACTTAGCTCTGTGTTTATTTTCTTGACTTTCCACACCCTTGAAATCCTGACAAGTTCATTACGGGGTTGGTGGTGGCTCCAGGGCTCTTTTGGTAACCTTTCTGATTTTTTGGGAATATTGCTGCTCCAGATGGATGAAATGTCTCCACCTCCACCCTTTCCCCCTCTCCCACATTTTCCTCTGCTTCAGCACATTCCCATGATCTGAAGGACCCTCCTGAATTCCCTAGCCTGTCCAGCATCCTGTTTCCTGCAATTGAACCACATCAGTGGATTTATAGTCCAGCTATTTTAGGTGTTTGCTTATGATATGTGTGGTCCGCAGCATTTACGTGTATATGTGAATATATATGTATATACTGTACACACAAACACACATATTCATTGCTACATTAATTAGGATCATGAACCTATTCATAGGGATCAGATTTTTTATTACACACACACACACACACACACACATACACACACACTGTGGTCATTTGTATGCATAATATGAAGACTATTATTTCAATGAAACAGGCTATGTGGTTCACAGAACCTGGAAAAATTATTGTTTTGTGCTTCCCTACATGTTTGTAGGCACATGCTTAGTCAACTACAGAGCGAACTATTTATAGTGAAGTGTATACTAATTTGACTGTAGCCCTTCTAACAGACTTCTTGTAGGTAGTTGACTCCTAGTCCTGTCAATCAAATTAAATTATGGGCAATTTCAGAAAGATTTTGAGGGTCAAGAGAAAAAGTGGAAGAAGTAATAAGAAAAAATGAGGGGGCTGATGATGTCTGGATTCAATATCAAATCCCATGAAAAACACGGTGATTGACACACTATAAGCTTCTTCAGCTGGAGGCATCCAAGGGCTTATTCCGAGTGGTTAAAAAAGATGAGGAAAAATGTGAAACAATTCCTCCATAATGATTACATAGTTCTCCAATAACTCAATGTTTTCTTGTGCATCAATTGACTGACCAGGGGCCCTCAGACATTTTAAGCAGAGGGCCAATTCATGATCCTTCAGACTGTTGGGGATTATATTTTGAAAATAAACTATGAACGAATTCCTGTGCATACTGACCATATCTTATTTGTAGTGCAAAAAACATGAAAGAACAATATAATATTTAAAATGAACAATTTTAACCAACATAAACTTACCAGTATTTCAATGGTAAGTGTGGGTCTGCTTTTGGCTGATGAGATAGTCAAGTTAATTAGGATTGTTGTTTTTGTGTGCCTTCAAGTCATTTCAGACTCAGGGTGACCCTAAGGATCTCTTCACACATCCCTCTCCCTACTGACTATTCAAGGGACTGTGAAAAGTCCCTTTTCACAGATGGATAACATGAGCAAATGAACAATATGGAAAGTGGTTTAAATGAAAGTATGGGTGCATCTACACTGTAAAAATAAGGCAGTTTGAGACTACCATGGTTCAATGCTATAGAATTGTATTTTTACAAGGTCTTTAGCTTCTCTGCCAAAGAATTCACCTGAGATTCCATAGTATTGAGCCATAGCAGTTGGAGTGATGTCAAATTAAGTGTAAGGTGGGGCACACAGGGATGAATCATTTTCAGTCTTGATTTTAAAATATATATGTGACCGAGATCTGAACTGGCAATGAGTGACTAATTGAGAAAGAGGTCTTGGAGTCATGGAGGATGAGTCAGCAGTTGTGGAAAAAATCTGATGCTAGGGATCATTAGCATTGAATTCTGAAAATAATACTGCCAGTATTAATGCCATTATTCACATTCATTCTGCAAATACATTGGATTGGATCTATATTTCATAAGTGAAACCAGCAGGGCTTAAGTCAGTCATGTGTTAAACAGCTGAAGTTCCAGTGGTTTATTTGGATCTATTTTTCCTTTATCCAGGTCAGTACAGCTGGAAACTATTCACAAATTAGGTCTTGTTCCGTCCCCCAGGACGATGGTTTGCCTTACCTATTGGTCGTTTGTTTGTTTTCCCTCCTTTGCATTTTGTTTCAGCCTCTGGCTGCAAAGCCCAGGAAAAGTGGCTTGGAATCTGCAAGAGCTGGCTGCAGTTTTCTTTGCAGTGATTGGTCAAAGAGTGCAACATCTTAGGACCGCCCTTTTTACCAGGGTCTAGTCTCCATTTTGGAGCTTCATTCTGGCTATAGTCTTCCAACGTGCTGGAACTGTGCAAGGCTAACTGGGACAAATCATCCTCAAAACCAGGCCAATCTAAGCCTATCCAAATTAGATAAGTATTGAATTATATTGATCTGGAATAGGAAATCTAGTTATAGGAGCAGGGTTATTCTGTCGCTTCTAGAACTAATCTTTGCTGTAAAGATAGGGAAGGAAAGAGTTTCTCCTTCTAATATAGACAGCGTGATTAGGGTATAGTGGTTCTATAATCACCTTTGCCTTCTGGAACCAGGGATAATTCTGCAACTAAAACCTATGGAAATTTGTTTCATTTTCTGCAACTTTAAGATCTGTGCCAGGTTTACAACCTTGTATGAATAAACATCCTTTTTTGAAGTTATCCAGACTCAGTCGTTCAATATCTATAGGACAGCTTATAGGGATTTGCAGTTCGCCCGGATAAAGGACAGCACGTTTCAGTTTTATAGTTTTTTATTGTCCGGCGGACGGCACAGTTTTGAGGTAGATCAGCGGTTTTTCCGCTTGAGCTAGCTTGCACGGCTTATAGTTTTTTATAGTTTAGGAAGTTTAGTTTAGGCCGCGGCTTTTCCGCCTGAGCTCAGTCTGCATACCTAAAGACTCTACCAGCGTCTGAGGCAGTGGAGCCCACTCTCAGACCTGAAGGAGTCAAATAGTGGGGCTCTATTTCCTTGCTATTTGGCTCGCGTGTGCGCACGTGGCCCAGTGGCTTTCTGGGTTTGCACAGGCTGTGCAGTTCCCAGCAACGTCCAGGGCTCCCTCGGCGGTAGACCTCGAGCCGCGGAGCACCAGCGACAGTTCTTTGGCTGGCTCTGAGGCGTGAAGCCCACCAGAACCAGGCTAGAACCTGGACAGGCCTGGCAACGCTGCTGCGAGTTCGGCCGGAGCACTCGGCCGGCTTCGACCTGCCTCATCGTCCTGCGGTGGTGACCTGCCTCATCGCCTGGCGGTGGTGACCTGCCTCATCGTCCTGCGGTGGTGACCTGCTTCATCGTCCTGCGGTGGTGACCTCCCTTCACAGCGGGGAGGAGGCGTCTTTTCTCTCCTCCTTTCCAAAGCCAGCCTCGGTGCTCCTTCGGCGGCAGGCCTCGAGCCGCAGAGCACGAGGTGCTTGAAAATTTGGCGAAGTCGCCATTTTGGCAGTTTACGTCACTCGGGCAAGGGAGGTATCAAGTGGCAAGTTGCTGTCAGTTGGCATTTTGCAGCTTGCCCACTAAAATCTGGCGCCAAAGGTCACAATCTTTGTAAAGTATAGTTACTTAGTGATATATATTGCTATGGTTAAGTGTTGTGCATTGTATTATATATTGCATTTGCTTTTATTGTAAATTTACTTGCTGGTATGTTGTATTTGCTTTTGTTGTAAATTTACTTGCTATTAAGAATACATAATGTCTATGCAATTTCAAGATGATACAGATGGTATACCTCCTTCTGAGGCTGAAAGTAGGAATGAAAGGCCCCAAAGGATAAAGCACCCTTCAGCCAAGATGCTAGCCCATCTAATAGATGAAAAGGAGCTCCTCCATGTGAGGTTAGGTTCGGCATGGGAGCGAATTGTAACATTGATGGACAGAATTGAGAGCTTGGGTATTACAAGGGTGCCATCCATATTACAGACCGACCTTGAAGAGACCTTCGGTCTCTGGAGGGGTTTGGTGTCTAAGATAGTCCAGGTCCTCGAGCGCATTAACGCCAAGGATTCAGAGTTAGAAATAGTGAGTGTCTTAGCTGACACTAATGAGAAAGAAAATAAGGTGAGGGCAATTCTAGATGCCTTGGAATTTAGTTCTCCACCTGTTAATCTAAGGTCTGAGCCAAAAGGAAATCAGTCTTCCTTATGCAGCCATGAGACCAATCTTTTAAAATCACCTGCTGTGGCACTTAGTCTTAAGTCCAACCGCTCTAGCCAGGTATCTAAACTAAGGGAGTGTGCATCATCTAAACATAGCCACTCTAGCAAGTCTTCTGCTGCTGGGAGTGCCATCTCTTCCCTAGCTGCCTTGCACATTAAGGAGGCTGCACATCTGGAGCTAAAGAGCAAGGTAGCGGGGGCGGAGGCTGATGCTAAGGCAGCTGATCTCACTCTTCCCTTTAAAGAAGAAGAGCAACGACTGCAAAGCAAAATGCAAATAGAACAGGCCCAAAGGCAATGTGAAATAGAAATGCTTAGAATAAAGATGGATGCCGCAGCCAAAAGGGTAAGGGCTGAGACTTTGGCCAAAGCCCTAATTGAGCCACTCACAGAAGAAAATGTAAGCCAGTTACCAATACAGGATCCTTCTGCCAAGGTGTTTGCGCACCTTGGCAGCATGAACAGCCAGTTTTCGGATGAGGAACAGGGAGACTTCTCTCCTTACCCAGAGCAGGGCCCCAAAGTCACTTTTGAGTTTCCTGCAGAGCAGAGCGTCATAGCGGGGAGCTCACCCTTGCTCGAGCTACCTGTGCCTCCTGCTAAAACCCTAGGTCAGTCAATCAGGGCCTCAAGGCCGAGTGCTAGTTGGCCCCTACAGACAGCTGCACAGGGAACCATCGATTCGTCAGTGGTCGATGTCATCCCTCCAAGAGGCCAAAGGTTGACGCAAGGTACACGGTGGGAGTCCACTCCACAACAGCAAACTCCTCAATTGTTCCCTTCGACGCCAGAGTCCCAGCTTGTCTCCATCATCAGAAGCCCCAGAAGAGATCTTAAGGACAAGGGTGTCGAAAAGTTTTCGGACAAGCCTGAGGAATTTCTTCTCTGGAAGGCCACCTTCCAGAGAGCAATCAGAGACTTAAAGTTATTGCCGGAGGAAGAACTGACTCTTCTGGCTGCATGGTTGGGCCCAGCCTCATCCTCACAAGTTAAGAAGATCTACGCAGCCCACGTAGCCGATCCCGACAAAGCCCTGGAAAAGGCCTGGGCCAGGTTGCAGCAGAGGTATGGGGCCAGCACAGAGATTGAAGCATCTCTTATGGACAAGCTCCAAAGGTTCCCAGCTTTAAAACTCAAAGACTTCAAACTCTTGTGGGACCTCAGCGATCTCCTTGCGGAATTAGAGTCGGCCAAGGAGAATCCAGAACTGCCCGGTTTGAAGTGCCTCGATCAGCACCTGTCCCAGAGGCAGATCTTGACCAAGCTGCCCTTCACTTTGCAAGAACGCTGGGGACAGGAGGTCTTCAACTACAAGGAGGCCCACTCCCAGGCATACCCTCCATTTTCTCATTTGGTCCAGTTCATCACCAGGGCAGCCAGAGAAAGGAATGATCCACAGACGGGCCTCCCCACCTTATACCAAGGGACCCAGCCAGAGAAGGCACCTGAAGTGGACAAGAAACCACCTAGAGAGGCCAATAGACCTGTCAGCGTAAAGGCAGTCGAAACTCAACTCAAGACTGACGAACCCAGGTCGGAGGTAAAAGAGTTGCTTTGCCCTATTCACCAAAAGCCTCACAGCTTGGCCAACTGCAGGGAGTTTAGTAGAAAGACATACGAAGAAAGGCAACAGCTAGTTCAAAAGCAGGGAATCTGCTTTAGATGCTGTGGAGCAACTCCACACTTTGCATCCAACTGCAAAGAAAACATCAAGTGTGAGAAATGCAACAGCCTCAAGCATTGCACCGCAATGCACAACTCCAACATCATCTCCCACCCCAAAGAGAACGCTTCACCAAAAGAAAAGTCAGCAGTCGAAGACACCGACAAGCCAGCCGCACCAGAGATGCAGGTGGAAGTTTCAGCAGTCGCCTGTACAGAGCTGTGTTCTGACTCGCACCAGTACAGAGTTTGTCATCCTATCTGCCTAGCGGATGTATATCCAGCCAAGAGCCCTTGGCTTAGAAAGAGACTCTATGTGGCCCTGGATTCACAGAGCGACGCCTCCCTGGCTACTCCAGAGTTCTTCCGCATGTTTGACCTTAAAACCAAGATGGTCGACTACACTATGACTACGTGTGCAGGAAAAAAGAAGTTGCAGGGTCGCATAGCATCTGGCTTCGTTGTCTCCTCTTGCGACCAGAAGAGACAGTTCAAGTTGCCAGACCTGATTGAGTGTTCCTCTATTCCCCGGAACAAAAGGCAGATTGTCACCAGAGAAGTTGTGGAGGCTCATCCACATTTGCGATGGTTAAAGAATGCTATACCAGCCTTTCGGCCAGATGTGGACATTGCCCTTTTGCTTGGCTCGGACTGCCCGAGCTTGTTCTGTGTGAACGACCAAGTTAAAGGACCTCCAGGTGCACCTATCGCACAACAATTGCCATTAGGCTGGACAGTCATAGGCCCAGTGTGCATAAACAAGATGCACCCACCATCTTCGTTGGACTCCAATCAAGCACAGGTGCTTAAAGGTGGAAGTCCTACACTTGTGCGCAGTTGCCTAAGTCACATCTCAGTCTACTGCCAAGGAATAACTCCAGAGTATTCCTCCACCTTCAAAGTCTCTGAGAGAGACGAAGCCATAGCGCTCTCGAAAGATGAGCAAAGGTTCTTGGACAGTATGAAGGCTCAAGTCTCACGAAGTACAGAAGGAAATTGGGTAGCTCCTTTGCCCTTTAAGTCAGATAAGCCCACTTCGCCAAACAATAGACACATGGCAGGGAAAAGACTCTGGTCCCTAAAGAAAAGAATCCATCATCAGGGTAGAACTCTAACTGAGGCAGCCCTTAGAAACGAAGGTCTGTGGGTAGTTAATGCCAAAAGGTTGGTCAACAGTTGTATTTTCAAATGTGTCAAATGTCGGCGACTCAGACGAAACTGTCAAAGTCAGTTGATGGCAGAACTACCTCAGGATAGGACTTTGACAGACCCACCCTTTTCCCATGTGGGAATCGATGTGTTTGGTCCTTGGG
The DNA here is from genome assembly GCF_035594765.1 of Anolis carolinensis. NCBI lineage: Eukaryota > Metazoa > Chordata > Lepidosauria > Squamata > Anolidae > Anolis > Anolis carolinensis. The sequence continues at coordinate 92,420,012 of NC_085845.1, read as the reverse complement.
AGGTTGTCACTAGGAAAACCAGGGGTGGTGTTGTAAATAACAAGAGGTGGGCAGTTTTGTTTACTTGTTTAGTAATACGAGCTGTCCATATAGAAGTCATAGAAGGGATGGACACTTCATCATTTTTAAATGCATTGAAAAGGTTAATAGCCCTCAGAGGGCCAATTAAGTCAATTCGATCGGACTGTGGCACCAATTTTGCATGTGCAGACCTTAGCCAACCACTTCTGGAAGAGGTGGAAGGCCGAATACTTAAGCCAGCTTTCAACCAGAAGACTCTGGCAAACCCCAGAGGACAATTTCAAGGTGGGAAACCTTGTGTTGCTAAAGGACAAAGACTTGCCCCGCTATGCCTGGCCTATGGGCATTACACTAAAGACCTTTCCTTGCCCTGACGGTAAGGTTAGAAAAGTTCAGGTAAAGACTCATAGTAAGGACAAAATGTCTGTCCTGGACAGACCAACCAGCAATCTCGTGTTGCTTGTCCAAAGTGTGTAAGTTTTATACTGTTTTATTGTTGTGTATACAAAGGTGTTTGTATGTTTTTGATTGGTAAATTCCCACATCCTGGGAATTTAGCGGGGAGTGTTCCGTCCCCCAGGACGATGGTTTGCCTTACCTATTGGTCGTTTGTTTGTTTTCCCTCCTTTGCATTTTGTTTCAGCCTCTGGCTGCAAAGCCCAGGAAAAGTGGCTTGGAATCTGCAAGAGCTGGCTGCAGTTTTCTTTGCAGTGATTGGTCAAAGAGTGCAACATCTTAGGACCGCCCTTTTTACCAGGGTCTAGTCTCCATTTTGGAGCTTCATTCTGGCTATAGTCTTCCAACGTGCTGGAACTGTGCAAGGCTAACTGGGACAAATCATCCTCAAAACCAGGCCAATCTAAGCCTATCCAAATTAGATAAGTATTGAATTATATTGATCTGGAATAGGAAATCTAGTTATAGGAGCAGGGTTATTCTGTCGCTTCTAGAACTAATCTTTGCTGTAAAGATAGGGAAGGAAAGAGTTTCTCCTTCTAATATAGACAGCGTGATTAGGGTATAGTGGTTCTATAATCACCTTTGCCTTCTGGAACCAGGGATAATTCTGCAACTAAAACCTATGGAAATTTGTTTCATTTTCTGCAACTTTAAGATCTGTGCCAGGTTTACAACCTTATATGAATAAACATCCTTTTTTGAAGTTATCCAGACTCAGTCGTTCAATATCTATAGGACAGCTTATAGGGATTTGCAGTTCGCCCGGATAAAGGACAGCACGTTTCAGTTTTATAGTTTTTTATTGTCCGGCGGACGGCACAGGTCTAGAGAACTTTCAGTATTGTGATGAGCATTCACACATTCTGATGTTTTTAGTTTCAACAAAAGCTGAATGTTTTTGATATAAATATATCTGGTGTAGAGAAAGTAGATGGGAAAATGACTTTTACATTTCTCTCTGATATTAGAAATTTGGGTAAGCGAGTGAAATAGATGGGCAGGAAATTCAGGAGATTAAGGAAAGTTTGTATGTGTACAAGGCATACATTTTGAATGTATTGCCACAAGCTGCAAGGACCACTTAGTTCGATGTATCTACAGTAATGGTGAGAAAACTGGATTTCATGGATGTTTGTTATTCTCCAAGAAACCCAGAAACCCCCTGGGTCTGCAGAATACAGGTAATTCCTAAGTTCCAAACATCTGTCTGACAACACGCAGTTAAGAGTGGGGGTGAGACAAAATGAAGTGAAAGAAATCTACCCTTAGGAAGGGAAATTCATTCCTATAAGAGTTATCATGGGGGAAATGTGTCTCCACTGAAGTTTTATCACCAATCCTTGTTTCTACAACAAGCTAGGTTTTTCAAAATCCAATGATCACAGGGACAGAAAGTGAGGTGAAATCTTCTGAACAGGAGCATAGATAGCAAAATAAATACAGAAGATATAACAGAAATACATTCATAGTTTGGTTGCAATACAGTAGAGTCTCACTTATCCAACATAAACGGGCTGGCAGAACGTTGGATAAGCGGATATGTTGGATAATAAGGAGGGATTAAGGAAAAGCCTATTAAACATCAAATTAGGTTATGATTTTACAAATTAAGCACCAGAACATCATGTTATACAACAAATTTGACAGAAAAGGTAGTTCAATACGAAATGCTATATAGTAATTACTGTATTTACGAATTTAGCACCAAAATTTCACAATTTATTGAAAATATCAACTACAAAAATGTGTTGGATAATCCAGAACATTGGATAAGTGAGTGTTGGATAAGTGAGACTCTACTGTACCACAAGGGTCTTAACCCTTCCCTGTGCTTTCAAAAGTATGTGTGTGTGTGAAGTTAAAAAATACCTGTATATGTGAAGACACCCTGGGGAGTTAAGAAAACTGGGTCGGGCAAATGGGAAAAAAGTAAGATATAATGCGCAGAGCAGAGGAGCTGGAAGGCAACACAGAAAGGAGGGAGGCTGGTGGGGATTTGGTTTCTGTCTGTTTGTATGTAATATCTGTCTTGTTTTTTTTTCCTTTTCGTTTTTTCCTTTATTCTGATCATATGCATCTCTTCTTCTTCTTTTTTATTGTATCACGAAAAATTATAAATAAAATGTTCAGGAAAAAAAACCTGTTCCAGCTTACAAAAAACTTCAGCTTAAGTGCAAACCTACAGAACCCATCGTGTTTGTAACTTGGAGAGTGCCTGCACTGTTTTAAAATGAAAGTGTCATTATATGCACTTCTATTCAAAAGTTAACTGAGTTTGAGGAACTTGGGGCTTGTCTACCCAAATAAAAAGACCAGCACTAGCTGTCTCTGTGTCACATAGTAACTTCCAGTGAGTACCCTAGTTTTTTGTTTTGAACCCTGCTTTCCACTATTTTATGTAAAATCGTGGGATTACATGAATCTCCAGCGCATTCTGGGGCTTCACAGCTTCCTGGGCAACTGAATTGGGTCCATCATGGCCTAATACAGGGTCCAGACAGACACTGTTGCCATTACAGTGTTCCCTCACTTATCACAGGGGTTACGTTCCAGGACCACCCCCGAAAAGTGAAAATCTGTGAAGTAGGGACGCTATATTTATTTTAATATTTATACGTTATTTTAGTAGTTAGGCGGCCTTTCTGGTGGTTCTTCTTGTTCGCTGAGGTGATAAGGCACAGGCCATGCTTACTGGCGCTGTTTGCGGGTGGCTGAGAATGACAGGCCAGGCCAGGCTAGGCCCTTTTGTGCCTATGACTGAGGGAAGGCTGCATGGCCATGTCCCATAAGCATCTGAAAAAATGCGCAAAACAGCGAGTCCGCGAAAAGCGAACTGCGAAGTAGTGGGGGAACACTGTACTCTTTTCCTGTTTTTATCAAAGTAGGGGAAGGGAATGTCTTGGGTCACCATTGTTGCAGTCCACCAGCCACAAATTTAGCTGCAAGTGCCTGACTAACATGGTCATGTCTTCTGATGTCAGAATGGGCTCCCAGCAAGAAGAACGGAATCACAATCATCCTTGTTGATTGTGTTGATGATTTATTTCTGACCCCAGCAGAAGTGATGCATGGCAGTCAGGTGATTCTAGGGAGCTCCATGCCTGGTGAAGAGCAGAGTATCAATACGGGGACAAGAAGACAAGGGACTGACTGGACTGTCTTTACACTGGCCTCATATTCAGCAGGCACATGCTGGATCTGAGGAAGCTCCAGGGCAGAAATACCTACTTGTTTAGACATAGGATTGCTATATCATAATGATCAACCTACTTTGTTTAGACATAGGCTTGCTATGTAGCCAGGTCAGGACTGGCTTAGATCTTGAGAGCTAAGAATGACCCCTTGTGATCTCATAGGAAGGAGATTACAAGAGGCAATCTCTAGTGGAATCATTGACCATAATAAATAATTAAGCCTTTTGATCTAAGAAACCAAGAGAGTTATTCAACAGTAAAAATACATGGAATCACACCCTGTGGTGCCTTCATTTGTAAAGGCATTTTAGTGATGTCTGAAATGTTTTCCATCATGGTAATTTATCAAAAGCAAGCTTGTCCTAGTATTTTGTGTATGTATGAATTTATGAACACATATCTTTCAGTTGTTCAGGATCCACACAGAGCAAAGATTCAAGTGAGGGCCAGAAAAAGCAAAGTTCTTGTTTCCATTTCTCTTTGAGATTAGTAAAGATTTCTACATCATTTTTATGCAGAGTTTTCCATTGTGGGCAAAAGTCTGCTTATGTGGTTCTTTTCATAACCCAGTGACTGGCTTTCATCACAAAAGAATGCAAACATGGAACATATTATATTGACTGCTGGTGGATTTGTAAAAGTCACAGCTATAAAGAAGAGATTGCTCATTCTAGACCGGCATAGGAATTATGCAGCTCTATAAATATTATTGAACGACAACAGTTTCAATCAGCACAGCCAAAGCTAAGGAATTGTAGGAGTCACATTTCAACAATATCTAGAGCATGTACGATCCTAATTTCTGTCTAGACCCTTAAGGCTTGATATCTTATAGCTAAGCATGTTCAGACTCTTTCTAGAAACTTTCCAGGCAAAGAGATTCCACAATATTTTAGGATGCTTGTTTATGAAACTAGGAAAAGTTACTTTTTTGCTCCAAAATATAAACTTGCTAGCTGTGCGGTTCTCAAAGTTGTAGTCTGAAAAATTAACATTTGTAGGGTTCAGTGCCTTACCCCCTATCTTTTTTTAGTTGAGAGTCCACTGTAATGATAGAAGTACTATTTTCCCGCTAATGTTGCCATATAAGGCTTCTAAGATACTTTTTTCACAATTAGTTTAGAGTACATCTGATATTTTTTGAACTGCTAGATGTCTCTTACAGCTGAAACACTCATTTTCTGGTCAATTTGATGCAAGAAGGTCTATTGAATTTTATTCTGCTTTTAACAGTCTAAAACATTTGGAAGACATTTTTATCCAAAACAGATTTAAATAGCATTATAGCTTTAGCATTAACTGCCATTGATGCATCTAATGGAATCAATGGGTTTGCAGTTTGAAGAGGATAGGAATTATAAATAGACCTTATGCTGGTCTATGATCGAAATAAAAGATTTGATTTGATATAAATAGCCCTCCCTGAAACAAAAATATAAGGAAGCTGTAGGATGTAGCAGAGTGTAATTTATTACTATAGTTGTGTAGTGTTGAAAGGCACCTGGAGCTCTTCCACTTGACACAGTTATTGCACTTTGATTCCATCTCAAAGGCCAGAGCCCAATCCTATGGATTCCTTAGATTTACAGTTTAGGGAGGAGTATTTTGAATTTTAACCAAACAACTTCTCTAGGGCCTCAAAAATGGAAAATCCCATGATTCCATAGGATGCAGCCAATGCCATGCCATTTAGAGTGGAACTCTCGTGCTATAATTGCAACCCCACTATGCTGCCTTGAAAACCTTAGAAAAATGAAAATATATGATAAATGTACAGGATTATTAAGAAGAAAACTTTATCAGATCAAAATTCATTTATTTATTTACTGCATTTCTATACCACTCTCTCTCACCTTGAGGGAGACTCAGAACGATGTACAACATGGCAAAATTCAATGCCGCAAATATACATATAAAAGCAATACATCACATTAACTAAAATCATAACATATAAATATGAGTTAAACCATTAAACACTATATATAAAATAACATCAGATAAAACATTGAACATATCAACATCGCATCATTCCAATGCAAAACCAATGCAAAAGTTCTTCAAAAAATTGCTATGTACAATATCCCAACATTTTTCAAATATGTACATCTACTTAGATTTACATTTATGTCTGCAATATCCTACTCTATCAGAGCATCATCTAATTAAATTCTCATTAAAATGTGCTGATGGTAGGTTTTTGTTTTTTAGCTAGAAGCAATTATTAGAGGACAAATTCCTTTGTCATTTCTTTTTGGTGTAGATGAATTTAAGAAGCTTAACCATGATTTAGAACGCTGTATTAATATTCTGCATACATGGCTGAATGAACAATGTATTAATTATGTATATAGATATTAAAACAGTTTATTTCATTCTAATGGGTGTTGCCTAGTCATCATTGCAAGTAAGGGTGTATCTACACTGTAGAATTAATGCAACTTATGACTATGATTGTTTATACTCTGCTTTTTCTCTGGTCAAGGAGACATCACTTTAACTGCCATGGTTCAATGTTATAGAATCCCGGGATTTGTCATTTTACAAAGTCTTTGGCTTTCCCTGTCAAAGTGTGGTGCCTTGCCAAACTGCAGATCCCAGGATTCCATATAATTGGGCCATGACAACTGGTGTCAAACGGTGTTAATTCTATAGTGTGAATCCACCCTAAAAGTTAGGATCCAGAAATGCCTCAAAATCTCATTTCATTTGCTGACCTTCTCAGTGATGTCCTAAAAAGTGGAAGAAAATAGGAGAAATAAAATAGTTTATCCTCTTCCTCAGTAACTGAGTAATATACTAGCTCAGTGCACTCTCCCTTTCAGAAGACATAATTTAATCTTCTCTTCTCTGCAAATCCCAACATCTGACATCCAATGACGTCAAAGAGAGGGCATAAGTTCCTTCAATCCTTGATAATACATGCACTACCAAGAGAACTCTGGTTATCAGGCAGCCTAAAATTATAAGTAAATAAGTAAAATAATGTGACTAATAAGCAAATAAATAAAACCTATCTGTTATAATTGTCATATCATTGTTATAACATATTAAAGCAACTTCCTATTCTTCATATTTTCTCCTTTGGAATTTAGGAACGAGAGATGGACTTTAGTTTATTTATATCCTCCCTTTCTCCTAATGTGGACCCTTGTTAGGAGAAAAAGAGAATATAACTTGGATGTATATACCCCAGGTATGGACAAATTAAGGCCCATGGGCCGGATGAGGCCAGCTGGGCTTTTTCTTCCGGCCCACAGAGGAAAATGTTTGCTTATGCCTAATCTACCCTGTTTCCCCAAAAATAAGATAGGGTCTTATATTAATTTTTGCTCCAAATGATGAATTCTGTTGTGAATTGATTTTACTTTTTTACATATATAGCTGCCTGGACATGATTTAAATTGACTTTTTTAATGAACTGCAACTAGGGCTTATTTTCGTAGGTCTTATTTTTGGGGGAAATAGAGTACATTGTAGAGTTAGTGCAGTTTGACTCAGTGTTATGGGATCCTGAAAGTTGTTGTTTGACCTTCTCTACTAAAGAGTGCTGGTACCACACCAAACTTCAACTTCCAGGATTCCATGGCACTGAGCTATTGAAGTGTTATAAAACTGCTTTAAATCTACAATGCAGATGCACCTTAAGGTTGTTCATGTCATGAATTAAAGCAAAGTCCATTAAAAAAATCCTCATTATGAAAGGGTTTTTTTAAAAAAAACATCAGTGCTTTAAAATATGTAAAATCATTTAAATTCATGGCAATAACACCACAGGTACACCATTGAAAGATTTTACCGCATAACCTATTAGTAAACAAAATGCTTCATAAAATATCAGTAGTTGCCAGCAGGAGGGAAGTCAGAAGGATAATGGAGAAATATTTATTTTCATTGATATCAGGCTATTGGTCCAAGTTCTAAATGTTCAAATCTTGACAATAGGAATGGTTAGTTCTGCATTAGTCTTAAAGTTTTGCCATAGCCCTGTAAGATTTTATTCGATGCAATTGTAATAACGTACACCAGAAAATTCTGCTTGCTGTAACTGTAATGATGCAGTTTTCATTAGATGGTGTGATCTTGACTTGAAAGGCTTTTGCAAGACTCACAAGCATTCATGTTTACCACACTTAGGAATACTTTATCTAATTCCCATTCACTGGGGAGGTCATCATTTTAATTGTAATCTTAAATAATTGCACGAGGACTGCAACAATGGGTTGGGTTTTATAACGAGGTTAGAGCAGCCAAGGAACTAATTAATGCTTTTAGACTGTAGCTATATCATTCACACAATCTTCATTTATGATATGGTTAGTCAAAACCCTAGATAAATTAATGGGAGAACCAAATGTATAAATATGGACACATTTATAAGAAGTATGAACTACGATAAAGTCTCACTTATCCAACATAAACAGGCCGGTAGAACATTGGATAAGTAAAAATGTTGAGTAATAAGGAGGGATTAAGGCAATGCCTATTAAACATCTGATTACACTACGATTTTACAAATTAAGCATCAAAACATCATGTTTTACAACAAATTAACAGAAAAAGCAGTTCAATACACGGTAATTACTGTAATTACTGTATTTATGAATTTAGCACCTAAACATTGCAATATATTGAAAACGCTGACTATAAAACACTCACTACTAAAAGGCAGACTGTGTTGGGTAATACAGAACGTTGGATAAGCGAAGGTTGGATAAGTGGGACTCTACTGTAATTAAATAAAAGGTGGTTAATAAAAACTAAGATTTTGGCATTTAAGTATCTCAAGTATTGAAGTTCAGGGACTATCCTCAAACTCCGTCTTGGGTTTTTCTCCATAAAAATCCACACACACACCCAATTGTAGTTGGAATTTGGTATCAAATTTCAAATATTGTTATTGCTACCAGAAAAAAACTTTAATTCAAATTGTTGGTGAAACTGCAATTATCAAGGGAGGTAACACCAAATACATTTCCTAGTATGTTAGGAATTATATATTCCGAGTTTTTTTGTTTTTTGTTTTGTTTTTCTGTTTACAGAAGAGCTTTACTTACTTTTATGCTGTCACAGGAACAATTGTGAGTGACAACTATTCTTGAAAAGGTAAATATTGACTGTAGAGGGTTGTACTTCAGTGTGGTAATTGTATATGTGTAAATACAAGATGAGATGAGGAAAGTATACATTTCACACTGCTGCTATGCTTGTGAAACAAACAATGTATTTGAAGACAAATATCTGTCACAACTCAGAACAGATGACAAAAGTTGAAAGCCCGTTTTTGAAGAAGCAGCTTGAACAAACCAACCAAGAACATGTTGTACCATGTGAAGCACAAGACGGAACATTTTAGCCACATTGTGTCTTTTCATAGAATCTTAGAATTGGTAAAGACCGCAAGGGCTACCCAGTCCAATATGCAGGAATACACAAACAAAGCCTTCTTGGCAGACGGCCTCCTAGTCTCTGTTTAAAGACTCCACCACACTCCAAGGCAGCATATTCCTCTGTCAAACAGGTCTTACCATCAAGAAGTTTAGGTGGAATTGCTTTTCCTGTAGTTTGAATGTATTACGCCATATCCTAGTCTCCTGAGCAGACGAAAGCACATCTGTTCCATCTTCAGTATGAAATCGTTTCAGATATTTAAACATGGCTATCATGTCATTTCTTGACCATTTTTCAAACTATGGAAGGCCGGGATCTTAGGTTATTAGATGTTTCTTCATGAAAGGACAATAACAGGGCCAAGCTTCCATTAAAGATTCCTTGATCAATCTTATTTATGCTCCCTTGCAAGATTCATCCATAAGAGAATGTTAGTTCACATGGCCCATGCAAGATAGCGACTTAGGGCCCTTCCAGACAGGCTCTATATCCCAGGATCTAATCCCAGGTTTTGTTTATCCCAGATTATCTGGCAGTGTGAACTCATATAATCCAGTTTACAACAGAATACCTGGGATCAGATTCTGGTATATAGGCCTGTCTAGAATGGCCCTTAGCATTAATGCTTTGTGCGGCAACCATATGGCTTGTGTCAGCACCTAATTCCTTAACAAGGCATTGACATTTCCTGTGCGGAGATGGGTTACAGTACAATTCAAGATAAAGTTGCTAATGTACGGCTTTTTCGTATTTCTCCCCTACATAACGTTTTGCTGATCTCGAGCTACAAGGAGAGACAGGTTGTTGTTGTTGCTATTGAGAAAAGGCTCTGTGTGCCAGGTTTGGTCCAATTCCATCTTTGGTGGAGTTCAGAGTGCTCATTGATTACAAGTGAACTATAAATCCCATTACCTACAACTTCAAAATGTCCAGGCTAATTCCTCTCAGAACCCACCAGTATTCAAATATGGGTATATCGGGTATGTGTGCCAAGTTTGGTACAGATCCATCATAGTGCGCTCTGGATGTAAATGAACAACTCCAATAAATCTCCCCAAAGACCTCCATTATTTTTTCTTGGTCATGGGGATTCTGTGTGCCAAGTAAGTTCCAGGTCCATCATTGGTGGAGTTCAGAATGCCTTTAGATTGTACGTGAACTATACATCCCAGTCCCTACAACTATAAATTATGGTGAATCCTCCTCAAACCCCTCCAGTATGTTCAGTTGCTGATCTATTCCTCTGTCTGCTGTGTGCCATAGAAAAGAATAAGAAAGGGCTATGGGAGAGGCAGTGGCGGGGTCATGCAAATTCCACACTAATGGAGACAGTAAGAAACACTGGGATGCCTATGGTGGAGGAAACACATAAAATCTAAGAAGAAATTGTTCCCGTATGAAAGCCTTCACTTGGGTGGTGGGCAGTATTGTGTTTGTGATGGACATTGGCGGGCTCTTGGACATGTTCATGGCACTCACTATAACTTGCAATGTCATTGGATGGGAGACCATTGGTGTCTCCTGAGTAGTGGGAGCTATAGCTGTTTGTGGCTGCAAGGGCTTGTCTGTGTAAGTGGACACCCCAGCCACACACAAATACATATTTTCACTTTTATTATGTGCATAGGTAAACTTACCTGGGGCCTCACGAGAAACTTTTGCTTCAAAAAGGACTCCATGCTGAAAAAGTTTGAGAACCCCTGCTCTGAATTCTAGCAAAATATTCTGCAGGATGTCCTTGTAGTTTTTGTAATTTAATAAACTTTTTCTGGTACTGTTCCATTATCTGATTGGAGGCCACAAGGAGGCACTAGACAGAGAAGGAGCGTCCATTTTATGGGGGGTGGAGAATGGGTTGAAAGAGGATAACCATTCCCTCTGTTTTCTTGTTATTCCCCTCACCCATGTCGCTGTCTTGGAAGCAACCATTGTTTATGATATGGGATGGGTGGGGAAATACCAGCAAAAATGGGGAAAATAATTTTCCTCTTTCAACTTCCTCCCCCCCCTCCATAAAATTGTCTATCTTTCTCTGTCTAAGCCGCCTTTTGGAGTCTGCCCGGATAATGGAACAATATCAAAAACTCTTAGCAAAATGTGCTGTTTTTTACATAGGAAATGATGTTTATAACCTGGGAACAAAAATCATGTTACATAGTGTAATTACAGTCCCGATGGCGTAGTGTGTTAAAGTGCTGAGCTGCTGAACTTGCTGAGTGAAAGGTCGCAGGTTCGAATCCGGGGAGTGGAGTGAGCACCCGCTGTTAACTCCAGCTTCTGCCAACCTAGCAGTTTGAAAACATGCAAATGTGGGTAGATCAATAGGTACTGCTCCAGCAGGAAGGTAACGGCGTTCCATGCAGTCATGCCGGCCACATGACCTTGGAGGCGTCTATGGACAACGTTGGCTCTTTGGCTTAGAAATGGAGATGAGCACCAACCCCCAGAGTCGGAAACGACTGGACTTAACATCAGGGGAAACCTTTACCTTTACCTACAGGGCTGCTACACATTCCCCAACCCTAATTTTAAGCTTGGTGTTAGTGAAATGGAGATGATGGTAATAACAGTAGATCACACAACTGATGAAATCTACATGCCATTCATTTACAAAGACAACTGGAACATCAACAGAATATTGCTATATCAGACTTTCTAACAATCCAGAAATTGTGGCAGACTGGAGGAGTCTGGTCCACCCGCTGCTTTTCTCCGAGGGCCAGAGAGAGATGGTGTATTTGCAGGGCGATGTTTGTATGGAAAAGCAGAATTCTGGTTGTCTGTCTCCTTCTCAAGTTGAAAGGGAAGGGGTGCGTTTCAGAAAAGTATTGTCTGCATTTGAGAAAGTGGCAGATCTGGAATGGCACTGAGTCTGGTCACTTGCTTCTTTCTCAGCATATTGGAAATAGTCGCAGAATGGCAGATTTGCAGAGAAGCCCCAGATTGCACAGCGTGTTAAAGCACTGAGCTGCTGAACTTGCAGACCGAAAGGTGGGAGGTTTGAATCCGGGGAGCTGAGTAAGCACACACTGTTAGCCCCAGCTTTTGCCAACCTAGCAGTTTAAAAACATGCAAATGTGAGTAGATCAATAGGTACTGCTCCAGCAGAAAGGTAACAGCGCTCCATACAGTCATACAGCAACATGACCTTGGAGGTGTTTACGGAGAATGCCAGTTCTTTGGCTTAGAAATGGAGATGAGCACCAATCCCCAGAGTTGGACACGACTGGACTTAATGCCAGGGGAAAACCTTTACCTAATCTGGCCTAAGCGTTGGTGTTCTTCTCCAGGAGATGACAGAAAAATGGTGATGTATGCCCGATGAAGGGTGAATGTGTATGTGTAAGGGTGAATGCTGAGATGTAGAATCCCCTTTGTTAACCAATGTAGCTTGGATAATCTCTATGTCTAATGACCCTCCTTGTGTAAAAGTTGTTCTGATATACTCTCACACTAAAATTACAATAAAAAGAACAGCTGCTTTAAAAGGTATTCATGACACAAGGGCCCTGCCATGCGTGAACACACAAAGCACTCAGGACAGATGGCCATCCAGCTTCTGCTTAGCTGAGATACAGTAGTCTCCATTATCCAAACTTCACTTATCCAATGTTCTTTATTATCCAACGCAGTCTGACTTTTAGTAGTCAATTTTTTGTAGTAAATGTTGCGATATTTTGGTGCTAAATTCATAAATACAGTAATGACTACATAACATTATTGTGTATTGAACTGCTTTTTGTCAATTTGTTGTAAAACATGATGTTTTGGTGCTTAATTTGTAAAATCATAATGTAATATTATGCTTTATAGGCTTTTTTCATAATCCCTCCGTATTATCCAACATTTTCGCTTATCCAACGTTCTACCGGCCCATTTATGTTGGGTAAGTGAGACGCTACTGTAGTTCTCTGTCAAGAGAGCCTCATGGCAGTGAAAGCAACGCCAGATTGCCTACATTCTGCAGTTTGGACGCTATTGACAGGACACCAAAGTGCAAATCCTATCCAAAGGCAATAGGGCTCAGTGCCAAATGCAAGCCTGAGGGAGAGCAACCCCCCCCTCCCCTTTCTTTTTTCCCCTCTTTTTCTCTTTAAAGGAAACGTGTCTCCCCCTCGTTTGGCTTCCTCTCTAACCAGCCACCGAAACAACAAAGAGGCGCAGAGAAAAGAGGAAGAAGGATAAGAAGAAGAGGGGGCGGGGCTACACGAGTGGGCGGGGCCTGAACCCGTGACTCAGCAGCCAAGCCCGACGTCCCGCCCCCTTCAGCCCTTACAAGGCGAGCCTCGGGGCCGCGCTCTTGGAAAGGGTGTGTGTATGTGTGGGAAAGAGCCCAGCTGCTGTGCCCGCGCGCTCCTGCTCGCGCTCTCTCCCTGCTCCGAGGGGCTGGGACTCCCACCCTGGGCGCGCGCGGAGAGGAAGCGCACCTTGGAGCCACGCGCCGCCTTCCTTTCGGGTTTGTTCAGCTTGCCTTGGCTTGTACAGTACCTTCCTCCTCCTCCTCCTGCGGGGTTTGAGCGGCGGGGAAGTCGAGGTGAGGGGTGTGTGTGGGAAGGGGGGAATGTCTTGCCTGTCTTGGTTTTGCCGCGCGCTTTATGACTTCTTTCCACACACAAAGGGGAGGAGGGAGGGAGGGGGGAAGGAGAGAGCGCTCCAGATGAGAGAGAGAGAAAGAAAGGGAGGGGGCTGCTGAGGCAAAGGCGTCCAAGTTAATAAGAAGAATCCTAGTGGATTGATTTTCCCCCTTGTTGTGGTACCCCCTTTTTCATTGTCATCGGGTCTGTCAGAGGCATTGTGGGTCTAGAGAGGGGTGGAGGGCAAGGCTGGGCCACTAGATATAGCATCCCACCATGGCATGCTTTGGGGATGTGGACCTCAAGAAAGAAGGGCTCCAATCTATAGCTTCCTTCTTCCATAGATGGAAGGCATCACTTCTTCCTTTCCAGATTGGGAGGTATCATGTCTTCCTTTCACAGATTAGGGGATATGTCTTCTTCCTTTCATAGATGGGAGGTATGGCTTCTTCCTTCTACAGATTGGAGCTCTTCTTCTTGGGATCTCCATCCAGAGGCATGGAAGGACAGCACATCCCTTGAGGCCTCCCCTGTCTCCCATGTTCCCATTTGTTGCCACTTTCCAAAGTGGCCCCAAAGTCTTTTGCCACGCTCCTGATTGCCACCCTGTGCAATTTTTATGAAAGCCCCCATCAATTCCTCTGATGTTCAAAAAAGAAATCTGCCTTGGAAAACTTCGGCACCACTTTCAGTCACCCGGCAAAAGAAGCAGGCAGCCAGTCAGTCATCCTCCCACAGGACATGAATGAGTCGAGATCAGCCTTTTGTGGCTTGTCGGGTGTAGACTCTCTCACACGTCGTCGCACAATGGCTCTCCGAGTCGCTCCCTTTTGTCCTTAAATGGGCATTGCTTGGCACCGGCATCCCAGCAGAGTGTTGTGCTAGGGGGAGATGCCCCTTCCCCACTGTTGGAAATGTACACAGTGGTAGGTCTTGCTCTGTTTCTGCTGTTGAATCACATTCGTTCTCTTTCTTGTGAGAGTTGCATGCCTGTGTTAGAAAATAAGGACAAAAACCATGTGGGTTGAAGTTGAGCAGGGATCTAGAAGGGTAACCCTCTTCCCCCTCCATCGTACCCTTTTCTGCTTCATTCAAAGCCTGCATGTGCCTAGCATCTCCGGCCCAAGACGGTTTTGTTATATTGTTTTATGCCATGCCATCAATCTAAAGGGGGCAACATATGTTCTGCATATGGTGCGCCACGCTATGGAATGGGCTGCTCTGAGCCGCATTGCAAGGCCTCCTGGCTTCTGAGGCATTTTACTGCTCTTCCTCTGTGCAGCTGTGTTTTGGTATTGCAAAGTTGTATTGAAACTTTGGGGAAGTTTTGTACAGTAAAATGTCAGGAGAATCAGGAAGAGGCATGTTAAGGGTTTCTAAATGAGACTGGATCGACTCTGCCATATAGTGCCATTGGGAACTGCATTATATGGTCAGTGTAGGCCCATATAATGCAATGTGAACTGTATTATATGGATCTACACTGACTAAATAATGCATTAGAAAGCAATAGAGGTCCAGCCTCGGTTGCTTCAACTTCTGGATTCTCTGATTTTCTTGGGTCATGAACAACTGTTGTTTCTGTTCCTTCAGGCCAATTACAGCTGAAGGCAACACTCTCATGGGGTTTTTATGGCAAGATCTATTTGGAGAAGGTTTGCCACTGGTGTCTTAAGTTGAGAAAGCCCAATTTGTTCAAGATATTCCACTGCTGAGTGGGGATTTGAGCCCCAATCTTCCAGAATTCTAGAATGCTTCTACACTGTAAAATAAATGCAGTATGA
Organism: Anolis carolinensis; assembly: GCF_035594765.1. Classification (NCBI taxonomy): domain Eukaryota; kingdom Metazoa; phylum Chordata; class Lepidosauria; order Squamata; family Anolidae; genus Anolis; species Anolis carolinensis. The sequence continues at coordinate 92,404,592 of NC_085845.1, read as the reverse complement.
TATCATTTGAACTGTCATGGCTCAGTGCTATGGACTCATAAGGATGTGTGGTTTAGTGACATGCTAGCACTCTTTGACAGACCAGGCTAAAGACTTTGTAAAACAACAACTCCCATGATTCCCTGCTATTTTGCCATGGCAGTTAAAATGCTGCCAAATTGTATTAATTCTACACTGTCAGTGCATCTCTAGTCCAGCACTCAAAGCACTAAACTATACTAGTTCTCCAACAATGAGGTATTTTAATACACCAAATTATCCTATCATCATCATTAGTAACAGCTTTACCTCTTATTATATTCTGTATTCTTTACTAGGACGGTATTAAATCATTAAATGGGGGGGGGGGGATAGGCAATTTGTAGCCCTCTAGATATTGCTGTACTCTAACACCAGACCATTGCTTATGGAGAGTCCCAGACTGCTCGTCTAATTAGTGTTCTGCAAATCTTATCTGAAATAGTTTGGATCCAAAGTCTTTCAGCACTTGAAAGTGTTATCTGTCATAAGTAAACAACAATTCCTCTATTAGGTTGATTCATCTAGTTTTGCATTCTCTTTCCAATAATGTACTGGCCAGTTATTCTCAGGTACACAGTAGAGGACCTGAAGTTAGCTTTCCCTTGTTTAGACTAGCCACTAGACATTATTACATTGAACTTGGAGGCTCCAATACTATTGAGGTATATAAGCTCATCCTCTACAGCAATGGTTCTCGCCCTCTGGTTCGTCAGATGTTTTGGTTTAACTTCCAGAATCTCCAACTAGCAAGATGGATCCTTGTCAGGGATTCTTGGAACCAAGATACAAAACATTTTTGAGACCAAAGGCTTAGAACTTTTGCTCTATGAACTTTTCTCTCTGCTTTAAAAAGTTATGTGAGACTATCACATCAAGTGATGGTGATTCCCATGAACTTTCCATCTTCCATCTACTGAAGCTGTTTCTGATTTTTATTGTTTCTGAACACAGTCCTGATCAACTTCATTGGGAAGTCTATTAACAATGAGAAAAAGAAATATATTTTCTCTTTATATCATTTATAGCTTCACAATTCTTTATCATATCTCCCATATTTATCACTTGTTTTTCTAAACTAGAAAGGGTTTTCTAAATCTTTCCAAAACAACCAATATGTCCTGAAATCTTTGTTTTCTTAACTTCAAAGCCTTTGGGACATTTTTGTCTCCAATTTGTATCAAAGAAAAGGTAAAGGTAAAGGTTTTCCTCTGACGTTAAGTCCAGTCGTGACCGACTCTGGGGGTTGGTGCTCATCTCCATTTCTAAGCCAAAGAGCCGGCGTTGTCCGTAGACACCTCCAAGGTCATGTGGCTGGCATGACTGCATGGAGCGCCGTTACCTTCCCGCTGGAGCGGTACCTATTGATCTACTCACATTTGCATGTTTTCGAACTGCTAGGTTGGCAGGAGCTGGGGCTAACAGCGGGCGCTCATTCCGCTCCCAGGATCACTGCCCAAATCAGAGATTCTTGGCACATTTTTAGTTATATGTATGTAACAGTTTGCCAATCACCTTTATATCTGAGAGTTTGTTTTTGAAATGCAAACAGAGATTGGTAGGGGAAGTTGGCTCAGAGAGAGAAATGAATTACAGCATATGTTGTCCTTGTTGTCTTGGGCTGCTTTTTTTAAGTACAGGAGTTGTACAGAGATTAAAATGTTGGGTTGCTCTCTGCAGCCATCTGATCATGCCTTCTAAGTATTCTCATTTCCTCTTCTGATACCTTCTAATTTTTACACTCAATATCTTCAATTTCTAGTCCCATTCCACATTCCCTTTTTTAAAAAACAAAGCATCAGGACACTGGAACTTAATCATGTTTAACTCTGCTCTGTCCTAAGTATTTCAGCTTCAGTACTAACAAATAATCTTGTATGTGTTGTCGAAGGCTTTCATGGCCGGGATCACAGGGTTGTTGTATGTCTTTTGGGCTGTGTGGCCATGTTTCAGAAGTATTCTCTCCAGACGTTTCGCCCACATCTATGGCAGGCATCCTCAGAGGTTGTGAGGTATGGATAAACTAAGTAAGGAAAGGAAAGAATATATATCTGTGTAGAGTCCAGGGTGTGGCAAGAGTCCTTTGTCACTGGGAGCCAGCATTAATGTTTCAGTTAATCACCCTAATTAGCATTGGAAATGTTTTGTCTCTTGCCTGGGGGCATCCTTTGTTCAGTCAAGCCCTCAGAGTGTTGGTTCCCATCTACTGTTTTGATTTTGGAGTTTTGTAGTACTGGTAGCCAGATTTTGTTCATTTTCATGGTTTCTTCCTTTCTGTTGAAGTTGTCCACATGCTTGTGGATTTCAATGGCTTCTCTGTGTAGTCTGACATGATAATTGTTGGAATGGTCCAGCATTTTTGTGTTCTCAAATAATATTCTTGTAAGCTATTAATAATTGCAACACAATGTTTTTGATTAAATGGGAGATTTTTATGGAAATTCTTGGATTTAACATCCTGATGTTGACCAGGGAGCCCATCATAACTTTATTAAATAATATAATGTATTGCACTGGGGGATAGTTTGGATGACCTGGGTAAAGGTGTGTTGTGTCTGCAATGTTTTTATTTTTAGCATCATGCATATAAGGTGTCTTAACACTTGGCAGAGAGGTCAGAGAGCAGTATTGTCTTTCAGAGCTGGATACAATGTACCTCATACTGCCAGAGCAAAAAGGATGTTTAGAGGTGGAAGAAGTGGAGAGCCTTAGAAATGAAATCAGGCCCCTTGCGAATTAGCAACTACTGTAGATTTTTAAAATTTGGCTTGAAGCCAACCACAGGCTGAATTGTGTACCTACATTTGGGAGTTTAACTTTGGGCAATTCATTTGATATATTCTCGAAGTCCTCCAGGGCAATTCTGTGGTGAATCTCTGTCTGAAATTGATCATTTTTCTAGCAATCTCTTAGCTCCAGGGTGATTTTATAAGCAACTTTCAGATTTTTTTTTTGTAAGTCATGGTTTTTTCCACTTTCACATGGATTCTGTGCTGCAAGCCCCTGTGAAAGTAGAGCACCTACTGCATTACATTGCAATCTTGCTCTTATCCACTGAACTTTGAGCAATTTGCATGAGGTATTCATATTTTATTCTTGGAACAACATTCATGAGATAGATTTAAACACTGAAATGATAGGTCCAAAATGTTTCTCTGAGCTGATCTGAGGCTTTGACTCTGTCGGATAGGTTCTTGTATTATTTTGATTGTTCTTTGACATTAGGCAAGGACAATAAATCAACAGAAGATTACTGAAAGATGGCATTTGCTTTAAAAATGTGCTTTTAGACAATATGTTTAAAATGTAGGACTGAAATGTGTAGCACAGCAAGTTTCCATTAGCACAGAGAGAAAATAGCAAGATTGCCACATGGAGAAACTGGCATCTACACATGTCTCAAATAGATATGGCTCCTTAGCTATGTTTCAGGATGATAGATTCCCCCAAACCCACCTATAAGCCTGCAACCTAACCCTCCCTGCCATTTCCAGGTGGTTGGACAGCAAGGCAATTAGCAGTGGCACAAATTGCTAATTTTTTTAAGCAACAGTCACTGGTATCTGGAGATCCCTGGGTACTCCCTGCAGGTAATATCCTTGCAGAGTGTCAATCTATAAGAAAACAATTGGATTTGTCATTGCTGATATTCTCACTTTCTAGCAATCCCAAAATGGCCATGTTGGGTTGGAAGGGGGGGGGGGGAGACTAGGAGAGAATGCTTCTGGAATATGGTCATACAGCCTGGGAAATTCAAAGCAACTTAGTGATTCCTGTCATGAGAGCCATCAACAACACAGAATAATGATATTTTGCACTTATAGAGCATATCACAATGCATCGTCTATATATTGTGATGTAACAATGTCCATTGAAATACATTTCCAAGTTGTAACACAAACAAAGGTTGTGCTAATACTGTTTTTATTGCTGTGTTTTTCATGTGTTTTATAATGATTGTCATTTTTTATGCTTTTTACATTTATTTGTGTGTTTTTGTATTTGATATTTGTATTTGATATCACTGTATGCTTGCTTTATATCTGTGAGCCGCCCCAAGTCCCTCTGGGGAGATGGTGACGGGGGACAAAAATAAAATTATTATTATTATTATTATTATTATTATTATTATTATTATTATTATAACAGTAAGATGCAAAATAATGGAGGAAAGACCAAATCAGCATTGACTTTTCAGTGTGTACTTTCAGTCTATTAATTTTGACAACTTATAATCTCATGAAACTCAAAGGAGATACAAATTTAATTGCTAAAACAAATCAGTGCACAAGAAAATGTACCCATCTTTTCACGTACCAAACAGGTTTGTTTAGAAACAAAAGCATTACAGTTGTACTCCAAGCCTACTTGGAAAGAACTAGTGTTTACTAGCTAGTACATGTCTAGTGTGGTACATAAGCATGTTGAAACAACTGTATATTGCTAGGTAACTGGTTAATCTAGTCTGTAGGCTTGACACCTACTTTTGAAATAAAGCTTTTGTTTAGTTTGACTGTTGGTCATGATGGCTGGGGCTACTGAGAGATTACTGTATATATTCATATATAGTTCCAAAAAGGTTTGTCAGAAACTTGACCCCTGGATTCTGGGTTAACTTATCCTTGAGTCAGTATAAATTCTGCACCTTAATTCGTATCAAAGAAGGAAGTTACATCAAAATCAATAAGTTTGGCTTCCAAACCTGTCCTTGATTTATACATGAGTGCTGCCCACTGTGGATATGGATGTACCATAGGCTCTTAGGAGCTTTTTAAATAATAATAATAATAATAATAATAATAATAATAATTTAAAAAACTGAAAAAATTCTTTATAAGACTGAAGATGGGGAACTATATATTGGAGTGACCAGCATGTTTTGGTTTTTTTTAGGTCAGGGAGCCTAATTTTGTTGTAGATAGTGTTGAATGAATGAGACGGAAGATACTCTTCCACTTCTCATCTAGATTAACGAGAAGCAGAAGTACTCATACAGAGAGCTGTTTCCCGCACACTGGTACCAGATCTCCTTTTTACTGGAAACTGTAAAGTTGACTGAACAATTGTAGGTGTATTGCGACAGTGTTGGTTATGCATCTGGCCTTCCTTTTTGGTTCTTTCAGAGTGCTATATGTGTACATACATCCTCTGCAAAAACAGTTTAATCTCAAATAATGTCAAGAAGCAGGAAAAGAGGTGATATACTGTAGACAATGCCGTTTCCTTCTCTGAGAGGTTAATGTGTGGGTATATGCTCTGCTGTATGAGCAGTTTCCCTTTTTAAAGAGAGATCCTCTGCGTAGTGATGCATTCCTGAACTATCTTTCCTTTCTAGAAGGAAGCAGCTTCAGGATGCCAAGAATGAACTCCACCTTACTTGTGTGAATCATTGTCTGTTCTTTTCAAGAGTCTAGCCCAGTAGTTTTTTGCTTGCAATAAAGCAGCAAATGGTATTCGGTCACTTAAGTCAAGCTACACAGCCAAGTTATTTTGGCGCATGAGATAGAAAATCCCACAAGCAGATTCTTTGGCAATAAAAACACAATGGCAATAAATTAAACCACAACTAAGTTGCTTATCCTTTCATGACACCCAAAAATATGCTGCCTCAAATGGCTGTTTCACTCTGCTATTTCTAGTTCCTTGCTTTTCATGGCTCAGAATGGATTGTCAAATAGAAAAGCACTTAAGTCAAAGTTTATGCAACCTGTTCTAACAGTCCTTTTACAAAGGAGATCTTAGCATGAAGATATATATCAATAGGAGCAAGTTTGATTCCTAATACGTGGAAACCCAGCAGCAAGCCTGTATCTCACCTTAAGAGTGTCCCTGAGTGTGAAACATTACATTTTCTCATATAGAGTAACACTTTGTCATTAATTCTTACAGAGAAAAGTAAAGTAACTCTTGGAACACTATAGTAAGAGGACAATCTATTCTCTGCCTGAACATTAAACAAGCAAAACCCACATTAAGTAGATGTTTTGTGAGTGTGGAGGCCGACCTGAGGCACATATGGTTGAAGTCTTAAGATAAAATAAGGTAGCAGACGTTTAAATTAGGTCACAGCTAGATCTGAAACACACATTTGTAGTGTACACTGAATTATATTATGCCTGGAAATTTCAGCCACACAGGGATACTTCGAAACAGGAGTAGGAACCATGTGGTCATTAAGCTTGTGCAATCTGGGTAAACTTTGACCCATCTTGTATCCCGGCTTTCGGTAGGGGCCCTGATCCATTTTTTGGAAGCCTACCGAATTCAGGATGTTTTTCTTCTGGGTTGCTGAAAATCTGTTTTCTATTGGGCCATTATTGGTGGGGGCTTCCCAGGCTCCCGTTTCCATCATAGGCATTTAAGCTGTTTCTACTCTAGAGGAGAGGCGCTCAGCTGTAGGCAGATGTGTGTGTTTAAGGACACTTCGTACTTGTTTCTCTACTCTAGAGGAGAGGTGTTCAGCTGCAGGCAGGTGTGTGTGCTTTCTGAGCCTGCATGTCACTCACATATTTTCCAAGGCAAGGAGACAAGTTTTGTTTCTTACTCTAGAGGAGGAGCTGGGTTACAGGCAGATGTATGCTTTCTAGGCCTGCACGCCCCCCCCCCCCACCCCACACACACTTTCCAAGGCAAGGAAGCTGCTCACAAAAAGCAGGGAAGGAGTCAGGATTGGCTTTTGCTTGCTTTCATGTTGAGTTGATTTTCATACCAGGAAGGGACTTCCCATTATGTGCTCCCGAAGATAACGAAAGTAACAAAAGAATGGATGTAACGAAGGAAAACGGATCCACACATAACTCTAGTGGTCATCATTTAATTTATTTATACCCCACATTTCTCCTAGCGTGAAGTCCTCTTACCCTTTGCGTCCAGTTGTTTCCTGAAAAAAAAAAGAAAAAGCTTTCAGCAAGAAATCACTGCTGAGGCGTCCTTTTGTTTCAACCTCCACCTGCAAAATAAAAAAGCCTTCCAGAGGGTACTGTAAGTGACACTCATTTTTCCAAAGTAATTTCTGGTTGCTGTTGTGTTCACTGGTGCAGTCTGCTAGGGGTCAAAAGGAAGCAAAATTGGTCCTTGGTGCATGGCCAGCCCTGAAGTAAAGGTTGATTCCTGATGTCAATGTTACTGTTCAATTATCCTGCCTCTGAAATGGGATTTAGAAATTATGTGTATAGATGTCATTACATTTTCCTGCATTTAATCACAGTTTCTTCCTCTTTTTTACCTCAAAAAGAGGAAGAAAAGAAAAAGTTGCACAGTCCTTTTTATTTGGTAGAGTTACAATCTGCCCCTCTAGAAATGCCCAGAGAGATTCAAGTGTGCAGGGCAGAATGCTTTACCATCCAAAAAAGCCCTTGTGTAAAGGATGCGTGTTTGTGTGTGAGAGTTTCAGGAACATCTTTCTCTAGTGTACTTGTTTTCTATCTGCTTGAATTTTTTTCCCCCCTGGAACAACATTCTATCACGTGAGTGGTACAGTCCTGGGATAGCTTTTCTAGCTTGTTGATTACTAGACTTTTTGTCTTGTTAATAGTACTGATTTTATGTATTGCTATAATTCTGTACCAGCTCAACTTGGTCAGTGAAGGGAGTTCTGCTCTGAAAGTAATAATTGCATCTACTGTTGACTGACACAGCTCTTCCAGTTAAAAGGTTTTGGTTTTGGTAAGTGCTATGAATGGCACAGTGATATTTTCTTATGTTGTCCTTTCTATATAATATTGATATGACTTCATATTTGCTCACTGTTCTTTGTCCTACTAAAAATAATAAAATCACATTGTTAGAGGGAAATTATGAATATAAATGTCATGCAGATAGTCACAGGTGGCAAAAAGCTTGCAGAATGTGGTGCATAGGACCCTTCCACACAGCCATGTAACCCAGAATATCAAGGCAGAAAATCCCACAATATCTGCTTTGAACTGGGTTATCTGATGCAACTTTCAGGATAAGACTATATTGGAGTGTTGTGCAGTTTCCGAGCTGCACAGTCGTGTTCTAGCAGCATTTTCTCCTGAGGATCCTCTGAAGATTCCAGCCACAGATGCAGGTGAAACATCAGGAGGAAATGCTGCTAGAACAAAGCCATATAGCCCAGAAACTATATAGTGCTCCATTGATTCTGGTCATAAAAAGCCTTTGACAATACATATGTCTACATTGTTACCTTTCCAAAAGTATGGAGAGAATCTAACATTTTCACTGTGTTCCAATGGGATTTTCAGAGAAAGACAGAAGGGAGAAGGAGAGCTGTGGCAAGGAATGAACTACTACAGGTTTTGTAGGTCAGGGTATGCACATAGAATTCAGCTCAGAAATACTGTACACTTTGAAGTCAGTGTAGTTGGGTACAAGACCGCTGGTATGCTATCTCTAAAGTTCACACTGGACAGCAGCCTGGCCACCAAATTTTGTGTAAGCAAAATTGGAACAGCTGGGAGATGGAAACCCTTTTTGCATATCACCTACAGATCTATCATTAAATTCTAGTCTTCCTTCTATCCACTGCTGTTCCAAATATTCAAAGGGAGTTGCTAAGACTTGAGAATTAGTTTATGAAGATTTGGTGTTTGTATGGGCTCCCATAACACAACATCCAAACAAATAAGTGAAATCGTTGTTTTTAAAGAGTAATAATTGACAAGATCAAGAGTGGACACCATATTTCTTCAAATAGAAAACCCCGGGTTGGTTTTTTTGCCAAATGGGAATACAGATGGGGAAACATAACTGGAATATGAATTGTATAATAATACAGTTCTAAATTTTGAATTGAGCAAGTCCTGAAGACAGGCACCTGTAGTATTCTTCTTTCTGCCACCTCACTGTAAATAGTAATAAAGACCTTGGCCAAAAGATTTCTTTACTAGATCCTTTGAATTTAAAGTCAAGAATTAAATTATTAAAGTATGCACCTCATTCATTCTTCTCCGCCACACCAAGCTGTAGGCAAAGAACTGAGATGAATAAATAGGAAGATTAATATGAATTGAAAGGATACTTGAAGATATGTTTTAAAATTGTTGAAAACAAGTTTTCTCAAGCATTGGAAAACATTGGCTAGAATCCTGGGCTGATGAGAATCCTTGCAGTTCAGAATTAATTCTACCCTACATGTGCAGATTTTTTTTGTATTGAAGACAGTATTTTCTGTACAGGTAACAGCATTTTCTATATATGAAATAATATTTCACTGCGGAAAATGCTGTTTCCTGTGAAGAAAATGCTTTCTGAAGAAAAACAGCATATGTGAATTTTGCACAGAATAAGTCTCAAGCTGCACAGTTTTTGAAAAATTAACAGTTTTAGGAAGCATTCTCACAGCAGGAAAAAATAAAATTCCTAATCGCTCCCTTTGAGAACCAAGCTGGTGAAGAATTGCATCCCTAGATTCTTATGAACCCTTCTGTTTCTCTCATTGGGGAAAAGAGCAATGAAAACTTTGCCTTGAACAAAGCAACTGAATGCATTGTAAGAAAGTTGGGGAGTGGATTGGTTGTAGTAACGGTCTGAACTGAACTGAATGAAGCCCCTTACCTTTGGACTGAATATCTGAGCTGCCAGTTGTTCCCTTGTTAATTATATTACTTTTCCAAAACCATTTCTAGTATTGTGATAATTACTATTGTCAGACTGCTGGCAGGGCAAATTCTTTGTTTGTGGACTGTTACACCAGATTGTTTTTCTTGCTGCCAACTCATACCCCACCCTAGAAAGGAAATGTAGTAATAAACCACAATGTCCTGATACTATGCATTGGCCCAACTTTAAGAAGTACACATATACATAAGTTACATAAATGGGAGGAAACGGCTGCTAATTTCAGAGGTTCAGAAACTACTTTGTAGTAGACCTGTAAAACAAGTATTTCAAAGGAATGTAGCAGGGGGAGATTTTATATAAGACAAACTACAATGTCCCTTTTTATTCCATGTGTGTGCTTTCAGGTCACCTGTTGACTTATGGCAACCCAACACATTTCATAAGGTTTTCTTGGGCAAGGAATGCTCAGAGGTAGTTTTGTCAGCTCTTTCCTCGGAAATATAGCCACAGCATCTGGCATTCATTGACAGACTTCCATCCTAGTACTGACCAACACAGACCCTACTTAGCTTCTAAGAACAGACAGGATCCGGTGCCTTTACAATACAGTAGAGTCTCACTTATCCAACATAAACGGGCCGGCAGAACCATGTATAAGTGAATATGTTGGATAATAAGGCGAGATTAAGGAAAAGCCTATTAAACATCAAATTAGGTTATGATTTTACAAATTAAGCACCAAAACATCATGTTATACAACAAATTTGACAGAAAAAGTAGTTCAATATGCAGTAATGCTATGTAGTAATTACTGTATTTACGAATTTAGCACCAAAATATCATGATGTTTTGAAAACATTGACTACAAAAATGTGTTGGATAATCCAGAACGTTGGATAAGTGAGACTCTACTGTACTTAGATCCCATGATGTAATGAAAGCTATATCACTTGGTTAATTATCCCATATATCCAGCACCTGTGATATTCCCTTGCCATTCTTCAGATACTAAGTTATAATTTATCATCATGAGTAAACAAAACTGCCTTTACACATATTCCCCCTCTCCTCTCTGGTTAATGCTGCTACCAAGATTTTTACAAAATTCAGCTCTCCATATTACATGCACATGAACTATACAAATATGCTATAACATTGTAATCAATATAATAGAAATATTGCATCACAGTGTTCAAGAAAATACAAATTGGTTGCTACTCTCAAAGATAGACCTTGGTGTTCTGATGTCACTGCACAGAATGGATTGAATTGTTTTTTTTGTTTTTTTTGGCAATCTGGCATAGTTCTAAAAATAAAGAACTGATCTGGGAGAACTGTATATCTAATGTTTAGATGGATTTTTTTCCCTTCTCCATGTCAAGGTCTTCAGAGCAACAGAAAACAAGTTAGCCCCTCAGAGAATCATAGAGTTGGAAGAGACTTCACAGGCCATCCAGTCCAACCTCCTGCCAAGAAGCAGGAAAATCACATTCAAAGCACCCCTGACAGATGGTCATACAGCCTCTGCTTAAAAACCTCCAAAGAAGGAGCCTCCACCACACTCAGGGGCAGAGAGTTCCACTGCTGAACAGCTCTCACAGGGCCCTTCCACACAGCCCTATATCCCAGAATATCAAGGCGGAAAATCCCACAATATCTGCTTTGAACTGGGTTATCTGAGTCCACACTCACATAATGTGGGATTTTCTGCCTTGAAATTCTGGGATATAGGGCAGTACGGAAGGGCCCACAGTTAGAAAGTTCTTCCAAATGTTCAGATGAAATCTCCTTTCCTGTAGTTTGAAGCCATTGTTCCGTGTCCTAGTCTCCAGGGCAGCAGAAAATCTTGCTCCCTCCTCCCTATGACTTCCCCTCACATATTTATACATAGCTATCATGTATCCTCTCAGCCTTCTCTTCTGCAGGCTAAACTTGCCTAGTTCTTTAAGCCGCTCCTCATAGGCCTTGTTCTCCAGACCCTTGATCATTTTAGTCACCCTCCTCTGGACACATTCCAGCTTGTCAACATCTTCCTTCAATTCTGGTGCCTAGAATTGGACACAGTATTCCAGGTGTGGTCTTAATATGACATCATTTCAAATACTCAAACATGACTATCATGCCCCCTCTTAACCTTCTTTTCTCCAAGCTAAACATACCCATTGAATAGCTAATGCAATTAGACTGTCGGTTACAGTATATTTCAAGCCTGGCAATAGTACATTCAGTTTTGCATCCCATACATTATTGGTTCCACACAGCTAATAGTAATTTATCACACTGTTTCCAGTCTGTTCAATTATATATTCATGAGTAATACCATCTATAACTATTTGATCTGCTGAATGCAGGTCTTGCCTGGTGATTAGCACATGTAACACACAGCTAAAAACCAACTTTCATTAGTATCGTATTTCTTCAGTTGTAAGACACCATTGATAGTTAGATGCCCTCTAATTTTAGTATGAACAACAACAAAAATACATAAGATACACTAGCAATTCTAAGATGCATGCCATTTTTAGAGATGTTTATTTAGGAAAAAATGTGTCTTAGAATTGAAGAAATGCAGTATAAACAAATCCCTTGTAAATAGTAGAAGTAGTGAGTAGTTATTTGGGATCAAACAGTATACATAGACACATTTCACATAAATATCTCAGTGTTTGAGTAATATTAAAAGCAAAGTGGGATTACTTTAAAAATAAATTTACCAGAAACAGAACAGCTCATCAAATATCTTGAAAACATACAGTGTTTTAAAACCAGTTCAGAAACCTTGTGGCAATGTCATGAAATTGGAGTAGCATCTTCATTTGTATCTGTTATGGAGATCACCCATGCTTCAATTAGGTTTGTGGTCAGGAAGTGCATCAACAGAAGGATATTTTTGTGAAGAGCTTGTTCAAATTGATGTTTGTTCAAAATTGATGTTTTGCTTCTTTAGTATTATTGTGGTAAAGATAAAAGTTGCAGTCATATATACATCAGAATGCAAGAGTATGTTGAAAGGTATGTTGGTACTGCAAAGAAATGAGTTGCTCTGCAGACATGACGTTTGATACTGACTTTCCCAACTGGGTAATGGATAATGGTGAATATTTTTCCATTCTTATCTCACAGATGGCGTAATCTAGTGGAAACTGCAAGTAGAGGTCGTAGAACTGAACTCTCAATTCCTCTTGTGTATCCCTGTCGTTTGAGCTATTGGCATATAATAGGGATCCTCAACAAACAGCCCAGATAGCATGTATAGCAAAATGTTGTAGCATTCCTGGACTTAAACAGCAGAGTTCGTGGATCTCATGTTGTCATAGACCAAGCCTTCACAGCTTGCAGCCCTCCAGGTGTTTTGGACTTCAGCTCCCATTAAACAAACTGACTAGGGCTTCTGGGAATTGGAGGCCCAATCACCTGGAGAACCACAGGTTGTGCAGGCCTGTCATAGATGAATTTGCATTCAATCTTGCAGCTTCTATGGTGTGGCATGCTCCATGGCTCAGTAGACAAGAGGCAAAAGGACTTCCAATCATGCTGACCAAAGAGGCATTATTTCTTGCTATGAAAGTGTTGCTGCATGTGTGTGCATGCCTTCAAGTCATCTTATGAATTTCATAAGGTTTTCTTAGGCAAAATAAAGTTAGATGCTACCCTGTTTCCCTGAAAATAAGACAGGGTCTTATATTAATTTTTGCTCCCAAAGATGCACTAGGTCTTATTTTCAGGGGATGTCTTATTTTTCCATGAAGAAGAGCTCACATTTATTGTTGAACAACAAAATGAACATTTATTATATACTGTACCGTAGTTGTCATCACAAACCAGCATAACCAGACAAACTATGAATCCTATCAAGAATTTCTTGTTACTACCATTATTTACATGTACAACAATCTATGGTACCTCTTGCAATTTAGGTTTCACAAGGTTTCCACACTGATTTCTCCCTATTCTAGTTTCAATGTAGTCATGAATGATGAATAATATAATATACTATAATAATAATATGATAATATAATAATAATATAATTATATACAATATATTAATGAGATAATATAATATAGGATATAATAATAACAGAAAATGATAATAATATGGTATTAATAGGATAATATAATAATGGGATATAATAACAGAATAGCATAATAATATAATAATAATAGGATAATATAATAGAATAATAGAATAGAATAGAATGATATAAAATATATTAATAGGATAATATAAAATGGAATATAATAATAATAACAGAATATGCTAATAATAATAAAATAATAATATGATAATATAATAGAATAATAGTATAGAATATAATGATATAAAATATATTAATAGGGTAATATAAAATGGAATTTAATAATAACAGAATAATAATATAATAATATGAAAATATAATAGAATCATAATAGAATAATAATATAATGATATAATAATAATAATAGAAAAATATAATATAATGATTTAAAATATATTAATAGGATAATATAATAATGGGATATAATAATAGTAACAGAATATGATGATAATAATATGGCAATAGAATAATAGTATAAAATAATCAGTTTCATGGCATAGGATAGGAATAAAGATGAGAGGAGAATCCCAATGCGTCCTGTACCTTTAAGGGCAGAAGCAGCAGGACGAAAGCCCTCTTCCTTCCCTCCCTCCCACCCTCCCTTGCCCTGGCTCCAGGAGCCAATCAGAAGCCTCTGGGAAGCAAGGCAGCATGGTCAGCATGGCCTTGTCTCCGAAGGAAGAAACGGCAGCGCAGTAGCAGCCACAGAAGGTTCTTCAAGCCTCGGCTGGGGGACAGGCAAGGCAAGGCAGGGAGGGAGGGAGGCACAGAAAGCAAGCACTTTCCCTCCCTCCCTCCGGTGTATGATTGAGTGCTGCTTTAGCCCTGCAGCCATGCTTCCCAATGGAACTCTGCTGCAGCCTTAGTTGCTAGGTCTTACTTTCAGGGGAGGCTTATATTTGGCAATCCCCCCAAACCCCTGCTAGGTCTTATTCTTTGGGGAGGTCTTATTTTCGGGAAAACACGGTATAAGGATTTGAAACATAACTTGTGGGATATTGAAGTAGACATCATCCTTTGCCTCCCTGTTACCGTATGGGATTCATAGTACAGCACACACACAAGGAAGTGAAATGATGTATAATATTACATTAATATGTATTGAAGGAATTGTGATCACTCAGATCTTACAGCAAACGCTTCTTTGCGTATTGTTCTGTAGATTATGTAAGATAAATCTTATCTGCAATATGTTATATTTAGATTTGTATGTCTATGTAGAATCCTTATTGCTCTCTTTTGATGGATGTTAAATGTATTTAAGTGCTATTCATAAGTAAATAATTCAGATGCCTTTCACTTGATCATCTCATCCTCAGTGGGTATAGGCCAGCCTTTGACTAATGGAAAACTGGTAGTAAATAGTTGATATCTATCTGTAGCAGGAGAAACCCCAGAGAGCTGCAATTTGCGATGGTGCAAACAAGGAGCCCTTTTATATTTTTAAAAACATACCCATTGGAATAGCTTTAAAAATGTTAACTCTGTTAAATAGAAGCAAGCACTTAGCTGATTGCTTCCTTAGCTGTAATTACTCCTGTAAGTTTTCTGAAAGCACTGCATTTTTCACATGCCTCAATTGATAGATTTCTCAAACCATCTTGCGCATCATGGCAGAACAATAACTAATGTGAGATGTGACTTATACAATTCAAAGCAGTTGCCAGTATTCTTCTGACAGCTCTCAGCAACTGAGGACTCAAACGTCCCTTTTTCTGGTATGATCACTCTGAGTATGCCACTCAGCATCAAAAACCCTTAATTGTGTCCTGTTGGGGTAGTATGGTATGTTTAGCTTTTCTATGGAGGCCTCCTTTTGTGATAAGCAGGTCTGGAAGGCTTGGCAAAGCAGTGCCATTTGAAGTACATACTAAAAACACAGTATGCCTCCTTTGTGAAGTTTCCTTTACTACGGTCTTCCCCCATGACCTACGCTTAACTTTGTTTATAGTGTACAGTTTTATAAAGCTGAAGAGGGCTCCTGGCACATTTTGTCAGGAATGTTTTTGTGTTCACTTATACTAAAGGTATCAGATCCCGTCTGATTTTGGAAGCTAAGCAGGATCAGACATGATTAGTCCCCAGATGATAAACTGTCAAGTAATGTCAGGTGCTACAGTTCAGAGCCATCCCTGAGTATTGCTTGCCTATGAAAACTCTGTCCAAAGTTCATACACTGATACATAACTTGAATGAACACACATACACATTTACACGCTAGCACAAACAATACAGAGAATACACATTGACTGCTTTTAAGGAGTGTGTGAAGCTTTTAAAAAAATCCTCCAATAAACTGATTTTAAAAGAAGATTCATATACCTGAAACTGGACATATTCTTCCCAGAGATGAGTAACTCTGAATGTGTTCTGTATGGATTCTCATACCTGATGTGTATCCCTAACTCTTCTCCTCCATTCTGGATATGATAAGAGAAATATTGAGCTTTTAATTCAGTGTTGTCATTTTGAGAAACCATAATCAAATATTTTCTGGCATGCATTTGAATTGGAGAAGCTTCCACATCAAAGTGCCTGGCAAAATAACATTGGGTGTGAACTTCTCTTCCACCTCACTGCCCCAACCCCACTCCTTCAAACTTGGTACATTAGGAAATCTTCCATCCATCCACTCCCCTCTAACCCAAATATTTGATGTCCGGTTTACATGAAGTTATAATTATGAAAAAACAAAGCCCACAAAAACATATAGGCTGCTCTGCTTTCCCACTCCCTATAATATGTATTGCCAGAAGCGATACCATCCTGAACACAGTGAAAGCCAAGCGGTCAAGCCCAGTTATTACTTTGTGAGAAGCCACCAGGGATCTTCAGGAGTCATGTCTGAGAATCACTGTCAGGGGGAATTGACAATACTGAACTAGATGGACCAATGAACTGATTTATAAAATGCCACCTCTTTGTACCAAGATTAGAATTACAGATGGTTTACATAGAATCTTATGTTCTTTAGGAACAACTCCTGTGCAATCAACATGGGAGGTGTCATCACCAGTGGCTCTGGTCAATAGATGATTAGAATGAGGGATAAACAGCTAGTCTTTATTCTGGTTGTCCACAGTGAACACTTCTCACTTCTATATAATTGCTTGTCACCTGTGACTACCAGTAAGTACTTAAACAAATATGCCTGACATAACTTATACTATATTACTCAAAACTTACGAAGCTTGTTGATAGCTTGACTGGCTGCATGTGCCAATCTTTATAATGGCATAATCCAAATATTGTAGCAAAAGTTGTCTGTAAAAGCTCTACTAAACTTATTTACCACATAATATTGTCTTCTCATACGAAGTAGAGTATTCTTTCATCTTTGTTCATTGCTAAGGAAGAGGCTGTAATGTGTCAAGCTGTAAAAGAGAACATAGGTATGCAAAACCTATTCTGTGGCTTAAATGGAATATGTTGGTGAGAGCCTTAATACAACTCAGGAAGTCTGTTTTAGGAGGGCACAGTTCGCTTATTTGAATGCTGTGTTCTCATCGTACCTTACTTGTTTTGCTTGTTGTCATTTGGTTCTTCTTTCTTTGCATTTTCCCCAAATTAAGAAGGTTTTATTAAGGTTGTTCTGTGGGAAGCTTTGTTTCCTTAGTGGAAAAGATTTTCATATAAAAGTGCACTACCACTGAAATATTTAAAATGTGGTTTGATATAAGAACAAATAATAATTAAATTACTACTGAGAGAATACATAGAACAGAGAAAGAAGCCAAGGTAAAAGTTAGCTGTTTCCTGATCAGTAAATCACATCACAGACTTTGCAAATATAGATTTTAAAAACTTTATCACTTCAACTCACACTGTTATGGAGCCCCCAGATGGCGTAGTGGACTAAGTGACTTGAAGGTTGGGTTGTTGACCTGAAAGCTGCCAGGTTCGATGAGCTTCCTCTATTAGCTCCAGCTCCATGCAGGGACATGAGAGAAGCCTCCCACAAGGATGGTAAAAACATAAAAACATCTGGGCGTCCCCTGGGCAACGTCCTTGCAGACGGCCAATTCTCTCACTCCAGAAGCAACTCAAGTTGCTCCTGACACGGGAAAAAAACAAACACTGTTATGAATGTACATTATGCATTTCAAGGCTTATATTCTGACCTTGCTGTACAAACTCATAAATGATTTCCATCATGAAACAGGATTGAAAACTAGGTTTTTAAATATATATATTAGCAAGATGCCTAAATGAGTTCATACAAAGTATTCTGCATGAAACATCCATATAAAACACAGCCAGGGGAAACTATATAAGTACCAGAAAATTAAAGAAGCACAGGCCAGCTCAAATCTTTTGTTGCTTCACATACACTGATAATTCCTGGGACCACTAAGGGGTCTGGCAGTGCATGCATGGCCCAGCATGCTCCTTGTTACATCTGTCATTTCTCAGGAAAGCGTGTTGACCATATTGCCACATTATTGGTTTAAAAGTATTGGAACAGTGTCCCATAATTCTATGTCTCACAGAGGTGTAGGATGTGACCCTTAAGAGAAACTACTGCATTAAATCCTCCCTTGTGATTGTGCTCTCTATAGACCTGAACATGTGTATATACAATATCATGTTGCATACAATGTTTAAGAAATGTCTAGGCTATAGTTGATGGGATTTGTAATCCAACAAGATAAGGGAGCCAGGTGTTTCCAACCCCATAGTACATAAAAAATTCATTGAGGTGTCTATTAAAAACATTATGGGTATATGTTAAACCTCCATTCTTCACCCTCTTGTGTGTGACATTTAAAGCATCAAAGTATTTTTTTGTATTGCAATGCCTTCTTTATGGATTATTATATAAAGGAGTGCTGATTTATTTTGTATGTGTGCTTATTAAATGAAATACTGTATTAAATTCTAAAGAGAAGAGACGTAAATCCCTTGCACTTGATTTCTTGAGCTGGTAGAATGAGATCAGTTATTATTTTCTTTCCCCTAAAATAGTTGGAAGTGTCATTGTTAGAGAGTTGAACGTGGTTTGGAAAGCTTACTAAGATAGAGATCACAAATGGAAAAGATGTTGTCTTCTCTTTTTTTATGGTTGGGATGTATCTTCCAGCATTCCTTACCATTGATTATGCTGGCCAATGTACGAGGGTTATCTAGAAAGTAGATTACGTTTGAGAATTAAAAATGAACAAAGTATAAGAGAACACATTTACCATATGCAGTTGAAAGCCACGCCCAAATACCACTTCTCAACATAGTTGCCATTCAAATCTAGGCACTTATCATAGCGATGAATGAGCTTGGCAACTCCCCCCCACACACACACACACAAACCTCAACGCAGCATTTTGGTGATGATGCACAGCTGCGGGAAGGGGTGACCGGCTGGTTGAGGATGCAAGTGGCAGAGTTTTGTGGGGGAGGAGTTGCCAAGCTCATTCATCGCTATGATAAGTGCCTAGATTTGAATGGCGACTATGTTGTGAGGTGGTATATGGGCGTGGCTTTCAACTGCATATGGTAAATGTTTTCTCCTATACTTTGTTCATTTCTAACTCCAAAATGTAATCTACTTTCTGGATAACCCTCATATGTCCAACAACTCCTAGAGGACCCCATACTTTCTACTCCCTGTTTTAAGTAGAATAAGTTCCTTTGTCTCCATGTTGCCTTTAGTGAAGCATCAGAGAAGCATGCAGGATAAGTGTCTATACCAGTGCTTCTCAACCTGGGGTCCCAGGTGTTTTTGGCCTACAACTCCCAGGAATTCCAGCCAGTTTACCAGCTGTTAGGATTTTTGGAAGTTGAAGGCCAAAGCATCTTGGGACCCACAGATTGAGAACCACTGGTCTATACCATGAGAAGTGATCTCTCTTTCAAATTGACATCCTTTCTCTTCTAACAATAAAGAATTATGTCTGTCTTCAGCCACATATTCTCAGTCCTGCTGTTCTTGCCACAGCTTCCATGAAATGAAACTCATAAATTGATTAAAAAGTGGCACAAAAAATGCTAGCTTGGAAAAGACAAAGGGTAGGAACCTTTTGGAAACAGAGAAAGGCTGTTTCAGACTTCATTCTGAAGGACATAATTGAGAATATGTTGGCAAACAAGAGGCATCACCGCAGCATTGCGTAAATAACTGCCAAAAGAGTTACATCCGACAGGATCCGTGAGGCTCCATGCCAGCAGCATTGCAGCAGTGGAGCCAGAGGAGTTGGGTGTATACCCGACTCCTCATAGAAAAAAGGTAGAAAAACTAAAGAGGAAACAGGAAACAGTGGGGAAACATCGTGGGAAGGGATGCCACAGACCCTGATGGTAGGGAACACAGCAAGATGGTTCCCTGTGCTGCCCCACAACTTCCCCTGCTGTCTCCTGCTTTACAAAGGACCATCTGATGAGGTTGCAAAGGGCAGATATCTGCTCATTTTAATTCTTTGGGAAGCTAAAGGCAAATTTGAGACATAATAAAATCTTTCTGACATGCTACAGTAGAGTCTCACTTATCCAAGCCTCGCTTATCCAAGCTTCTGGATTATCCAAGCCATTTTTGTAGTCAATGTTTTCAATATATCGTGATATTTTGGCGCTAAATTCAAATACAGTAATTAGAACATAACATTACTGCACATTGAACTACTTTTTCTATCAAATTTGTTGTCTAACATGATGTTTTGGTGCTTAATTTGTAAAAATAACCTAATTTGATGTTTAATAGGTTTTTCCTTAATCCCTTATTATCCAAGATATTCGCTTATCCAAGCTTCTGCCGGCCCGTTTAGCTTGGATAAGTGAGACTCTACTATAGTTCAAGCCACTCTTCCACAAGCAGATGGTAGAGCACAGAGTGTACAGTATGTTTTTGCTTAGGGCTGCTTAAGGAGTGGCAACATATTAGCTCCATTGACTAGTTTATAATGTATTTTATAATGGTCACAATGTAGAATTTTTAGTCCTTGAAAAAATTCAGCTCTTATTTATATGTACTTCTGGATATTTATTTTCATCCAGATTAATTTGGTTCCCTTTTTCTGCTTAAGCCTTCTCTATCCTAGAGTTCTATAGAGTTATTTGATGAAATTCATCCTAGTGGTTCACGTGTGGATAGATTTGCCCACCCTGGCCCTTCCATACATGGGTGCATCTACACTGTAGAATTAATGCAGTTTGACACCACTATATTGGCCATGGCTTAGTGCTATGGAATCCTTTGGTTTATAGTTTGGTGAGGCATCAACACTTTGGCAGAATGAAGAACCTGTAAAACTACAAGTCCCATGACTTTGTAGCATTGAGCCATGATAGTTAAAGAGGTGTCAAACTGTGTTAATTCTATAGTGTAGCTACACCCTTAGTTCTAAAACATTTTATATTCCTTGGGTGGAGGGTAATTCTTCAGTTCGGATAAAAGGAATAAGGCACTGTACCTCCCTAAGAATTTTTCTGTCATTTTATGTTACACGGACAGCTAAAAGCTAGCAGCTGTGTGGCTCTTCCTACAAAAGCTTGCTCCCCAGCTAGCAATAACTTTACAGTGTGGATCCTTTCAATTGATTTCATGCAAGGGCTTTTAAATTTTGGTTCTTTGCTATCAGATTTTGCAGCACTAATCTGTATTAAATTCATAAGAAAAGTTCCTTCCTGTATTAAATCCATAAGAAAAGTGCCTCCCTGTATTAAATCCATGAGAAAAGTACTCTACTCCTATAGAGTAGGAGTGGGCAGAGTAGGACTTTGAGGCCACATGTCCATTCGTCACAACCAGCAGTGACCTTTGTCCACTTTGGGTTTGGCCCTCACACTTGCTTATCTCAGTTTAAATGACACAGGAAGGTCTCTTCCTGGCAATAGAGGTGTGTATAAGAAAAATCCTTAACCTGTAACAGGTGTTTCATTTTTAAGAACAATAAGCTTTGGTGGAGAACATTTACAATTACTTTGG
This sequence comes from Anolis carolinensis, assembly GCF_035594765.1. Classification (NCBI taxonomy): domain Eukaryota; kingdom Metazoa; phylum Chordata; class Lepidosauria; order Squamata; family Anolidae; genus Anolis; species Anolis carolinensis. The sequence continues at coordinate 92,383,037 of NC_085845.1, read as the reverse complement.
AAAATTTTAGCATAGGAAGATTACTGATGTAGATTTTTTCTCTGTATGTGTAGGTGCGTTTTCCGCCTCACACACTGTGTGATGTAGCTGGCAAATGTGTTTACAACTTCAATTTAATTTTGGTTATGCAGTATTACTAAAATTGTAATGTAGCTGTAATTGTAGCACAGCAGTTATTCACAGCTTAAAAACTATAATAGCTTGGAAGTTGATTAAAAATCTCCCAAACGAGTTAATGTCAGTGAACCAAGTAGAGGTGTTGGGGCATTTAAAAAAACAAAACAGAACATTTGGTACCAGAGGGAAAAATAACATGGATACCGGTAGGTTCCTACACTACAAAAAAGAAGAGCACTTCAACATCTTTTGCATTTTTGCATTCAAAAGTAACAATATGATCATGTAAAACTAGATGAGGGAAGTCTTATATAAGTAAACAAAAATGTTTTGAACTTTCTCATGTGCACTTGGATACTTCTTCCAAAATACAAGTAGTGGTATTTTTCCCCATTTAATCAGCATCCGCTTTTCTTAAGATTTGCATTTTGGTGGCTGTACTTCAGATCTGTGTTTTTCTTGTATAGCCATGTTGGGCTGAGCTGGTGAGCTATATTCTTATCCACCACCACCCCTCTTTTCTCTCTGTTGTGCTCTTCATGCATGCATAGCAAAGGCTTCTGAAGGCAAGTGTGATTTACCTTGCCTGTTATAAGCAGCTATGATAGGATTGTAGCGTAGAATGACATTCTTTCCCAGCTCAAGCTTTATTGTAGTGTTTACTGCAGATAAAATTCTGCTATCTATCACTGATCTCTATTTCTTCAGCTGTTCTTCACTGTCCTCCCTACGCTAAGGTTGCTAAAAAATGGCAAGATAAGGAAGAAAAGGGAACTGGAAAGATGTAAGTGCTTCGTAAAAAGGAGCTTCCTTATCAGATACTTTGTTTTTGGAAGTATACCTGATTAAAGAAATTTGGGATTGTGAGTGGAAGCAGGCTGCATGGACCAAAACTCTCAATAATATTTCATCATGGAGTGATTTCTCCAGTTGGCATAAGGAGTAAAAGGCTTTGTTCTTGATCGTACCTGGCTTGTTTGGGTTTATAAACTTGTCTGTGGTATGCATTTGAGTGTTCTCTAAGCATACCTGCAATTGTTTTCTGTATTTTGGAGGAACTGTCCCCTTTGCACAGTTTGATCCAAAGGCTGTTGAAACTTGTGACAAGTTCAGTTATAGTTGTGGGCATCATTGTATGATTTTGGCTTTTATTGGGTGTTTTTTGTAGCATTTGTTAAGGTATTCAGCATTAGGAATAATCCACCAACTGCTGAATGATTAAGACATGTACACAGCAGCATCAATTTTGTATTAGGTAATGAATATTAGATCCGCTACACCTATGAGTTGTCTGAGTAGTACCATATATACCCATTTATATGTCGAGGACAGGTTTTGGAGCCAATATTATGTATTTTGACATGATGAATGGATAGGGCAAGGCTCATTTCATTGGCCATTGCTGCCATTTTCATGACCAGGCATTAAAAATCCTAATAGCAGCATCATGGCAGAAATAAAAGGGGTTCAATACTACTTTTTAGGTTTTCTCAGGATGGACTAAGCTCTTACCTTTTCTCCTCTACTCAGAGAATGGAATGGTTCCTCTTTTTATATACGAGCTGAGTACATTGACCATAACTTGATCTAGATTTTTTGGGTTGATTTTTGACTTACAAATCTAGAGTTATACTTAAGTATATAGAATAATCAGTAGATAGGGCAGCACTTTCAAATTAGCTAATATGTTCATTAACACTCAGTGCTATGCTATGATCACAGACTTTATTCTGTTATACTTAAGGCTAAAAGCAAGAATCATAGGCCCCTTCCACACTGACATATAAAATCCAGATTATCTGCTTTTAACTGGATTATATGGCAGTGTAGACTCATATAATCTAGTTCAAAGCAGATCATGTGGACTATCTGCTTTGATAACCTGTATTATGTGGCGATGAAAGATTGCCTCCTTCCACTGAGGAATTTTCACTGACTATGAACATTTTTCACTTCTTTAGGCTATGAACCTGTCCCAAATAAAGGGGACAAGCTTTATGTACTATAGACACAAAAGATACACGGACTTTGTTTAGCTTCCTGCTTGCTGTTGTTGTGGTTTCATGTGGCCTGTGAAGAGAAGATGGAGATGGAGATTTATGTTTTATAGTGGGATGAGAATGACACGGAACACCCACTGTGCAATGCAGAGGTCAGTGGTAAATGTTGGTACCATTGTCTAGAAGGGGGAGGGTTGTGTTTTGGAGGCTTAAGAGCCACAGACTTTCAGGGTGCTCAACTGTGGGAACAGTTTTGCCAATGACCTTAAGCCATTACAGTTGGAAGCCTGCCAGGCTATAAAACTCTGTCCCATAATGGGTTGAGCATCTCCTGCTTCAGAAAGAATTTTCCCCATTAGCTACTGAATATATTTTACATGTCAGTGGTTCATAAAAGGGCTAAAGTAATTAGAAATACTCCTTGCTGTGTTTTGTAATCATTTTCTTACAGATGACATGGCTGCTGAGAATTTGTAATCTGAAGAGGAAAATCTGTTCACCAAAGATTCAGAATTTTTCTCCATCAATACGGATACTAGAGAGTTTAAATTATTTAAACTCTGCATTTGGCATGATCAAAGTATGTTCAGGCTTCTAATGGAATTTAATTCCATTACATTTAACCTGGAAGCAGCAGTAATGAATTTATGTTGGCCTTAAAAGCCTGTTAGTGGAGGAACCTAATAAGACATCTAAATGAAGGTTCCTATTTGAAACATAAAATAAAAATATTAAGATGCCATTAAGAGTAAATGTATGGGCTTTGTTTTTAGTATATTAAAAAATACACAGCATTGAAAATAAATAATAGAGAACTATTCAAAATTGTATTACAGTAATAAACATAACCTCCTTTGCTTCCATCAATCTAATCTTTCCAGAAACCTGCAAGTCTCTGTTTTAACTTTTCTCTCTCTATGCCATGTGATCTGTTCTCTATTTTCAGACTTATGAATAGTAATTTGCTCAGGTTTCTGTGGACCCCTGTTCCACTGCAAAGGCAGCTTTTTCCTTTCCAACTATTGACAATCTGTAAAGGCAAATCGAAGCATTTAAACTTATGCATTAATTCCTTTTGAGTAGTTCTGTATTGCCTCTCAACTCACCTGGTCAACTGAAGCAATAAAAAACCAAAAACAATCAAAATAATAAAAAAATTAAAAAAATTAAAAATGCATTAAAATAGGTTTTAAAAGTCCTTAAAGCAGTCTAAAACAACCCATTTTTGAAATAGTTAAGACAACAATTTCAAACATTAAACAAGTATTGGCATTGTATCCAGTGCTGCCCTTCTGTTGCTCCAAGTTCACTTTACATGGCTTTTCAGGATCATGGCTATGGGGAATAATGTGAAAATGGGCTCCCTCCCTGTTCTGCTGGCAGAAGCTCCACTGAATTAAAGAACTTTCCTCCTTCCTTGGAGGGATAGATTGGGTGCCATGGACGGATCTGTGCAGTCTGCTGGCACATAAGAAATTTCATTAAAAAATCATAATATTCTCAGCTATGGTAAACGCAAGCTTTTCATAGAAATGTAATGAACAGATTGTTGAGAAAAGATCTACAAATAATCACACAAAGCAAGCCAAACACGAAAAGGCTCTAAAAATAGGGCAACAGCAATGTCATGGATGTCAAACCATGTTGAATGCTTTTAAATCGGCAGCTGATTCTGTCTCCTTGCCAATTATTCTGGCTGGGAGAAGACAACTGAGCTTCCTTGCACATCATTGCCCTCTATCCCACCATACTTTGTGAGTGCAGGAACTTTTAAAAATCTGTGTATTTAAAGAGAAATGCAGAAATCTTTAATGCAATTAATTGTCTCATAATTTCAGGAGATTCAAAAGGGAACAATAAAACATCCCTAAGCAGGCATCTTCTCAAATATTTTGTTTGAATAATATATCTAAAGTGAAAGTGTTCCTGATTTTATAATAGGATAGAATGCTTTTTTGTTTTGTAAACATTGTAGAATTCATCATAATTCGCATCAGCCCAGAACAGCAAACTACAGTGTGTGAAACTGAGGTGTAGAAGAGACAGTACCTTTCATCCAGACACAGCAATGAAAAATTATGCAATGGAAATCCTGGATTTCCCATCAAGTGGGGAGTGATCCTCTCAATACATATGTTCTTCCTATTTTTCTAGACCATTTTGTAAGAGCAAGATAGAAGCAATCCTGTGGCCTTCAACCAAAGCTTTACTTCCTCCTAGTAATTTCTGTTACAGATTCTCTTCAGGGCTTTCTTTGGTCAATGACAATCAGAAAATAGTACAAGGGGTTTATAATAAGGAGATCTCTCTGAAACATCATAGGGAACTTCTGTGGCGAAGAATGGGAACTGAAGCAGAGCAACAGTGGCTTGCTGAAGGCCACTTAATGAATTCACAGCAGAAGAGAAATTTCACCTAAGGACTTTATGATGTAAAGCTTCCTAATAGGCTAGATGCTAAAATAACTGAGCTATTAACTGGAAAATCCTTAGTTTAAGTTCCTCAAGCTCACTAAAAGCAAATCTGAATTCCACTTTTTCTTGCTCTTTTATTTGCGTGATCTGCAATATTGGGATGGTGTTGTTCGCTTACTGTATAGGGTTATAGTTGATATAATTGTCGAAATGATAGAATGAAAGGTTTATATAACTTCTACTGTCTATGAATTTTACTTTGCAAAGAATTATCTGCAAATAGTATCTTGTATTTCTGCTTAGTGTTCCAGGGTCCTTCCTCATTATGGGCTAGATAAGCAATACCTGTATTGTTTTTAAATTATTTTATATAGATTTTTAGTAAATAAAATAATTGTAAAAACATGGCATTTTTAAAGCATACTTCCTTTTCACAAAGCATTTTACTAAACTGGGTAGCCCTTGCAACAAATCTGTTCTCTGGGCAGCATTATTATTCTTCAGTATTAGAACAGAATAGAAGAAGCAAGACCAACCTCTAAGCCAGGGGTCCCCAAACTAAGGCCCGGGGGCCAGATGCGGCCCTCCGAGGTCATTTACCTGGCCCCCGCCCTCAGTTTTATAATATAATATATTGTATATACATATAATATTGATAATAATATTATAATGTAATACAATATAACACTAATAATAATACTATATAATAATATTATATATTCTATATTACATATAATATTACTAATAATATTACAGTATAGTGGTATAGTTCAATATAGTAATATATAATGCTAATATTGTGCTATGCTAATAATAAAATATATTATATGTACATATAATTTGTAAGCCACTCTGAGTCCCCTTTGGGGTGAGAAGGGTGTGATACAAATGTAGTAAATAAATGCAGTAAATAATAAATAAATACATTTTAGACTTGGGCTCACCCAAAGTCTGAAATGACTTGAAGGCACACAACAACAACAACAACAACAACAACAACCCTAATTAACTTGACTATCTCATTGGCCAGAAGCAGGACCACACTTCCCATTGAAATCCTGATAAATGTTTGTTGGTTAAAATTGTTTTTATTTTTAAATATTGTATTGTTCTTTCGTTGTTCTTGTTGTTGTTGTTGTTGTTGTTGTTGTTGTTGTTTTTGCACTACAAATAAGACATATGCAGTGTGCATCGGAATTTGTTTGTATTTTTTTCAAATGATAATCCGGCCCCTCAACAGTCTGAAGGATTGTGGACCGGCCCTCGGCTTAAAAAGTTTGAGGACCCCTGCTCTAAGCCATTTCCCAAGATGTTTTCTTCTGTGCCTGCATGTTGGTAAATGTCGGCAATATTTTTGTTCATTATGCAGGATAAGGCTATGCATGTACCCAGTATACGACCACTTTGAGTCTACATTTATTATGTTGACTATTAGCGATGACTATATTTGTTTCTAAGTGTTTGCAGACCACTTCCTTAATGATCTTTTCCAGAATCTTGCCCTGTATCAATGTGTGGCTGACCGGATGGTAATTCTTTGGGTTGTCCTTTTTCCCCTTCTTAAAGATAGGGACCACATTTGCCCTTCTTCAATCTGTCAGGCCTTTCCCCGTTCTCCAAGAACTCTCACTGATGATTGCGAGTGGTTCCGAAATGACTTCTGCTAGTTCCTTCAACTGCTAGTTCCATCTGTAGTAACTTATGAATGTGAGAGCTGGACCATAAGGAAGGCTGAGTGAAGGAAGATAGACACTTTTGAACTGTGGTATTAGAGGAAAATTCTGAGAGTGCCTTGGACTGCAAAAAGATCCAACCAGTTCATACTCCAGGAAATAATACCTGGCTGCTCACTGGAGGGAAGGATATTAGAGGCAAAGATGAAGTACTTTGGCCACAAATATCAGGATAGTTGCAATTGCCCATGACTGCTACCGTGTTTCCCCGAAAATAAGACAGTGTCTTATATTAATTTTTGCTCCCAAACATGTGCTAGGTCTTATTTTCAGGGGATGTCTTATTTTTCCATGAAGAAGAATTCACATTTATTGTTGAACAAAAAAATGAACATTTATTATATACTGTACAGTAGTTGTCATCACAAATCAGCAGAACCAGATAAACTGTGAATCCTATCAAGAATTTCCTGTTACTACCACTATTTCCATGTACAACAATCTATGGTACATACATTTACCAATCCTGCCTGCTCTGGTGTTCTGTTTGGTGGGCATGCTTCCAAACAAAAACTTTGCTAGGTCTTACTTTCAGGGGAGGTCTTATATTTAGCAATGCAGCAAAACCTCTACTAGGTCTTATTTTCTGGGGATGTCTTATTTTAGGGGAAACAGGGTATGTCTCTTCTTTGTACCTGTTTGATCAACTGTTGACAGAAGGCTTCATCAAGTTCTTCATCCTGGCGCGGTGGTCTATATTAGATGCTCATGATGAGATCTTTATGAGTGCCAGTTCCCTTGATTTTTATCCATATGCTTTCAAACTGGTTTCCCGGAGTACAGTCTTGCATCTCTTTTGTGGCATAACTGTTTTTGACATATAATGCTACTCCCCCTCCATTTCTGTTTGTTCTGTTTCTGTGAAAGAGGTTATAGCCATCAGTGGCCAAATTCCAGTGACAGGAGTCATCCCAACAGGTTTCAGTGATAACTATGACATCATAAGTGTGGTATTGTGCTAAAAGTTGGAGCTTGTCTTGCTTATTTCCCATGCTCTGTGCATTAGTGTAAAGTCATGTAAGCCCCTGGGACCTTCCCCTGAGTTGTTTATTTGGGTTTTTTGGTCCTTGTTGTGTTTGTGCAACCTTCTGTTTAGCCTTTAGGCAGTTCCCTATGGTCGTGGATAATGTACTGTTCACAAGGTTGTTGACCCCCTCCCCTGGTGGACCTAATTTAAAGTGCACTCAATGAGGTTTGTGAATCTGTGCGCAAAAAAGTGTTTTCCTATTTGTTTGAGGTGCACCTCGTCCCTTGCCGGTAGGCCATCCTCCTGGACAAGCAGGCCATGGTTGAGGAAGCCAAAATGTTCCTCCCGACACCATCTTCTGAGCCAGTTATTGACCTGTACAATTTTTATGGCTTTTGTAGGGCCGCGTCTTACAATGGGGAGGAGGAATGAAAAGACCACCTGTACATTAGACTGTTCTGGCTTTCTTCCGAGAGCTCAAAAATCATTTGTTATTTTTATTGGTTCCTACATGAATTATAATAAGACAATTTAAATACCTTTGAATTTGGAGACTTTCAGGGTATTAACTCCAGACACTCTACACCTTGTTCTGCCATTTTCACTACCTTAAGTGAATTTATTTTCCTAGAATTTGAGTGGCACTCTTGTGACCCTCCAGGTATTGTTAGATTGAGATTACCAACATGTCTTTTTGTTGGGCATGCTGGAATGAGTTACAGGGAAAAGCTTTCTAGTAATATGTGGACAACTCCCACCTTTACCTTATCCCTTTAACATTTAAACATCATCTTCCCTCTTCCCAAAAGATCCCTCAAGTTGTGTTTCAAATAGTTATATGAATGCATTGTAAAAGCTGTAGTTTCTATGTAATCTTGGAGATAAAGAATCACAGAAAGATGGCCAATACATTATGGTAGTAGTATGTTGTGCTCATATATCCAGTAGTCATGTTTGGTAGCCTAACCAAGGTAGCCTATTAGCAAAGAAGTTAAGAAATCAAAGAAACTATAAACCACTCCTGTGCATGCAAACCACAAAGACAGTTGGAACTTGAGAAATCTTGTCTGAATGGTTTGTTCTACATAAGAAAAGAGAACTTGTTTCTCTTGCCCGGGGATGGTATTTGACCAGGAATTTACTAGGCTGTTATTATACCTTGCAATAACAACACTGAATCTACCGTGAATAACATGGGAGCACCACATTCCTCTGCAACTCTATCTAGGCTATGTCTGACTTTTCAAGTGGATATTTCCCATGATCTAAACAGATTTTTACATTTCTTTGGCTACTACTAGAATAGTAAAAGGTTTTGGTATCTATATGCAGGAAGATTTTTTACATTCTAGGCTTTCTGGAGCTATTAATACATTGCTTCTTGTTATACCACCGTAAGGAAAATCGATTAGCAAGGCCATGTTAGTGCAGTAGTGCTGCTGTTGAGGGAAATATATCAGCGTCTTTTTCATGAGATTTGGCTATTCAAATTATTGGTGTGATGTGGATTGGAACCCTTCTACTCCTGTACCATTAAAAACACTTTTGGTTTGTTGCATATTATCTTAATTCTCCCTGTAGTTATTAAAACATCATTTCTTCAGTGACTCTTCTTTCAGTGAAAAATGATGTAATTTAGGCTGCCCCAACCTTCTACTACATAAATGAATGCATAAACAATAAATCTGTGCCCATATCTACTTTCTCTGATCTTATTTTTCCTAACTTGCATACAACCTTATCTTACTATGTTTGTGGTAGTAGGTTCAATACAAGTGTGCAGATACTCATGAGGGTGCTGTAGTGGAAACTTTGAATATGACATAGATGATCCTTATTCATATTCAAATACAGATCAAGAAAATAAGCCATAGTTAGGTGTTTGGAATTAATGTATGAGTAACTGACTATGTGCTAGTTTCAAGAACTCATATTGCTAGTATTATCATCTTGTTTTTATAGAGACAGCTTTCTGAAAAGAAGAATCTTCTCTGGATTTTCACAGGTTCCAAAGGACATGGAGAGCTTCTATCAATAGAGTAGACTTTCCTCTTCAGAAGGTCACCCTTTAGGTGATATTGGCAAGAGCAAGGTTAATACCCTGCTTGCTGGTTTACAATATACAGATTATCATTGTTGGAAGAGAGAAATAAGGTTTGCTACCTTGTTATCTTATTTGTGTTCGGTCAACACACAAAGAGGGAAGTGCAGTGGCCTCACCCTGTCTCCAGTTCTGTCTCTCTCTTCACGTGGTGAGCAATGAATACAACATTTTCCCCTAATAATAATAAATCCCAGGTTCTCCAGTCAGAAGGAGAACACCCATGCATAGGAGAAGCTCTTCTATTCAGACTTAAAACTTGTGTTTGGAAAATAATGTAACCACATTTAGCGAGAGATGATCTAGCAAGCTCCCCACTGGCATGCTAAGCATAAAAAGGTAATGAATGAATAGGACTAAAGACACTTTCTTATCAGGAGACAGGTCACAGTAAAAAAAAAGTCAGGTTACTGAACTTGGCAAAATGGTGCTTAAGTGTTACTAAATGTAAACAGCAGTTTTTATAACTGTCCTGGAAAAATCATAGCCTTTAGATTTTTAAAGGTTTAAGTTATCTTTCCAAAATTTCCCAATATCTTGGATTTATAAAAATGATGGAAACCCAACTAAAACATATTTACATCTGCTTTTTCCAATGACAGTTCTACTTCTGGCTATGATTTGTTGCAACAAATCAGCTACATCCTTGAAATATGAAGATATGTTGTGTCCGGCTGCATCTGGTTTATGTTCGTAGATTGTATCTGAGCAAATAAAATAGAACCAGAATTATTGAAGTCTCTTGTGGCAATTTCTGAAGTTAGCTATTATGTGCTTCATTTTTGGATCACATAGTTAATGGTCTAGTTATCCTGCCAGCCTCAGGGTGCAAAATACATCCTGTTTACTTGAATCTTTGGACTCTGCAATGGGAAGGCATGGAGGGCTAAACAAGCAGCCCACTGAGCTGCGTATTCTTCAAACCAAAGAGGAAAATTCAGTAATGAAGTAGTACATCTGATGATTGGCTGTTACATTTCAGAATGAAAGGCTATTCAGGGCAATTAGATTATACTAAAAATAAATAAGGCTGCTTCTCAGGGTTTTTTTTCCCAAACTAATTGTGACACTGGAGCTTGGGGGCACTTTTGCTCCCCTCCAAGGAATTTCAAATTCAGAGTTTTGATTGGTTCTATGAAAAACAGATTTTTTACTTTCACTATAAAAACTGCATCACATAAAAGGCAAATTGTATCACATCAAGCTGCTACAGGGGTATTTAAAGTAACATATTCTAGTTTTCTTTATATGCATAAAGATAAAGTATTTAGACTACAAACAAACTTGAAATGGATTTTTCTGATGAAGGGCATTGGGGAGATCATTCTGTCACCACAAACAGAATAAAGGGGTAAGTGAGAGTGAACACAGTCAAAAACAGTTGTAAACCGCACTGGGGATTGCCGTGTACAGGAAAAGGAGATATATATCTGCAAGTCTCGGTGCATACACACATCTCTCCTCCCACAGCTACCCGTCTGCTAGATTTTCCACTAACTTGCACATTCCTCTCAGCCTACCTCAGAATGCTTGCCTTTAACATTGGCATACTAGCATGAAGGAAGCTGGTTTAGCACTAGTTTTTTCTTGAATCTTAGGAATTGTAATTTTGGAAGGCTTAGAATGAGATCTGAAGAAAATTCTCAATACCCTTACTATAGTGTAGTCCTTGCTATTCTTTCTGAGAGTCCCGGTAGTTCACAGGAAAGATGAAACATATATGTTGTTGTTTTTGTTGTTTGCCTTTAAGTTGTTTCAGACTTATGATGACACTTAGCAAGATTTGTTCAGAGACGGTTTGCCTTTGTCTTCCTCCAAGACTGAGAAAGTATAAATTGCCCAAGATCACTCAGTGGCCAAGTGAGGATTCAAACTCTGGTCTCCGTGTTGTAATCCAACACTTAAATCACTACACTACACTAGCTCTGATACCTGATTTACACACTACTTTATATGCATATCAAAATGAAAATTAACCTCTAGTTCTGTGTTATATCTGCTTGTAAAATTTATAATTTTTTGCCATCCAGTATCATGTTTCAGATACAGATAATTGAGTTCATATGTTCACTGTAGTTTTCTTTCCTGTAGTGGTAAGCCTGACCAACAGTTCAAACTTTTCAAGATTTTCAAGAGAACCACTATGCTAGAGAGTTACACAGATTAACTAGCTTAGTTGGAGCAGTTGCCCATGTAACCTGTTCCATTCTCCTGTCACTGTCTCCATCTCTGGTTGGGAAATGTTTCACAGAGCTGCCTATAGCCAAAATAGAGTGCAGAAAAGTTGCTTTTGGATTACATTTCTCAGAATCCCCAGATCAGCATGACCACTAGGCATGCTGTTGGAGGATTCTGGGCATTGTGGTACAAAAGGTAACTTTTCCAAACTTTGAGCAAAGATTAGGAGAATCTGCTACATGTATTCAAAGCTAACTGAAGGGTGTTGTTTGGCCAGTCTTTCAAATAAAATAACGAAACAGTCCAAGTTCTTTTAGTCTCTTTCTCAAAAGATAGCAAGATGAAAACAAACAAAGAGGAAGAGGTGGTCTGATTATTCCACTGTTGAAAATACAGGTATGGACAAAGTGGATTTTGTGCTGGAGCAAGATGTATTGGCATTTGATGAAATCCATGTGAAATGGCAATCCTATTTTTTCTCTTCTTCATGAAATATTTTTTCTTTGCTTGCTTGCTGAAACACATTTTCTATTTCTGTTTATAAATCCTTTACCACTGGGTGACACTGTTTCACTACCTTTCCCTTCTCTCTCTCTCTCTCTCTCTGTCTCTCCCCCCCCCCCCCCCCGTGTGTGTGTGTGTGTGTGTGTGTGTGCGCGCACCACATTCTTCTGTCTCACAAAAGCAAAGCGTAAAAATGGACACAACACCATCAGCAGCAACTATATATTTTGTCAAGCTATATAGTTCTGTGCATCCTTGTTCAATACAGAATAGTCCCATGGATAAATTTTCTACATTGATCTTCTCAGTGTTAATTTCTGGCCAGAAAAGAATTCATATTCAATGCACTACAGATTTAATGTTCAGATGCATATTAATGAAGCACTAATTACATTTTTGAAACTGTGGTCATACAAATTGCTTGTGTATTTCTCCAGACACAAATGTATTCTTACAGTTTATGTTGATCTACTGTGTTCCCTCTTATTCTTCTACTATACACTTTCATGTCCCATCTGCACTGTAGGTGTCTGTTTGAGTAAGGATGGATATTATGAATCAAGACATGTTAGAAGTTCCTTCAGTGATAGTGTGGTTGAATGCAAGTTCTCTGCATCAAGGTGGTCTCAGGTTTTTGGAGAACTTTCTCTCTTCTTCATCTAATCCCCACTCAAAAAAATCAAAAAGCAGCTGAGCCTGTTCATTTGCCTTAGGCATCGTGCTTCATTTGCAAACATGAGTACACCTTTTCTGTACTGTAAGATGAACACTATCTCAGTATGCTGCTAATGTTTGCTAATCAGTCTGCTTTTAGGCACTATTATTATTATTATTATTATTATTATTATTATTATTATTATTATTATTAACTGCATTTAGGATCTTATTAAAACAACATACATCTAGGATTGTTTCTCACATCTTATCTCTGGCCACTTCTCGAATATATGGATTTTTAAGAACAAAGCAGTTTGTAGTGCTCAAAGCCATCACCACTTCCTCTGTGATAGCTTCCTTCTGATGATATGGTAGTTGACTGGAGGATTACAATGGTGAAATAGACCCATGTGGTATGCAGCAACAAGAGGAGAAGGAGCAGACCCCATGAAGAATCCATATGAAGCATTCCTTCCAGAAACACTTTATATTTGTGTCTTCCCCATATGGTAATTTTGAGCCCACAAAAATGTTTGCATTTAGATATTAATCATTTTAAAAGACAAAATGGGACCCTTTCCTATGTTTAATTTTTGTTCAGAAGGTTAAGATGCCCTGTCCCCGGTGGTTGATGGGTATTATGAGCAACTAGGGAATATCTTCATTGTTTTGGAAGGCTCTTAAAATGTCTTGCCTAGGTGTTTTTAGGAAACATTTAAGAAAACCAATTACCAGGCTTGTTAATTTCTTTCTCGGTTAAACTCTGCAGGACTAAGTACATGAGAATACTTGCTTTGTGGGTGAAATGCCTATGCTTTGAGCTAATGGCAAGTTCTGAACTATTTTTCACACATTTCCACTGTATTGAAGGTGAAGGAGAATGTGACAAAACAGCCATCTTATCATTGCTAAAATCGAAATAGAATGTAATGCTAGATTTGCATAGAAGATATAACATGGCACTGAAAGATGTTTTATTGTAAAAACATCAGTCTGGAAGCGCAGTCTGTCTGAACTTCCAGGCAGATGTGATTATGAACATATTCTATGAAATGCCCGCTTAAAGTGAAGATCCTTTCATGTAACCTTCCTGCTGTATTTACAAACTGACAGACTGGGAAAAACAAGCAGCCTTATTGACATTAGATGCATGCAATTGTATTATGTAATATGTAATCTGCAGGAGAAATTATTATAATTATCAGACACAAGTAAGAGATGGATAGACATTACATCTGTGTTTGGGATGCCTATTTTTCCTTTAAATGTCAATTAAACATGCCTTTTTTACCCTCCAGTCTGTGTGGGCATAAAGTTTCATAATCTGCCCTTCTGTAATTAATGGCTCAGTTAACGACTAGAGTGATTGCCATGCTTCTTGGATCTAATTGTGTACCCAGCTGACCATTCTTGCCCACCCGTCTAATCATGAAAACATTCGGTGATAATCTTTTGAGTTTATGTTTCAGGCATGGCTGGACTAATTGTACATCCCTTGCCAAGCTCGTAAATTCACCTTAGCTTCCCCTGTTAATTCTATAAGGAATGAGGTAGATTTGTGAGAAAAGCTGCCTGCTATACAAAAGATCAGATAAACAATAATTAACCTTAAGCATTTGCGCTGACACTTGGTATTTAAAACAAGCAGCACTTTCTTCCAGACTGATTTGTCTAGTACCTTTACAGTCTTTGAGGAAGGCTGGTGGGCTTTGAACTGTGGGATTGGCATGGCTAACTGTCTACTGCTTAGACTTCTTTGTGCAATCCTCACTGTACAGTTCGAGAATGTTATAATGAGTTTCATAGCATACAAGAAATAATTCCAGGAATGGCAGGAAGGGAAGGTATCATTTTAGAATTAGATATAAGCATTTTCACACGTGCAGAAGTGACTTTCTATGCCGGTGATATAATATGTAAAATAGGACTTATTCCACAATATGAAAGAGGTGACCTGTTCAACCTGGCTCATTTTATTGGAAGCATAGAAATATAATGCATGCATTCTTTGTGAATTCTTTTTTTTATGCTTTCTGCCCTCTCTCTTTGGTTCTTCACATAACTTCTGTCTTTTGGGGGAAAGTAAAAGTTCTCCTCTCTGCTGTTCCTATAAAGAAACATTATTTTCTTATAATGTTTCTCTGCTGTTCCTATAAGGAAACATTATTTTCCAACCGGGGGTGGGAACCGGGTGGGGTTTGGTTCCATCGAGGTCGTATGGGGGAGGAGGAATTGCGGTCGACGGATTCCCAGGGAGAAGCGCAACAGAGTTCTTGCGACCCTGGAGAAGGATAGGTGTGGTAGCCTCGATGGCAGCCCCTCCGGGCTGAAGGTCCTGCTGCTCAATGCCAGATCTGTCAAGGGTAAATCATCTATTATCCAGGATTTAATCCTGGATGAGCAGGCGGATCTGGCTTGCATCACCGAGACCTGGCTGGATGAACTGGGTGGAGTTAGCCTTTCCCAGCTTTGTCCTCCGGGTTTCGGGGTGCATCAGCAGGCCAGGCTGGGAGGGCGGGGAGGTGGGGTTGCGGTGGTCTTTCGGCAGTCCATCGCCCTGGTCAGATGCGCTGCTTTGCAACCTGCCGGATTTGAGTGTCTCCACCTGAGGGTGGGTACCCGGGACAGTTTGGGGATTCTGCTGGTATACCGTCCACCCCGCGACACAGCAGTCTCCCTGCCTGAGCTAGCAGAGGTGGTCTCTAGCGTGGTGCTGGGTTCCCAGCGCCTGGTGGTGCTGGGAGATTTCAACATTCACGCTGAGGTCACCTTGACAGGTGCAGCTCAGGAATTCATGGCCGCCATGACGACCATGGGACTGTCCCAAGTGATATCGGGTCCCACTCATCAAGCTGGACATACACTCGACCTGGTTTTTGTTGCGGGCGACGGTTTGGTTGGAGTGGAAGAGCAAACTATCCTTCCATTGTCATGGTCCGACCATTATCTGATCAGTTTAAGACTCACCACACCCGTAAACCTCCGCAGGGGTGGTGGACCCATTAAGATGGTCCGCCCCAGGAGACTTATGGATCCTGAGGGATTCCTGAGGTCTCTTGGGGATCTGTCTGCCATGGAGCCTGACGATCCTGTCGATGCCTTGGTCGCTCGCTATAACAGTGAGTTGTCCAGGGCTATAGACATGATCGCCCCCGAACGTCCACTCTCGCTACGTGGAGTTGCCCCAGCCCCCTGGTTTACTGGGGAGCTGGCGGAGATGAAACGTGCGAGGAGGAGACTAGAGTGCCACTGGCGGACAACTCGTGATGCATCTGACCGAGCACGGTCTAGAGCCACTATTAGGGCCTATTCCGCGGCGTTGCGAGCAGCCAGGAAGGCTTTCTCGACTGCCCGCATTGCGTCTGCAACAACTAGATCCTCAGAGCTGTTTCGGGTTGTTGGGGTGCTCCTCCACCCTCCTCAGGCTGGGGGGGCACCTGACATCCCGGCAACTCGGTGTAGCGAGTTCGCTCACCATTTTGCAGACAAAGTCGCTCAGATTCGTTCCGACTTAGATGCTGGCCTTGTTGCAATGCCAGGTGAGGTAACCGAGGCTTCTGTCTGTTCGATCTTGTGGGATTCGTTTCAGCTTGTGCAGCCTGATGATGTGGACAAGATTCTTGGAGCGGTGAGGGCGACCACCTGTGCCCTTGACCCTTGCCCATCTTGGCTTTTAAAACAGGCCAGTGGTGGGTTGGTTGATTGGTTTATGAGAATAATTAATGCCTCTTTGGAGCAGGGTAGATTTCCATCTAATCTAAAACAAGCGGTGGTGAGACCTATCTTAAAGAAGGCCTCCCTAGATTCGTCCAACTTGCATAACTACAGACCAATCTCCAACCTTCCATTTTTAGGCAAGGTCTTGGAGCGGGTGGTTGCCTCTCAGCTCCAGGGATTCTTGGATGATACGGATTCTCTGGACCAATCGCAGTCTGGCTTCAGGCCTGGTTTCAGTACCGAGACGGTTTTGGTCGCCTTGGTGGATGACCTCCGCAGGGAGCTGGACAGGGGGAGTGTGACCCTGCTGGTTCTCTTGGATATCTCAGCGGCTTTCGATACCATCGACCATGGTATCCTTCTGGGACGTCTCTCCGGGATGGGCCTTGGGGTTACTGTTCTGCAGTGGCTTCAGTCCTTCCTAGAGGGGCGTTCCCAGATGGTGAAGCTGGGGGACACCTGCTCGGACCCCTGGCCATTGTCCTGTGGGGTCCCGCAAGGTTCTATTCTGTCCCCCATGCTTTTCAATATCTACATGAAACCGCTGGGCGAGGTCATCCGGGGTTTTGGAGTTCGGTGCCATCTCTACGCGGATGACACCCAATTCTACTACTCTTTTCCACCAAAATCCAAGGAAGCCCCTCGGATACTGGATCAGTGTCTGGCCGCTGTGTTGGCCTGGATGAGGGCGAACAAGCTGAAACTTAATCCTAATAAGACAGAGGTCCTCCAGGTCAGTCGAAAGTCCGATCGGGGTATTGGGTGGCAACCTGTGCTTGACGGGGTTGCACTCCCCCTGAAGGTGCAGGTCCGCAGCTTGGGGGTCCTCCTGGATTCGGGGCTGACGCTTGAGGCTCAGGTGTCGGCCGTGGCCGGGAGGGCCTTTGCACAACTAAAACTTGTGCGCCAGCTGCGACCATACCTCGAGAAGTCTGATCTGACTACGGTGGTCCACGCCTTAGTTACCTCTAGACTGGACTATTGCAATGCGCTTTACGTGGGGCTGCCTTTGAAGACGGCCCGGAAATTGCAATTAGTTCAGCGCTCGGCAGCCAGGCTTCTAACAGGAGCAAACTACAGGGCGCGTTCTACGCCTCTGTTTAAGGAGCTCCACTGGCTGCCGTTTGTTTTCCGGGCCCAATTCAAGGTGCAGGTTATCACCTACAAAGCCCTAAGCGGTTTGGGACCCACCTACCTTAGAGACCGCATCTCCCCCTATGAACCTGCACGATCTCTTCGCTCTTCGGGGGAGGCCCTCCTCTCGCTCCCACCACCTTCGCAGTTGCGGCTGGTGGGGACGAGAGAGAGGGCCTTCTCCGCTGTGGCCCCCCGCCTCTGGAACTCACTCCCGAGGGAGATTAGACAGGCCCCCACCCTCCTTGCCTTTCGAAAAAGCCTTAAAACCTGGCTTTTCCAGAGGGCCTTCGACGACTAATTTTTGGGGGTTGATTTGTCTGCCCATTTAATTTAATTAGAGAGTGTTCTGCCATGATTATTGATACCTTGCTGAGTACTTCTGCCACGAAGCTACAGAAGCCCTCTATTTCAGCCTAGAACTGTTTTATCTCCTTGTTTTTAACATGTGATGTATGTATTGATTGTATGACTGCTTTTCATGTTTGATTTTACAATGTGTAATTTGTCACTGTTTTTATTATTGTTGTGAGCCGCCCCGAGTCCCCTCGGGGAGATGGGGCGGGATATAAGAATAAATTTATTATTATTATTATTATTATTATTATTATTATTATTATTATTTCAATCATTGTTTAATTAGAAGCCTTTTAAATCTTTGAATCCTAGAACTGGAAAGGATCTGGAAGCTCCTTTATATATGCAAATGTTTCAGTTCTGCTTTTCACCCTAAGAAGTACTCCAAGGCAGTTTACAAAAGAAAAGAAAACCTCAAACCAAAATTTCAGTCGTATTAAAATAAAAAACAGAGCTGAAATTAAAGTACCACTCTCAATTTTTAAAAAAAGTTAAAAACTTAATGTAATAAAAATGTTTTTCTATATAATGCTTTGGGCAGGAATTCTTTAATGTGGTACTGTACTTCCATAGAAAAGCCCCTTATTATATATTCCTGTGAACTGAACCTTTTTTGTAGGGAAGGATGATCACAATAAATAGGCAAGTTCTTAAAGGTGCTGGCAGCTGTTCAGATATCCTAGCTGTAAACTGTGAGGTCTTTATAGATAGGCACCAACACCTCAAATTCAATCAAGAAGCAAACTGAAAAGGAATGCAATAAATGGACGACTGCTGTGATTAGTCTGTAAAGTGTAAATGTGAATCATTCAGACTCTCATGTTTTTTCACTAGCTACACTTTCTAAACATTCTGCAAGACCAAATCTTATGTCGAGCATTTCAGGTTGCAATCCATATTATAATCCCATAAAGTGGGCGGGTTGCTCTAAAGATAGGATTTAAATAAGGGATTTCTTGATTTGTACTATCCCATGGTATAGTGGTTTGAGTATTGGACTATGAGCTTGGAGACCAGGGTTCAAACCTCAGTTCAGACATGGACCCCCCCCCCCCCCCGGGAAATCTTGGGCAGATCACACCCTCTCAGCCTCAGAGGATAACAACAACAAAAATAACAACACTTATTATACCCCAAGGGGACTCAGGATGGCAAAGCAAAGCCCCTTTGAACAAATCTTGCCAAGAATCCTTCATCAGAGGGTTGCCTTAAGGTTGCTCTAAAGCACGCTATAACAATGTAACAGCCATTCCCTACTTGCCTTCAAGGAAAAGGAACTGTTTTGAGAACCCCCACCTGCAAACTGACTTAAAACAGCAGTTTCAACAAAGATTTTCCACCAGGCCTTTCTCTCCAAGTCTATTTGCATGGAAAGAAATGTTTTTCTAGCTTAATGATTAATCTGAACTAATCACTCACTATTTACATTTCTTAAACAGCTATAAATGAAACTGGGTATAAGATATCTGCTAAAACCTAACCAGTTTGATAAATTGTTTTGAGTTACAGCATTTTGTATAGAAATTTCTGGAACCTTAAACTCCTTTGTTTGCCAAGTGAGAGGTTAGTTTTTTTTTCTTTAAATATGCCTATCTGTAGTTGAGCTACCTTGGAAAGACATGTCTAGTGCACTGTGTTTACCTTTTGAAATACTTATCTCCATGCTGTGCAGCGGGCAAAGTCTACTAGTTTTGTACCTCAACAATTTTGTTTTTATGATGGGAAAATTTTGGGACACATAATATGAGAGTCGAGACATAGCTGGCCAACCAACAATTTAAAATTTCAAGGTTTTTGAGATGTATCTCTAAATCATTTGGAGCAAAATGTCTATTTAGTATTGTTTAGCTTTGTAGATTAAGTCTCCCAGAGATTGACACGCTTAATACTCCTGTCTTTTGAAGTTCTTTAGGGACCATGGAGCAAAACTAAAAATAAGGGGGAAATTCAGGATATAGAAACCATATGTGTCCTTTTCTTTTGAGACTTGACCTAGTCGTTTTGTCTGGCAAAGCTGCTGCTGTTGTGCACTGTGACTGACGCTGTTACAAGCAACTACAGCATAATGGGGTAGTATTTCTTCTTGATACTGTATGCTTTGTCTTGTGTGCAATGCAAATTCTGGATGCAGAATGAGTTTCCAAAGTCTATTTGTTCACTTGCTATATTAACAATATATACTGCTTTTCTGCTAAAGTTCTCAAGACTGTGGGCATTTCGTGACAGTGTGTTACAATCTAAGAAAAAAATGTAAATGAAATAAGTTTTTTTTTTCTTTTGGATGGTATTGCTGGAAGAGAACAAATGAACATATGAACATGCCTTGAAACAAATCAACTTGGTCCAAAAATTATGCCATTTAATGTTAGGGAAACACATCCCTGTTTCCCTTGTCTGGATAGTTTTCCAGCAGGTTTTTCTTTCTTCTCATATGTAGAACACACAAACCTGTTGGCATAATGTAAATATTTAGAGCAATCCTGCATGCAGGCCTTCTCAATGATTATTAACATTTTTGTTTATAATGAAAATGAAGGGGTTCATGTTCCTAAAAGTCCCCAAAATTGGCGATACGCCTCCAAAGCAAAACACCAAACCTAGTGGGTTCTATGTTTTACTTCAGAGGAATATTGCTATTTTTGGGGTGTTTCTGGTAACCTTTTCAGGGTTTATTTGGAACAGGCAGGCTTTGCTGCTGCCTTTAACTGGCTTGAATTAAAGTATAAGGTGTGGTATGCAACATCTTTTTTTCTTCTTGAAAGAATTTTCCCAGCCAGCTCAGAGCTCAAAGTTGGATGAACTAGTCCACCAACTCTCATAGAGAAGGTTCTGGGTGTGAAACAGCCTTCCAAACAGCCCAGGGTGATCTTGTGCAGTGATAGCAGCCAATTAGGGACAAAACTACAGAGAGTACAACTCCTTATAAAAGGACAAAAGGTTTAGGTCCAGATCATTTGAAGAACTGTATTCTCCTATGCGAACCTGACCAGGTTTTGAGATCTTTGGAGGAGGACCTTCTTTCTGTCACACCAATCTAAAAGATACATTTGGTGGGAACTCGAGAGAGGGCTTTCCAAAGGGCTGCTCTCAGGATCTGGAACCCATTTCCCAAAGAAGCTAAACTGGTACTCCCCTTATTATCTTTCTTAAAGTAGGTAAAACCATTTTATTCCAGCAGACCCACGAGAAATGGCTTTTTTAAAAAAGGAAGAACAGTATGCTTGTATTTTATATATTGTTGTTTTTAATAGTCATGTTATGAATGAATTTTAATTTTGAGTCTTTGAGCTTTGAGTCTCCTCGGAGAGAAAGGCGGGGTAAAAGTGATGCAAATAAATAAATAAATAAATAATTGCTTTTCAGCATTTATGTCCTGTGAATTTTCAACTGTGTTGCTTTAAGCTGCCTTGTTTAAATTTCCCTGTTTTTCCCATACAGGGAAAAGGGCAGGATATAACAAACGTAATAGCAGTTGGAGACGTTTTAGTAGTAGTAATTCCTGTGGTTAATATGCAGGTCTGACATGAAGGTACATTTGAGTAAACGTTTTCTGTGCCAAGTGATTTGATATCATATATTCTTTGAAGAAAAATGGTAAAAGTAGGCAGTGTTGTGGAAATGTATGTAATTGCCATACTCCAGTACAGGATTTGGGGAGGGCCATTAACAGACAAAAGTGCCCAAGAGTCAAGGTTAGGTGTTTTTACTATGTCCAGGCAGTCCCCCAGTTACAAACATACAACTTACAACTCCTTGTTACAAATAGGGTGAGAGGAAATCTACCTCTAGGAAGGGAAATTCACTCCTGTAAGGGGTGTCTCACCCCTTACATGGTGCCTCACTGATACTTTATCACCAATTCTCATTTCCATGACAACCCCAATTTTCCAATTCAAGTTGTCACAGGGACAGAAGTGAGGTGAAATCTTCTGAACAGGAGCACAGACATCTAAATAAACATTACAGGGGTGTTATTCTATGCTATACAAAACTTTCTAAAAAATGGATGGAGTTACACTACACTGTAAAATGTACCTGTTCTGACTTACATACAAATTCAGCTTAAGAACAAACCTACAGAACCTATTTTGTTTGTAACCCGGGGATTACTAGTACAGTAAGAAGGATGTCTCTCCATATGAACCTGGACTAATCTGTACATTTAGGAGCAAGGTAGCTAGAACTCTAAGGAATTTATGCTAACTTTAAAAAATAATTCTTTGTGCTTCGTTTCTGCTCTGGTCAACTAATCCTTTTAATGCCTACAGTGTACCAGTGTTAGCAGATATTTTGATAACATTTTTCTGTTATTCCACAAAGCTGAGAAGGAATGCTTTCTGTATTACAGATACCTTGATTGTGGATTCTGAATTCAGAGAGCCTTCTTTTATTCCAAGAAGTATCATGGCAGAACCAGATTATATAGATGAGGACAATCCTGAGTTAATTAGACCTCAGAAACTAATTAATCCAGTAAAATCATCCCGAAATCATCAAGACCTTCACAGAGAACTCCGAATGAATCAGAAAAGGTAAGAAATAATGTTTTACTTATATCATCTAATGTGGTTTAAATTTCCAATCATGTGCAAATAAGATTTTTGATCCTGGTGCCTGTTCTCATACACTTTCAAAGTAAAGCAATTTTGGAATGCCTATAGCCCTTTAAATATTGTTGGACTACATCTTTCGGCAATGCCTGCCAACATGGCCAGATACTGAGAGTTGTAATACCACAACATCTGGGAAAACAAAGATTCCTTCAATTCTACCATAAGGACATCATCTTTCATTGGTAGGAGAAAGGAATTTCTTGTTATTTTTCCTATTTAGGACCCAGCAGACTGGTTCTGCACCAAGTAATCAATGCCATTAAAAGCCATCACTAGACTATCCTGGACTATTAATACCCTGTTTCCCCAAAAATAAGACATATCCATAAAATAAGCTGTAGCAGGATTTCTAAGCATTTGCGCAATATAAGCCATACTCTGAAAATAAGACGTAGTGATAGGAATATCTATGCAGCATACAAGGTCGGCTCCCCCTTGTCAGGTCTCGGTCGTTCTGTGTGTGCTGCAAGCTGAGGCATAGAGAGAGACATAGAAAGTGAAAGTAAAAGTTTCCTCAGTGAAGTGAGGAGCAGGACGCTCTGCTTTAGGTATTGTGTGTCCTCAGGGGGAAGAAGTAAAGCTGTGGCTGCCGTTTTACTCAGCACTGTGGGTCTCTCTCCCCCAGCACCAATCAGCAACAGTCTGTGGGTCTCTCTCACCCCCACACACACCAATAAAGCTTCTGCTCCCCAGCACTGACCAACTAGTCTGTGGGTCTCTCTCACCCCACATAACACCAGGGGATAGGGGAAAAGCTTCAGCAAGCAGTCTGCTATGAGCCCAGAGAGATCATCCTATAAATGCAGATTGTTGTACCATACTTAGTAAAAAATAAGACATCGCTTGAAAATAAGCCATAGTGTCATAGTGTGCCTTCTTGAGGAAAAATAAATATAAGACAGTGTCTTATTTTGGGGGAACATGGTACTATTTTGACAATTCCAGCATTCCAAATGAAATCTTTCAGCCAGAGCAATAACAGTATATACTCTTATGTGGTTCTAGTTCCCTCCCTTTTGCATTTTAAAACATGATATGAATATTGCTTGCAAGGACAGTACTGTATTTTTACACAATAGAAACATTTTCTTCTTTGGGGAAAGTAGGCAGAAATTTATTCTAGTCCTTCAATAAATATTTATTGATACACATTTAGAGTATTTATACTTTGCTCTTTGGCTACAAATGCTCTTAGAGAGGCTTAGAAATTATTAATTTGACAGTTCCCTGCCCTCTGGCTTACAATCTAAATAAGGAGACATACAAATCAAAAGGAATGCCCATGGGGGAAGGGATTAAGTCCAATATTTCTGTTTAGTGTTTTACTGAAGAATAACATGAGAGTATTTTGAAGAATCCCTAAGTATAATAGGTGGAAGCAAATAAACATGTGGAATTACAGTTCAGGGAGACAAATCCATGACATTCTGTAAGAGGTTGTATATTTTAGTTTCATGAGACCTGATGTGACTTTGTCCAAAGTTAAGCTCCTTTTAATAAAGTCCTGTTTGTGCAGCATCCATATATGTCAGACTATCAGCTGAATTAATAGTTCCGTAAACAACAGTGCAGTTAAGTGTTTTATAGTAAGAAAATCAATAGCATGACCTTTTGAAATGTTGTTTAGTCCATAGAAGATGTATATTCACTGAGGAGAGAGCAACACAAATCACATATAAAGTTATTTTGATTATTTTTGAGAGATAAAGTCAGCCTGATTTTTCTTTAGCAAGATAAAATAAAGATGGCATTTCCATAATTCCTAGTATGATTTAGCTTTGTAGCATTGCATTTCTATCCCATAGTCTGCCAAGTTCTCAAGCATTTAAAGCTTATTTGTCCATATTTAGAATAATAATAATCAAAGCCTCAAAGATATGCTTCTTGAACAGGCAGAATTCACTTGCACGTACTGCTGTTTTGAGGATTGTACCACATTGATCATGTATTGCACCCTGTATTGATTTTTTTTGCCAAGATACCTTATGAATGATAATAAGCTGCTGCTTGCTGGTCATAGTTCCCTGATAGCATTAGTGAATATACAACTTTTGCCTAAAGTAATTTTGTAGGGTAGATCTGTGTTTTGGCCTAAATCCAATTGCCAACCAAGTAGAATATATACCTTAAATCTATGGAATTTACGTAAGTGTTCACTTAGTAAATTTCCATTCGGTTCAGTAACTCAGTTTTTGATGGGATTATATTGGCTTATTTTTCAGTAGGGGTTTGCCTTTGCCTTTGCCTGTGGCTGAGAAAACATCACTTATCCAAGGTCACGCAGTGGGTTTCCATGACGGAGTGGGGATTTGAACCATGATCATTGCCTAATGCTCAAACCACAACACCGTGGAGGCTCGCTCCCCTGTTTCAAAGACGGGAACTAATATCATCAGAGAGCATTGAGTTCTTTCCAATGCAAATTGAGTCCTCCTGAAAAGAAGTGAAATTTCAGGCATTCAGTGTATGTTTTCCAAATTTTCTTGTTCCCGAACAGGACTTATCAAAGGAAAATTTGGAAAACATCGTGCATTCTTCTTGGAGAGAAACCCAAGAAGGTGATTGAAGATCAAAAAAAAAATAGTATCTAAAACCTCTTTAGACCCAGCATATGTGGATGGATCTCTCTACTGTTATTTACTTACACAAAGAGGAAATACACAGAATCATTTGGTCTTTTCATCTCAATGTATGTTCACTTTCTGGATACAGATTTCAAAATGGCACTAGATGTGTTCCAAAATTTCATGGGCTGGTCTAGATTTTATTCATATGTATCCAGAAGCTCCCATTCTAGCTGAGAGAATCTGGGAATTGTAGTCCAGAAAAGTAAATTTTCTTCAAGCTCTGCCATTGATAAATAGAATGTGAACAATTCATAAAAATAGAAGTAAATCTACATGATATGAATGATGAAATACCAGCACTAAATGTTCAGTAGGAATAATTTATTTAGATAAGCTAAGGTGATGTACAAGAAGGCAGATCAGCAGCAGATCTACCAGATTGTTGATCTGCATATTGATCTTTAAGATAAATGTAACATTTTTCTGTTTTGTCAGTCGCTCCAACCAGATAGTTGGCAAAGTTGGAAAATTAATTTTGTCTCCCTGGTACTGAATATTTCCGAAATGACTATAAAAAGTATATGTGTGTTCTCTGCCAGTGTATTCAGAGAAAATTGAGGGCAAGGTTTTCTCTTTTTTTAATTAACGGGATTAAACATCAAAGTCCAAGTACCACCTTGGAAAATGTTATTAAAGAGTTAGAGAGATTATTTTACATGTTTATTCTCCAATTTTTTAAAGCAAGCTCAGAAACTGAACTATATCCATACATTAACATAAAATCTTTCTGAGTATTCAGAAGTCTTTTCCATTTCTCTTTGTAGGTACACTCTCACACACACACATATCATGCAGTACATTTCTCATCAGTATTTACATTTCTGTCATCATGCTTCATGACAGAGTACCTAATTTTGGATTTACCTCAATTTTCATTGGAATTACAGTTTGCAAGAAGCACATCACATACCTTTGGTGTTAAGCCTCTTTTGCTTATTATTTGGGAATCAAAATTGCATGGCCATCCAGACACTGTTGGACTGCAGTGCCCACTATTTGTCCTTATTGCCTGTATTGGTTAGATGGGAATGACGTTTCAATAACATTTAGAGGAACTGCATAATTCTAAATCTGAGTATCACTTATACAAAATGTTTGGTGCTGGAAGTGTTCTATTTTATGGGCTTGGGGGATTTGGAATACTTACATATACATAATGAGATACCTTGGAGTAGGTACCCATGTCTAAACATGAAATTCATCTATGCTTTATATACACCTTTTACATGTGGCCTGAAGGTAAATTTATACACAGTATTTTATACAATTTTGTACAGGAAACTGAATTTCTGTACATCAGAAAACAAAGGTGTCATTATTTCGATCATCCATGTGAATAATTTTGGATACTGCAGTATAGGCAGTCCCCAAGTTAAAAACATTTGACTGGAATAGTTATCATGAGGAAAAGGTGTATCCACAGAAGCTTTCTCACAAATTCTTGTTTCCACAGCAAGCCATTTTTTTTTCAAAATCCAATTTTCATAGGGATAGAAAGTGAGGTGAAATCTTCTGAACAGGTGCACAGATAGCAAAACAAAACTACCAGGGTGTCAACTCTTCCCTATGCTATCCAAAGCTCTCTCTCTCTGTGTATGTGTGACTGGAGTTACACTTTTAAAATGAACCTGTTCTGACTTACAAACACATTCAAGAACAAACCTACAGAACCTCTCTTGTTTGTAACTTGGGGACTGCCTATATCTTGGAATTCCAGATAAGGGATACTCAACCTGTATTCCCTTTTTAAAGGAAACAAGACTGCTCACTCAGAGAAAACATGCAAAATAAAATAACTTTGGAGATGGGGAATAAAAGGTCAACAGATTGACCTTTGAAGCCTGCTGGTAGCCTGGTGTTTACATTATTTTTCTGGTGTTGTGGAGCAAGGGAGGATGCAAGAAAATTCCAGTGAGGGGAAGTTAGATCGAGGCGCTGTGGGGAGCAGTCCGAGTTTCACTTCCATCACTGAATAGCTTGCAGACACAATGAGTCCTCACACTCTGGCTACACCCTGTGCTACTTGATAACACATTTTCATTTAGGAAGTTGAATGTTTGGAATCTCGCCCACAACTGCCCCAATGAGTAGAAACTGGATTTCTTGGTTGGCTTACCTGTTCTTTTTCCCTGCATTCCAGTTACAGGGGAAAGCCAAGAGTGAATTTAATTTAATTGTCTCAGCATTGCTGAGTTTTTAAGCCGGGTGAATTTGTAATCTGTAAGTTAATTGCTTCTGCTACAATAAAACCCTAACCAGCCAGCAAATTATTGGGTTGGGACTCCTATCCCATGAGGAGCTATTCCCCATTCCTTGACTATGGGACAGCTACTTCTTGGCAGGGCAGAGGGCAAGCCAGTGTTTGAGGCCTTTCCAATTTACCCTCATAAATACAGATGAGAGGGAAACTTCACTATGTTTTCTGCTCACTGTATAGGCATGTATGTATGGTGGAAGCAAGCACTGTTTCACTGCATCTGTTAGTGCCATCACCTTTCCTCATTTCCACTGTTTCTATTTGCCCCACTTCCACCCTTTTGAGAATTATTAGTGTCAGTAGTATCCACTCAGGAGCAGGGTAGCAAAGTTTGAAAGGCACACTCTCACCAGGGCAGTCTGTATAGTGGAAATTGTAGCCCCCAAAGTATTTTTTCCAAGCTTCATATGTGGAGAAAAGTATTGATACAGTATAATAACACCTCAGCAGAGAGTCCAAAAGTACAGGCAGCTGTGCCGATGCAAAACAATTTCTAGCAAAAGTTTACTTTCCAACAGGGACCAGGTCTTGTGTAAAGCTAAGGAGCTTTGCCAGCTCAGGACCAAGCTACCCACAAAAACAGCAGGAAATACAACAGCTCCTTATAGCACATAATCACTGTTTTTGGTTAGGGCAGCAATTAAACTCAGGGGGAACTGAAGCTCATCAAAGGAGGATCATATATAATGCCATAGATCTTGATCATCAAAAGTCTTAGGGTTTGAGTTCTGGCTCCATTACACCAATGCTTCTCAGGGGACTGGCATTATTTATTCTGATGTCCCACAGATCAATGCTATATTTGTGGCATTAACCATTGAGCCCCGGTGGCGAAGTGTGTTAAAGCACTGAGCTGCTGAACTTGCAGACCGAAAGGTCCCAGGTTCAAACCCCGGGAGCGGCGTGAGCGGCCGCTGTTAGCTCCAGCTCCTGCCAACCTAGCAGTTCGAAAACATGCCAATGTGAGTAGATCAATAGGTACCGCTCCGGCGGGAAGGTAAGGGCGCTCCATGCAGTCATGCCGGCCACATGACCTTGGAGGTGTCTACGGACAACGCCGGCTATTCAGCTTAGAAATGGAGATGAGCACGAACCCCCAGAGTCAGACATGACTGGACCTAACATCAGGGGAAAACCTTTACCTTTACCTAGCACTGCACTATACTACTGGTTGGAGGTTTCTATTGGTTCATCATGTTAAATATCATGCTAAAACATGGATATGATTCAGACGGGTTCACGTGCCACAGCTTGTCCAAAGCTGTAAAGTGGACAGAGCTCAGATTTCAGGATTTATTTGTTTGGACAGATCTGAGATCCACTAACTGAAGCCAATTAAAAAAAATCAGCAAAATGTGCATATTGAGAAGAGAGTGCCTCTAAGCACATAACACTGACCAGCCAACATTTTGATACTTCAAATGTTAGCCTGTTCAAATGTATATTTTGACCTGCTGATTCCAAAATTTGCACCTGTTTCCATCATCTAGTTTGTGAGCTACAGAACATATGCCATCTACCTGTCACCATCTGCTCACCCATAGAAAATCATGATAACTATGTCTTAAAAAACTGGGGCTGATTCAGTCTATCCACTGCAGTTTTCTGAACCAGTGTCCCAAATAACCCCAGAAACAGACCTCTGGTATATATACCTAAGATTAAGGTGCCTTCGGTTACATGTTGGCCACCATCACTTTTTATCTCTGTCCTTATATATTTATAATTTTACCCAGACTAGATGTATACTGTTTTTTGCAATTATATTGTCTGTTTTGATAAGGCCAATTAGTTGATCAATAAAATCATTTCCCAGGAACAGAACTAAAAACCAAGACAACATTTTTTGTTGGCTATGTAATCAAACTGTTTGTTTTTAGAGCCAGAAACAAATCCACACTTCCTTTCCCCACAACACTTGTTATGTTTTGGAAAATTGTCTGAGATATGTCATTGCATATTAATTTTTGCCCACCATGGCCTGTATCTTGAAATCCGTTGAATTGAAACAACATAATATAATTCTAATGCAATTTCAAATTACTTACCAGTAATTGTATTAAAACATTTGAAATAGTAATGAAATAAAATATAAATGTCAGGGCCTTGCCACTTATCCCAGCACTTCTGTATTTGCAGGCTTAGGTTTTGTTTTAGCAATCTGGAAGAATATTACTATCTTTTAAAAATATTAATGAAGAAGCAGAATAATCCTAAATGTTCTTTATGAAATGAAAGCAAAAAAATGAAGCAAAGGCTTGGGAGCATTTAATTAGAATAAAACAAACTCTCTTGAAATAATGGCAACATGTGTTGATTATGTTACTGTGTAGAATAATTTGATTTCCATTCCATTTCCATAGATAATGATGGACAGAATGGTGTCTGGTTGGGTCTGTTATCATCTTTCTATGAGGATTGCATAGTTGGAAGTTGCACTTTAGTACCATCTAGTGGCATGTTTTGAGCACCAAGAGAACCTTTCCTACATAGCACAAATTGATGACTAAGAGTGTATCCACACTGTCGATATAATGTAGTTTGACACTACTTTAACTGCCATGGCTCGGTGTTATAGAATTGTGGGAGTGGTAGTTTGGTAAGGCACCAGCACTATTTGGCAGAGAAAACAAAAGATGTAAAACTATAACTCCTATGATTTCATAGAATTAAGCTGTGACAGTTAAAGTGGAGTCAAACTGCATTCCATCATCAGTATCAGGCATGGGCAAACTTTGGCCCTCCAGGTGTTTTGGACTTCAACTCCCACAATTCCTAACAGCCTACTGGCTGTTCTTGTACATATATCATGTAGCTGTCTCTGTAGCTATGCCTATCCGTACTCCTCCGACAAAAACTCCTCACTTTGTTAAGTAGTGCAGGTCCTCAAGCACAGTCATTTCTGGGTTGTCAAAGAGCAGTAATCAGGATGTGTCTTTTTTTAGCTGTGAAATTGTCATCATAGAAAACATGGACACACTATATATCTATGTTTTTCTTATATCAATGGAGCATCTGAAATATGATAAATACCCATGCATGTGAATAATATTGCACTCTAGTAGATTTCACATAGGTGAACCCGGGAAAACCAAGCAAAGTTGTGCCCATTGGATTGTGAAGCTGATGTGATATTTCAAAAGCTAAGTGGGAATGGGGTGGAATGGTGGTGTTCCTCAGCAGTTAATCTAAGAATCTTTGGGTTTAAGACTGCTGTGTTCAACTCAGACTTTTAGATTATTTCTATATTGGATACTTGTAATAATCACGACTGTGCAAAAAAAAAAAACAAACCCCAAACACCCAGCTGTTACTATTTCTCTATGTATTGTGGTATATTCAGAGAAATCTCCCTAAGGTATGTCGAAGACTTTCATGGCTGCTATTACTGGGTTGCTGTGAGTTTTCTGGGCTGTATGGGCATGTTTCAGTACCATTTTCTCCTGACATTTTGCCTGCATCTATGGCTGGCTTCCTCAGATCCATATATATATATACACACACACACCTGAACCCTCCCCCAATGCTTTCTTTCTCAGATAATTCCTTAGCTCATATGAATTGAATCAGTTAAATTTACTGATTCTAGGGTGGTCCAGTGGTCTAGTAGTATAGTGCAAATATGACATCTTGGAGCTTTGTTTCTCAACACTGAATCTTTTGCCTTTTTCCAAGGGGTCTTGCTCCTCAGAACAAGCCAGAGCTACAAAAGGTGATGGAAAGACGAAAAAGAGACCTAGTTTTCAAGCAGAAAGAAGAAGAGGCTCAGAAGAAGAAATCAGACTTGGAAATAGAGCTACTAAAACGACAACAAAAACTGGAACAGGTAAAGGGGAAATGAAAGTTATATTAGCAGACAAGCTTCCAGAGTGAAGGACTGCATTAGACCCCACAGAACAGCTGGAAGCTATTTTGAAATCTTAAAAGGAAGGTAATGAAAAGTTCACAGCATCTGATTGCTGGTTCCACATGTGTTTGAAAACAATTGGTAATAGCAGATTTTAAAATTATAGGGGCAAATACATTGAAGATGGTTTTGTCGATAACTAACTGGCAAGATGGTCAGGAAATGTGTTCCCCTTTTCAAGGTGACCCTGAAAAATGGGAAGAGAATGAGGGGGTCAGATAATTTCCCAGTTCTTCCTTTTTATGCCATTATCAAAGCTAAACCCTATACACCATCTCAAAGACTATATCTAGTTCTTTTCTCTGGTTATAATTTATAACCTGAGAAACATGATTCTTGTTTTCTTTGATTTACAAGTATCCCCTGGCTCTTATTTTTATTCTTTAAATAATCTATCTTGTTTTCAGCTTGAATTGGAAAAACAGAAGATCCAAGAAGAGCAAGAAAATGCACCTGAATTCGTCAAAGTGAAAGGCAACTTGAGGAGGACAGCCCAAGATTCGGAAGACGCTCAAACCACATAAAGGAGGAGCCTTGTTGACTTGAAGCCATTCCCTCATTTTTTGCCAGGGGGGGACTTCTGCAGAAAGCTTCACTCTTTTGCCTGAATTTGGGCAAAAAACACGGTTCTTTACAAGGTCAATTTCTGGAACCTCTGTG
Organism: Anolis carolinensis; assembly: GCF_035594765.1. Taxonomy (NCBI): domain Eukaryota; kingdom Metazoa; phylum Chordata; class Lepidosauria; order Squamata; family Anolidae; genus Anolis; species Anolis carolinensis. The sequence continues at coordinate 92,351,094 of NC_085845.1, read as the reverse complement.
TCCAAAAGGCTGCGCGGTCAATGAAACTCGCCAAGAATACTACAGAGATCAGTGGATGAACAAGCAACCTGTTGTCAATTGAAAGACATGTCCAAAGTACTTGACCCGGGAAACAATTTGAGTTGTTACATTGCTTGCTTGTTCCTTATCCCAGTTTAGTGGGCATCTCAGGCTAGTGTGTATAGACATTTTGTTGCTCCTACTTTGTGAAGTTCTGCTATGCAGAAAAACAAAGTTTTCTGAAACCACTTTTCTGTACATCCTGTGTGTGGAATGTCTGCTTCAAAAATGACCAGTTCTTTTCCCATTGTCAGACAGTAGTGTAGTTTCCTTTAGACTTGAAGTTTGTTTTATTTTGTCCAGTGCTAGTGTGTGGGCAATACTGACATTATCATGGATAATGATTAAAAAGTAGAAAAAAGCTTAATGTTTTCTATCATTAAGCAAGTAAAATATGTTAACAAGTCACCTCTGCCTGCATTTGTAGTGAAGTTCTGTTTCCTGGAACTCTCTCAAAAGAGCAGCTGGTTCCTCTCTTTTCCCATCCACCCCACACTGACATTATTAGGCATCCTCATTTAGCACATGATTCCTCTTGTGCAGTGTCACTAACAGTGTCTACATTGCCATTGACTTTTTCTCTGATTCTTTTTCTTGCTTTTTCCCTCAGTACCCAAATAATTACTCAACTAATTTTGTGTCTTTGGGCTGCCTGAGTTTGATTGTGTGCCTAGACATCAGCTTCTGATATCACACAACATACCACTTCACACAACGTTTCTGAGAAAATTGTTCAAAGAAGGAAATGTTTGAAAACCACCCAGTTTTGTGCTAAAACCGGAACACACGTATCTTTGGAACATACTCTTTGCTCTCCAGGTATTTTATTGCTCTGTTTAGTTCTGTGGTGAGCAGTTTGTCCTAGCCAACTTAGCCAGAGGTGAGAAATGATGGAAGTGGTGGGTCATTAACATCAGAAAGGCCACTAGTCTATACGCTGCTGTAGTGGGACTGATAAAAGAATGCCTGCCAATACCTGACTACAAGTAGGATATTCAAATTATGTTGCATTCCAGGGCTGGTCCATTTATATTTACTTGAAAGAAAGTTGCTCAGTTCTAGGTAAGCAAGTGTAGGATTGCAGTCACATTTGAGAATGCTTTTAGGGTTCTTCTGATCACTTTCTTTTATGAAGCTTCATTCTGGTTTCCTTTCTCATTAGGTGGAATAACATTGAACATGTATTGCCAGTAAAATAAAACTCGTAGTGCAAGCAGTATAGAGCAACATGTGGCCCTTCAAATGTTGTTGGGCTATTAAACCTAGGCAATAAAGTCATTGGTGAGAGATGGGAGGTGTAGTTGTCCAGCAAAACATAGAGCAGTGGTTCTTAACCTGTGGGTCGCCAGATGTTTTGGCCTTCAACTCCCATGAATCCTAACAGCTGGTAAACTGGCTGGGATTTCTGGGAATTGTAGGCCAAAATACCTGGGGGCCCACAGGATGAGAACTACTGACTTAGAGGGACATAAATTGCTCACCCTAGTGTCAGGTTTTTATTAGGCATGGCCTTAAGCCATAATTTGACCAATATTTGAGCCTGTCTACTTTTCCAGCTAGATTTCATAAATGTTTTAATTATATTTTAGTTGCATGATTTTTCAGAGGAATTCCCAGAGTAAATTATGGGTTAGTGACAACATCTGGGCATGGTCTTTAGATGGCTTTTTGTGGTTTTCACTCGAGCATGGGAGCAATCACATGCGTCTTCAGGGTGTCTTAGCTGCAGATGTATGTGCACACACACACACATATATAACTGGAAATAGAAGTAAACATAAATAATGGATGTATACTTCCTGTTCTAAATGTGATCATGATTGTTTCAACATTGATTTTAGTCTTCAAACAGGTGTGCAAACGGTTCCTTGCGCTTTTGTGAGTTTTTCTGGTATGCCAATGAATGAGTGACACTGGCGGCTATAATTCTGCAAATCCAACTTTTCATGAAGGCTCAGATATGCATACTTTGCAAAGGTTAATTACTAAATTCATCTTCCAACATTTCCAGCCAATATGGCCACTGGTGAAGATGGTTTAGAAGTTTTAGTCCCAAAAGTATTTTTTTCCAAGCTTCATATGTGGAGAAAAGTATTGATATGGATATAGGTTATAAAGTATCCCATTCAGTAGCTGCTTATATCAACGTGAGATAGGAATCAGGCCTATGATTTTGCTTCAGAAAGCTGAGCACCAATGTCATCAAAGCATAATGCTTGACAGTGTTTGTTGCCAGCACCAACTTGTATAAGTGATGTGTTTTATCATAGCTGGAGGCACAGTAAACTGAGGGGGACGAATCAATATTAGCTGTGGAAAGTAGCATTGACATGAAGAGCCTTCCTTTAGCATGATGCTTTGCACTTTGTCAGAAATCATGCAGCTCTTTTGAGAGTAAAAAGGCATTATAAATCCATGTCAATGATAAATATGTTTTGTTGTGATTTAATTTATTTCTAATTTAAATCCTGTCACAATGTATTTTATCAGTCACCACTTGAATTAATAATTCCCCATGCACTATTAGAAGAAGAAAAATAGGAAGACCACTGCTACTGTTGAGTTACTTGACCTCAATAAAGGCAAAATACAAGATCTCCACTTCAAAGATGCTAGGTTCCTTTTAGTAGCAGAATATTGCATCTTTTTTAAAGTGTCATTTCCCTTTATTTCCCTTCAAGAAAACTTTGAAAGAGGTTTCTAACTTAAAATAGCCCATAGTTCTATAGTGGTAATACAGTCAGGTTTGCCACTGCCACACCAAGCTGCACACAGCAGATGGGAGCACTCAGAAAAACATGCCTTGATGCTGTTAAATGTTTCCCTTCCTCTCCTACTAAATTTACCCTTACTTCCTTAGAAAATTGGCCTTTTAGATTCAAATTCCACAGCCAGTCTTTAATGAGCATTTTAATGTATTCACAACAAGTTGGTGTCAAAATATAAGTAGATTCTGAACCAAAGGCCTATGGACACAACGAAGAGCCCTTGGATTTTACCAAGTTGGGGATCAGACATTTACTTGGATCTACTGTTTAATTATTCTGTTCCATAAGTCATGTAGATGTGATCAACTGGCTCTTAAAGAAAGGACAGAAGAGTGGGAAAGGCCCTGCTTTATAGATATGTCAGTAGGTAATAGATTTGGGATGGAGTGGGAAGTAATATTACTATACTACTAATAGAACACAAACTTACTTTTAGTCCATTTAGGAAATCCTCTGGGCTTCTATTTGTGTAGAAGTTCAGAATTGTTTTGTGTTTATTGGTCAAAAAATGATGTTTAAAAATCAGGATTTGGCAGATACTCCAGAACTCTTTATTCACAGCAGTGGGGACTGATAACTCTCATGGCAAAGATTGTTTCACAGCCATACGAATTTTTTCTCCGTATGTTCCATCTGCGTAGTATTTTCAATTGAGCGGTCTTAATTTAAAACTGGTTGTCTGTTCTAAGTTAAGTCATGTTAAATCTTCTGCTATACGTTCATTTGTTTCTGAGTGTACATATATAAATATTCAAAAGGGAGCCTTAATGGGATTTGTTTTCATAATTTAATAATTTTTTGTATTTGCTCTTGCTTATTTGTTTTTAACAAAGTGTTACAAAAATGAGGGTGGAATTCTTAGAACCAAAGTTAATACTTAATAAAAAAAAATCTGCGAAATGCTTGGAATATGCAATGGTATGACTGTATGACCTTGAACTCTGCTGCATTTAATGTTCTCTTTGGTCATTAAATTTGAATTCTGTCTCTCTTCTTGGATTTTCAAGGTCACACTGGGTGATTACTTCCAAATTACATCCATGGTTGTGCACATGCAACGTATCATTGATTAACAGAATTAGTTGGCTAAAGGTCATTTCATTTTCTTGACTTTTGCTTTGCATTCATGTGTTTTGAACAAGATTTTTTTTATTCTCACAGTAGAGTCTTTAATAACATAAGAATAAATTGTACTGATCTATTCAGGCTTTTTTAAAATGGATACTGATGAATGTATCCCTGGAAACTACCATTTTAAACTCTTCTTTAAATTTGCCCCACATATTTAAATGGACCCTTTCAATTTTCAATAATTTTCAATAATCTGAATCATGGTTCATCTTTCAGGATTGGAGCCTAAGCACTGATGTTGCTGAATCTTCAGATTATATATTGGTCCAAGTGTTGCTGTGTTTGAAAATATTGGACACAATCTAGTCCAAGCTCAATGTGCTGAGGATTTTAAGAGAAACACACACACTTAATGTCTCCTCATGTGGATGCATGCAAAACAAGCATGCATCACATTGCCTTGATCTTACATGAGTTCAGTAAACATAATTCTTAATAAAGCCAATACCTTATTTTAAATAGGTTTTTGAGCTGCTGAACTGGTATTGTAAATGCTTAATTTATTTAGACCATTTTCAGTGTTTCAGATTTCAAAGGTGATCTTAAGTGGCAATGCCATAGGTACTTTGGTGGCCACGGGGCTCTTCCTGACCAATTATCTATTTGAAAGAATGTATATTAGGCAGTTCTGCATGCTGCAAATAGGAGTGTTGTCCTCTAGCCATGCTCTATTATCATTTTCTTAGATTGCCTTTGGAAACTAAGATAGTGTAGGGTGATAATTGCTTTGTTTTGCACTGAATCCAGAAACCTTGTGTGCATTATAGAAATAAATAAACCTGATAAGCAGGGAAAGTAAATGTTGGTGTGAAAATGGGTGGGTGGCAGAAGACAGGTCTATGAGTAAACCATGTGCTGGGATGCATTGCTTTGAAACATGACACTTGTTGGCCTATTCACATACCAGGATCTCATTTGATGGCTGCATTTCTCAATGCTGATGGGTTGAAATGGGTGGTGAGTGAAGAGGAACTAGTCCTTCTTTTCATATTGAAATTCTTTCTCAATGTGTCAGCAGTCTGTTTTTCCTATCTTTGCGTGTGTCTCAAAGTTATCTCAGCTGTTGTCACATCTTGAGGCATTGAATTCTCTGAGAGTGCCAAAAGGAAACATGGGATTAGATACACAAACAACATAATTGAATTATGGAGCCTCGGAGCTGGTTGAGGTGGTAGTGGCCTCAGTCACCTGCTCAAACTACTTCTCGAAGTAAGTGTCTAGCAAAACAGTTTTAGATTATAGTATTAGATTGACAAGCACAAGCTGAAGACTATTTTTCTCCCAAATTTGGTTTTAAAACAGGGATTCTTATTCGAGAGCACAATCATAAATTAGCTGGCAGATACATAAACATGTTCAAATGTATGTATTTGCAAATGTTAGGAGTAAAAGCATGCATTTTTGTTTCATTTTTAATATGTAATTTATAATGAGAGTGCTATCAAGATTGGGAAGAGTTGGATATAAATTATGTAATTAATTTCCTGCCCTTATCTATCTAGCCACCATATTTCTTTCAATATTTCTCAGAAGCTAACTTTGATCAAAGTTTAATTTTTGTACTGTGAAGCCCTGTCTTATCTGTCCAGTAGAAACCTAAGGATGTGTACAGAAAGATATATCACTAAGCTGAAAAGCACTGCAGAAGGAAAATATCCATTAGCTTTCCTTTCCTCGGTGTTTGTTTGTTTGTTTAGCACATTGCATTTAGTGCTGGCAAGAAGATTACAATTCTTGACAGTGGTCATTCAATACTGCATAGGGATTTAGAAGAAAAGGGAAGAGGGTCAATTAGTACTTAGAAAACAGTACGCTGCCCTCTTTGAAAGTCTACTTTTTCTGTAAGTAAAAATTACCCTCCAAAAAGGAGAATAAGGGAAATTAGGAATTGAAGTTCTCAAGTTACTTTAATATTTCAGTACTGTAATAATGTAATTCACTGCAACCTCTGAAGGGAACAGTAGATCAGCTTTTAGAAGGGGCTTGCATAAAGATATATGTCACTGGCAATATTTGTTACCCTTGTAAGATGCCAAGAGGATGACAGTAAAATAGTAGAACCCTTGCATTAACTATTCAAGTGCACACTCTTCGAGAAGAAGGTTTTCATTTTAAAAGAAGCCCAAGGTTCTGCTCATCCAGTAGACTATGGTAACCTCAAACATCCTTAGTCTTCTAGTATAAGTTAATATACCTTAAGCCGAAAGCACAGGTTGTAATCATCAGTCATCCAACTCCCAGAATCCTTTCCAATAGATTTTATTGATGGGGCTGATAGAACTGGTGGTACAACAGTATCTGGAGTGCTGAATAAATCACATCACAGAAGTCAAGAAGTGAATATCTTGGAGGGCTGGAAGTTTGCCAATCACATGTTTCTAGGAATATGTGTTTAACTAGGAAGCAACTTTAATGATTGAGAATCCAGGTTTCCTCATGTGAACTTTTATTTTTTGGTATACAGGCAGTCCACGTGTTACAAACATACGACTTACAAACAACTCACAGTTAAGAACAGGGGTGAAACAACAGGAAGTGAAAGAAAGCTACCCCTCAGATAGGGAAATTCACTCCTGGAAGAGTTATCATGGAGGAAAGGTATCTTCACTGAAACTTTATTACTGATCATTTCCACAACAAGGAAAAATCTTCACAATCCAATTATCACAGAGACAGAAAGTGAGGTGAAATCTTCTAAATGGGCACAGACAGCAAAATAAACAACAAAGCAATGGTATTTGGCTGGACTTACACTTAAAAATTTACCTGTTCCAACTTACATACAAATTCAACTTAAGAACAAACCTACAGACCTATTTTGTTCATATCTTGGGGACTGTCTATATTTTTTGCAAAGAATTGAAAACCATGATAATAAATAGTCTTCAAAGTATGATTGTTTAGTGCGTCCAATGACTAATCTTGATAATTTAGATTATTCTAAATTAGCTCACACTTCCCCCAAAAGACTGGATTTTAGAAATTTTCTGCTATGTGATGAATTGGAATATTCTGTAGCACTAACCTACCTCCTATTTTTTAAAATGCATTAGACATCTACAGCTCACAGCTCTCCCCAACCACTATGTTCTTTGGTCATACTGATTAGATAATTATGGATAAGTAAGCCCCTCTGAACTCAGGCTTAGTGGTAAGTATGTGGTAGAAGTGCAGGATTCGACTGAAAAATGAATCTAAACAGGCTGACTTGGGGATGATTTTTTTTTGTCAAAAACCATTAGGCCTATGTATGTTTTCTCTCTTTCCCTTAATAGAGAAAATCCCATTAGCATGGTTATGCTGTCGGGAATGATGTAAGCCAGTGTTGCAATGTTGTACTTGCAGTTGTACTTCTCAGGTTGGTTCCAGATGATGTTGCTTGGGGATAGTTGCTCCTCAAAAAAGATGCTGTTATATGGCATTCCACAAGATGCCATTCTATCCCTAATACTTTTTAACATTTACATGGGAGCGATCATTTGGAGGCATGAGGTGGAGTACTATCAGTATGTTGATGACACCCAAATATCTTTCTCTATGCCTTCAAAAACAGCCCTAGCTAAGGATAATGTGTTTCCACTGGTCAATGCCTGGAGGAGGTAATGAGCTGGATGAAGAAAAACAAATTGAAACTGAAACCAGACAAGACAGAGGTGCTTGCCATTAAATGTCCTAATCCGGGTTTGGAGATGTGACAACCAGTTCTGGATAGTTACACTCTATTTGAAAGACTGTGATCATGTTTTGCAGTTCTGGATATGTCTCTCCAAATATCAGCTCAGATAGATACAATACAAACCCTAGTCTTACAGAGTGTTAGGGTGCATCTACACCAGAACGTATACAATGTCTTTAGCTTTCTTTGCCAAATAGTGCTATGTGGTTGGATGCCACACCAAACCACAACTCCTATGATTCTATAGCATTGAACCATGACAGTTAAAGCTTTGTCAAACTGCATTAATTCTGCACTGTAGATGCACCCTTAGTCCAACACTAATATGCCAATTTAATTTCACTTGCACTTCCCTCCAAGTAGGTCTTGTGGCTTCACTCTAAACAAGAAAAGTCTTGATGATGATGATAAATGGTGATAATGACTACAATAATAATAAATAGTACCTTCCTAGGCTGTTGCTCTAAAGATAAAATCTTTAATTTTAACATATAATCATCCACCCATTCTTCTATTGGGACCCTTCCTTTATTTTTTTTTGAAGACACACAGGCTTTGTAATGTACAAATGTTGTCATTCATGAACTAATATTAGTCTCGGTTCAATTTGGCGAAGATCTTTCTTTGACATTAGCTCATTTTATTCCAGATTTTAAAGGTCTCCAATTTCAAACACACATCAGTCTGATAATAAACACCAATGGCACTCTCGTGATGAGTCAGGATGCATATGATCAAGATGCTCAAAACTGCCTATGGGCAATTAGCTTCCTGTTCTTTTACTAAATTAAAGTTTTAATTACAAAACAGAGATTAGCTCAATTTAAATAAATTTAAAGAGATTGCCAAGCCTCCTACAGATTATACTGTCAGGATTCAGTTTACTTTCCTAAATGAAGTGTGATTCGGGGGGGGGGGGGGGGGAGGGCTGAGTCTGAGTGAGAGAGGATCTACCCTAGCAAACCTTTTGTATCGTTATCCCAGTACCCCTATGCATAAGGGATATATTGAGCATGGTGATCAGATGATGATATAAACACGTACCACGTGCCACATACCAATAAAGCCTTCTCACGGACCACACTGAGAATTTCGGGGGGGGGGGTGAAGTCCCTCAAGCCCCCCCCCCCCCCCCGGCTACATGTCTGGGTTAAACCCAGTGCCAGACTGAGGACAAACAAAGCCCTGTGCTAGTTAACTCATGAGGCCCCTTACTTGGCCCTGAAGGAGATAAGCCCGGTAGGCTTACACCACCTACTTTGTCACACACTCCCGTAGACTATCAACATTATAATTATATCTGGAATCGTTCCAAAACGAAATACCTTCAGATGTAAAATTGCACCACATAAGCAAAATCCATGGTAAAAAAAAATTGGCAGGAAGATGGATCCCCCTGGCCAATGGGATCCTGTGCTTAAGCACACCTAAGTACAACGAGAAATACAACACTGATTAAGCCATAGACATATGGATTACTGAAGGAGGCAAACAAGTAGAAACAGAGAAGGGTTGCCATTTCATCACATTGGTCCTTAGCTAGGATCGCTAAGAAAGGAAGGTCATGTGTTGTGTATATGTGCATGCACACACTTACCAGCCTGTCTTTTATGTTCTGTCCTTGCCCACATGCATACAGCAACAATAGTGGAATATCTAAGTGATCTATTATTGCTTGCACCCAGGGTAGACCAGTCCATCAGCCCTCCCAATCACTGTCATAGCACAGGAGGGCTGATGGGTTGGCCTGTAATTGAAAAGAAAATCTTAAAATAAAAAAATCCTGGCAACTTTCATCCTGAATGCCATAAAAAGCCCAACATTCTCTGAAGCTGAGAGTGTGTGACTTGCCTAAGGTGCTTAAATTGAAAAAAAAAATCCTAAAACTCAGTGGATGACTAAATCCTTCTGAAACTTGGAAGGAATTATGTCCTGCATACATTGTCTCATTGCCCAGAAATCCAAGGGAATACTTGTTGCAGTTTTTTTTAAAAAACAAGGTATAGTAGAGTTCTGGTTATCTGAGTTAAACGGGCAGGCCGCGTCTCGGATAGCTGGATCTGTTGGATAATAGGGGGGTCCGGCCCAGCGCCTTTACTGAAGGGAAGGGGAAAGCCTTCCCTTTAGTAAAGGCCTGACGAGGGCTCGCCCCTTGGGAAGCACCCCGGGAGCATTGCTAGGCAGCAGCGATCGCAAGGTGCTTCCTCCTCCCTTTCCCTCTTCTCTCAAACTTGAGAGAAGAGGGAGAGGGAGGGATGCCCCGGAGGCGTCTTGGATAATACAGAGCCTTGGTTAACCAGAGCTCGGTTAACTGGGGCTCTACTGTATTTGTAATTTTAAAAAAAATCCCAAAAAATCAGTGGATAAGCGAAACGTTCTGAAACATAGGAGGATTACAGTTGTAAGTGTGTCCTACAAGTGTCCCAGGTATCATCCTGATAGCCGTAAACATGACAGAGAAACTAGTCTCTAAAGTTCCCCAGTTGTTGCCAATGGAACAAAACTAACAAAACAATAACAGAACTTTGAAAATTCAGATTTGAAACAAAACCCACCCACCCTCAAATTTGTTCAAAATTTTTCAAAATGAAATTTAAAACAGATTTCTGCTGTTTCGCACACCCCTATGGTCTACCTTGATCTGGTTGTATTTCCACACAGTCTTTTTAGAAAGCAGTTTTACCACTTAGAGTGTGGAAGTCTACAGATTTTTATACCTAAATGCAAGTATTTTAGCTTTATATGTACACATGAGGTTTTTGGATGAGACACTCATTTGTGCCCTTTAGTTATGGCTAGGAACCCATACTCTGGAAAGGTGCCTTACATCTAAGGAATTCGCCTTGTTTTTGCCTATTTATTGTATATACTTGTGCAAAACTTAACTTGATATATAAGTCATGGGGCCAAAATTATTGATTTTGCTATGACCCATAAATTGATCATCCCGCAGAGGCAAAAAAACACAAGTGTTAATTCAAGAGGCTAACTGATCTGGCCCTGGCACTTCCCACCCAGGGAAAGCTAGAAGTGGGACTGCAGCAGAAAGATTAGAGGGAATTGGTGCTGCTTTTAGCTTCTCTCAGAATGAACTAAGCTTCTGCTTTTCACCATTCTACTTCGAGAAAGGGAATAAGTAACAGTTATGGTACCATGCTTACATTGACCTAAGTTTTGAGAGGAATTTTTGGCTAAAATATCTAAACTTAAACATGAGAATATACAGTAATTACGGTATATTAATGTTTGAGCAAGGTAGTCTTTATGCAAGTGTTTGACCTAAATAACATGTGAAAGTTTAGCCCTTGAATTCATTTGTCTTGGACTACACGGATTGCTGTTGCAACAACATATCTTGCAGTTACTTTGTTTGGTTTTCTTGGGTTTTAACAGGGAAAGGGATTTGAAGTATCACATGGATGTTGGACTAGATTGCCATTTGAATTCATTTTCAACTCTGTGATTTTGGACTTCATCCCACGGGATAAGTAAACTGTTTTGGGATCGTTGATTTTCCCATAAGCTTTGCACTGTGAGTTGCTGTTTCTTAAATGTGTAGAAACATTGATTTTACTGCATTGGATAAAGTCCAATTATGTCTTTGTCTTTTATTTAATGATGTATGCGTAGTTGGTTTTGAATATGCTTACTTTAAAATCATGTAATTTGGAGACCCCTTTGGATCAAAAGGCAGGATTATTTAACAAAATGTTGTAATAAATTAACCAATGCAAAAGTACCAAGTCATATTATTAACTTTTCTGAAACTACTTTTATATAAATTGTCTGATAACCACTGACTATTGCAAAAAATAATTTGTTGAAAAATGCCTTAAACCCCCTTGGCTAGCTTGTAGTTAGTTCAGGCAGATATGAAAGAGACACTAGAAGAAATCACAAGAATCAGAAAGCTGTAGTAGGCAGCAGTTGAAACCTCAAAGTGGGGGTATTCCTTTCTAAATACATGAAATGCCATGATGCTTGGGAGAAAAAAAAACTTAATGCCTACGAGCAAAGCATGACCTTCAAATGGATACTCTGGAGGATGAAACCACAACTGTAGCTCAGAAGAGAGAGATGATGGAACATCAGGTCTTTACATCGCTCCTGCCAGAGGGACGCAATCTCGGGAAGAGATTGCAAGCGATATTTTGGATGCGGCTCAAGCAATTGCATTTCTTCTCCCATAGTAAATTATTTTGATAGCAGTTTTGTTCTGGATGGTTTCTCTTAGCTGTTGTTTATATGCTGACCTTTTCAGTAAAGAAAAAAAAATCTGTATCTTTTGTTTTAAAAAGCTTGCCTTAACTGTTTGACAATGTGACTTTCATTACATTTTCTAAGGCACGTGAGCAGTTGGATCCTCTAATGGTGTGACAAGGGTCATGTCTTACGTTTCATACAAATGTCTTACTGAATACAAATGCATAACATCTCAATATCGGGCTCCCTTAGGCTTAGGATTCAGCTTGCTGAGTTTATGTATCTTGGGTTGTTGTATGTTTTCCAGGCTATATGGCCATGTTCCAGAAGTATTCTCTTCTGACGTTTCACCCACATGTATAGCAGGCATCCTCAGAGGTTGTGAGGTATGGAGAAACTAAGAAAGGAATGTTTATGTATCTGTGGAAAGTCCAGAGTGAGAGAAGAACTCTTGTCAGTTGGAGGCCAGTGTGAATGTTGTAATTAATCACTTTAATTAGCATTGAATAGATTCATCTCCTGGCTCCTTCCTGCCTGGAGGCAGCCTTTGTTCAGAGTCATTAGCTGTCCCTGATTGATTCATGTCTGGAACTTCTCTGTTTTCAGAGTGTTGCTTCTTATTTACTGTTCTGATTTTTGAGTTTTTTTAAATACTAATAGCCAAATTTTGTTCATTTTCATGGTTTCCTCCTTTCTGTTGAAGTTGTTCACATGCTTGTGGATTTCAATGGCTTCTCTGTGTAGTCTGACATGATAGTTGTTGGAGTGGTTGGGAATTTCTGTGTTCTCAAATAATATACTGTGTCCAGGTTGGTTCATCAAGTACTCTGCTATGGCTGATTTCTCTGGTTGAGTTAGTCTGCAGTGCTTTTCATGTTCTTTGATTCGTGTTTGGGCAGTGCTGCGTTTGGTGGTCCCAACATTGATCAACATGCAGATCTGGATGTGTAAAAGCCCTTTCCAGCTGCAAAATACAAGTCTGAGTTTCCAAACTTTCTTGACTGAGTCAGACTAAAACCACTCTGGATGTAACGCCACAGAAATCAGCGACTACTCACAAGTATGGTGTTTGAGGAATCCAGTCTCTCTTAATTCATATCCAAACTGACATTTATGTACCAGTTCTGCAGTTGCCTTTTCTGCCTTTAGGGAAATTAAAGAGATCAACGCATCCAGAGTTCAAAGAATGCGTATCACCCTGGGAAAACCATTTTGGTGATTTGAACATCCAGAACAGAGCCCACAGTACAAAAACATATTTCTACTAAAATGTTAGCAGTTTCATAGTCTTAAAACCAAATTAACAGAACTAATTCAACCAAGAATGTTTGTTCCAGTTCTGTAGTTCCTTGTGTGAAATTTTGAGGGCTCGCAGGTCTGAAAAGTTTCCCTGAGTGAGTATGAACCCTCTGACATGTCCCAGAAACCTACCTGTAATGCATAGTCTTCAAACTTTTCAAGCAGAGAGCCTGTTCATAGTCTCTCCGACTGTTTGAGGGTGGACTATAGTTTGGAAAAAAAACCTCGAATGAATTCCTATGCACGCTGCACATTATTTATAGTTCAAAAATATGGAAGAATAATACCATATTTAAAAGGAAGAACAATTTTAACCAACATAAACCTACCAGTATTTCAGTGGGAAGTGTGGGCCTGCTTTTGGATGGTGAGATAGTCAAGTTAATTAGAATTGTTGTTGTGTGCCTTCTCAGGGTGACCCTAATTCTAAAATTTAGGGCAGGGGTCGGGTAAATGACCATGGAGGGTTGCATCTAGCCCACAGGCCTTAGTTTTGGGACCCCTGGTATAGAAGCTTTGTGGAAGATAGTTAGCTGCTCCTCATCTGTTTCCATTTCTTACCATTCCCTGAAAGTCTTTACACTCATAAGGTAAAGGTTTCCCCTGACGTTAAGTCCAGTCATGTCTGACTCTGGGGGTTGGTGTTCATCTCCATTTCTAAGCCGAAGAGCTGCCGTTGTCCATAGACACCTCCAAGGTCATGTGGCCAGCATGACTGCATGGAGCGCTGTTACCTTCCTGCCAGAGCGGTACCTATTGATCTACTCACATTTGCATGTTTTCGAACTGTTAGGTTGGCAGAAAGCTGGAGCTAACAGCGGGCACTCACTCTGCTCCGGGGATTTGAACCTGGGACCTTTCAGTCTGCAAGTTCAGCAGCTCAGTGCTTTAACACACTTCAACACCGGGGCTCCTATCTTTAAATGCATAGCTTTTATTAAAGATTTGGATAATTTGGGGTCATTCCTTGTAGTGCTGCCTGACTTTTCTTCACTCCACCTTAAAGAAGAGACAGCACTGCTGCCTCAATTCTAGGCAAGGAAAAATGCAGCCCTGAATCTATCAGGGTCCTCTGGTGGCACAGTGTGTTAAAGCATTGAGCTGCTGAACTTGTGGACCAAAAGGTTGCAGGTTCGAGTCCAGGGAGCGGAATGAGCGTCTGCTGTTAACCCCAGCTTCTGCCAACCTAGCAGTTCGAAAACATGCAAATGTGAGTAGATCAATAGGCGGGAAGGTAACGGCGTTCCATGCAGTCATGCTGGCCACATGACCATGGAGGTGTCTATGGACAACGCCAGCTCTTTTGCTTAGAAATAGAGATGAGCACCAACCCCTAGAGTCGGACACGACTGGACTTAACGTCAGGGGAAACCTTTATCTCTAGCTCAAACCTATGACAAGACCAAGAAACTACTTTAACAAAGACTAAACAAATAAATAATGCTCCTTAAAATCCCCCTTCTTTTCATGCTTTGTGGGCCAAGTAAAGAACTTTTGGCTGATGATTCAATTTTATTATTTTGAGAATCTACCTTGGGAGAAGGAAACAGTTTGGATACCAAATAAACTGTAATACAAATAGCATATTTTGGGCCATGAAATCTACCATTTGAGATGTGGAATTTCTATAGGGAGATCAAACCTTTTTTTAATGAGCTTTAAGTCACCACATATTGTCTAGCAGTGGCTAGAGACATGATTACTCTCCAAGTGATGCATAATAAGGGGTGCTTCTGAATCTCCTAAATCAGAAACATAATTCATCTTAAATTACCTGACAATGCTCTTCTTACATCTAGCCTGCTGTGATAATCTGAAAACGTGTGTGGGAGTGTGAGAGAGAAAGGGTCCTAATTGGCAGGGATGGCAAACCGTAGTTACTGAGATAAAAGATGAACTGGAGGACACAACTTCCTCAGGTTTACATCATCAGAGCTGCCAAGTTGCATTATGTTTCAGCGGATCTCAATTCCCTCCAACCCCCTGCTGTCCGACTCCCCATTGCCTATTGCTGAAGACATGCCTTCAACACTATGTGCTAAAGATATCCAAGGCCCACGTAGTAGCTCGCATTGGCTATAAAAAGTGCCTGGTGCTGCATTTTGCAAGATTATAGCTTGTGTGTGGAATATGTTAAGATAGATAGGATGTATTAGATAGGAAGGAGTAGGAGGAGATGGAAAACATACAAATATTAGAAATCTCCCACCCAAAGAGATGTGAATTAAGCAAGATGAAACTATGGATTCCATTTACCTCTAAAAAGGGTCTGTCACTCCTTTACTACATCCATCCTGCATTTGTCAGTTCTAAATGTTTTGCTCAGTAGGAGAGCTGAAACTTGTCATATCTGTATCGGCTCCAGCATTTTTCTAGTTTCCCAGATGGACTTTTCATGGCTGCTGGTAAAGGATTGTAAAAAGAAAAAAATGGGAGGAGAATTTAGTCCTACCGTGTTTTCCCGAAAATAAGACAGTGTCTTATATTAATTTTTGCTCCCAAAGATGCTCTAGGTCTTATTTTCAGGGGATGTCTTATTTTTCCATGAAGAAGAATTCACATTTATTGTTGAACAAAAAAATGAACATTATATACTGTACAGTAGCTGTCATCGCAAACCAGCATAACCAGACAAATCCTATCAAGAATTTCTTGTTACTACCATTATTTCCATGTACTATGCTACGTACATTTACCGATCCTGCATGCTCTGGTGTTCTGTTCGTTGGGCATGCTTCCAAACAAAAACTTTGCTAGGTCTTACTTTCGGGGGAGGCCTTATATTTAGCTATTCAGCAAAACCTCTACTAGGTCTTATTTTCTGGGGATGTCTTATTTTAGGGGAAACAGGGCAGTTCAATTGTGTTTGGGTTGTTGTATGTTTTCCGGGCTGTATGGCCATGTTCTAGAAGTATTCTCTCCTGACGTTTCTGGAACATGGCCATACAGCTCGGAAAACATACAACAACCCTGTGATCCTGGCCATGAAAAAGCCTTCAACAACACATTCAATTGTGTTTGTCTGTTACACCTCCACTGTGATCCATCTGTAATGGATTGTGATAAATGTCAATATAAATAATACCAAACTGATCTGAATAGGACAAACCCATTATTGCAATGTGATGATATCAGAAAATGCTAAAGAAAGCATAAATGCAATAGAACTAGATAACTAAATCCACATCGTTGATCCTTATATGCTCCAAGGGGCCACAGCAGCTCAACTTAGGTCGGTAAAGAAATACAGGGGCCGAGGGTATCTTTTCACCATGCTAGATGAATCGCAACTGGCAATCTCATCTATCATGGAAGCTGGAGGGTAGCAATGCTGGTGTACATTAAATCCCTAGCCATTATGGTAGGTATGCTGGCTGGGGGATTTTGGATGTTGTTATCCAGAAATGCATTTTTTCACAGCTCTGCCATCATCTCACATGTTGTGTTTGCTTACCCTGTTGCATCTTATTCATTAAATATGTTTATCTACCATTCCATCAGAAATAGAAATTATAAGCAGAATGTTGAGTAAAGCACGATGAAACCACAAGTGAGATGAAAACATGAAAATAAAAGGTAGCACTGAACTGCTTGGTGCCCTCCCAACTGATTCGACATTCTTCAATTCTTCTCAAACTCTAACACTGTCCAAAACACACCCACGTTTATAGAAAAAGGGTGGGAAACTCTTTGTTGTCTGTATGTTGATGAACTCCTCCTCTCAATATGCTTGACTATTTGCCAGGACTAGAAAAAAATGGAGTTCAACAGTAATTTGTGGACCACAGGTTCCCTATCTCAGTTAAACAACATTTCCAGAGAGTCATTTCTAAAGCTAACTTCTGCACAGTATTCTTATGATCAAACTTCCGTGTTCCACTAAATTGTCCTTGGCGGTAAAGCTGTGGACTTGACTACATGGATAAAAAAAACCTGTATTCACCTTGAATCTGGTGTGGGCAGTCTACACAACACAACAGTGACTTCCAGTAAGTTTTCTGAGTTGTTTTCCTCTTAACCCAACTTTGCTTCACTTTAATCAAATCCATGGAGCTTTGTAGCTATCCTGAGAGCTGGATTTGGTCTATTTGTCCCAATGCACTGTCCAGTTGCACACCATCCCCATTGCCCTTTCCCTGAGCTGATCAGTGCAGGAAAAGGGATGGATCATCCCCATGTCATTGCCACTACTCCTTGTCAGCTATGAAGTGTCCAACCCATGGGTTGTTTAATCTGCTTAGGTCACAATGGGGTGCCCACATAATAAGAAAAGAAGGGTGTTTCTCTATTTCCTTCTTGCTGATTGCATGGATCACATCATGATGATCTCAACAGATGTGACAGGCACTTGCAAAAAGCTTTGTAGCTGACACAGAGAATAATAACAATAATAATAAAATTTTATTTCTACCCAGCCAAAAGGGATTCGGGGTGGCTTACAAGCACTCGTAATGTTACAATACATACAGTGCAATAAATACAGATACATCAATATCAAAGAAAAATATAATTTTCATCAATACATAAAACAATACCACAATAAAAATCAATCAACCCTAAAATGGACATCGATAAAACATTATGGTAATTATAGACATAAAATAAATAACAACCAACCAGTCAAACAAAGTGATTTCAGTGAAAACTAATTTAAACCTTTTGGGCTCTATACCTATTGGAAAGCTTGGTTAAGGAGCCAAGTTTTTAGGATGGACTGAAAACATTGGAGGGTGTGGGCTAGCCTAATTTTCCCCAAGAGGACATTCCAGAGCTGGGGGGCCACCACCGAGAAGGCCCTCTCGCTCATCCCACCAACTGTACTTGTGAAGGCAGTGTGTTAGGGATTCCACTTCTTTAGAAGAGGACGGGGAGCAGGAAAGTGTTTATGAATCTGAGGGTGAGTTGGAATTGGAGGAGGAGACTTTGCAAGTACCCTCATTTCAGGAGAGGTGAAAGGAAACAGAGCAGAGGTGTCGTTCAGCTAGATTAGCTGCCAGAAATGCAGCTGAGTAGGAACTACCCTAGCAGCTGTGAAGGAACTCAGAGCTATAAAACAGAAGCAGATGCAGCCAGCTCCTGCTGGTAACAAACTGACTCTAATGCCTTTGCTCCCCTGGTGCCTGCTTCAAGTCTGCATCTGGATTTAGTGTTGTTTCTTTGTCTGAAGTAAGACTGCTATTTAATTTAGGAGTTTATCAGTTGCCCTATAATTTCCTTGCTTCTTTTTGCATTATTCCACTGAATGTCCTGTACTTTATGTTTTGCTGAAGTAAAGCAGTTTTCATTTACTTACCACAGTGTTTTAAGGCTGTTCTTGAAAGACGAAACAGGACACAGTGGGACCGAGAGGAGGGCCTCCCTGGTGGACCTCAGAGTCTGAACTAGTTCATATAAAGATATGCAGTTGCGAAGATAGGCTGGACCTGAACTGTATAGGACTGGGAACTTGTCGGCAGCCAGTGGAGCTGTTTCAAGTGAGAAGTGACAAGGGCCAGCTTTAGCACAGCAGATTAATAACCAGCTGCAGCTGCAGTAAAGCTTGCCAACCAAAAGGTTGACAGTTTGAAGCCAGGTCAGGGTGAGCTCCTGACCTTCAACCCAGCTCCCCGCCCACCTAGCGGGTCAAAAACAACAATGTGAGTAGATAAATAGGAACCGCATTAAAGCGGGAAGGTATTTTAGGCATGGTGTTTCAATCAGAAAAAGGAGGGAAAAGTTTACAAACAAAGAAAGCTCTTTAGCAAGGAGATAGAGCAACAGCACCCCCTTGTGGCCGGCCTCCAAAGATGCCGAAAGATGGGGAAAGGTCTATGTAATACCTCTATCTGTTGTCTGTCTTGTCATTGTATAATCAGCATTGAATGTTTGCCGTATATGTGTTCTGTGATCTGCCCTGGGACTCCTTCGGGGTGAGAAGGGCGGAATATAAATACTGTAAATCAAATAAATAAATAAATTGTCTGGACACATAATCTCGTTATGTGATCCAGGCAGTTCTGGACATCAGTATCCTGGATCAATGGTTCTCCAACTGTGCTCCGTGGAGCCCTGTGGGTTCTGCAAAGCAAACTGAGGGGCTCTGTGCTTCCTTCTTCCTCCCCCCTCATCCTCCTTCTCCTCCTACTTCAAAAGGACGCAGAAGCAGGGAAGGAGGCACTTAGTTGGCTGGTTGCTCCCCCTCCACTCATCACTTCCCTTGTGCACATGCATGGTGATGGCAGGAAGCTCTTTTCTGTGAGCAGAAAAGGAGGGGAGGGGTGGTTAGAAGATATGCATGTGTGCCAAGCATGGAGTTGGATTCTAACACTGCCCAGTTGCTCAATTCTTGTTTAATTTCCCTGTTCGGGCACGTACGGGTTCTGTGGTGCTCCGATGGATGTTGTGGTGAGCAGGCCGAAGTGAAAGGGTGCGCAGGTGCCATATGATCCCTCCACATGGGCCTTTCCCCCACCCACATTTTCTCCACACCCAGGAGA
Source organism: Anolis carolinensis (assembly GCF_035594765.1). Classification (NCBI taxonomy): domain Eukaryota; kingdom Metazoa; phylum Chordata; class Lepidosauria; order Squamata; family Anolidae; genus Anolis; species Anolis carolinensis. Next base: position 92,331,481 of record NC_085845.1, on the reverse strand, counting down.
AGACTGAGGGGGTCTGGGGGCACAAGCCGAAGGTTAGTGAAGGAAGGAGGGCAGGAGGCAGATTGTTCAGTTGGGGCCCCTTTCCTTTCCTCTTCTCAGCCCATCCCATCTTTCAGTTGTCATCTAGGCATTTGCCTGACAAGTTCCACCACTCCTTATGTAAAAGAAAAGCTCCATCCTGCAAACCTATATCCCCTTCCCTCCCTCTCCTTCCTTTCCTTCCTTTCCTTTTTCTTCCCTTTCTTTCCTCCCTCCCCTTCAGTGGTGAAGGAAGAAAGCACTCCCTCCTGATGACAACTCCTACTTGGCGCCTCTCCAGCCACCACCATGAAGCTTTTTAAAATATTGTTTCCTTTACATACAATATATAATGTATATAATACACCATATAAACATTTCTCAAGTATTATGTGTGTATATACAGTAGAGTCTCACTTATCCAAGCCTCTGGATAATCCAAGCCATTTTTGTAGTCAATGTTTTCAATATATCGTGATATTTTGGTGGTAAAGTCGTAAATACAGTAATTACAACATAACATTACTGCGTATTGAACTGCTTTTTCTGTCAAATTTGTTGTAAAACATGAAGTTTTGGTGCTTAATTTGTAAAATCATAACCTAATTTAATGTTTAATAGGCTTTTCCTTAATCCCTCATTATCCAAGATATTCGCTTATCCAAGCTTCTGCTGGCCCGTTTAGCTTAGACAAGTGTCAAAGACAGAACGCCACCAGATAAAATTCAACACAGTTTATTAAGGATACAGAACCAAAAACGCCCGTAAAAAACTAAGGGCTAGGCAAACACTCGCCTTCAATATGAAAAGACACAAAAAAAACGGTTCAAAAGATTAACCGGATTAAACAGGAGTTTAATCCGGGTTAAACCAAAAATGCTTACTTCAGCCTGGCACTTTAAACAAACAAAAGCTGGTAAACAAAGATTCAATGAAACGTAAATAACTGGCAGCAGATTCCTCTCTGCTACTCAGCAGCTGTGGTTGAATAACTAAGTTGTTACTCCTCCGTGCAGCAAGCGAACTCCGGGTCCAAACACATCAATCAGGGCAGCAGCGGTCAGCGGGGTCCCAATCCGGTCCAAGGTCGAAAGCCAGGTACAGATGTCTTTAGTTCACCAGTTCCACCGATAGCCACAGAAAGGGTAGTCCGAGGTCGTAGTCAGTCAGTCAGTCCAGCGTCAATCCAGAGTAGGCAATTAATGTCCGTCAAAAAGACGACGGAGGTCCAAGCAATTAAGATTAAACACAAGTTGCACAGGAAAAGCCCACACAGTTCCTCCCGCCGTCTATGCCCAGTGTCCTTGGTAACTTACGTATTCAGCAAACGAATCACACCCGTCTTCAGGAAGTTCCCAACAAGAGCCCAAGCGTTCGTCCAGATTACCTTGCCCAACGCAATTAGCCCTGGATTCTAAACCCCATTTTATGCCAGTTTACAACTCCTCATCGCTGTCAGCTGTTACCCTAATTCCAGGTGCCTCATCATCATCCTCCTCATCAGAGCTAAAACACCTTTGACTACGCCCCACAGCATCCCCAGCTGTGGATCCCGTTCCATCCCTCCAGCTCGTCCACGGGTCTAATCCTGAAACCCCCCAGTCGCCTCCCACACTATTATTGCCGGTGGCACCCAAATCCTCCCTCACACGAGTCCATTCCATGTCATCCTCCTCTGAGCTAACCATCTCTTCCTCCATTCCCTCGGTAAAACCCTCAAAGGAGTCTTCGTCAGTTGGTTCTGCAAATAAGTCCCGCAGCCGTTTCCTTTCTCGCTCCTCAAGAGAGTCTGACTCCCGAGGAGTCTTACGACCACGTCTCCCAGTATCGGAGCCAGAAGGCTCAACCATAACAACAAGTGAGATTCTACTATATATGTATATATATATACACACACACACACACACATTATATATAATATATAATATAATATGTAAACATTTCTTGGGGCTCCACGAAAAAATGTTTGCCTCAAGAAGGGCTTTGTGGCTGAAAAAGTTTGAGAACACCTGCCCTGGATTAACATGTAAATGGAGAGGTAATCTGATAAATAAGGTCAGGATACCAAGAAAATCACCCCACTGCATCTGATTCTTATACATGTGAATTCTTTATGTAGTTTCTACAAGTAATATTGCTATGTAAACTGTCACTGTTGGGGCACCTTTTCACTTTTCAGTGTGGAAATGTTTTAAAGACCACTCTTTCTTTGAGATAAGAATAGACCACCCAAGAAGCATTGTATTATAAATGTCTGAACACAGTCTTTAAATATTCATATACACCCACTGCGTGATCTGCAACACAGGGTCATTCACTTTTCAGTGTCTCCTTGTTTTTGAAACCCTCAACATTTTTCTGAGCTAGTACCATCACTTGTTCTAGGTGGCAATCTGTGAGTTTGGATATCTGGCTTTTCCTTCAGAACAGGTAAAATCCATTCATTTGAGTTTTTGACAGACTCCATTACTGTTGCCCTAGAAAATTCATGGTCATTTGGGTGACATTGTGGCCTTGATTATTATGTGGGTGGATGAATTGTAGTTGGCCTATTGATGCTTGAGGCAGAAGTTTACAGTTTGATTATTTGAGTAAGATTTTTCTCACTATTTATTGTCATGGTAACCAAACACTTGCTATGATATAAAGTGTTCAACAAGAACAGCGTATCTCTCTTATCTTTCATCCTAACCACACAGTTGGACTCTAGAACAGAAGTATGTGAAGTTAAATGCTCCTTATTTTGGTGAGAATAAAAGGAGGGCATTAATGAAACTGTCTCCTCATCTGGCTGGTAAAGGTTAAGTTTACGAAATTCTCATATTTGATTTGAAGCCTTCACTTTCATGTGGGCGTGGGTGTTTGTGTCCATCACCTCAGCAGGTTGGCAGTTCTTGTTTTCCATCACAGATGGCAACATATGTGATTTGCAAAGGTTTCTGCATCATACCTGAAAGAAATTCTCCCAAATAGCAGAGTATTGAACAATACAAAAAACAGTGTACTTAACAGAGCATTCATCTCACAGCAAGCAAAAGCAGTATAGTGTTGAATTCTTGAGCTTAAGGAAGCAAGATGCAGAGTTCAATCTTAAAAGTTTCAAAAAGGTTTATTAAAACATAAGAACTGGGTCTAAACTTTCTCTCTAACTCCATTACGTCTTAGTTGAAACAAAAGGAAACCCTCTAAATACTACATTTTCCCATTCACACAGACTAAAGAGAGATCAGAATAGGACAAATAACATGCATCCTGAAGAATTCCATTTTATTGTCATCAATTAGGATGGGAGGAGAAAGGTCAGAGAATGAGGCTGCCATATAATCCATATTATCGAAGCAGATAATCTACTTTATCTGCTTTGAATTGGATTTATTTATTTATTTAGTGTCAAAAGCATTGCATAATAAATAAATTTGAAAGTGATAAAATAAACGAATCACAAGCAGCTAAATAGTTTTAGACCAAAAGCGGGCAACAGCGACCGCATTGTCCGTAGCTTTAAACAACTCCTCCTCCATACTTGAGGCAGGACATTGTGGGCAAGCATACATATGCGGAGTTGTTTGTTATTCTCCACAGTCACACAAGGTGGAGGATTCCTCCAGGTAGTTCCATCTTGCCAGGTTGTCTTTTGATCTGCCCACTCTGCTTCTGAGTCTGTTCAGGGACTTCCATGTTGCCCATTCTTGGTTTGCCCCTGAAGGCAGACCCTCATGGGGGGCCATCCAGTTGGAATTGCCTGGTTTAGCTCCCCAGAGGGACACACTTGCTGTTGCTGGGGGGACATCAAGAGGAGTGGTGGTTTTCATGAAGCCCTTCCTTGATTTGAGTCTACTGGGAGGAGGCTGATAGTCATGCAGTGGATGGCTTTCACCTTATTTCTCTCACAGTTAGCAGCAACTTCCCATCACACATGGGGGGGGGGGCAATGCCAGCTAACTTGTAGAGTTTGTCAACAGGTGTAGGTTTAAGGCATCCTGTGATTATTCTGCATGTTTCATTCAGTACTGTGTCCATGGGCAGACTTGTGCCAGACAGGACAGGCGTACTCAGCAGTAGACTAAGACAAGGCCAGGGCTGGTGTTCTTATTAATTGTGGGTCTGCACCCCATGCACTGCCAGTAAGTTTCCGCAGGATGTTATTGCATGCAGCTACATCTGGGGACCCACAGGTTGAGAACCACTGATTTATACCCTGCTTTATTTCTCCCAAAGGAGACTCAAAGCAACTTAACATAAAAGCATCAGCATACAATTTTAAATATATGAATATGCAAACATTAAAACAGGATTAAATATAAACAAGATTAAATAAGAAAGCATTTGCAGTACTAATTGTTATCCTGAAAACCAAGAAGGCAAGATGGTTGTCTGCTGAGACACTGGAAGTAGCCCAAGAAAGAAGGAAGGTGAAAGGAAACAGCGATAAGGGGAGATAGGCGCAACTAAATGCACAATTCTAAAGGCTAGCCAGAAGAGACAAAGAACTATTTTTAAACAAGCAATTCATGGAAGTGGAAGAAGACAACAGAATAGGAAGGACAATCATCAATTGTTATCCTGGCATGCTCCAGCTCAAAGCAAGATAAGTTTGCAATGCAGGACCCATTTTTAGAACGTCATACAGTAAGGTCCTTAATTCCCGGTTACCAGTGGATTGACTTAAATTTGGCTTAATTCTATTTTCCTCCCTCCGCCGCATTTGAACCACCAAGAAGAAGCTCCCTTGTGTAGTCCTATGCTGAACTATGTGCAGCAAAAGATAGATGGAGAGAAAAATGTCAGTTTACAAATGGGAATATACAGGAATTGCCATTCTCTGCTGAGCAAGAGGTGCATGACTCATCCACTAATGAGAAGGACTGCAGGGACAGTGAGGAATTTTATTGCTCTGCATATATCTCCATATGTAGGTCAAATGTAATTGTCGGACCATGAGATTTAACAGCTTGAGAGCATATTTCAATTAATAATGAAAACACGGTTGCTCTAATTGATAATCTGTCATAGACAAACACAATCCAGTCAGGCTTTAGTCTTGATAAACCCATGTTGCTCTTTTAACATCTGCACAAATGTTCTTTTATGTAGCTCTGAGCTACAATTCAGATTTGTTCAGAATCCTGCCTAGTTTCTACATACTTTCCCCCACCTTCCCCTGTAGCATAGCCTGATTGATCTCAATAGGTGGGAGAGGTGCAGCTGGATGTTTGCATATTTGAATAAACAGAAGCACTTGGTATAGAGCTGTACATTGAAATGTATCACAGTCCTTTGGAGAAAAGTGTGATAAATGGGGCTACAGAGTGTTGCTGTAATTAAAACATATCTGCCAGATTATCCAACCATGGAACGAAAATGGCAGATTCTGCTTTTTTGAAAAGTGCATGCAAATCAATTTATCTGCATAGTTACTCAATTTTCAAGCTTCAGTCTGCAGGAAATTTCTTCGCTATGTGTTACGTGCTCTCTTGCCAGGAGACGAAGACTTGGAGAGGGTGGGTGAGTGTGTTTAGTGGAGGGAATTCCTAAAACAACTAGGAAGCTGCATAGCTTCCTCACAAACTGTGGGAAAGCGAGTGCCATTGTATTTGGCCAAAATTACCATCAAGACTTTAGCGCATGGAGGTGACAAAGTAGAAGCAGGACAGTCACCTTTTGTGATGGTCCCTGTTGCACAACACTGCAATGTTCGTTGCCTGTTTTCCCCCCCACACTATCTTAACTACTTGGAAGATGAACTGGCTGTACAGGAAACAGATTGAAGACTACCTGTTTCCCTTAAAATAAGACGTCCCCAGAAAATAAGACCTAGTAGAGGTTTTGCTGATTTGCTAAATATAAGACCTCCCCCGAAAGTAAGACCTAGCAAAGTTTTTGTTTGGAAGCATGCCCAACGAACAGAACACCAGAGCATCCAGGATCGGTAAATGTACATACCATAGTGTTGTACATGGAAATAATGGTAGTAACAAGAAATTCTTGATAGGATTCACAGTTTGTCTGGTTATGCTTTGTGATGACAACTACTGTACAGTATATAATAAATGTTCATTTTTTTGATCAACAATAAATGTGAATTCTTCTTCATAGAAAAATAAGACATCCCCTGAAAATAAGACCTAGTGTATCTTTGGGAGCCAAAATTAATATAAGTCACTGTCTTATTTTCGGGGAAACACGGTATATAGTTGAATCAAACAAGAGTTTTTTAATTGACAAATATTGTAGACTTTCTCTCCTCCTGAGTTTCACTAAAAAGTCTTTATGATGAGAGGTAAAGTCTTTGAGAGGCTCTTGAGACTATTTCTTCTTCTTGTCTCTTTCTTGTATGATGTTCAGCTGTCTCTAAGATAGTCCCAATATTTAACTCTGACTGGACTTGAATACAGCTCCGAGTGGACATAAATACTTTCTGGCCTTCCTCTCTCTTCGCCTTCCAGTCATGAAAAGGGCTGACTCTTCCAAGAACTAGAAATGTCTTGCCTGAAGCTCCATTCCTGAGAGGATTTTTAAAGGGGCAGGGCGATGGAGGCTTATAAGGCAAAGAGGCTGTCTGGACTGACCCTCCAGAAACTTTACATAAAATATTAATCCCGCTAACTAAAAAGGGCTTAACTAGGGGTAAACAGCGAGGGTCTTTATGGGGCACAATATTGCCCATGAGCCATCTCTCCACATCAAAGCTGTCAGTAGCCCTGATCATCCCATACACAGCCGACCTGGTGCAATGATCTCTGCTGGCATACTGGAGACATCGGCAGGTGGGATTACGCTTCTCTCCCACCCTCCCCTTGCTGTTAAAGGAAATGCCTTTTTCTTGTTTTAAACTTTTCACATTGCAGAATTGTGAAGTGTCTTTATAAGCTTTTTAGGAAACAGGAAAAGTGGCACAGCAGGTGGGTGAAGTTTCAACTAATGCGTAATTGTGGCCATGGGACCTCACTTTGCTTTAGCATTGTAGTTGTGCGATTCCAGCAGTGATGCAATAATAAGAGTGCCCATGCTGGTAAGTTTCTGCTATCACTGATTGTATGAACGGCATGCAGTAAAGACCTTCGTCTTTATTGCAATACAAAAGAATGCTTAAGTACCATTTGTGGTGAGATTATATGAGGTGGTCCGAATGAAGTTATGGGAACCATTTTAAACAATAGCACTATGTAACAAAATTTGAAACAAATTTTGTTTCTGGTTTGAAAGTGTTACTTAATTGCATAGTACTTACTTTGACCGTAGTTGTTATACTCTAGAAACTTTGTTTTGTGGCTGCCACAAACTATGTTGAATTGGTTGAGACTTGATGAACTATTCATTGACAAACTATAGCAAAATGTGCTGCAAGATGTCCCTCAAAAAAGATTTTGCAATTTAACAAATTTCTTCATGTTTTTAATGATAGAACCAATTAGAATGACATTCATAACCTAGGAACAAAAATCATGTTGCCCACAATGCTACAGACAATGTTGCCTGTTTTTGGTCTAAAACTATTTAGCTGCTTCTGATCCCTTTATTTTATCAGTTTTTAAACTCACTTATTTATGCAATGCTTTTGACATGAAATAAAATAATCCATTGCACTATGTTGGCATTCCTAGACGTGCATACCTTTCAACATAAAACCCAGGAAATGTGTAGCTGAACCACATCATATTGTGTTCAAAATGGTGTGGCAAGGCAACAAGATCAGAAAACTTATTAATAGGAAAAACATATAAAATTACAATTCTAAGTAGAATTTACACAATAACTTTAGAAATGGAAACATTTTCCTGTCCTTTCTCCTCCTCCCTAATTACTTTTGTGCTTTGAATTTAGTTTTAAGCAGGTGAACCAAAAGGAGAATGAACTGAGAAAATGGAAACAAGAGAAAGAAAGTGAGATATTTTAAAGGCACTTTTCAAGGGGGAACAACAGATCAACCTGGATGGTTTCTGCCAAATTGGGATGGTTGGAGGTTATATTTTTGATGTCTCATGATGGTGGCCATCATATGCTTACAACCCTATTGTTCTTTTTATGTGCTTTCAATGTATAGCCTCCCAAAAGTGAATATGGGATTTCTTGGCAAGATTTATACCCAGGGTTTTGTCATTGCCTTCCTCTGAGACTTGCCCAAAATTCATCCAGTGTGTGTCCGTGTTTAAATTAGAATTTTAATCTTGGTCTTCCAAACCCTTTCAGATATTATTTGATGGGGCTTTCACTTTCCTCCAAAAAATAGTAGGATTTTACATCCAAGTGTTGCCTGGAGCCTCAACAATTTTAGAAAGGTATGTAAATATGTATGAAACTTCTATGACAAGCTTAAATCCCTCCTCATTCAATCAAAGTGTTTCAACATGCAACCCTGTCCCACTGAAAGTACTGATGAAGCAATTACCTTTGAAGTTTCTTAGTGAAGCCAAGAGTGAAAGCAGAGGCAGAGGAGGAAAGATAATACTAAGGTTGCCAAGTCCTCGCAAAGAAGGCACTAGTTGTAAGGAGATATTGCTCATTTTGCTTCATGTGACCCTCTTCTGCATGACTTTGCAGAAAAGCACTTCAAAGTCCAAGTGCTAAATATCAGACATTGCATTAAACTTGAAAGTTAATTTGAAATGGGTGTATGCTCTCATTACGATTTCTTCTTTGATGTGAAGCCTTACTGGAATTAGGGTAATTCATAGACTCAGGGTTTATTCCTATCCATCTCTAAACCCTCCAAGTTTTAATAGTAATTTCTCCGTCTTCCTCTGTGTGTGTGTTACAGCACATATACAAAGTTGGCAAAAAGTAATTAATCTGGTATACCGCCAATACCTCAAAGTAGCCCTCCAGCACAAATGATTTTAAATTACAACATAGTTAGCCAGAAGCAAATGACAACAAGAATTCTGTTCCTTGCCTAGAAAAAATGGCAGTCTCTCTCTTATTTGAATTAAAAGCTATAGCAGCTTAAATCAATTGTCAATGTGATGTAGTGGTTGGGATTTGCAATAAACTGGACAGAGCTAGATTCAAATTCCAAATTATTCAGGCAACTCAGGCAGATCAGTACTTCTTAACCTCGTCTACTTCACAGGACAATTTTCCATCTTGGAAATAAGATTGCTTTTTGAAGATAATGCGCAATATTGCATTATATCAGGGAAAAGAATGAGCTCCCAGATGGCGTAATGGACTAAGTGACTTGAAGGTTGGGTTGCTGACCTGAAAGCTGCCAGGTTCGAATCCCACCCAAGGAGAGTGCGGATGAGCTCTCTCTATCAGTTCCAGCTCCAAGCGGGGACATGAGAGAAGCCTCCCACAAGGATGGTAAAAACATCAAAAACATCCGGGCGTCCCCTGGGCAAGGTTCTTGCAGACGGCCAATTCTCTCACTCCAGAAGCAACTCAAATTGGTCCTGACACCAAAAAAAAAAAAAAAAGGGGGGGGGGAGAATGCTTGTGAAAAAGCCAAAATTGCATATTGTAAAAAAAACAAAAAACCTTTATCTGAGAAAATTTACATGGAAAATTGTACGCATTTCATACTGGCTTTTTACTACCTGATGTGGAACCCAGATAATATGATCTTCAGGTTGGGGGTGGGGTGGGGACGGAAATTAAAGAAATGTTGATGCATATCTGGATCAAGTGTTATTGTATAATTTAATCACATTTGAAACAAAATTCAACAAAATTATATAACATGAGGCTCTACGAGTAATGTTTAGGGCACAGGATTTTAATGTGAGCTTTTGGATTTTGTTTTATTTTAAAATGTTGTCATCAGCTATCATAAGCCTGTTTCTATTTTGTTCTATATAATTTTTATTTTATTTAAATATTTAACAAATAGAAAAATACATAAACACAGAAATATCTGGACCAGGGATTCTCAAACTTTTGCAGCCTTGGAGCCCTTTTTGAAGCAAAAGTTTCTCATGGAGCCCCAATTTTTTTTAATATTTTATATATTATATGTATTATATATTATATAAGATATTATCTATATCATGCATGGGCAAACCTTTTGTCACATTGCGTTTTAAAATTTGACAGATGGGCCGGGCCAGTGGCAGATAGATGGAGAGTGCTTGTGTGAACTAATTGTGGGGAAAATGAACAAATTCATATGCACGCTGCACATATCTCGTTTTTAGTAAACAAAAAGGGGGTGAGGGAGAGAAGGACCAATACAATATCTAAAATGAAGGACAATTGTAACCAAAATAAACTTAACAATATTTTAATAGAAGACCACAGGGTCCATCAGTCCCTTTTGCCATGCAGGAAAAACACAAGGTGTCCCTGGCAATCCAGCCTCTGCAGTAATAGTAGTAGTAGTAGTAGTAGTAGTAGTAGTAGTAGTAGTAGTAATAGGAGCAATCCCACAGGCCATCCTATCCAATCTCCTTCTGAATACAGTAAAAGCACAATCAAAGCATCCCCTGAGCGGTGGGAGGGAAATAGGGCTCTAGACAAAGTTTCCTAACAATATATAACAAAACAAATTATCACACTAATATACATCATGTATAAACACAAACCTAAAACATATACATACATACATGTATAATTTAAAATGATGTCCTTTTTACAGTTTTTTTTACCACCTAAAACAAAACATTTTACTTCTACTTGTATTTTTTATAAAGAATAAAATATCTCAACAATGCATGCCTCTAAACCTGCCAATAGTATCTTTTTGTTTCTCCCACGTAACAAACTGACAAAAAGTTCCCATTCTAATATTTTATCTAATCACTTATTTTTTAGCCCAGTTGCTATTTTTTTCTTTTTTAGAAACTATTCAATCTTCTGTCATTGATATCTCTGCGTTTTTTCACTTTGGACATATACTGCCATATCTTGTCATGTCACTATTTCATTTATTTAACCTGTTTATACCCCACCTTTCTCTACCCCAGAGGGGACTCAAGGCAGCTCTGTGAAGCTCGCTAGCAAAGTCTGAATTTACTTTGGCTTTATTATGCCATAGGTTTGTGTGCTATCCAAATCTCAGCTTATCCCCCTCTTTTTGTTTTCCAACATTATCTAATCTTTTGACCATACTGAGAACAAGCCAAAAATTTTTTTAGATCATCCAAGTCTTAATTTCTTCTTATCCCTACATTCTGTAAGACCTTAAGCCTTATTCTCAGTTTGTTTCCCTGCTATATGAATTTTGTCAGATCTTTCTACTAATTCTTAAATTGCTTGTCTTTTGGTTATTTATATCATTTGACAAATAAAAACATATGCAGCAAAGCATTAATTTTAATTGATAGAGTTCATCCAAATAGTGACAGCTGCAATTTACTTTGTCTTTGTAGTTCCTGTATAATTTCTCCCCTCTGTGACTAAATTTGCAAACTAAAGACTTCATCACATCAGGTTTCTAATACACAATTACAGCAGAAACAAGCACCTATCAATGGGGTTTGCTGCACAATGTTATGGTTGTCCCATTATCATATTGCACTTGGATCTAAAGTGGATTGTCTCCTTTCACTGATGGGAAAAAATCTGTCAATTGATTCAATATTGCTATTATTTTGCCACTCTTCTGTTTGGTAATAATTTCCTCCTACGGCAATTCCAATATTACGAAGTGCAGGAATGTCTTGCAAGAACATCAAAATTTCTTGACTGCACAATTGCATCAAAATAGGGGAAAATATAAAGAAAAATGTAAAAGAAGGGGACTCATATGCTGACATATGTAAGAAAAAAGGCTTGTGAAAGGCTTGCATCATCATCATTGTCATAACTTTATTTCTTAACCGCCTCTTCTCGTGCCTCTGGCTTGTTTATAGCACAGTTAAAACACATAATCATCGTAAAAATTCTATTAAATACACATATTAAAATATATTTCTATAAAATACACATTAAAATACACAGAACAAAGATTAAAACACATGATCTGAGTTTTAAAATGGTGATTAAAACTGGATAGACCTGACAGAAGAGATAGGTTTTCAAATGTTTTTTAAATTCTGACAGCTCAAGAGATACCATTAATAGAAGAATGGCTGATGAAAATAATGGAAATTATGGATGTGGATCTTTTGACACAACTGTTGACACAATATCAAAGAAACCTAAGAAAATTACTGATTGGACATTACTGAAGAGTTTTTTTTTTTGAAGAAAGAGAATAGAAAGCTATTTTTATAACTCAACTTGGAAAAGAGGACCTACTTGCCAAACAGGAGACCTAACAGAGTGGGAAGCAAAATTAGAGAAGAATTAAACTAGAGATAATGTCACCATCGGAGAAGATTAGAAGTTTAAAAAACCTACCCTCCTTACCCTTCCCACTTTTTAGCACTCTTTCTCCTTTTTCTGTCCTATATCAACCCCATTTAGATCGATACCCAATAGGTTTTTTTTCTTCCTTAAACCCACCCACTTGACCTAGTTTTATCCTGATTTTCCCTTTATGAATTTCATCTTATTATATAAAATGTGAATTTTAAAAAATTATAAACAAAGAACTGAGTTCTGAAGGAGTAGACCAAGACAACACATCCAATAGTATCTACTGATAAGATGTCAAAGTGGCCTCTGACTTATACCACCCCTTGAAATCAGAGCAAAAATGGATTACAATGGTTTTCCAATCTTAATATGTAGCAGACTTTCAGCTTTTCCTGTCACCAGATGTTGCCACCACAGAAGTATACATACATGAAATGATACAATTTGTTGGGATTGATAGCTGGCTTTTAAATCCGTGTGATACATTCAAAACATACACAATTTGGAGGAAATTTCCAAAAAGAAATATTGCTTCAATAAAACAACATTTCAGAACTTGATTGTGTCATACCTGGAACTACTGTGTACATGCTTCCAAGTGTTGTTTTTCAATTTCATGCATCATTGAACTGATCACCAGAGGCAGAGTTACATTATGATCTATTGTCATTAATTGTTGGAAGGCTGAATAATATTGAAACAAGTGGAAATTGCAACAAAACGTTGAGGTGTGGAAAACTCACAAAATACTTGTGCTTGTCCTCTATTTCTGTTTTTCAGTCCTCCCACTAATAGTCATTGGTGAGTTTGCACCCACGCAGTATGTTTGATCCTCAGTGGATTATATTTGGTCCCTCACCCCTCCATAGATTTTCTGAACTTCTGCAAATCTTGGGGATTTGAACTCTACAGAACATTCTCTATATTATTTCATAAATTGTGTAAGAATTTATTTGCAGAGGTTGGCATTCCTTCTAAAAATTTTATCTGACTATTTCAGGCGAGGAAAACACACAGGCTTTCGTCCTACAGGAATAACTGCCTTTCTGGCAAATTACAGACTGAGAAATACATTTAATGTAATAAAACATCATTTCATATCCTACTCAAATTTCCAATTTATTTTTTATTAATTGAGCTCTGTGAAAACATTTGATAAGACCAAGCTCTAAGCATGATATTTTAAAATATGCTTGACAGGTAGAATAAGTGTAAAATGTTTTCATCATCCGTCCCCCATTAGAATGCCAGAAAAATGACTATGTTTAAAATTGCTTGTGGCAAGCAAAGCACCAAATGCATTAAATAAATAAGAACCTGTGTCACAGATGAATGGAATCCTAATTCCAGCCCATAGTATTAAATTGATTTAACTGAACCAGACATTTTAGAGGAAATTATCATTATTTTGCTCAGAATGAGCTCCTTGAATAGATGTTAAAAGGCAGCCATTTCAGCTTTCCTTTGCCAACTACTCTGAAAGGTCATTGCTGAAAGCCTGTCCAAACAAGGAAATGCATTATCATATTCATTGCCCAGCATTACTATCTGCTGCTTAGTTTGGGAGATGCAAAAGAAGATGGCATCAATATCATTTCAACATATTTTCATGTGTTATCTCCTATGCCTTGATCAAATTCTGTACACAAAGAAGCCATAGAAGACTGGAAAGAACTAGTCTAGTGGTGCATTTCCAATCCAAAATCCACTTCCTTCTAGATCCCACCTAGAACAAATACAGAAAATCAGTGTAATTTACGTAAATGTTGACTTACAAATCAGCAATTTATTCAACAGATCTACTCTAGTGGAAACTGGACAAGTAGATTTAAGTGAATGTGGAAATCATAAAGCCCTCCACATGTTGTTGGATTATAAATCCCAGCATTCATCACCATTGATGATGCTATTTAAGGTTGAAGAGACACTTGGCCCAAACCAGCTGGAATGTTACATGATTCCCACCCTTGATCTAAGCCTATTTATTTATTTATTTATTTATTTATTACAATAGAATCATAGAATCATAGAATCATAGAATAGTAGAGTTGGAAGAGACCTCATGGGCCATCCAGTCCAACCCCCCGCTAAGAAGCAGGAAATCGCATTCAAAGCACCCCCGACAGATGGCCATCCAGCCTCTGCTTAAAAGCTTCCAAAGAAAGAGCCTCCACCACAGAGAAGGAGCCTCCACCACAGCTTATATCCCGCCCTTCTCACCCATAGGGGACTGAGGGCGGCTTACAATAAAACACAGTATAAAAATATTACAGGCAATTCAATCAGTTAAAAATTAAATACATTAAACATTTATTAAAAATATGCATATAAATACACAGTTGGTGCATTTCGAATCTGATAACTGGTCTGTAATTGAGTTTTAAGATGGTGATAATTGATGCTGCTGTTATTAATCAAAAGCCTGGTCCCACAAGCCTGCCTGGCATCATTTGGGAGGGAGTTCCATAGGCGGGGAGCCACTACTGACCCTGTCTCTCGTCCCCCCCAGCCGCACATGTGAGGCTTGTGGGACTGCCAGCAGGGCCTCACCCGAAGATCTTAAATTTCAAGGTAGGTCATATTCGAGACACATTTGAACAAGTAAGCTGGGCCGGAATCGTTTAGAGCTTTATAGGCTAACGCCAGCACCTTGAACTGTGCTCAGAAGCTAATTGGCAGCCAGTGGAGCTGGCATAACAGAGGAGTGGTACGCTCCCTGTACGCCGCTCCGGTTAACAACCTGGCTGCCTCCCGTTGGACTAACTGGAGCTTCCAAACAGTCTTCAAAGGCAGCCCCACATAGAGCTCATTACAGTAGTCTAATTGGGATGTTACAAGAGCGTAGACCACCGTGGCCAAGTCCGCCTTCTCAAGGTACGGACGCAGCTGGCGCACAAGTTTTAACTGTGCAAAGGCTCACCTAGCCACTGCCGAGACCTGGGGCTCCAGGCTCAACGATGAGTCTAGGATCACCCCCAGACTGCGAACCTGTGCCTTCAGGGGGAGTGTGACCCTATACCCTGATCGGCCTTACTACTGACCAGGAGGACCTCTGTCTTGTCTGGATTCAATTTCAATTTGTTGGCCCTCATCCAGACCGACACAGCAGCCAAGCACCAGTTCAGAGCCTGGACAGCCTCTTTAGTGACAGGTGGGAAGGAGTGACAGAGCTGGACATCATCTGCGTACAGGTGATACCGCACCCCGAAACTCCTGATGATCTCTCCCATCGGCTTCATGTAAATATTAAACAACAAGGGGACAGTACAGAACCCTACAGGACCCCACAAGTCAATGGTTGTGGGGCCAAGCAGGCATCCCCCAGTGACACCATCTGGGGCCGACCCTCCAGGAATGAGTGGAGCCACTGCAAAACAGTACCTCCAAGACCCATCCCTGCGGGGCGTCCCAGAAGGATACCATGGTCAATGGTATCAAAGGCCACTGTGAGGTCCAGCAGAACCAGCAGGGACACACTCCCCCTGTCCAGCTCCCAGCGAAGATCATCCACTAAGGCGACCAAGGCTATCTCAGTACCATGCCCCGGCCTAAAGCCAGACTGTGCCGGATCCAGAAAATTAGTGTCATCCAAGAATCCCTGGAGTTGCGAGGCAACCACATGTTCCAAGATCTTGCCCAAATAGGGGAGATTGGAAATAGGCCGAAAGTTTCAGAATTCAGTGGGGTCCAGTGATGGCCTAGCCAGAAATGCCAGTAGTGAGGGATTATGAGACATACATCCCATTAACATATGGAGGGGCACAGTTGCCACCTCCTGCTTTAGACTATTGTTGTCACTTTACATGAAGAAATACTCTCTATTGAAACAAATATCCAGAAACAAACTCATGACACATACAAAGGAGGGTTCCCTGAACGGATATGCCCAGGCAGAAAATGTGTTTCACAGTTAAGCGTCTAATAATGTAAGTTTCCCAGAGTTTAGCTATCTAAACATTTCTCACCATACAATGTTCCTGCATAATCATACTCTATTCATAGCCATCAATGAGAACATTGTTCTCTGTGCAAGTAAGTTTTGCACCCATCACTGTGACCTGGTCTTCAGCAAGGCCCTAAAGCAGAAGTGGACTGCATGCAGCCCTTGGGATCCCTAAGGGTTGCCCCCCAAGAAGGCTTTTCTAGCCCACAGCCCCACCAAAAACCTTCTTTAAAAATTGAAGCCAATTTTTCCCCAGATGGGCCAACACTGTCAAAAATAAAGTCTCTCCCGCCCACCCACCCCGATCCTAAAGGCCTCCCAAACCTTCCCAAAATAACCTCCGCCCAAAAAGGAAAGGAGAAAATCAAATGAAAATCAACAGAAATGATATCCAGAAGGGACATCAAGTTACTTTAGTTGCACTGGTACCTGTTGGTATCCTTTTCCTGCATTGAGGAGCTAAAATTAGGACACTAACCTAGGTGTCCCTACACACAGAGAAAGAGAAACATCCAAGCACTAAACATTTCTGAAAAGGAAACATGATGCTCAAGGGAAAACCATATAATTAACATTGTCTGCACATTTGCTCTTGAGCTAACTACATTGTAAGAGGTTTTTTAAAATGGAACTGGGGCCGGGCTGTGGCGCAGGCTGTTGAGCAGCTGCAATAAATCACTCTGACCATGAGGTCATGAATTCGAGGCCAGCCCGTGGCGGGGTGAGCACCCGTCAATTAAAAATAAAAAATAGCCCCTGCTCGTTGTTGACTTAGCAACCCGAAAGATAGTTGCATCTATCAAGTAGGAAATAAGGTACGACTTATAAAAAAAGTGGGGAGGCAAGTTTAACTAATTTACGACCTGGAATGAGGAAGTGCCGTCAGAGTGGATGATGAAGCAGCTGCTCCCCCCTGTGGCCAGAATCGAACATCCCCTCAGGAGAAGGTTAACTTGCCTCTGCGTCTGTCTGTCTCGGTCTCTGTTTGATGTGTTTATGGGCATTGAATGTTTGCCCTATGTGTGTATAATGTGATCCACCCTGAGTCCCCTTTGCGGTGAGAAGGGTGGAATATAAAAACTGTAAATAAATAAAAGAAATAAACTGTAATCTTGTAGGTCGTATTGAGAACTGGAAATATGCCATTTAGAAAATAATAGTTTCATATAACCTCAACACGTGGAGCAATTTCCCCATAATATGACACTTCATCTACATTTCAAGGATGTAGAGGCAAGGAGCCCATCACATGACATTTGCCTATTTCCCGCCATCATCCATTGCCCTTTGTCCTTGAAATTGAGATTTTTTTTATCATGTCAATAGCGAATTGAGAATATATTGCAAGTCGCTTCTGGTGTGAGAGAACCGGCTGTCTACAGAGATGTTGCCCAAGTGATACCCAGATATGTAACCATCCTGTGGGAGGCTTCTCTCATGTCCTCGCATGGAAGCTGGGGCTGGAAGATGGAAACTTACCCCATCTCGCAGATTTGAATCACCGACCTTCAGATCTTCAGATCAGCAGTTCAGCCGGCAAATCTGAGGCTGGTGTGGATTGCAGATGCTTAGATCTGGAAGTGATGGGAACTGCAACCAACCAGACCTTGGGGTCTAACAGAGGGTGATCGACATTGGAGTCCTTCCACATCCAAAATTTGCATGATTTCCAAGACTAAAAATGCAGTTCTCTTCCTAACAGGTCAGCCAGCTCAGCCTACTTGACAGGCTTCATCTCCCAATATCCTTACTCCATTCCTAGGGAGGCTTGGGGTGATAGAAGTTGCTGCCTAATAAGGAAACTGAACTAAGTGGAGAGCCAAGCCTGATCTAGAGCTGATGATAGTTGCAGCTAACAAGATCTGGGTGTGATGAAAGTTGCAGCTGGCCAGATGTGGGGCTGATAGGAGTAGCAGCCTGACCAGGTCTTAGGCTGATGAGAGTTGCAGCTCATCAGCTGTACAATTTCATAAGAGATCCCATTATATTAGTGTGCATTTTTCTAATGGGACCATCCATGAAATTGAAAGGCTAGCAATGAGTAGATCTAAAAAATAGCATTACAAAATGACAATATCAGATATGTATGCTAGTTATATTTAAAAAAACAAAACCCATGCTTTAGATGACACATTTAACATCATAATGATTCAGTCCATGTAAATTTGGCTGTCAACATTGCAACTTGTTTGTCCCTTTCCTCCCATCTGTTATTTTGTTGTTGCTTCTCCTTCTTCCCCTCTTGACAATTTTTACATTTTTTACATTTTTTTAAAAAAAAAATACTTAGCCTTATATTACAGTATGTTATCTCTAGATATTCATTTCATTTGTCTGCTGTTTCTCTGATGGTGTTGTGTCTTCCATACCTTTTATCTCACAGAAAACATTTTGGTAGCCCTTCCCCGGACACATTCCAGTTTGTCAATGTCCTAGATGTGAAACTGGATTCCTTGTCCAGTGTTCCAACTACCATAACCACACTAGCTTATTGAATAAATACCGTGTTTCCCCGAAAATAAGACAGTGTCTTATATTAATTTTTGCTCCCAAAAATGCGCTAGGTCTTATTTTCAGGGGATGTCTTATTTTTCCATGAAGAAGAATTCATATTTATTGTTGAACAAAAAAATGAACATTTATTATATACTGTACAGCAGTTGTCATCACAAACCAGCATAACCAGACAAACTGTGAATCCTATCAAGAATTTTTTATTACTACCATTATTTCCATGTATATGGTACGTACATTTATCGATCCTGCATGCTCTGGTGTTCTGTTCGATGGGCATGTTTCCAAACAAAAACTTTGCTAGGTCTTACTTTCGGGGGAGGCCTTATATTTAGCAATTCAGCAAAACCTCTACTAGGTCTTATTTTCTGGGGATGTCTTATTTTAGGGGAAACAGGGTACTAGCCCAACTTGCCACAAAAATGGAAGAATAACAACAAAGATTGACGAAAGACCTAATTGGCAGCTCAATAAAGCAAGTTCTCTGTGGCACTCACACAGCTTCAGATTAATAAAGTAAAAAATCATTTATAAACAGAAAGCAGCATTTATAATACAATCATTGCTAAATGCCTAGTAGCACAGTTAAATATGTAAAATACAGCAGTTTCCTTGCAAATTATTTTTAGAAGCGAGGCCATCCATCTTAGCAGGAGTTCATTTTCCCCCGCGCTTTTAATAAAGCAATTTGCAAATTATTTGCAACTGTATTTGCGTGTGATTACTAATGCATTTCTTTCCGTGAACTCTCCTTGTTGCCTCCATCTTTCATGGGAGCCCCCTGAAGAATATAGGAAAGGTTGTAAACATTGTGCAATCAGTTCAAGTATGATTTATTTTAATTGATTCATACATGCCTCCGCGTAGATGGCACCCTGCCAACAAAGCACTTTCTCCCACTTTCAAATAAAATTATTCTTTTAAACTATATTTAGATAGCAAAAACAACCTGGTTGGCTGAAATACATTAGAAACCAGAGGGGAAAGTATGAATGCCTGATTGCTTGCATTATGCTGATTTTGACTTGTATTCCATATGTTTTAATGGTCCTTAATTAACAGGGACAATCCTTACTTTCTGGGATCTGCCCATGGTGGTTCATTGTCTCTGATTTGCTTACATTTTATTAGTAAGATAGACTCTATTATTAAGCAGAGGGAGTGCTGTAGAGGGAGTGTCAGCTACAACTCCCCTGAACACAACTAGTTTGAGTTCTATTACTTTCATTGAATTTATTTGAAGTAGGACTAGCACTGGTATATAGTTGTCCTTCCATATCCACAGATTCTGTATACACAGATTCAGCCATCCCTGGTTGGAATCAAAAAAGCAAAATTTTGCCATTTTATGTAAGGAACACTTTATATAAGGGCTTGAGCATCTACAGATTTTGGTATCCGTGAGGCCGAATTTTAAGTGGGGGAGAGGCCTTGGATCCAAACTTCAGTGGATACTAAGGGCCCATATTAGCCCCATAGACGAGGGTTGAATGAAAAGTAATGCCTCTACCTTCTTAACTCCTCAACTGGTGGCAGTACTGGTACACGGCAGGTATTGTCTTGTTCAGTAGACTCTCCTCTACAGTTCCATTTGGCGGGAAGCCTTAGCATTGAACGGTTGTGTTGTTAAAGTGCAAAGTATGAAACCCTGCGCAGACGGTCAGTCAATGTGACTTAAGCAACATTCAGTCATTGAATTCTTGACAGCAGAAGGTGTCATCCCAAAGGAGAAAGGCGTCACCTTCATTTTCATAACACGAGAGGAGTTCCTGGCAAATTTCAAGTCTGTGCGCTTTCATTTCAGGCATCAGCATCCTGGGTACCCATCGTGCACAGATCTTCTGATAGCCAAGCAAAGCAATAATGTGACTCACATGTTCTTGTGAAATTCTGATTATGCTTGAAATTTCTCTCTGAGTGATACGATGATCGTCCTGAATCAATCTGTCAACCTTTTGCTTGTGAAACTCGGTGGTTGCTGTCACAGGATGTCCAACTCTTTGTTTGTCATGCAAGTCAGATGTTCCCACCTCAACATCTTTAAACTTACTAGCCCAACAATGCACAGTACTCACATCAATACAATCACCATAAACAGCTTGCATTCTCTGATGAATCTCTTTTGGGGTGACACCTTCTGCTGTCAACAATTCAATGACTGCACATTGCTTAAGTCGCATTGACCGACCGTCTGTGCAGGGTTCCATACTTCGCACTTTAACAACACAACCATTCAATACTAAGGCTTCCCGCCAAATGGAACTGTAGAGGAGAGTCTACTGAACAAGCCAGTACCTGCCACATACCAGTACTGCCATCTGTTGAAGAGTTACGAAGGTGGGGGCATTGCTTTTCATTCAACCCTCGTAGTTTGGAAAATTCATAATTCCATGACACTATGTGACATGATTTTGATCCTGGGTTATAAATGTTATTTCCTAGTTGGTTTTATCATAAAAATTTGGAAAAAGTTTGTTAAACTGCAAAAACTTTGTTTTTGCAGGGCATCCTGCAGCACATTTTGCTGTAGTTTTTTAATCAATATCTCATAGAGTCTCAACCTAGGCAACATAGTTTGTAACAGCCATGAAAAGGAAGTTTCTGAAATATAACAACTACTTTCAAAGTCAGTAGCGCGGAATTAAACAGGAAATAACACTTTCAAAAGAAGAACAGAAAGTGTTTTGTTACATAGTGTTGTCAATAATTATTTTGATATTTTAATTACTTTTTGTTGACTTGCATTTTTTCTGTGGTGGGAACATATTTTTAAAAAAAATAAATCTAAAGCTTTCTGACATAATTAAAAACAACTCAATAACCTCTGCAGTGAACCAATTATAAAAATTACAAATAATTAATTACAAATTGCTCAGTCCATCCATCTTTGGTGTAATGAAGCAGAAAACGGAGTCCCCTTGAAGTGATTGATTCTATGGCTCTGAACCATTGCAGGAATAAAAACATCAGAAAAATAATATGTTGTCAGTGTTGACACAGCTGGATCATGTTCCAACTGAAGTTTTATAACCATATATGCAAAAATCCTAGCTGTGCTGGTCTGTTGTGGAAAAATCAGTCAGAAAATCCTGGGGTATTTTAAGGTGAGACAAATTTTCTCACTTATAAACGTCCACAGATTACGTAACCCAACCAAAAAATTTCTTGGTGTCTCGGTTTATAGGCCTGTTCCTGGGATTATTTGGGGCGCTGATTCAAAAAATTCAAATATTTGCATTACATAGATTGCATCAGCTCTACGGATGAGCAGATGGCAACCGGTATATGCCATGAGTTCTGTATCTCAAAAGCTAGAGCTGATCGGGGGAAACTGGTGCCATTTTTGGAATCAACAGGTCAAATATACTGAAAAACTGGGCTAACATTTGAGGCATGAAAATGTGTGTTGGCCAATGTTATAGTCCATTTTGTTAGATGCACTGAAGTGTTCTTTGTGACATACGTGAACTATTTTCTCCATTTCAAAGCTATATTCAGACCCAACTTTATTCGCTTGTTTAAAGTTATATGAATGCACCTTGGATTCATGTGTTCCTCAGCTTCCCAAGGTCAAGAAGAAAAATTAGTGAGTTTTGCTTCAGCTTTTGACAACCCTCCATTTGTCATATCCAAATAAGAGCTTACAAAAGTTATTTTTAGACTGTAACTCTCAAAATCCTTCAGCCTGCAGGGCTTTGGAAATTGTAGTCCAAAAGGTAACATTTTCAATTCTCTTCTAAAACAGAAAAATCTACCCAATTAGTTATGATTTCTTCTAATAAGGCAACTTCAAACTACAGTTAACAATATTGGTTTGGATGGTCTGATGTGAATCAGAGTGAAAACTAATCACAATTCCTGGTTCAGATAACAACAAACTGATTGGATGGAAACAAAAGATAAATGCTTCCTTTCTCACACAAAACTCACAGGTGGAGAAGGGACAAGGTGAAGAAAGGTTTTTTGGTAAATAACAAGAGAGTTTAGAATTTCCAGCCAGCATTGAATGCAGATCCTATGAAAATTTATTTCCCATATAAATCCTGCAAGGAAGACATATTACCTCTCCTACTAGTCTAATAAGAAGAATTAACTGTCCCTCTTGGCAATTAAAGTTGGCAGAAGTGGTCTAGTTTATTTTGTAGTTATCCTTTAAAAGCCTTTAAGTCTGTTAACAGTCATGTGAACTTTAAAAGTGTTCATGGGATTGATAGCTGAAGTATCCTTTGGGACTGGTATAAACTACACTAGTCAACCTTATTAGTTTACTAGCATCTTTCTTATTTAATTTCATGTTAGAAATTAATTTCATATTTATGAGATTAATATTCCTTCTATTGTGGTCCGGACCAATACATTCTCAAATTGAAGATGATGATACTTTATATTCAATGAATGATTTCCAGATAATAACAAATATAGAATTTTATTTTAGAAAGTAACATGTGTGTTCAAAAAGTACCAAAAAGTTTTTTTTAAAACACCAGTATTG
The DNA here is from genome assembly GCF_035594765.1 of Anolis carolinensis. Classification (NCBI taxonomy): domain Eukaryota; kingdom Metazoa; phylum Chordata; class Lepidosauria; order Squamata; family Anolidae; genus Anolis; species Anolis carolinensis. The sequence continues at coordinate 92,308,277 of NC_085845.1, read as the reverse complement.
TTCATTAGGACCCTCCGAAAGCACAGTGGGTTAAACTGCTGAGTAGCTGAACATGCTGACTGAAAGGTCGGCAGTTTGAATTTGGGAGTGGGATGAGCTCCCAATGTTAGCCCCAGCTTCTGCCAACCTAGCAGTTCAAAAACATGAAAATATGAGTAGATCAATAGGCACTGCTTTGGTGGGAAGCTAACTGTTTATATGTGTATTTATGAATGTTTTTAAATGTAATTCTAATTTTACGATGAATTGGAGTGTTACTGGGATTGTTTATATATGTGTTTTATATTGTAAGCCACCCTGAGTCCCCTTATTGGGTGAGAGGGGCGGGGTAGAAATACTGTAATAAATAACTGCACTCCATGCAGTCATGCTGGCCACATGACTTTGCAGGTGTCTATGGACAACACCTTCTCTTTGGCTTAGAAATGGAGATGAGCACCAACCCCCAGAGTAGAACACAAATAGACTTAATGTCAGGGGAAAACCTTTACCTTTACCTACTGTTCCATTGGGAGTCCCTGGTGGTGCAGTGTGTTAAAGCATTGAGCTGCTGAACTTGCGGGCCAAAAGGTCACAGGTTCAAATCTGGGGAGTAGAGTGAGTGCCTGTTGTTAGCCCCAGCTTCTGCCAACCTAGCAGTTCGAAAACATGCAAATGTGAGTAGATCAATAGGTACTGCTCCGGTGGGAAGATAACGGCGCTCCTTGCAGTCATGCTGGCCACATGACCTTGGAGGTGTCTACGGACAACGTCGGCTCTTTGGCTTAGAAATGGAGATGAGCACCAACCCCCAAAGTCAGACACGACTGGACTTAATGTCAGGGGAAAACCTTTACCTACTACTGTTCCATTATCCAGACGGAGACCACTAGGGAATGTTAGAGAGAGAAGGATAGTCCATTTTATGGGGGTAGAGGGTGGATTGAAGGAGGATAACAATTTCCTCCTGTTTTCCTGTTATTCCCCCCACCCATGTCCCCATCGTGGAAACAACCGTCATTTATAATATGGGAAGGAGGGAGAGGGAACAATCAGCAAAAATGGGGAAAATGGTTTTCCTCCTTCAACTTCCTACCCATAAAATGGACTATTCTTCTCTATCTAGTGGCCCTTTGTGACTTCCACACAGATAACGGAACAGTACTAAAACGCAAGTTTTTTAAATTACCTGGTAAAGTTTTCTTAGAAACAAATGCTAGAATCCCAAGATAGCTTCATGTCTAACCTCCAGAAGGAACTACACACTTGGCTATTCCCAGAGGCAGTTTGTATAATTACTCAGAAAGAAAAAGAGTAATGTTACACACAGGGAGTTGACTTATTGCTCAGAACAGTCTCCTCATTGCTAGGCTGTAGAAGTGAAAGATATCATAGCACAAGCGAAAAAAGTTGTCCAATGATTCATCCAAGGGATCTTCAGTAATGGTGGCACCATAGATTTATTTATTTATTTATTTAATACATTTATATCCCTCCCTTCTCACCCCGAAGGGGACTCAGAGTGGCTTACAAATTAAATTTACATACAATATTATATTATTAGCATAGCACAATACTAGCATTAAATTACTATATTGTACTATATCAATATATTGTAATATTATTAGTAATATTACATGTAATATATAATATATAATTAATATTATTATATTGTATTATTAGTATTATATTGTATTACAATATGATATCAATATTATATGTATATACAATATATTATAATATTATATATTATTGTAAATTATATTGCATATATGTATATATATATGTGTGTGTGTGTGTATATATATATATATATGTATATATATATATATATATAGCATGTTACTGCGTCAGTTGGAGATGGTGGGAGGGGCCTCCAGCTGATGCAAGAAGACAATTATTATGAGTGACTTTAGTTTTATCCACAAAGTGTTTATCCAGCTAATCCCAATTGGCCACAGAATCGTGATGATCATCACTTTAAACTCTCTGATCGCATAGAACAGTATAGGAGTTTGTAGTGTCCAAGAGCTCATGACAAGAAGGAATGTTTATAAATTCATTCTGCAGTAGAGAAATTTCTACAATTCTTTCAATGTTTCTTCAACAGTTAAAATAATGGGTAATTGAGTTGTTGTACTATAGTACAACAACTCAAGCATTTGGATGCAGGACAAAGAAGGTAGTACAAAATTTCTGCTTCCGTCTACTGTATCAATGGAAGACTATTTACCAGGCTTGAGCAAATTTTTCGTTAGTTCGTTAAATTCGTTTAAAATTCGTTTCGTAATTACTTTTGAATTGATATTGAAACATCTGCTCACTGCCTTACAAATATTACGAATTTGAATAATAAAAGTACCTTTTTTTCGTTTGTTTCTGATGTCTTCGGATCGCCCCCCCCCCCCCCCCCCGGGACCACACCGGCTCAGTAGAAGCCTTCCGCGAAGCAGGGAGGGAGCGAAGAGAAAAGAGCCATGCCTGCCTGCGCTTGGCCTTCTCCTCGCCCTGCCTCGCCCTGGAGCTGCCGTTTGGTTTTGCTTCTTCAGCCAGGCTTAAAGGGGAATACCAAAACAAGGCTTGCCTACCTTCCTAAACGGAATCCTTAGAGCCAGAGGATATCCCTTTAAGAGATATCTCCACTGAGGAGATCTCCCGGAAAGGATTCTGGCACCAGCTCAATTGCAACAGATTCAGTGCCATGTCATGTGAGCTGTAGTTTTACAAAGTCCCTAGCCTTCCCTGCAGAAGAGAGCCAGTACCATGCCAAACTACAACTCCCAGTTTTCTGTCAAATTGTTTTGGATTTCAACTCCTACAATTCCTAACTCCAGACATGGGCAAAGTTTGCCCTTGCCTGGTATAGAAGCATTCTATTCTTCTCCAGACATGCCAACAGTATTAAGTGATAAAATCTTGGGCATTTTTTCCTTTAATGCTAAAAGTTCATAGGTTGTTCAGCAACAGCCTACTGGCTGGGTTGCTATGAGTTTTCCGGGCTCTATGGCCATGTGCCAGAAGCATTCTCTCCTGACGTTTCACCCACATCTGTGGCAGACATACTCAGAGGTTTTGACGTCTGTGCGAAGCTAGGCAAGTGGGGTTTATATCTGTGGAAGGTCCAGGGTGGGAGAAAGAACTCTTGTCTGTGGGAGGCAAGTGTGAATGTTGCAATTGGTCACCTTGATTAGCATTGAATAGCCTTGCAGCTTCAAAGCCTGGCTGCTTCCTACCTGGGGGAATCCTTTGTTGGGAGATATTAGCTGGCCCTGATTGTTTCCTGTCTGGAATTCCCATTTTCTGGGTGTTGTTCTTTTACTGTCCTGGTTTTAGCTTTTCTGTAGCTAAAAATGCATATAAAATTGATTCTATAGGGAGGATAAATGATTGGATTTCAACTCCTACAGCTTAGCTTTCTCTGCCAATAATGGTACCATACCAAACTAAAGCTCCCAAGATTCTGTAGCAGTGAGCCATCTTGGATATTGTAAGGGATTTATTATTATTATTATTATTATTATTATTATTATTATTATTATTATTATTATTAGACCTTGCTCCCAGGAAGGTGCCTTCGCTGTGGCTCCCAACTTATCTATCTACCTTTCCACATATTCTCCACATTGTGTGTATGTGTATGTATATTATATATACATGAGCCCCGATGGCGAAGTGTGTTAAAGCACTGAGCTGCTGAACTTGCAGACCGAAAGGTGCCAGGTTCAAATCCTGGGAGCAGAGTGAGTGCCCGCTGTTAGCTCCAGCTTCTGCCAACCTAGCAGCTTGAAAACATGCCAATGTGAGTAGATCAATAGGTACCGCTCTGGCGGGAAGGTAATGGCACTCCATGTAGTCATGCCGGCCACATGACCTTGGAGGTGTCTATGGACAACACTGGCTCTTGGGCTTAGAAATGGAGATGAGCACCAACCCCCAGAGTCAGACATGACTGAACTTAACGTCAAGGGATACCTTTACCTTTACCTACACACACACACACACACACACACACACACACACACACACACACACACATATATGCAGGGACTATATATATATATATATCACACACACACCAATTTAACAAAGTTTCAGCCACAAAAACAAAGTTTCTGAAGTAGAACAATGACTTTCACAGTAAAGACAACCCAATTTAACAGGAAATAAGACTTTCAAACCAGGAACAGATTTCTGCAATTATTAAAAAATGGTTTATTATAAAAGCTATGAAAATTCGCCAAAAATCAGAGGATAAGGGAAACGTTCCAAATTTTGGTGAGCTATCAGTGTTAAATGTGTTCTACCACTGTACCAAGTTTGAAGAAGATCACTCAAAAATGAGGGCGGGAGAGTCCTGTAAAATCTCCCCTCGTGCTGTTTTTTTTGGCCACTGCACATGCGCATCCGCCATTAACGAATTACTTTTGAAACTAACGAATTTTTGTTAATTTCGAATTTTTTGGGGGGCAAAATTCGGAAATGACATCAGAAACGAAACGCTGGCGCCCCCTACTTTTGAAACGAGTTTAGAATCAATTTTTTCATGGATCGCTCAAGCCTACTATTTACTAAACAAGATAGCTTATAGGAGCTCTCCCTATGACTACACATTTGATTCCCCCCCCCCCCCCCCGGATTTGCAGTTGCATAGAACTTCTAAAAACCAGAGAAGGCTTTTTCCTTCAGAAAATGTTACTACTGGGTTGTTGTATGTCTTTTGGGCTGTGTGGCCATGTTCCAGAAGTATTCTCTCCTGACGTTTCACCCACATCTATGGCAGGCATCCTCAGAGGCTGTGAGGCATGGCTCACAGCCTCTGAGGATGCCTGCCATAGATGTGGGCGAAACGTCAGGAGAGAATACTTCTGAAACATGGCCACACAGCCCGAAAGACATACAACAACCCTGTGATTCCGGTCATGAAAGCCTTCGACAACACAATGTTACTACTGTCGTAACATAGGCAGATTCAATAACATTTGAGTGGAAAATGCTTCCCCCTGTGGGATGAGGTAGGGGTTATGATGAGGTCGCAAATCAAACACAATCCAATTGTTGAGGCAACCCCTAAGCTATAGAAAATTCTGTAGTTTCAAGCATACTCAAGAGCATACTCTGAAGTGAATGAGTTTAATCCATGATAATCCATGACACCCACCAGAATTACTGGAACATAGTAAAGACAGTCAAATTCAATATGTAGACCAGGGGTTCCCAAACTACATTCCGCGGGCCACATGTGGCCCACAGAAAACATTTATCAGGCCCGCCGGGTGTTTTTGCCACTATTGCAGCCAACTCGTGGGGGGGGGGAGGGCTGCTAAGAGGAGGAATGCTGCTGCTTCTGCTACTGCTTCTTCTTCTTCTGCGGTGCTGCTTCTGCTGGCTCTTGGCAGCGGGCAGGCAGGGAAAGGACTTTAGGAGCCTGCTCGCCGTTCTCCTCCTTCCTCTCCTTCCAAAGCAGCAGGCAGGGGAAGGACTTTAGGAGCCCGCTCGCTGCCCTTCTCCTCTCCTTCCTTCTTTTCCAAAGCAGCAGCGGCAGCAGCGCAGCTGCAGACTGAGTGTCCTCTTCCTCTCCTTTCTTTTTTTCCAAAGAGGTGCTGTCACCACTGCCTTGGCTGAGGAAGAAGGAGAGGAAGAAGATGATGCTCAATCTACAGCTGCGCTACCTCCACTGCCACTTTGGAAGAGAAGGAAGGAGAGGAAAAAGCGGAGAATGGCAAATGGGCTCCTAAAGTCCCTCCCCCGCCCACTGCTTTGGAAGAAGAGGAAGGAAGGAGAGGAAAAGGAGGAGAACGGTGAGCGAGCTCCTAAAGTCTCTCCCCCTCCCACTGTTTCAGTCATCAAATCATTGTTTTTGAAGGCTTTCGTGGCCAGAATCACTGGGTTACTGTGAGTTTTCCAGGCTGTCTGGCCATGCTCCAGAAGCATTTTCTCCTGACATTTTGCCCACATCTATGGCAGGCATCCTCAGAGGTCATAACCAACAGAGGTCTATAGGAAACTATGAAAGGGAGGCTTACATATATATCTGTGGAAGGTCCAGGGTGGAAGTAAAAACTTCTCTGTTAGAAGCCAGGGTGAATGTTGCAATTAATCACCTTGATTAGTATTGCAAAGCCTTGCAGCTTCAAGGCCTGGCTGCTTCCTGCCTGGGGGATTAAATATGGAACCGGACATTGACCATCTCATTAGCCAAAAGCCGGCTCATAAGATATGTGCAGTATGCATAGGAATTTGTTCATCCTTTTTTTAAAAAACTATAGTCCAGTCCTCCAACAGTCTGAGGGACAGTGAACTGGCCACTGCTTTAAAAGTTTGAGGACCTCTGGTGTAGATTCTCCTTGATGGATCATTTCTCTTTCTAGGCTGATGCTTTTTGTGCGACATTTCTTAAGACAATCAGCTTGACTGAGGGGTGGGGTGTATATATATATATATATATATATATATATATATATATATATATATAGTAAAGGTAAAGGTAAAGGTAAAGGTTTCGCCTGATGTTAAGTCCAGTCATGTCCGACTCTGGGGGTTGGTGCTTATCTCCATTTCTAAACCGAAGAGCCGGCGTTGTCCGTAGACACCTCCAAGGTCATGTGGCCAGCATGACTGCATGGAACGCCGTTACCTTCCCACCACAGCAGTACCTATTGATCTACTCACATTTGCATGTTTTGGAACTGCTAGGTTGGCAGAAGCTGGAGCTAACAGCGGGCGTTTGGATTTGAACCTGGGACCTTTCGGTCTGCAAGTTCAGCAGCTCAGCGCTTTAACACACTGAGCCACCGGAGGCTCCATATATATATATATATATATATATATATATATATATATATATATAATGAAAATTAGCACAGTGACTTTCAAAGTTAGGAATTTTTTGTCTAGATTCCCATGCTCCTTGTTTTCTGCATGTTCTTTCAAGGTGTTTCTCATCAAGGACAAATTCATCTTTGTCCCTTTAATGATATCTTGTTGCCAGCATTAGCGGTCTGATGCCTATTTGAGCATCAGAGGGAACTGCAACATGCATCTCTCTATGAAAGCAGTTAGAGAAGAACAGGAATCTCGACTGCAGCAGGCATGCGGTAGAGCTGGCGTGATCAGAACACTAACAGGGCAGGCTGAGTGATTACATGTTTCTTGTAAGTGTGTTAGCTCCATGGGGAGCTGAGTCCATTTGGAGACAAGGAGGAGAAATACCCCCCTCCTTTCATTAAGGTGAAAAGGGTCAACGCATACCTCAGTTGTCATTCAAACATAATAAAGGTAAATGCTGCTCTCGGGTGCCTGCTCTCCCAGCTTTTTTGCTCTGTCATTGCTCATGTCTGGATTATGCAGACGCTTGCGTTCTAAACAGGGAAGCACGTTGCTTTGGGGAAAGAGAAGACATTTGTTTTGCAAGCGGTATGTTGTGATATATTTTCCTTCTTTTCCATTGTTTCTGCAATATTAGTGGGGAAGAAAAAGGATAACGTATAAAGGATAAAATCTGGGTTGTGGCTGCGTAGGTCTCCATGGAAATTATTCTCCTTGCAATTAAAAGCAATTAATTGTATTCTCCATGCTGAGGTGGGAGGCTTTAGATCATCCCTGTACTTTTAATTGAACATGGTAAGGTGTGTGTTATGTCTGAATGCTATGTTCCTAGTGCTGTGTTATATATATATATGCAAATTACCATATGTTTTTTTTCCTCCAGCAGCCTCTTTGCTCCATCTCTCTTTGGCCTAGCTGAAGCTCGTATCTACCTTGCAGAACTGAAAAGCAAAGAGCTTCAGCTCTTCATTGGTCTCCCTGATGATTTTTCTCCCGAGCTTATTTTTTGGATTTCTGTGTTTATAGGCTGCAAGTGTTGCCGGTGGATGCTTTGCCCTTGAAAGAGGGCCAAGAGGATCTGCCTGAATCCAAGGGAGGATTTATATGCAAGAGGACAAGACGATGGCTGCACAGCGAGCCCCCGAGTCGGCTCTGAGCTTGTTGATGGTAAGTGACTAGAGGAAATGCTGACCTTGAAATGACCAATGTGGTTTGCAGATAGAGGATCACATTCCCTGCTGATGGATTGCATTAGTGGGTGGGTGGGGGTGTTTTTATCAATTGTGTGAAAATGGATGGTAAGTTTTCTATGATTACCAAAGCTTACGCTAATAACATGTATCAATGTTTCACATATGGATGTCATATTCTTATTAGCTTGACATTTTTCTAATTTGTTCACTTGTGTGCACTTCGGAATACCTTTGCTAGAAAAGACATTTAATTAATGTTCATAATGACAGTTACAATAGCCCATGGTTTACAACAGCCTGATGCTTTACATGAGCACCTGGATTTTTGCATTATTTAGGAATTAAACATGAGGGGCCTGTACCTTGTTGGCCTACGTATGTGTCCCTATTAACTATTAATAGTGTCTTTAAGAATGGTTGTGTTAACCTCCAGAGATTGCCTTCTAGACTGCTGATGCATATCTCTTCCCTGGAATACTAATGGCCATATTGACTGCATAACTGGGGATGGTGTGTATGGTTCATGTATTTCCCACAGCATGTGGACCTACTGACCCACTTTTCAAGGTTCTGCAAATGTATGCCGTTGCAAGGGGAGATTCATTTTGAACCGCACATGGAGGTTGAATCCTGGAAGGGGGTGACTTTTGCCTTTAATTAAAATAAATCCTTGAATACCCTATGGGACTGAGTTTTAAATCATACTCTGGGTTTTTTCCCCATTCATTTTTAATTCCTTCCTATATTGCCATCAGGGATAATTTTACTATTGTATTTTTGAAATGTTGAATTCGTCTTTTTAAATTCCTTGCCGGAAATGGGAAGGATTGTAAACAGAAGAGGAGCATGTATTGATTTCTGCTTACTGGTGGCACTAGAAATGGTATCCAAGAATGTGGCATTCACAGACAGCATGTAAAGCCTCGGGGCTTTTTGAATAGCTAGCAAAGGTCAAGTGGAAAAAGGGCAAATTTTACATCTATTACTAAGCACTCTATTAAATTTAATGATAGCTTGTATTTATGCTTACTGCTGAACATCACAACAAGCACAATTGTATTCATGTCTGTTTTTTCTGGTTGTCCAAAGGACTGTCTTCTGTGTATTGCTATTATAACGTTCTGCCAAAGCATGCCCTTAACCATTCTACTTTCAAAATACTTTGCCAATATAAAAACTTCAACTACGTTTTTTAAATTATTGATGCTGCTTGGACAAGGAAATGCTTGAGCATAAATTCAAGGTTTGGACATGAAGTGTGCAGTGGATGGTTGCTGGTGGTTTGTTTTTGTTTTTTAGCTCATCCATTGATATGAAAACATCTGTCTTGGTGTTCTTCTGTCATAGTAATGCCCACATTTTTCATTGAACAAAGCAAAATGAATTCAAACTGTACATATAAGCATGGTACCCAGACAATATGGCATTAGGCATGCTACACAATTCAGTATAATCCCCCTTTTGCTTAACTAGTTGGCCTACTACTAAGTCTCATGGTGCTGGTTGTTCTATATGTTCGAGTGATAGGGACTGTGTGTAAACACAATGTCACCTGAGGATTGTTACAATGTCAATTTAAATAGATGTACAGGTGTCTGGACATCCAGGTTGTGTTACTTCTCCTTTCAGATTGGCTGATCTACAGCCCAGTTACACTAGGGAAGAAATAGTTAAGCAGTGGATAGCCTAGGAGCACCAGCAATGTTCAGTTACTTCATTTCCTTAGATATATCCCTTGGTTTCCTATTACTGTATATGACTGTATATGAATGTATAAATGAATTTCATTAAAGGTAAGTCTGTGAAGCTACTTGACTTAATTAGGATGTGAGTTAGGGTGTAAATCTCTTGTTGCTAAGAAGGTTGTCATTTTAGTATTGTAGGGAGAAGGGACTTCAGGGAATCCTGCCTATTTCCTTCCTTTTCCCTTTTCTTTTTCCCAAAGTGCTATAAACGCCAAAGGAAATTCTCATACATCTCTCCCGTTCTCATCTAGTTCAAACACATCTGTAAATAGTTTTCTCTTTATAATGTTTCCATAATTCATCTTTTATTGAGATTTGGTAATAGAATCCCTTTATTTTGTCACACACTTGCAATATGGGTTTTATATTCCTGCCTCTCAAGAGGTGGCTTTTAATAACAAAATGGGCTGTTCATGTCATAGTAGATGTATCTTAGCAACTAGCAAAATATTCATTGCTCCAGATGTGTGTGTGTGTGGGGGGGGGGACACAAAAGATTGTAGGGAGAATATGTTATCTCAAGGATCTTTGGAAAATGTTGAATTTCTGTGGCTCAGAGGCACCAGTGCTTAGAAAGTTTACTTTGGGGAACTATAGCCCCTAGAATACCATCAACATGTTTATGGTAGCTGGGAGCTGATTCAGGAACTTATGATCTCATCACATGAGATATTTTTCAGAGGCACTATCCAGTTTGTTTATACTTTTACGAAAGAATCCGCCAACTCCCATCCCATGACGTAGAACAACTTCTGGCAGGACTCTGTCACAAAAGTATAGATGAACCAGCACATGCCAGCACAGCAGCAACACAGGAGGCTTCCCGTGTTCAAGAAGTCAACAGAGGGAAGCCAGGTGGCCAACGTTTCCACCCATGGGATGGGGCAACAGGTGAAATGGACAATACAGGGCATGGGGCAATGGGTTTCCCACGCACCCCAACGGGCTGTTGGATTATGGTTGTATGTGTATGAAATGTGAATCAAATGTTTCTGCTGTTAGGCAAGAGTGTGTGTTTCAGCAATGAAACAGTTAACAGCAGGCTAGTTTAGACTGACAGCCTGCTGTTGACCTATCAGGCATGATTTCTGGCCTTTGGAGGTCGGAACTTCCTTTGGACCGAGGAATGTGCTTTCTTATCTCTATCTGTGTTGAGCTGGTGCTTGCTGAGGCGAGAGGCTATAGAAGAATGCCAGCTCAGAGCGATGGCTTTTGCTGTGCTTTGTAAATATGTTTGTAGATATTGAAATAAATGTTTGGACTTCAGACTACAGATGTGTTTGAATCTGACATTGAACAGAGGAATTGGTGTGGCAGATGATTGCAACCAATTCATCAGGGTGCTGGTGTGCAGAGGATCGATGGTGTTTGAAGAAACACACCTGGCATGCACCCTGACCTCCACGCTGACACGGGCACCGCCAGAATTGCCATGATCCATGACAACTCAGGTGGCCCATCTGATGAGGACATCAATAGTCTCCCAAAGCAATTGTTTTCAATTCTGTGGCCTGAATCAGACAATGCTGGGTGGAGAACAGATCAAACAACAGTGCCACTAGGCTCAGACTTATTTCTCCAAAGGAATGAACAAACATGACTAGGAGAAAGTAAAGAATTTCCTATAGATGAGTGCGGTTTCCTATTGAACCAAATAAGTTCCTATTACATGTCCTGCCCAGCTTCCAATGTGCACTGCCCCATCATTGCATTGCTATGCTTAAACTACTGCACCAGCTTCTTGGCCATGCTTGGAGTGACTGAATGCTTGGAGGTGGCTTTCTTATCTAGTAACTGGAAAAGGAAGAGTATAGCAGAACAAGTGGGTTGGACTTCTTCCTTTACATCAGGGGACCTAAAACTTTTTAATCAAAGGGCTGGTCCACAATTCTTCAGACTGTTGAGGGGCCGAATTATCATTTGAAAAGAAAATATGAACAAATTCCTATGCACACTGCACATGTCTTATTTGTAGTGCCAAAAAAACCAACAACAACAATGAAAGAACAATACAATATTTAAAAATAAAAACAATTTTAACCCACATAAACCTATCAGGATTTCAATGGGAAGTGTGGGCAGATGATTATGTTGGACTGCCTATAGCCATTTCCTTAATATGAAAATAAAATTGCATATCAAATCTAAAAATTGTTATTTTCTAAATACAGTAGAGTCTCACTTATCCAATATAAACGGGCCGGCAGAAGCTTGGATAAGCGAATATCTTGGATAATAAGGAGGGATTAAGGAAAAGCCTGTTAAACATCAAATTAGGTTATGATTTTTCAAATTAAGCACCACAACTTCATGTTATGCAACAAATTTGAAAGAAAAATTAGTTCAATACGCAGTAATGTTATGTTGTAATTACTGTATTTACGAATTTAGCACCAAAATATCACGATATATTGAAAACATTGACTACAAAAATGGCTTGGATTATCCAGAGGCTTGGATAAGTGAGGCTTGGATAAGTGAGACTCTACTGTATGCATCAATTAAAGCATGACCTAGGATTAGAAAAAGATTTTCAACAATATTTCCAAATGCAGTATACAAGTATTTAATGAGTTGACATCCAAAGATATGAAGCATGTAGAGGTGTCCACATGTCATCCTTCTCTTTTTGTGTTGGGTAAAATGGCAGGTATCTTTAATACAAGAAGGAATGAATGAATCAAAAAGAGATAGAAAGGAATCCAGTTATTGAGACTGTAGTTTAAAAGAGATTCAAAATAGGAGTGTGCAGTTCAGTTAAACCCCATTCTGTTTTTTGGTATCGAGATTTTGGTAGACCCCCAGATCCATTTTTCAGGAATTTGGTCAGAGGAAAAAAATCATTTTTTTGGTCCGGCAACCAAAAGTTCTGGAAAAATCCAGCACATTGGTGGAAATGTGGAACTTACGAGGCTCCCCTGTGTTCTTGGACCTCTTCACACGTGCAGACATCAGACCTAAGAAACCATCCTTTCTGGTGCCCTCAACACCCTTTCAATGAAACTGAGTTAAGGGAGGCAGACTTTTAAAACACTTGTTTCAGTGGGAGCCACACCACATGAAGGAGCATTAACCATTCTTTAAAAAGATATAAATTACCTCCTCATTTTATGGCAGCTTTAGAAATGGTAAAGCACATCCTCTACCCCACAATTGAAGCTAGCTTCATGTGAAGGGCATCAGTGTACAAAGTAAACTGCTTATTTATGGCTATTTGAGTAAAAAAAAAAAGCCAAGCCATGCAGAGTTGCAAGCGGCACTAAGAATTTAGATCACCAATCCGTCTCTCTCAAAAGCCTGCTCGCAACAGAAAAATGGAAGCCCAACTTGACTAAAAGACACGTCATGACTTCCTTCTATTCTGATTGGCTCAACAGGCAGGGCTCACAGGGAAACCCTGTGTGTACGTATGGCTGCCTCTCTGTGCTCCATGTGTAGCCGAAAGAAACAGAAAGCAGTCATTTTCAGCAGCCAAATGGTCTGTTGCAGCCGGGGAGAAATGGTGGTGGAACATGTGCCGTTAAGTCTGGCTGAAAGTGCCAAACCAGTCTAACCAACTAGAGCCCGTTTGTAAAGACAAAAATGTGCACAACCTTAATTAAGAGCTAAAAACTATAATTTACTCGGGTGCTAGAAAATACATTGTATGTATTTTTAGCAAAACATAAAAAAATAGTTGGTGGATTAATGATAAATTTTGGTGACACTTATTATTGAATCATGACTGTAATGATGAACTTAATATAATTTATAGGCTTGCCTTTTAAAGCTAAAGAACTTGAGTAGTCACTAAGTTGAGAGACCACCTGCAGATAATGATGCAGAGGGACAATAACTCCACCTTTATCAACTTGCCACCCATGCTCCCTAGGGAATGTGGGGACATTTTTGTCATTGGAATAGGGGGATTTGTAAGGATGCCAAAGACTTCTGGGAGCCTCACAAACAGTTTTTGGGTGAACAACATCCACATCCACACTTTCCCTCTCTAACCTAGAAGTATGTCACTGTTTCTTGTAAGGCTCAGGCTGGATGGTCTCTTGAAAGTAGTCAAAACTAGTTCAAGGATATCAGGTCAGCAGGATCCAAACAGGAGGAGATATCCAGGCAATGGTGAATCCAAAAGTAGCTTCAGAGTGGGACTTTCTACTTCTTGATTGTTGGAGCAGGGGTAGGAAGTCTACCCTGAGCAGAGCCGGTCCAACAATGAGGCGAATTAAGCGGTCGCTTCAGGCGCAAAACATACGGGGGTGCAGTCGAGACTGCTTTTTCGGTTGAGTTGTTGTAAAACATGATGTTTTGGTGCTTAATTGTAAAATGTTAATGTAATTTGATGTTTAATAGGCTTTTCCTTAATCCCTCCTTATTATCCAACATTTTCGCTTATCCAACGCTTTCATTTTTCAGTGATTGGTTTGGGGGGGGGGGCCAAAATTCTGTTCGTCTACACTTGAAAAATACCTAGGGCCGGCTCTGACCCTGAGGGTCTAGGATCTTCTCAGGAGATCAAAAGCCTCATCCACTCCATCAGTTGCTCTCTTGATACACAGCTGTTTTATATTCTTATATTTTATTGAAACTGTGTTTTTAACTGTTTTGATATTTTTTAACAATGTTTTTATTTTAACCTATGTTTTTTGTTTTGATGGATTATTTGTATTTGTGTCTATGGGCATTTTGTCCCATATGTAAGCCACCGCAAGTCTGGTTTGGAAGATGGTGGTGGGGTATAAGAATAAAGTTATATTATTATTATTATTATTATTATTATTATTATTATTATTATTATTATTATCCATTCTATGAAGCCAGGCATGTAGCTGGGGGGGGGGGGGGCTTGAGGGGCTTCAGCCCCCCCCCCCCCAATTCTCAGGGTGGTTTGCGAGAAGGCCTTACATTTATTATATAAAGTGTTACGTTTATTCATATCATGATCTGATCACCATGCTCAATACATCCCATATGCATGGGGGTCTTGGGATAACGATACAAAAGGTTTGCTAGGGTAGATCCTCTCTCACTCAGACTCAGCCCCCCCCCCCCCGAACCAAAATCCCAGCCCCTCCCGAACCAAAATCCTGGTTACGGGCCTGTATGAAGCTCTTCTAAAACTTACACATTTCACATTGCTATAATAGGAATCAGGCATATCTGATGCATAAACAATTAATTATCATCTCTTGAATCACTGGAAACCTCCAACCCTTCCAGAGCATGGAACAAAATTCCTCTGTGCCTAGAATTCCCAGATTTTGTAGTTCAGCCCTGGTTTCCCTTTTCTCCAGGCCTCAGGGAAAGAGAGACAACTCTTCGAAAGTCAACAGTCTTGAAAAGTGTATGCAAAGTCTCCTTTGATTGGCTTTCTCTAAAATGTGAATGGCATACTCTATGCAACTCTATTGTGCCTAATGAATCATGGCCAATGACATCCCCGGGGCCCATGAACTCCAACTCTCTCAATTAATCCTGAGATAGTGCCATCCTGGCAAACCTATATGTACCTGACAGCTGACCGTATCCAAGTCCATAACTAATAGATTTCTTATGTCAGTATCTGAATCCAACTAGAGAGCAATAATACATTTCTTAGATTACAGGAGATAAGTAGTGTTACGATATCCTCAGAGTTGGGAAATTAGCCTGCTACAGAGCTCCAACCACCAATACTTCTCTTAGATCATCACTTGGTTGGCATCTGGATTGCATCCTACTACCTCATATGCTATAGCATATTCATCTTAATTGCAGTGGGGCTATCAGATTTCTCATGTGGCTAGAACACAAACTGATGAAGAGAATAGCTGCTATTGGAAACCGAGTTTCTTACCTTCATTTTGTCTACCCGCAGGAAAGCTTTCAAAATCAAAAGGCATGTATTGATCAAAGTGTATTGAATGGCATGATAAGTTACTTTAGCTTAGCTTCATTGCTTCAGCTTCATATTCTCATAGAATACGATTCAAGGGACCTGACCTCTAGATTGCCAGAGGTTAACATGTCTTTTAATTGCCATTTTTTGATGGTAGGGGATTGAAGTAAAAAGGTGTCCTGCGATGGTCCCATGGCTGAAAATCCTGCCTTTCTATATGATCTCCTATGGTCTTTTTAAAAGTCATGTTATATTTTCTGCGAGGAGAAGTGACATTGGTTATTCTAATTGTATAGTTACATGATGTTTTCCTCCTTTCTTTTGGCTTGGAAAAAACTCTTTATTTGCAAATAATGAGTTCCCTTTTTCCACAAGGATCTAAGGCATAACAAAGTTACAATATGATTTGTAACATGATGGGGGACACCCCTTTTGCGGTTAATCTGTAACCCATGTGCACATTTTAAAATCCTGAAACAGCTAATATCGGCTGTAAATAAATTGAGCCATGGGCACACAGGTGGCTAAATGGAAGCATAAATGGAAAGCAATTACAATGAGACTCTTGCAATAACAACAACCACAACAACAACAACAACAACAACAACTTTATGTTTGTACCCTGCCTCCATCTCTCCGAAGGGACTCGGGGCAGCTAACATGGGGCCAAGCCCAGGTAATTACAATAGAACAAAATAAAATACATAGATAACACACATCATCAACAAGTAAAAATTAAATCAAGATAAAAACACAATTATACACAATAAGTAAAATGGTTAAAATGGCATAGTAAAACATAATTTTTAAAGAGAACAAGGATTAAATGAGGAGTTCTGATAAATCCTTTGTTCTGATGATTATGAAATTTAACAGAACTTGAATTTACAGTAGGGTGAGGAGAGAGAATAAGAAATAAAAATTATTTTTTAAAAAGTAAACTTCCCCCAGATGTTTCCCATCCATCTTGTGGATTTCTAAAATCTGCTACAAACGAAGGTGTCAGTATGTCAGGGGACCATTTATCGGGGCTGACAGATCTGTGTTTGAACTTGCTATCAAGTCCGGTGATTTTTTGCCCCACTTATTTGTCCTGCATTTTGACACTGGCTAAAGTGCCTTGAGGGGTCAATGCTGATATGATCTGCTTACAGTAGCACTTCTCTGATTGAAGGTGTTTTCTAGTCTACCACTCAGGCCTAGCTCCTTATGTCATTAACAACACGGTCTTCTGATCTCCTTTCTTATTACCTTGCAAGGAATTAGACATTCATTCAGGGTTGTCAATGCTACTTTTGAATGTCTATTAATTTGCATCCTCTTAAAAATTATTGTACCCAAATTTATTATATAGATTTAATTTATCAAACTATTTAAACTAGGAATCAGAATAGCTGGGGTCATTTGGAGTAGGGTGGGGGTAATTTATAGGTATTTGCCTATTCTTAATTGGTATTTTCCAGATACAATTATAAAACTTGGGTAATAAATTTCTATGAAAATACAGAGATGTTTGTTTTTCAAAAAAGTTATTTGTTCTTGTAATTCTTCTTTTTTATAAAACAAGTGCTGGTTTATACAGTCTAGATGAAATTGCATTTTAATCCCCTTCCTATAACAACCAAGGGGATAATTCATTCTTTTTAGGAGTGACCTTCTGTGGGATGCATCTGAAATATTAAGAAAAGGCCTCTTACCTGCATTATTCCTATGATTTCTTGGATTTTTGTTCCTTATAACTGTTCAAAGTAATGAGAGGCTGTTGTATGGCATATGTTCAGACCAGTATCTGCTTGAAATGTGTGTTGTAGTTAATGGAACAAGGACACAGACTTGGAATAATTGAGCCTGAATCACCTTTTCTAGTTCTGATTAACTGGAGCACAATGAAAGCATAATGGTCAAAGCTCAATGTAGTTTCCAATTAATCACAGACTGCCTAAAAATAATGCTCTGGCCCATTACCATTAGTTCCAAAGGGAGTGTTTCATCAAGGACATATTTGCAGTATTCTATATAGGATGTGTTGCCATGGGTACAACTTAACCATCAATGCCTTATGTCTTCCTCTCATTTCAAAGTGTCGGACTAAAATGGGGGTGGGTGGGTTTGGCAATTATGAAGAGTTACTATTGGAGGCTGTGCAATTATAGTGAAAAGGACATTGCAATGCTGAGTCCCTGCACTCTCACATCCTTCAGTCAATTAGCATTTCTCTTACGGATTAGAAGAGCAGGTTGGACTTCATATGGGATGTGTGATGGTGAGATCATTATTGGCTAGGCAATGGTGTCTTCCTTCCTAGATTATAAGACAGCTTTTTTTTCTAGGTATAGCCCCTCTGCTGTTATTTCAAAGTGACACACTGAAGATTTCAATGGTTTGTGTCAATTGTCTGTAACCATTAGGAGGAATGTGCCATTCAAGTACCATCTGCCTCAATGGTGCAGCAGATGCATAATTGATATTCACTGCTGAGTAGTACATGCTTTGGTTTCCCCCCCCCCCTCTTTTTTACAGAAAAGGAATGATAATTTTATTTATACATATAAATAAATCTCAATGTGTCAATGACTCATTTCTTCATACTCTTTGTTTGAAGAATATGTATTTTTCCCCCAAGCACTATGCAATATGGAACATGGCAAGTTAATGCTGACTGGACCACAGTCAGCTGCAGTGATGTCATAATTTTAGACACAATTAATTTTTTGAAAAAAATTATCCCCTAAATTTAATCTGTTGCACTTCTATTATTTATTTATTTACAGTATTTATATTCCGCCCTTCTCACCCCGAAGGGGACTCAGGGCGGATCACATTATATACATATAGGGCAAACATTCAATGCCCATATACACATACAGTAGAGTCTCACTTATCCAACACTCGCTTATCCAACGTTCTGGATTATCCAACGCATTTTTGTAGTCAATGTTTTCAATATATCCTGATATTTTGGTGCTAAATTCATAAATACAGTAATTACTACATAGCATTACTGCGTATTGAACTACTTTTTCTGCCAAATTTGTTGTCTAACATGATGTTTTGGTGCTTCATTTGTAGAATCAAAACCTAATTTGATGTTTAATAGGCTTTTCCTTAATGCCTCCTTATTATCCAACATATTCGCTTATCCAACATTCTGCCGGCCCGTTTATGTTGGATAAGTGAGACTCTACTGTATTACTAACAGATGAGAATTACACACACACACACACACACACACACACACACAGAGAGAGAGAGAGAGAGAGAGAGAGAGAGAGAGAGAGAGAGAGAGAGGAAAATAAAGCACAGAATTACAGAAAGTACTCTGAGAATTTTTAAAGAAAACTACAGTATGTTACTGTGGTAGAAAATAGAA
Organism: Anolis carolinensis; assembly: GCF_035594765.1. Classification (NCBI taxonomy): domain Eukaryota; kingdom Metazoa; phylum Chordata; class Lepidosauria; order Squamata; family Anolidae; genus Anolis; species Anolis carolinensis. Next base: position 92,289,296 of record NC_085845.1, on the reverse strand, counting down.
AAAAGATGGCCTTTTGTTCTGATAGCTTTCTCAATTTAAATATTAAACTGGAAGTTATTTACATTTCCTTTAATATCTCCTTGGAGCATTGGTGTGCTAATTAATTAAATATGTTTGAGTCTTCAAAATGAAGCATTACTCATTCTTAGCAATATATTTTTAAAAGGGGAATCTTGTGACATTTTTAGATTCACCAATTTATAACATAAGCTTTCTTGGATTATTACTCCCACTTCCTGCTTCTTACACCTGGAACAGCCAGTCTGCCATATATAATAATGTATAAGTTGGCCTCATGTACTAGATGAGGGTAGGTTTGGGGGCCAAAATTATCAATGTTGATACAACCTATGAATAACTCGAAGGCAGAGAGGGGAAAGCATTAATGCCGCGTAAAGGGTCCAGCTGTTCCTGGCTGCCACTTCTATTTTCTCACCCAGGCATACAAAAAGGCCAGAAGCAGCATCACAGAAAATAGAGTAGAGAGGTTCTTTTAGGTTCTTCCAGATTGGTTTAAGCTTTAGTCTTTCACCACTTTGCTCAGAAAACGTGGTGATTTCTATTTGGTAAGAGTTAAGGTACAATCCTTACATTGACCCATGGATAAGTGAGATTTTTTGGGTGAGTTGATTTTTTGTCTAAAATTTCTAGACTAGTGACCTCATCATATGGGCCATCAGAATCACCACACATCATGGCGAATCTGGCAGTGTCTGGCGTGTGGCATAGGGAAGCCACCACCCCATGCCCCGCATCTCCCAGCTTCCTCCCTCCCAACTTCCCCCTGTAGTTTCCATTGAACACTGGAATCCTCCCGTATTGCTGCAATGGCGGCATACTAGGTCCTTTATAGTTTTGTGATGGAGCCTCAATGTAAGTAGTTCTACATCATGAGATGGGAGACAGTGTGTTCTGTCGCAAAACTATAGAGGATCCAGTGCATGCCATCAAAATTTACCCTGTATGATGAGGTCGTTATTCATATAGATAGATCTGTTTATTAATTATTAGTCCACTGACTACATCAGCAATAAAATAGACACTAATCACTATCCTAAAATTCCTGTAATAGTTAACTAACATAAATTAAACAATAAAACTTGATTAAATATAAAACGTTTGGTAAAATGGGATTAAATTGCAAAATGAAAGCAGGGGGAGTTGAGTGACGAGTGTAAAAGAATCAGTTGGAGAATTAAGATAAGTTCATCTCCATGACAAGGGGCCCCATTTTGTGAGACAAAGAGATTTCTCTTTGTGACTTTTATAATGAATTTGGCAATGCAATGGGCTAAGTGTAAGTAAGTAAGTAAGTAAGTAACTTTATTTTTCTATCCCGCCACCATCTCCCGGCAGGGACTCAGGGCGGCTAACATGGGACAAGTCCCAAAAACAATAACCAAAATACAACAATTAAAACATTACAAAGAGTAAAAACACAATAAAACGACATTATGCAGAACAATACATCAATCCATAAAAACTCATTTAAGGCATAAAATGAGTAACAATACAATAAAAGAAGATGGACCAACAATTTGGTGGAGGGGGATAGCATGTAGATTCTCCCCAGAAAGAAAATAATAATGGGGGAAGTTCAAATCTGCAGGAAGGGGTGAGCTCCCACTGTTAGCCCTAGCTCCTGCCAATCTAGCAGTTTGAAAACATGCAAATGTGAGTAGATCAATAGGTATCACCTCGTCGAGAAAGCAAAAAGACGCTCCATGCAGTCATGCCGGCCACATGACCAGGAGGTGTCTACGGACAACACAGGCTCCTTGGCTTGGAAATTGAGATAGCACCTCTCCCAGAGCTGGAGATGAGCACCGCCTCCAGAAGTTGGAAATGAAAGAAGAATCCTTTGCCATTGTCTGTGCATTTATTGTATTTCATTTTAACAAAGCATTGAATGTTTGCCTGTGACTGTTTATTTGCTGTAATCTGCTCTGAGTCCTCTTGGGGAGAAAAGCGGAATATAAATAAAGAGTTGTTGTTGTTGTTGTTGTTATTATTATTATTAATAATAATAATAATATTATTAGCAGCAGCAGCAGCAGCAACAGCAGCAGCAGCAGCAGCAGCACACCAGGGCTTTACAGTGGGCAACTCCGCATTTCTGCCACTTGCAGAATTCTGGGAAATGTAGCTTGAGAAGGCAAGGATCTCTGTAGCTGAGAATTAAAAAGACCCCACCCTAAACTACATTTCTTAGAATTCTATAGGTGGCAGAAATGCGGAGATGCCCACTTTAAAGCCTTGGTGTGATAACATGGTAAGACAGTTTGGCAATTTGGTCCCAGTTGTAAAAAGTGGTTGTAAATACTGGGATCTCACATTGGCATATAGAAAACAATCAAACAAAATATGCACAATGCCCTCTATGGTTGGTGCACCACAGGTGCATGTTCTTTCGTGGTAAGGCGTTTTTTGAAATCGTTCTGTTCATACCATAGAATTAAGTTACTTGAATCTACTGCTGGTAAAAGCTATTCTCTGTCCCTGTGTGAGTTTCATTCTAAGGTACTTTTCTGTGTCAAATGTTTTGTTTTTGGCTAACCGGTTTAGAGATTTGAAGCCAGCCAACAAAGCTATATCTGTTTGTGCACCGATATCCAGAACTCTTTGTTTGAATGTTTCCTGGGCCAAATGTCCTATGGAAAGAAGATAGGAGGGTGAAAAGCCTAGTTGGTAAAGCTGAAATGCCCAGAGGCATAGACTTCTATATGTATGAGCATATAGAATAATTAAAATAATTAAGGGTCTGGAGAACAAGCCCTATGAGGAGCGGCTTAAAGAGCTGGGCATGTTTAGCCTGCAGAAGAGAAGGCTGAGAGGAGACATGATAGCCATGTACAAATATGTGAGGGGAAGTCATAGGGAGGAGGGAGCAAGCTTGTTTTCTGCGGCCCTGCAGACTAGGACCCGGAACAATGGCTTCAAACTACAGGAAAGGAGATTCCACCTGAACATCAGGAAGAACTTCCTCACAGTGAGGGCTGTTCGACAGTGGAACTCTCTCTCCCGGGCCGTCGTAGAGGCTCCTTCTTTGGAGGCTTTTAAACAGAGGCTGGATGGCCATCTGTCGGGGGTGCTTTGAATGCGATTTCCTGCTTCTTAGCATGGGGTTGGACTGGATGGCCCATGAGGTCTCTTCCAACTCTACTATTCTATTATTCTAAAAGACATTTACAGGTTTATGAATTACAACGTTTGAGGGGCAACACCCAAGTAGGCTACTTAATGATTGAAAAAGAGTTGTTCACACAATATGCTTGTAAATATATGAGGGTTGAATGAAAAGTAATGCCTCCACCTTCGTTACTTCGGTTTGGATGGGAATATTTTAATGAATCAAATGCAGAAATAATCCTTAGAATGTGGTCTTTAACTACCACTATTCACTTTTTCACATAATCACCAGACAATGGGATACATTTCTGCCAACGATGAACAAGTTTTCTGAAGCCATCAAGGAAGAAGTCGACACTCTGTTTCCGCAACCAGCATCTCACAGTACCCATCGTGCACAGATCTTCCAATAGCCAAGCGAAGCAATACTGTGACCCACACGTTCTTGTGAAATGCCAATTATGCTTGAAATTTCTAAGTGATACGATGATCGTCCTGAATCAATCTGTCAACCTTTTGCTCGTGAAACCCGGTGGTTGCTATCACAGGACATCCAACTTTTGTTTGTCACACAAGTCAGATGTTCCCATCTCAACATCTTTAAACCTACTCACCCAACGACGCACAGTACTCACATCAACACAATCATCATAAACAGCTTGCATTCTCTGATGAATCTCCTTTGGGGTGACACCTTCTGCTGTCAAATATTCAGTGACTGCACATTGCTTAAATCGCATTGACCGACGGTCTGCGCAGGGCTCCATACTTCGCACTTTAACAACACAACCATTCAGTGCTAAAGCTTCCCACCAAATGAAACTGTAGAAGAAAGTCTACTGAACAAGCCAGTACCTGCTGCATACCAGTACTGCCATCATTACGAAGGTGGAGGCATTACTTTTCATTCAACCCTCGTAAATTTTAATTTTCCCATTCATTAGCTTCCCATCAGTATTGGGGGATGCTAGGATGTTTCAAAACTCAGAAAGGTAACATTTTGGGATTGTCTTCCATCCTGCACATAGGTTCAGAAAAGAAGACTGCCCTTTCATTTATATTTTCAGAACTAAACAGACAAGACAGGCAGGACCATCCTCCCCTCCATCCATCCAAAGAAAACATCTTTATTACTTTTTCTAACTGAGGCTAAAAGCTTTGGTGAAGGCTCGGGCTTTGGTGACTTTCCCATCCCCCTGAATCAGGGGCAAAAGATTACTACACGCATGAAAGGTTTGCCGTAATCTTTCTGCAGACAAGGGTCAGTGAACTGTGGATTGCGATATTTGGCAGTGTTATTGCATTTGCTTTGGAAGCCCAAGCATGTCTTGATAATTCAATCTGTCTCCCAGTTGCATGATGTGAATAGGAGAGGGTATAGTTCTGCCTTGTTGGTCTCCTTACTCATTACAGTGCCCTGCATCTTCAATACACCCTGCTTGCCTGGGCCTCTTTTCAACTACATTATTGATTGTTTTAATCAAAGCATTCCCAGGCATTGTCTGCTTTCTTTTCTGTCACCCAGCTTTGATAGTTATAATTCACTAGCATGTCAGAAACAATTAATATAGCTAGTGACAGTTTGGGCTGGATTACAATGTAATTGTGGTGTACATGAAATAGCAAGGAGGCATAGCCAGCTGATATTTGCATTGCTGTTGTGTGTCTTCAAGTCATTTCTGACCTATGGCAATGCTGCCAATCTATATATATAAAAAAGTGATGGCATCAGGGCAGCGGACAAAACAACAAAACTACAGGCCCCCCAACCTCGAAATTTGACAACACAACCCATCATTCACGGCTCTAGGTTGATACAACAAAAAGAAAAGAAAAATAAAGTCCGAATTATAGGGAGAGGAATAATAGTTTTTATCCAATTGCTGCCAGTTAGAAGGCTAAACTCCACCCACTTGGTCTCCTAGCAACCTACTCAGCCCAGGGGACAGGCACAGTTAGGCCTCACTTAGGCCTCTTCCACAGATTATCAGATTTTAACGGGATTATATGGCAATGTAGACTCAAGGCTCTTCCACACAGCTATATAACCCATTTAGAATCTTATATTATCTGCTTTAAACTGGATTATCTTGACTCCACACTGCCATATAATCCACTTCAGTATGCATACTAAACATAAAGACAACCATACAACAGACATTCAATACCACCACTACCTCACCAACACCACCAGACAATGCCACAGCAACACGTGGCCGGGGACAGCTAGTATTATACAAAAGGCAACACCGTGGTAATTAGGTGCACTTATCATCCCAGAATTCATATTACCAAAATGCCTCTTGAACAGTTGTGGAATCATTAGAATCAGAGCTGTCAGGGTTTGAGTACAGAAACATTTTTTAAAAAATCATGGGCTGCTCATTGTTTGCTCTTACTTATAGTAGTAATAGTCACAGTAGCACATGTGAAGTGCAGCTATTCTGACAACAGTATATTCCCTGTTGTAATCCAAATTTTATACTGGCTTGGTTTCAAACGGGCAATTCAGATTCATTAGCTTTATAGAAGGTTTGTGATTACTGGGTTGTTGTATGTCTTTCAGGCTGTGTGGTCATGTTCCAGAAGTATTCTTTTATTCATATGTCTTTCTCACCGAGTTTTAACTTAGTGTTCATGTGGCCTGCCCTGGTTTTTATTGCTTTCTCTGAATTTTGGGTTGTAATGTATGTTATTATTTATTGTATTGTTAAATTGTGTTATGATATGTTGTTTTATATTCTGTCATATTGTATGGTTTTGGGCATGGCCCCATGTAAGCCGCCCCGAGTCCCCGTTGGGGAGATGGTGGCGGGGTATAAATAAAGTTTTTATTATTATTATTATTGTTGTTGTTGTTGTTGTTGTTGTTGTCTTGACTGGGAAGAGAACAGCCACATGGGGCATGGCCAGCCTTCTTGGTGCCTTCCAGACATTTTGGATTGCAACTCCCATTCTTCCCTTCATACCAGTTGAAGTTTCTGAACACACTTCGCCTATATTGGGAGAAAGGAAGGATTAAAAAGAATAAGCAAATATATAAATAAAGCAAAGGTATTACTATCTCAGCCACCCATGTGAAGAGTTTCAGATTTTGGAGTAATTTAGATTACACTGTTTCCCTCACTTATTGCGGGGGTTAGGTTCCAGGACCACCCGCAATAAGTGAAAATCTGTGAAGTAGGGACGCTATATGTTTATACATTATTTTAGTATTTATACACTATTTTAAGTCTTTATCAACGAATCGTGTGTTGATAAATCACCTCCTTCTCTTCCCATTGCCGCTTGGGCTCCTTTTCTCTCCCTTTGGCTTCTCCTTCCTCTCTTCCTTAGGCTATAAATTGTAATTTTTTATGATATATAATATTCTTTTAGAGTTTATTGAAAAACCACCAAACAGTGAATCCGCAAGAAGCCAACCACGAAGTAGTGAGGGAACATTGTACCAGATAAAGGGTGTTTAACCAGTGTATGTAAGGTGTGCATATAATAATAATAATAATAATAATAATAATAATAATAATAATAATAATAATAAAACTTTATTTATACCCCGCCACCATCTCCCCAACGGGGACTCGGGCAGCTAACATGGGGCCATGCCCAGAGCAGTACAATATAATAAAATATAAAAACAACATATCATAACACAATTAAAGCAATACAATAAATAATAATATACATTACATCAAGAAATCAAATATATATAATTTTGGAATTGATTGCTGGACTCCTTTCACATTTCATTTTGTGTTTTGCATGTCTTTTACATGTCAAGTAAAATAAGTTCGGATAGATGAAGATAGAAAATGAATGTGGTTCAGCTGGCAGACTAATAATAATAACTGCCTTCAACCTACATTTTAAGGGATTTTTTTCACATCCAGTTGGCCTTTTCCTTCTTGCCCTTATGCAAGAGCATAAAAGTTTATATATATATTAACCTTTCTTGCTTAGTTTCTCCATACCTCACAACCTCTGAGGATGCATGCCATAGATGTGGGCGAAACGTCAGGAGAGAATACTTCTGGAACATGGCCATACAGCCCGGAAAACATACAACAACCCTGTGATCTCGGCCATGAAAGCCTTCGACAACACATAAAAGTTTTTGTATTGTTTTGTGGCAAACCAGCATTCTGCACTATGTCAATAAGTGAAGAGGTTTCCCACTTGGAAGTTTGACTCAGACCATAAGGAAAGCAACATAATCTTTCCTTATCTCAACTTCTCTTCTTACGTGTTTGCTGTAAGTGATGTTAATGCACCCCAAAAAGGTTCAAAACCTACCAGTATGGTAGACCAAGCCAGGGATTCCCAGTTCTGCATGAAGAACTACACATGGACAACATTCTGTTTGAAAAGGTGGAGTGATTGGTAAAACTTTAGGTGTGTTTGCCCACAGATTTGAGAAATGCTAATGCTGACTGGCATTTAGAAGAGTGCGCTTGAGCAGTTGTTGTGCTACCCAATTAGGCTTGTGATGTTCTCTGCTGCTCCATTACACACATAACACATATAATTGCCACACAAGCCATGTATTTGGGCTTATTGTGTAAACTGCCATTCTCACTCTACAGAAGGTATTTATGAAACCATTTGTGTACATATTGTAAAATGTAGACTCAAATTGTCTGCTCTCACAGATTGATAGTATAGTTACATTTAAAATGTAAATCATTACATTTTGCATATATGTGCTATTGTCCTTTGTTGACTTCTGTAACCAGAATACATAAAGCCACTTGAAATGGTATAGATCTCTATCAGTGCTGTAACATGCACAGTTCCATGTCAGTTGTTTTCTGCACATAGCAGCAATTCGATTAGCCCAAAAAAACTCAACAGTTATTAATCTGAACTCATTTTAGTGCCATGCTTACAGAGACATGAGTAGAATCAGTTATGTTCTTCCCCATGTCTTTTTCAAATCCAGAATTTAATAGGTTTGCAAAATTCAGAAATAACAGCCTCAGATTACCCTTTCCAGCAAATTACAATATTCAATTGTATCAAAAACCTATCTTTCTATGCCAGAAATGGTTATGTTTTATTAAAAGAAATATTTATTTCCGCATTCAGCAGACTAGACCTTCATAGTCCATAGATTTGTTGGTGCTTGCTCAGAAGCACTTATTTTAACCCTTCGTTCTCAAATGGAATTGCCCATCTACTTGACATTTTAACGGGAAATATATCATTTCATGGCTCATAAGCAGTAATTGGGCTGAAGAATGCTGCCTTTGGCTGGCGTACAGTACCAATATTTTGTTTCCAGTTCTATTGTACCTTGACATTTCTTCTGTATTGTACACACTTATCCTTGCATAGTGTTGAATATCTAACAGAGTATCTTTTTCATTACCATAAAGATAATCATGAGCCCCTGGTAGTGGTGCAGTGTGTTAAAGCGCTGAGCTGCTGAACTTGCAGACCGAAAGGTCCCAGGTTCAAATCCCGGCAGCGGAATGAGCGCCCGCTGTTAGCCCCAGCTCCTGCCAACCTAACAGTTCGAAAACATGTCAATGTGAGTAGATCAATAGGCACCGCTCCGGTGGGGTGCTCCATGCAGTCATGCCGGCCACATGACCTTGGAGGCGTCTACAGACAATGCCGGCTCTTCGGCTTAGAAATGGAGATGAGCACCAACCCCCAGAGTCGGTCACGACTGGACTTAATGTCAGGGGAAAACCTTTTTAACCTAAAGATAATCATCCAGCAAGTACAGGACTAGACTATAACAGGGGCTCCAGATCTGCAGGATCCAGACCTGCAATTTCCAATGAACAGAAATTATCCCACCCTATTTTAGTAAATTCGATGAACTGAACATAGATAGGCACATTTCTTAATATGGGATGTGTTTATCTGCTTTTTTAATCTCCTATATCTATAGTAAGTCCTGGAACCCACTGTACAATATTATGAGACCACTATTCTGTCTTCACCAATTTTGTTATGTCTCTTTCTAAATGGCTAGAATGTGTGGAACCACCACTGAGCAGACTAAGAGGCTATATAAGCTGTTCTTACTGCAGTATGTCACAAGCTGTAGAGAAAATCCTGTAACAGGAGATGTGTGAACTAGTTGCAGCTACCATTAGAAACCAAAAAGTGTTGTTATGATACACTTTGACACCCTTCAAAATTTGTTGTGGGTGCGTTGCAAAAAGGAGGAATAGATGGTTTAACACCCAGTTTGGGCCCTGGGGATATAATTTATTGTTTGTCTTCAACTGAGAGTAAAAGATCACTAGAAGTAGATGGGAGATACTCATTATTTATAGCAAGGCTAGACCAAGCCAAGTTGCAGTATCAGAATGATTAAAAGAAAAAGGGAGGGAGAGTGTGTGCAATTTGAATTGCAAATTGCAGATCTTCCTATTGCTCTTGGCAAGAAGGGACTTCAATACACCCCACCAAGCAACTGCTGTTCAAGATGCAGCTTCACACCATAGAAGACTTCTTTGGCAGGGAATGAAAGAAGTTGCACCACTGGGTGCCTTTTTTGCCAAGTCCAATAAACCCAAGGATTATTAGTCTCCTGGCTTCCATGACTGAGCAAACGCAAAACCATATGGTCCTTCTTCTTAAGTGTGGCCTTCTGAAAGGAATAGCCGAGTTTTCCCCCACCATCCTTTCTCTTGCTACTTATTCTTGAGAGAGAGAGAGAAAGCAATGACAAGAAAGGCTTATGAAAGAATCTCACAACTTTATGGATCCCTGTTGCCTGCTCCATCTGGCAGTATTGCATTTTAGTGGTTGTAGCGGTTTTCTTCCCCCACTTCTTATCCTTTTACAGTCCTGCCCTCTAACTCTCTACATAGAATTAAGGTCTGGAGATATAAAAATAAGAGCGCACATATGGTGTAGTGGTTTGAGCATTGAACTACAACTCTGGAGACTAGAATTTGAATCTATGCTTGACTACTGAAACCCACTGGATGGCCTTGAGCAAGTCACACTCTCTTAGAACTTCATCACATACAATAAAATCAGCATAACATGTGATGGGAATCCCCCCTTGCCCATTCAAAAATAATGCAATGATGTCATCATGGAGGGAGGAATCAAGATAAGCAGTATTGTTTCCTTTCTTTTTCCATTACTGTTTTAGGACTGAGAAGGGTCCCCCTGGGGGAGAAGAGCGGTATATAAATTAAATAAATAAATAAATAAGGAAGGAACATTAATAGATCTCTTTTCAAACATGAAATAAATAGATTTTGCTTTTTTACGAGGGTTGAATGAAAAGTAATGCCTCCACCTTCGTAAATCCTCAATAGATGGCAGTACTGGTATGCGGCACATACTGGCTTGTTCAGTAGACTCCCCTCTACAGTTCCATTTGGCGGGAAGCCTCAGCATTGAACAGTTGTGTTGTTAAAGTGTGACGTATGGAACCCTGCGAAGACGGTCAGTCAACGCAACTTAAGCAATGTGCAATCATTGAACTCTTGACAGCAGAAGGTGTCACCCCAAAGAAGGTTCATCAGAGAATGCAAGTTGCTTATGGTGATTGTGTTGATGTGAGTACTGTGCATCGTTGGGCGAGTAAGTTTAAAGATGTTGAGGTGGGAACATCTGACTTGCGTGACAAACAAAGAGTTGGACGTCCTGTGACAGCAACCACCGAGTTTCACAAGCAAAAGGTTGACAGATTGATTCAGGACGATCGGCGTATCACTCAGACAGAAATTTCAAGCATAATCAGCATTTCACAAGAACGTGTGGGTCACATTATTGCTTCACTTGGGTATTGGAAGATCTGTGCACGATGGGTACTGTGAGATGCTGGTTGAGGAAACAGAGTGTCGACATCTTCCGTGATGGCTTCAGAAAACTTGTTCATCATTGGCAGAAATGTATCCAATTGTCCTGGTGATTATGTGGAAAAGTGAAGAGTGGTAGTTAAAGAACACATTCTAAGGATTATTTCTGCGTTTGATTTATTAAAATATTCCCATCCAAACCCAAGTAATGAAGGTGGAGGCATTACTTTTAATTCAACCCTCGTAATTGAGAGATATCTGTGATTATAGTAAATGCCTAATACTTCAGGGGATTACTATGTCATCTTCACCTTTGAAGTACAACTTTATGAATGGCTGTGCTGCCTGGAGAGAATTCTGAGTGTTATAGATCAAAAGAGTACCTTTTCCTAGGTTCTACAATACAGTTCTTTTAGCCAATAACATTTTAGGCTTTTGAAAAACTATGTCTTTATAACTATCTCTAGCCTCCAAATACAGCCTAAATGCCATTCCACAGATGCTCATAACATTTCCAATAGGGAAAGACTGAGTTGTCAAAGACAGACCTTTTTTAAAAAAAAGTAGAATCACATATTGAAACAAGATTGCCTGCTCATGCCTTATTTATATTGTGCCACTTATTGAAACTCCAGGGTATTTCTCTCCTTTGTATTGTGTCGTCAAAGAAAGCACTTCTGGAAGTTGTGTTCAAACAACTTGCTAGAGCAGGAATTTTATCAGGAAATCTAAATTGTCAGGGAACAGTCTCCCACCCCACTGTGAGCATGATAAAATAATTTGGTGCATGCTTGCATTTTCTGTCTCCATCTTTTGTTGATGCTGTTGTATAGTAAAGACTACACTTTGCAAACTAATTGACGAATACCTTGCACTTTGTTCCTGTCAGAATCTGAAGGGTTGTCAATGCTTATTAGCTGGTCATGAAGCCTGTTTGTTGGATGATACCAAAAAAAAAAAAAAAAAGCTGTGCACAGCAACCACCAGGTGCAAAGGAAACTGGGATTCCTGTATTTTTTATATTTAGAAAGCAGAATTATAAGAAGCAGCTTAGACTCTGACCTATTTCAGAGAAAGCTTTTATCATGCCACCTTCCTGCTTAATATGCTAATGTTGGACTAGTGTGTAAGGTTTCTTAAACTTACAGTCCTGTCTTGTGTTTCCAAGCCTGCCTCCCTCCTCACTGTGACATTCTTCCAAAATATTCAAATACTGCCCTATAGGAACACACAAGCAAAACATTCCCGACAGATAGTAATTTAACCTCTGCCTAAAAGCCTCTGGAGAGGGAGGCTCCACTATGCTCTGGGTCAGCAGCTTATCCCACTGCCGAAAAGCTGTAACTATCAATAAATTCTTCCTAATATTTAGGTGGAATCTCTTGCAACTTGAGTCTATTGTTTGGTGTCTTAGGACCTCATCACATTGATTGTTTTTATCATGTAAGAAGCAACTTGGCAAGTCGCTTCTGGTGTGAGAGAATTGGCTATCTGACGTTGCCCAGGGGATGCTCGGGAGAAGGCATGTAGCGGGGGAGGGGGAGTAGAGGCTTGAGGGGCTTCAGCCCCCCCTGGCTACAGCCCCCCCCCCCAAAAAATTCTCGGAATGGTCCGTAAGAAAGCCTTACTGGTATGTGCAGTGTGAAAAGATCATTTTCAACCATGAAGAGAATGAATAGTGTATCTAGAAATTTAATGACAGACCAGAGACTTGGTGGACTAGCAATGATTTCCATCCATCGGGACATCAATATCAAACCAGAAAAAGTAATTGACAAAATGGCTGGGGAGAAGAAAAGAAGACTGTTGCTGTAAAGTAAAAAATAAGTCAAAAAGTATTTCACTAACATTTTGTTAGTGAAAGTAAATAAATAACATTTATTATTGAAACTGTTATATTTATTCATATTATGATCTGATCACCATGCTCAGTATATCCCATATGCATGGGGGTATTCGGATAATGATACAAAAAGTTTGCTAGGGTCTCTCACTCAGACTCACCCCCCCCCCCCCCCCCAAATCAAAATCCTGACTACGGGCCTGGGAGGCTTCTTTCATGTTCCTGCAAGCTAGAGCTGATAGATGAGAGCTCACCGCATCTCATGGATTCAAACCCAACCTTCAGACCAGCAGTCCAGCTGGCACAAGGATTTAACTCATTGCGCTACCACATTCCAATTTGTCAGCGTCCATGGTGGGGCAACGGGGCAATTCCGGCACCCCACTTCACCAGAAGTGACACTTCCCCATCATTTGACTGCATTAGCCCCATTGTTCTTAATGGCACACAAGGAGGCTCCTGTGTTGCCAGCGCAGCTTCATAGGATCATCAATGTGACATCCTTTCAAATATTTAAACATGGCTACCACGACCCCTCAGAGCCTTTTCTACAAGCCTAACACAACCAGGTCTCTCAGGTATTCTTTATAGGTTTTGGTTTCCAAATCTTCGCTCATTTTAGTCACCTTTTTTTGGGCATATCCTCCTTTTATTGCAGTGTCCAGAACTGGACCCAGTATTTCAGATGAGATCTGACCAAAGCGAAATAGAGCGGGACTATGACTTCTTTTGAGCTTGACATTACACACCTATTGATGCAGCCTAGAATCACATTGCTAGTGCTGCAGCATACTGTTGACTCTTGTTCAGCTTATGCTCTAGCAAGACTCCGAGATCCCTTCCACATGTATTGTTTTCAAGCCAGGTGTCACTCATCCTATATCTGTGCATTTCATTTTTATTGCCAAAGTGTAATGCCAAACATTTCTCCCTGTTGACATTTATTAATTGTTGACAAGCATTAATTGTTCCTCGGACTTTCCATTTTGAACTGTAAGGGGTAGAATCCAAATCTTCATACCTTTTCCTGTGCTCTATAGACTTGCAGAACTCATTTCTTCATAAGATTCAGATTTATGAGCAGAAGCACTTTCAGAGCCCGGCAGGCAAGTACATCTGTTTTTTTGCAGGGGGAAAAGAATCAGTTTACTCACATTCTTATCCCTGTATTTCATTTCATCCTACTGAAAGCCTTTTCCAAAGTATATTTTAATATGCCACTTATGATATTTTTATTACAGGATTTGTCTCTGCAGGAGGCCTTGTGTTGGAACAAGGGCATAAACCAGAATGTATAACCTGCTCACAAATGAGGCAGCATCTGAGACATTTGCTTGCAACTTGATCTATTTCTAATTGCCTCCCTGGCTAGAGGTTCATAGAGAAGTTTTGACAAAAGAACAAAGTGATGGCTGCATTAAACACAAGCCTTATAGCTGATGCTAATTCAGCCAATAAACACAGGCTTCTTTAGTTAGCCTTCCCAGCTGCAAAAGCTTTAAACCAAGGATCCATTTAAATATGATTTTCATTTGAAGCAGGATAAAAGAAGCCTTATTTTTTTTTAAACAACTAAGGTCATAGAATATGCGGTTTCAGATATCAGATGATTGAATTGCATCTTAGCAGCAATCTAAGGAAACCACCACCTGTCGTGAATAGATTCATAGATGGTTATGATTTAGGATCTGAACAGATCATTCTGATATCATTTCCTCTTATACATAATAGGGGAAACCGTTATATCCATTCCTCCTAACAATCTCTGCAATGTATTTCATAGAGCTGAACAAAACCGGTTTAACAGTCAGACTTCAAGTCAAGCTTTCCAATAACTGTTGAGGTGGAGCCATCAGAATTTGTGGCTGATTTTCACGTGCCAAATGCAACACTTAACCAGGCCTACACTTCAGTAGATAACAAATGACAGTAGTGAACTGACTTATAAATATCAAAGCAAGCTGATTTCTATAAAGGAAAAAAAAACATGATGCTATCCACCTTTTGGGTTTTTAGGCTGTGGGGGATTAAAAATACAGGAAGGGACTGTTTCTGTCCATGTGTAAACACTTAGGACAAATCAAGATGGGATGAATATTATGGTAACTGCCTGACAGAATATGGTTATCTTATTCCCACCTTCTTCTTCTCCGTTGATACACTCAAATGTTATTGCAACTCTGGGTAGTCTTGGACGACACACACTTTCTTGACCCTTTTCAACTGGCTTCAGAGCAGGATATGGAGTCGAGACTGCTATTGTCAGTTTAACGGATGATCTCCATCTTAACACTGACAGGGGGAGTGAGTCTGTGTTGCTGCTTTTAGATCTTTCAATAGCGATTGATACCATTTATCAGGGTATCCTTCTGGAATGCTGGGGGGAGGGGGGGGGAGAGATCAGAGGTACTTGTTGTAGTGGTTTTGTTTGTACTTCTCAAGCAGGTTCCAGATGGTGGTGCTTGGAGATAGCTGCTTCTCAAAATAATAATAATAATAATAATAATAATAATAATAATAATAATAATACTTCATTTATACCCCGCTTCATCTTCCGAAGGACTCAAGGCGGCTTACACTGGGACAAGCCCAAAACAGTATTACATCAATGAAAACAGTAACACAATAAAATCACAATATAATAACACTTCTCACAAAAGTTAAAATAACTTAAAACATAGACAATAATCCCAATCTTTAGTCAAGCACCATGGGCCATGGGCTATTTTAAGGGGAATGGAAATCTAAAAATGCATATTCTTTGGTGGCTAGGGATGGGAACGACTAAAGGTAATAAAGTGCACGGAATAGCCAAGGGCTAGGCAAAGCGCATGGACAATTAATTATCAGTTACAAGAAGGCTCAGTGTGTTAAAGTGCTGAGCTACTGAACTTGCAGACCGAAAGGTCCCAGGTTCAAATCCCGGGAGCAGAGTGAGCGCCTGCTGTTGCTCCAGCTTCTGCCAACCTAGCAGTTCGAAAACATGCCAATGTGAGTAGATGAATAGGTACCGCTCCAGCGGGAAGGTAACAGTGCTCCATGCAGTCATGCCGGCCACATGACCTTGGAGGTGTCTACGGACAACGCCAGCTCTTCGGCTTAGAAATGGAGATGAGCACCAACCCCCTGAGTCGGACATGACTGGACTTAACGTCAGGGGAAACCTTTACCTTTACCTACAAGAAGGCACCTGTGAACATCCAAATTGTCAGATTCTACCAGAAGGAATGCAGGGTGGGAACTAATCTAATCTCCTTTGGGATGGAGGTTCAAGAGCCGAGGGGCCACCACTAAGAAGGCCCTCTCTCTTGCCCCCACCACGAAGTTGGGATCGAGAGGAGAGCCTCCCCAGCAGATCTTAGAGCTATGTGACATCCAACAAGGTACTGTTTTATCCCCATTACTATTTAATATTTATATGAAACTGCTGAGAAAGATCATCTGGAAGCATGGAATGGGATGATACTAGTACACGCTTGACACCAACCCTTCAAAAACAGCTTTAGTTAAGAATAGCGTGTTTCCTTTGAATGAATGTCTAGAGGAGATAATGAGCTGCATCCAGATAAGACAGAAGTGCTTGCCATCAAGGGATCCCTCCCAGGGATGGAGGTGGTTCTGGATGAAGTTATACTCCCCTTGAAAGATTGTGTTCACAGTTTGGGAGTGCTTAACAAAGAAATGTTGGGGCATGACAATTCCCATTTTGGGAGAACCGCAATGATTGAAAGAGCATGTGAAAAATCAGAGGCCACATGTCATGAAAACAAATGGAACTTTTTTGACAAGTGGCATGAATAGCTACATAGATTTAATATGAGACAGGGCAGCATAGGAAGCACATGCATTTGTGAGACATATTTATATCTTCATATGCATATGCCTTCTCAGTCAGTTCCTATTTATCAGGGATACTGCTGCTTATCTTACATCTTTCCCTGGTCATCAATAGAAACATCATTATCATTATTCATTTATTTATATGCCTCTCTTCTCCACTAAAACTATGCTTAACATCCCTTAATGCTTATCCGTCACTATTCAGGCCTCAAACTGGTTCCAATATTTCCTGTGTAATTATCTGCATGGTCAAACTACTTTCTTCAATACCACCTAAAACTGCATTTAATGTTCACTACTGATATGCCTTTTCTTGATTAAGGAGAAATCTCTGGCTGCTTTCAAGAAAAATTGGGACCTGCTCATTAGCTTTTCACAACAACAATATGGGCTTTAATCAACTTTAGGAGTCATGAATTAGTAGAATGTGGTTTTAAGTAGAAGAGTGATTACATTATTGTTAAAAGTGAGTAGACTAATAAGAGATAATAGTCATCAGATAGAGAATGGGGAGTTGGTTATTTTTTATAATTGTTTAGTTATAAATTATATTATGTAGCTGTGTAATCTTGGTAGTTTTATATATCTAAATTGTCTGTTGGTGTATTTTATTTTTGTTTTTCTTAAATAAAAATTAGGTTAAAAAAAACGAAACAGAAAAGTGTGAGAGAGTGGAACTGTGTGCCACACAGCTTGCCCCATATTCTCTTAGCAGGTATGCTGGAGACTGTCCCATGAATAAATGCTGGAAAAAGCCTCAGATGTCAATCTGGTGGCCCTTTGTTCCTGGAATGAAGAGGGGCATGGGGCACCGTCCTGTTCTTTTGCTTGAGGCAGCAAAGTTCCTTGCTGGTAAGAGAGATTCATTCTGAAAAATTAATACACCAACAGGGAATTTATTTTTTCACATATCCCTTTCAAAAAAAGAACAAACACCCCTTTTGTCTACAAGATAAGCTTTAGTAGAATAACTCAATATGATAGAAAACAGGAAGGCAGAGTCTCTGGCAATGTGTATTAGCATGTCAGTGGGGGTGTTCAGGCAGTGACCCTCAGCATGAGAACAGAGGTCTTTCAAGAGCATCCTATTTTCATCTGCTGGAAAATTGTGTGTGCAATTTTCAGCTTGAGTTTCTATACTTTCGGAAAAAATAATTTCACATTAGACACTTTATTGCTGCTCTAGCCTAGAGACATTTATCTGCGGTCCAGTTGCTTCAGATTAAGGCTAAAGCCTGACTTTTTATTTTGCTAAGAGTAAAATCTTGATAAATAATTTTAGCTCTTTGGGCTTTGAGTTAAGAAAAGTGAACCTAAACAGAACATTACTATATATTTTCCCTCCTACATTTTTGCTCCTGTTCAACATTCTAGGCATGTCCTCTTCATGTCTCACTATACTCCCCTTCTCCCCCCCCCCCCACAAAGAAATATTAGAAATTAAAAACAGTATTTCTAGGGACAAAGCAAACATAAATGGGAAGAAATCTCAAGAACAAAGAAAAGAAACCAATATGTTTTATTCAAGTCGGTGTTTGGTTATTAAATGGCTATTGAAGAAGAATTCTGTAAATGCATGGCAGACTTACAGTGCATTTATATTGTAGAATTAATGTTGTTTAACTGCCATGCCTCAGTGATATGGAAAGCTTGGAGCTGTAGTTTGGTATAGCACCAGCAGTATTTCACGTAGAAGGGTCCCCAGAAGCTTCCCCACTTGCGCAATTACTTAACGAAAAAGTAACAAAAAGTCATTATGTTGTTTTAGTTATGATATGGACTTGTAACGATATCTTAGAAACACTTTAGCAATGATTTTCCCCTCTCTAATTTAATAATGAGCATTGAAACATTTTTTTCATTGATCGCACAGGCCTAGTATCTGCTATTAATGATAACATAACCATAGCAGAATAGCAAATTCATGGAACAAAATCCTTAGAGTTGGAAAAGATCACAAGAGCCATGTAGTCCAACCCTCTGACATGCAGGAATAGCAAGATAAGCACTCCTGAAATATGTCCCTCAATTTGTATAAAGATCACCAAAGATGGAGAGTCCACAGTCCTCCTGAGAAAGTATATTCTATTGTCAAACAGTTCCTACAGTAAAAAAATAAACAAGCAAACAAACTTCTTTCTAAGAGGGCCACATGATTTGTATCCTTGGTCTAAACAAACTGCTGAATCCAGCAAAAATAGACACATTGAATTAATAGGCCCGGGCTGTGGCGCAAGCTGGTGAGCAGCCAGCTTCAGCCAGCTGAGACCAATCACTCTGACCAAGAGGTCATGAGTTCGAGGCCAGCTCAGAGCCTGCATTTGTCTTTGTCTTTGTTCTATGTCAAGGCATTGAATGTTTACCTTATATGTGTAATGTGATCCGCCCTGAGTCCCCTTCGGGGTGAGAAGGGCGGAATATAAATGCTGTAAATAAATAAATAAAAAATAAAGATGTTGGCTTACCATACCAACACGGGACTATACTAGTCAACTCTACTGTCAAATAGTTCTTAAAGTAAAAGAATTTAATGTTTAGATTTAATCTCTTTCCTTGAATTTGAATCCACTGGATGGCATTCTAGTCTCTCAAGCAGCAGAAAACAAGCTGCCTCCTAACTTCTGAATGACACTCTTTCAGATATTTCAAGATAGCTCAGTCTTCTCCAAGCTAAACATTAGACCTGTGCGATCATTGAAAAAGATGTACCATTATTTATATCCCACTATTCTCCAAAAGCCTCCCTCAAAGCACTTTACAAATTTTAAAAAATTACAATTAAAATATACAAAATGGAACATTACACTATGAACCATATTCAGAACATAAACCTAAAAAGATTGTAAAAAGAATAAAAGTAGCATATCAACAATGCAGTTTTAACAACCAGCCCTTTATTTAAAGCCTTCAGTTTTGTAAGGTTGTCTGAATAAAAAATGTATTTGCTTGCCAATGGAAGGGCAGCAAGAAGGGAGTTCCAAAGTGTATAGGCAACCAATAAGAAGGCCTTTTCTTATGCCACAAGCCATACTTCCAGAAGCCATACCTATGAAGGTGGTGGGATCTGTGGTTCTCATTGTTCTGGTAGGCTTGCATCGAGAGAAACGGTCTGTCTGAAGCCATATAGGGCTTTATAGATCATAAGCTGCACTTTAAATTGCTGAAGTTCATAGCAATAGTTCAGTGGGGCTCAGAACCTGCATTGAGTTTCAGATTATTTGTCCTCATCCAGCTCACTACTGATGCAAGACATTGGTTTAGAGCAGAAACAGTTTTCTTGGAGACAGTTGGGAAAAAAAGAGGAATATGGTGCCATCAGGTTACTGGTGGTGCTGAATCCAAAACTCTAAATCAGAGTTTCTTAAACTGTTCTCCCTTTGTGAAACAATTCAAAGTGCTCCATGAAAGTGTAAGGATTTTTAATAATTATTATGATTATTGGATTGTTGCGAATTTTTCGGGCTATATGACCACGTACCAGCTGCATTCTCTCTTAACGTTTTGCCTGCATCTGTGCCCTGCATCTTCAGAGGTTCTGTTGGCAGTGATGCAAATGGAGTGTATACATACCTGGGGAATATCTAGGGAGAAAGAACCTTTGTCTGTTTAAAGCAAGTGTGAATGTGTGAAAGTGTGAAAGCCTTCGACAACACGTTGTTGTTGTTGTTGTTACAATGATGTCAAATTGGACTAATTCTACAGTGTAGATAAACCATCTCTCCCCCCGCAAAAAAACGTGATAAAGTTATGTTAACATTGGAAGTATATTAAGTATTAATATAGAGAAGGAGTGGATAATCTTTGTCTACCGGATTCGTTTTTGTGTACCGGACGCTGAGAATTCAGTGGATTTGGTTGCTGAACCCATGAAAACGAGCCTGGTGCAGGGAAGCTGAAGTCTTAGTTGATACACATCACAGCAGCTTGATTTTTTTGGCTAATGGGGGCTAATGGGGCTGACCGGCAATCTACCTGAGACGGTGACGACGTGTGGGCTGGGCAGCCTCACAAATCAGGCAAGCTACGATTTGTTCTCTTCTTTCTTCCCCAGCAGCCTCCTCCATCCCTTCCCAAAGCCCCCTCTCCCCCGTGCCCACTTGAGGCAAATGGGAACTCACTTTCCCAGCAGCACTTTGTGTGGCGCAGGCATTGAAGGAGCCTCTGTGCTCCTTCCTGCGGCATGATGTGAGTTGAGGTTTTTCTCTCTGTGTTTTTCTCTTTTATTTTCTCAGCCAATCAGAGGCCTGGTTGACTGTGTCCATTCTCCTTCACTCTTGTGGCGTGTACTTGGGACTTCAATTCCCAGAATCCCCTCTAGTGTGTATGCTTTTTAAAAAAAATGTTATGGTAAAAATTTTAAAAATTTTCCAAAAATTACTGGATTAGTGAAACGTTCTGAAATTTGGCAGGCTTGCAGTCATAAATGTGACCTACAAGTGAGGTGAGTTTCATGCTGATGGGCCTAAAAATGATAGAGAAATAAACCTTAAAGTTTCCCCATTGGCACCAATGGACAGAATCCTTTCAGGAAAAAAAAGAACTGCCCTCCCGATTTCGGGAACTTCCTGATAAACAGAATTGGGGGGGGGGGCAAAAATGGGAGCGAAAACAGCACAGGTTTTTGTCGAGTTACACACCCCTATTATGCAGCGCACACATAAAGAGTTTCATGTAAAATCGTCACTCCTGACATTTCTGTCCTACAAGTTATCATAAAATCCATCAAACCTTGGGACTTGCTGTGCCAAAAATAGTACAGAGAGCTTGTCATGATTCATTTTGAAACAGTCAAACTCTGCTTACAGCATTCTTTACAGCAGTACATTGTTCAGACCAGGTGTCCCAATGGTGAGGAAAATGTGTTTTCCATGCCAGCAAGTGTTATGATTTTCTGTGATTGTTTTCCATAGGAAAGCTTTTTATCAGTTAGCAACAATTTCAGGCACCTGTCTAAGTAGTTTCCCTCCATGTCGGCTGTGTGCAGCATTCATTTAATTGCAATACTTCACCATCAAATTGCATGTTACCTTTATCAGCTAATTCATTTTTATTTGGCTGCCATGGATATTTTTCAAGAACCAGAAGTTCACTGTGTGAAAATGTCACTCTTGACAACTCTGTCCTACATTTCATCAGAAACCTCCCAGCCTGTGTAAATTAGCTGCTTTCTTGGGGAGCTGCCTTATTACAAGAACCAGGAGCTACATAATGAAATATAATATAATGCTGCTGTCACAGAGGAAGTGGATAACTTCCCACAAAAACACCCACATGTTTGCATCTATGCAATGTTTTACGTGGAGATCAGCTCTTGGATTCCATTAGAAAAAGATGGAGAAATCCTTTACATTTCCTTTCAGAGGTGAAAGGAAAGAGCCTAGTGCAAATTATGCAAAAATGATTTATTGGAAAATGTCTTTGTTTCTAAAGTTTTCACATTTTTGTCATGATGTGGAGCCAATTAGAACAAAATGATATTTTCTGCACATAACAATTACCCAGGGTTAATTACATTGAATGTGTTACTTTTAAGACAAAGATATTCTAAATAATGAAAAAGCACATTTTCATTCCATTGAGCGAAATGTTGTGGCTTTTCAGTATAACTGAATTCTTTGAAGAATCCACATATCTAGAAAGGGCTTCTGTTTAAAAGCTGTACATTTCTCTTAAGAACATTTATCATTAATATTTTAAATTATCTTTACATTAGTTGCTCTTTCCAAACTTACTTTGAGGATGTCGTTTGGGATTTCTGAGTGATGCATTTCTGAAAAGTAACTTTTACATGCACAGTTATTTTCTCATTAGGGTATGTGTGGAGATGAGAAGAGTATAAAATCATGTGGTTCATGTGTAAACTTCACCTCCATGGGTTCAGTTAAAGTTCTCTTTTTATCTGATTAGGATTCCTGATTTCATGGAAATCCCCTAGATGAGTAAAGTTAGCACATTATCTCTGTGTAGACCAATAACCCTCTCATGTGTTGTTGAAGGCTTTCATGGCTGGGATCACAGGGTTGTTGTATGTTTTCTGGGCTGTATGGCCATGTTCCAGAAGTATTCTCTCCTGATGTTTCACCCATATCTATGGCAGGCATCCTCAGAGGTTGTGAGGATGCCTCTGAAGATGCCTGCCATAGATGTGGGCAAAACGTCAGGAGAGAATACTTCTGGAACATGGCCATACAGCCCGGAAAACATACAACAACTCAACCCTCTCATGGCTTCAACATTGTGCTTGAAAGTCTCTCTTGAGCAGTGAAGGACATTTGTTTGTAATGGCATGTGATTTTCTTTACCTTTGTATTTTATATTTAATATGTGAATATGCATTTTCTATTATGTCTAATTTGACCCTGCATTTCATAATGGTTGACAGTTGATCTTCATTCTATTGGATAGTTTATTTTATTTATTTCCATCATTTCTATGCCGCCCTTCTCACCCGAAAGGACTCAGGGCGGCTCACAATCTGGCAAATTCAATGCCGGTATACAGTACAAAAATAAAACATAGCAATTAAAACAATCAATTTAAAACAATCCAATAAATACATTTAAAACAGTATAATAAAATACTTAATCCATTCGTCAGTTCCTTAAACCTACTTATGACCAATCACTTCCTTAAACCTACTTATGACCAGCAACATGAGATGTCCAGATAATGTATAAGCCAAATCAAATAAATGATGCAAACTTTTTCATTTCCGTAACTTACACTGATACCTGGATTCAAGTTTATTTGGTAAATGCGCATCCTCCAGGTTCAGAATTTTAATTTTTTTTTAGCAAGGGGGAGCATTTCTTGCTCAAACAGAAATATAGAAGCAAGATGAATGGTAAGATTAATGACTCTAAAGAAATTCTGTCTTGTCTGACCATGTCTCTTTTAAAGCATACTGTTCTCTCAGGTACGAACCTTCCCTTTGAGACTGCATTGATTTACTTGCAGGTTGTATTAGTTCCGCACACAAAGACACTCATTCTCTATAACTAATGCAAAGCTACAGCAAACATTTTCCTGGTGACCGGTTTTCTTGTACAGTGAAGGATCTCTGATACATCTTGGAATCTGAGGCAAGCGCTTCTCTGATAATGATATGATGATAGTAACCTGGCCTTGAAAAATGCAGTCCATCATAATTACCATCATAATCTTTTTTGTTTTATTTTGTAAGCTGTTACAACATATGGCTGATTTTAGCATTATATGGAACATGAAATCATGTGTTGTTAAAAATGAAACTACACAAAACTCCTTCTGTGCACTTTAGGACTTTTCCATGAAAGAGTCCAATCCTAACATTATCTTACTGCTGATAGAGGATGATCTATAAGCTGTGATATAGAGCGATATTCTTCATTGTGGAAACATCCCATATGATTGTGTATTCTGACTGGCAGCAAATCTTTAAGCAGTGATCTTTAATGTAGGCTCTCACTGATCCTTTAAACTGTAAACGGTGAAGAGGTAAAGATGGAGCTTTCCGCCTGTGTTTGGCCACTGAGGTCTCCACTCCACCCCTACACATACAACCAGCCCTGCGTAATCTGCATCTTTAGATTCAACTTAATGGCATGTGGGTATGTGAGTGTGTGTAAAATCCAGAAAGCAAACAATTTTTATATAAAAGTTGCCATTTTACTACATCACTGTATATCAGGGGTCCTCAAACCTTTTAATCCGAGGGCCAGTTCATGGTCCCGCAGACTGTTGAAGGGACAGACTATAATTTGAAACAAACATGAACAAATTCCTATGCACACTGCATATATCTTATTTGTAGTGCAAAAACATAAAAAATACAATGTTTAAAATGAAGAACAATTTTAACCAAGATAAGCTTACCAGTATTTCAATGAGAAGTGTGGGCCTGCTTTTAGCTGATAAGATAGTCACGTTTTTTGGATTGTTGTTGGTGATGGTTTCAAGTCATTTAAGACTTAGGGCCACCCTAAGTCTAAAGTTTATGG
Organism: Anolis carolinensis; assembly: GCF_035594765.1. NCBI lineage: Eukaryota > Metazoa > Chordata > Lepidosauria > Squamata > Anolidae > Anolis > Anolis carolinensis. The sequence continues at coordinate 92,264,730 of NC_085845.1, read as the reverse complement.
ACTTTATGGGGGCTGGGTAAACCATCTTAGAGGACCCATCCAGCCCATGGGCCTTCATTTGGGGACCCTTGCTGTATATAATCATGCTTGAGCATCTAGAGATTTTTGTATGCAAGGAGGTACTGGAACCAAACCCCCATGGATACCAAAGACCTATTATGTGAAGACGTATTCTCAAAAGACAGAGCTGAAATTATGCTCTAGTAGTAGCAGAAAATAAAAAGAGTTCAAAGGAAAATGTCATGAGCTATGATGTTTCAAAGCGAATCTGTCTCCACGTGTTTGTATGTGGCATAACCCAAATATGGGCCGGGCTGTGACGCAGCTGGCTAGTAACCAGCTGCAATAAATCACTATGAGTTCGAAGCCCGGGTCGGGTTAAGCCCCCGACCATTAAATAGCCCGGTTTGCTGTTGACCTATGCAGCCCCGAAAGACAGTTGCACCTGTCAATTAGGGAGATTTAGGTACGCTTTATGCGGGAGGCTAATTTAACTAATTTACAACATCATAAAACTGCCAGCAAAACACGAGGAATGGAATGAGGAAGTACAGCCACTACTGAACAGTGAAGCAACAGCTCCCCCTGTGGCCGGAATCATGAATGAAGCTGGAAAAAAATGTTAAATGCCTCTGTGTCTGTCTATATATGTTGTTTGTCTGTTGGCATTGAATGTTTGCCATATATGTGTTCATTGTAATCCGCCCTGAGTCCCCTTTGGGGTGAGAAGGGCGGAATATAAATACTGTAAATAAATAAATAAATAAATACCATGAAAATTAGACTCCTGAAAATTGGCATGGATATTAACAGGGACCTATCAAGAAGCAACTAGAAGTTACTTCATTTCTAAAATGGATTAGTTTTAATTAAAATTCAAATTGTCATGTTCAGTTTCCAGGTTGCAGACTTCCCAAACCTTTCCTAGTGTGGAGAAGCCAAGTTGTGGTCAGACCTAAGTTATGAATTTCTTTGGAGAACTTCTAGGCAGCTTCATGTCCTGTTTCCATCTGCAGAGTTTCAAAGCCTTCAAACAATTGAGAGAAAGAGAGATAAGCTCTTATGTGATGGGGCAGGGAGTTGGAGGAGAGAAGAGAGTGGAGAAGGCTGAGAAAACATCAGGGAAAGAACAAGTGGGAAGGGAGGAGAAAAAGAGAAGGAGCAACAGGTTGTTGATCAGTAGACCAACCATTCCTAATTTGGGGGATTCTGGATCTTTCATAGAATAGTAGAGTTGGAAGAAGCCTCATGGGTCATCCAGTCCAACCCCCCGCTAAGAAGCAGGAAATCGCATTCAAAGCACCCCCGACAGATGGCCATCCAACATCTGCTTAAAAGCCTCCAAAGAAGGAGCCTCCACCACAGTCCGGGGAAGCGAGTTCCACTGCCAAACAGCCCTCACAGTCAGGAAGTTCTTCCTGATGTTCAGGTGGAATCTCCTTTCCTGTAGTTTGAAGCCATTGTTCCGTGTCCTAGTCTGCAGGGCAACAGAAAAGAAGCTTGCTCCCTCCTCCCTATGACTTCCCCTCACATATTTGTACATGGCTATCATGTCTCCTCTCAGCCTTCTCTTCTGCAGGTTAAACATGCCCAGCTCTTTAAGCCGCTCCTCATAGGGCTTGTTCTCCAGACCTTTAATCATTTTAGTCGCCCTCCTCTGGACGCTTTCCAGCTTGTCAACATCTCCCTTCAACTGCGGTGCCCAAAATTGGACACAGCATTCCAGGTGTGGTCTGACCAAGGCAGAATCTTGTCATAATGTTATGGATGATTTATTATAATGACATTTTCCATCCCTGTGGACATTAGTTTGGAATGCCAACTGACCATCACTAAGGTATTTCTGCTTTGCTTCAGTTTAACATGTAGCCATTTATTGTCCACTCTATTCATACAAAATTTTAACTGCATGAAATTTCTTGTTATTCTTGTTCAACTATTTTTGTACAAGGTCTATTCTAAAATATACAATATGGTATTGCAGAACCTTAGAGACTGAGAGAATGAAAATGGTAGCATAAGCATTTGTATACTAACTCTACTTCCTCAGTTGCATGTCAAGAAGTAAACATAGCCTACAAAAACTTGTGCTACTAACTTTGTTCTTTCCATTTGTCTCAAAGGTGCTACAAGATCCCTTTGCATATTGATATTCCAAAATGAACCTGGCTATGTCTTTGATCTCTGCATGTGTTAAACTTTCAATTACACATTTTATAGGCATTTTTGTTACATGTTTTGAGCTATAATTTAAAACATGGGAAAATGTGAAAACTGTAGGATAGCTGTGTTCTGGTCCATGTATCCAAGGAAATGAAAATTGGGTCAGCCAATGTAAAAGAATCATCCCGGTTCACTATTTTTGTAGTTGCGATGGAACTTACGAACAATTTGGTTCTTTGTTTTTTGAATCCTCAATGGGATGGTTCAGGATAGTCTCTATTACTCCCATAGAAGACAAACTCCACATGCCACCATAAATAAAGCCACCATCTAACATTTGAAATTTTATGAGCATTTCTAAGAATTTTATGGAAGGATGAAATATAAATCCCAAAACAAATAGATAAATAAACAACCTACAGCTAGCCTGGCAACTACAAAGAGCAGACATAAGAATTTCATGGAAGAATGGAGAACAAATCCCTAAAACCAACAGATAAATAAATAACCTGGCAGACACAAAGAAACAGGTCCTAAGAATTTTATGGCAGAATAGGATATAAACCCTGCAAATAATTGTGCACTTCAGGTAGCTTGGCAGCTATATGGAGCAAACTCTTTCTGTGTCAGTGTCCATCTGCCCAAACTCTGTTTTCACATTTTTTTTCTCTCTTCTAACAATCAGAAAACTAAATTCTTCCAGAGATTTAAAAAACGGTGTGGTTTGCTGAACTCATTTGATTTGAAGAGCAATTTTTCTCTTCAAATCTTAAAGTTTTTCCTCCCCTTACAATTATGGATTTATAATGCAAAAGTGCAATTTCACTAATGAACTATAATGCCATGACTCAAAATAAATAATAATAAAAGGGAGGGGAAGAGAAGGATTTTATTTCTTTTTCCAATATTGAAAATTTAAAAGATATTTCCTCAAGAATGGGAATAAGATGTTGCCGCTAGTTTGGGAATTGCCACAAAACAGTCCGGAACATTTTTTTAAAAAAGAGAGAACTACAGTAATAACCACTGTAATCTCCTGATGTATTTACCCCATTCGAAGGAGATAGGGGTCACCTTTAAGATATTTTATTATTGATTCCTGTACTTCTAAGACAGTGGTTCTCAACCTGGGATCCCCAGATGTTTTTGGCCTTCAACTGGTAAACTGGTTGGGATTTTTGGGAGTTGTAGGCCAAAACACCTGGGGATCCATAGGTTGAGAACCACTGTTCTAAGAGCTGTTTGCTCTTTGGTAAAAAATTGTTTGCACATACGTTGTGTGCCTTCAAGTTATTTCTGGCTTATGGCAACCATAAAACAATAGATCATGCCCATGTCTCCAAGCTCCTAGTTGTCAGGTGTGCCTTTTTAATGTCAAAATGGGATACCTGTGTGACCAGCAAAAAATAGGGAATAACCTCCCCTCCTTTTTGCTAGTCATGTGACTGTCCCACCCTGACACCAGTAGAGCCTCCTGAAATGGTCAGGAGCTTGGGTGGAGCTCTGTGGATGTCTATTAGTAGTGATAGCAATACAGACTGGGTGACAACTCAGTGGAGCAGATGCAATCCCAAATCATCTGGACAATGGCTTTGGATTTGACATGAATATGCTGGATCTGGGGCTGCTCAAGTCCATATTTACACTGGGATAAATTGCCTGGTGTTGATGAGCCCTGCGTTTTTATTCATGCTTTTAAAGAATAATATTGGTGCCAGATGGACAGATCACATTTCTTCAAAAGGACTGTCTTTTTGTTTGCAGGGAGATTAGACAATGCCTGGAAACTTAAGCAGAAATCCCCAGTGAACAGAGCTAGCTCAAGACAAGAGCATTAATCAAAACACTGCCTTTGTTCTTCCCAGGAATCATCCTTATTCTTCATGAAAATGGCTGCACTTGCTTGTCCTTGCATGTATGTAGAGAACAGAAATCCATTAATGTTCCACTTGCAGCTCCTCCTAATGTGTCTCATCTGCATGATCAAAGGTTTTGATAGAGGGTTTTGCAAACCAATATACTTTCATTGGCACAGAAGCCACATATGTGTGAATTATAATGTGATATAAAACATCACTTGCATCAATTATTCCAATTAATCCACTCAGAGATGGCTTAATGTAGGGATGGAGAATGTGTTTTTACAAATGTTATTAGACTATAGTTCCCATGATCCTGTGCCAATTCTTAAATCAAAGGAGTTCAATAAGGTCCCTACTGGTAATTTTCAGGATTACAAACTAGTGATACTCAATTCCATCACCATGAAGTGCCTTGAAAAACTGGTCTATAGGCCTTCTTGCCTCCCACATACATTGGACAAACATCGGTTTGCATATACAGTTAACAGATTGATAGAGACTGCCTCCATCATGCTCCACACTGCTCTGACCCACCTGGAACAACATGGGAACTGGGTGAGGATGCTTTTTGAATACTTTAGTTCCACATTTAACACAATCCTCCCACATAGACTGGTGTTTAAACTCATGGATCTTGGATTGTCATATTCAATCTGTTCCTGGATTATGGACTTTTTGTCTGGACATTCCCAGAGGATAAAATTAGGTCACCACATCACGTCAGTTCTCACTCTCAACATTGGGATGCCACGGGGCTCTTTTGAGTACTCTGCTTTACACTTTGTACACATACAATGGTCTTATCTGTGAAGGGGATGAATCTGCCTATCAGGATGAGATGGATCAGCTGTTCTCGTGGTGCAAGGACAATAATCTGGTTCTTAAAATCAATAAGACCAGGAAGATCATAGTGGACTATAGAAAGAACAAAACAAAAATCCAGCCTTTGGTCATAAATAGAGACCAAGTGGAGAAGGAGCCAGTTTTAAGTTCCTGGGTGTCACTGTTAAGGAGGATCAGACCTGGAGGGTTCATACAGCAGTGTTGGTTAAGAGGGTCCAGCAGAGACTGCTCTACCTGAGATTTCTAAGAAACTAACAACTGAATGAAAATCTGCTGGTGACTTTCTACCGCTGTACTACAGAGAGTGTCCTCACCTACTGCATCTGCACATGGTTTGGTAACTACACAGTGGCAGATAGGAAAGCGCTCCAAAGGGTCACCACTTCTGCACCAAGAATCATTGGTTGCCTCCTCTCCTCTTTGGAAGAACTGTATAGGTCCCGGGGCCGGGCTGTGGCGCAGGCTGGTAAACAGCTGCTGCAATAAATCACTCTGACCATGAGGTCATGAGTTCGAGGCCAGCCCATGGCGGGGTGAGCACCTGTCAATTAAAAATAAAATATAGCCCCTGCTCGTTGCTGACCTAGCAACCCAAAAGATAGTTGCATCTATGAAGTAGGAAATAAGGTACCACTTATAAAAGTGGGGAGGCAAGTTTAACTAATTTACAACGTTGGAATGAGGAAGTGAGGAAGTGCCATCAGAGTGGATGATGAAGCAGCTGCTCCCCCCTGTGGCCAGAATCGAACATCCCCTCAGGAGAAGGTTAAATTGCCTCTGCGTCTGTCTGTTTGTTGTCTCTGTCTCTGTCCAATGTGTTTATGGGCATTGAATGTTTGCCCTATATGTACATAATGTGATCCGCCCTGAGTCCCCTTCGGGGTGAGAAGGGCGGAATATAAATACTGTAAATAAATAAATAAATAAAGCTTAGAGCATTCTTGGGGATCCATGTCACCCAGCATATTCTTTTTTAAAGAATTATTGCTATCTAGCAGATAAGGTGACAAAGACAAGGAGAAACAGACTGAGAGATAGCTTTTATCCTAGAGCTGTGGCTATGTTGAACTCCATGGTTCTGCACTGATGTAGCAGTAGGGGCTGTGTGGTGGTGGTTCTGTCAGATGGTCTGTATTATTCTCCTGTGGACCAGAGTTTAATGGACCTTTGACTATTTAAGCCCTTTATAATGAAATGACCATGTACTTGTTGAGCAAAATAATATGGATGCTGAAATAAATGCCTGAGTGTTGGTTCAGATTTTATGTGAAAGTTCTCTGAGGGTGTTATATGCACTGTAAAATTAAAGCACTTTGATGCCACTTTAACTTCCATGCCTCAATGGTATGGATTCATAGGGGTTGTAGTTTGACATGGTCTTACACCCCTTCGGAAAGGTGCTGATCCTTGACAACTCACAGGCTTCCATAGCGTTGTTATTAAATCAGTATCCAACTGCAGTAATTACACAGAGTAGATGTGTACAGAGTAAATGTGTTTCCTGATAGAGCCTGTTTAGCAAGAAAATAAAAGCAAAGAAAGTTGTGGCTAGGAGATGAAAGACTTGATCCACAAATCAGATCTAGTTAACCCTGGTGATGCTTCTTATCAGAGAAGGATGGGACTGTCCTACACCTTTAAATGTCAGCCTCTTAATTCTTATGGGTTATGATCATTTTAATATATCCCTCAGTGTAAGATTTGGGGTTTAACTGGCATCTTTCTGCTCATTTTAAGGGAAGCCTAACTTATCTGGAAGACAAATGGGTTTGGGGGGTAATATGGCATACTAGTTAATGAGGCAATTTAAATGTAAATTAATATAAGAACATATCTTGAAAAAATTCCTGCTGTTTTGTAAATAAATGCAATTTACTAACATTTTAAACAAACAATATTCAGCATAAACTCCCCCCTTTTTATAATCCTGCCAATATTTTTCTTGAAGGGAATTTTTTTTAAACGGCTTAAGATTGCTTCCCCACCCCCAACCTCTTCATCACCCCCTGAGGGCTTAATAATGGAAGAAATGACAACCTTAAAGACAGAAACGGGACCAGAAACCCTGTAATGGATTGGAAATCAAATATTTATAAACTTGCCTCTGGACTGGCGGTCTGGGCTAACTAAATGTGATGGCAAGAGTTTGATGTGTTTAGACATGTAATCATCCGAATGATGTGACAAGTGGGAGCAGAGCAGTCCGGCTTTAAGAGCAAGAGAGGTGCCAAATCTTTTTTTTCTATCCATGGCTTATATTTCCCCACTTCTCATCTCCAGGATTTTTTCTCCTAGCCAAAAATCAAAGCTCTGATATCAAAAATACACCATTTGAGGGAAAAATGCTTGAAGAGGATGTCTTAAGGAAGACAAGTCACATGGGGGGGGGGGGGGAGACAACTGACCTTCCCTTCCATCCATCCCTTTCGATCTTAAAATCAGCTATCCTGCCTCTCATTTCCTGGATAAGTGGGATGTGTTACCAACTTTTCTAGTGCTAGCTCATATCCTTGTTAAATCAAACTGTGTACTTTATAACACAAAGGAAGACATCCCACATTGAGGGTGGACTGTCATCAAAGGTTCCGATTGCATGACACTGTGCACATCCCACCTCTAGTGTGCTTCCCACCCACTGGTGACTGTTTTGTATTATCAAGGGATAAAAATGGGATATAAACAAATAAATACCTATCTCTCACTATTTATTGATGGTCAAAACCTGTCAATAGCTCACAATTCTGTTACATCCCCATCACCTATCTTGTGCGATGAGTCCATTCCAGATCGATGTCAGTATGCCAGCTGTAAAATGATACTAATGGGGCAGAATTCTCTTCTCTCCTGCTATTCCTGAGTTTTCTATTTTCCCTTTATTTTATATTTTTCAGTTATAGTTGTATTTTTTCATTGCTGAAATTGTGGAATTGCTGTAAAAAAATTTTAAAAATTAGGAAGCAACTGAAGTGCAGGAAAATGCGGTTTGTAAGGCATGCAGAACTACAATTGTGGGACCTTGAACTGTTAAAACAGAGCAATTGTATGAATGAGGAGAGATGCAGTATCGGAAGTGCTCGTTGTGGTATGTATCCACTAGGGCTGTGCATAATTCCATTTTTAATTAGTAAGTCATATCTAATTCGTAAGTTTTATATATACAAACAGATATTAAGAAACATGGGGGCACCCACACAAAAACCTAAGAATCAAAACTCACCCAATACTTTTTGTTTGAATTCTGTAATGCTTGAAGGCCTATCAAAGTAAATTTCAATTTCAGCACGAGGCAAAGCCTAAAAGACTGCCAATCCTTTTAAAATTAGCGATCTCTTGCCATGAGGAGAGGAAATCAGCAGTGTGGAACAAACTGAGTGAAAGAGACTGAGAGAGCATAGAATTCTGGGAAATGTAGTTTGGTAAGGCCCCTGCCCTAAACTACATTTCCCAGAAATCTGCTCAGCATCAGAAAGCCTCAATCAGGATAGGGAAGAGATTTGTCCCTCTGTAGCAACAGCCAGCCAGAGTTCCAATAAATTGTTGAATCTGCAAAGAGGAGGACTGATAATTCTAGTAAGTAAATTTCTGTGCTGGGCTGGGAAGAAATTCCTCAGTGAAAGTTCTATTGGTTAATATGAGAGGCATTAAATGAGATTGCTGTTGTGGCTTTTGAAAAAACCTGTTTTTGTTAAAACTTTTAAAAGTTCCCAAAAATCATTAGATGTATGTCTATTTCTGAAACTTGGGTGGAATGGTCCCCTGTTATTTTATGTCATTGTATAGAAAATTCAAGGAGATAGCTCTTGTAAGGTTTTAAAAAAATATTGTTTGAAAAAGCTTTGAAAATTCCCCCAAAATCTGTGGAAGAGTTGAACGTTCTGAAATTTGATGGGCTAACAGTGGTAAATGTGTTCTATAACCCCTGAATTTTCCCCATTGGCACAATTAATTACTTAATGAAAAGTAACGAGAAAGTAGTTAAGTCATTATAGTTACGATACAGATCCCACCCCCTAATATCATAATGAGTATTGAAACATTTTTGTCATTGATCGCACAGGCCTAGTATCCACTATCAATGGAATAGCAGCTGTATGCATTAAAGTCCTTAAAGCTACACTATAATAGCACTTTAATATCCATGGCTGCATCCTATGGAAACCTATAGCACTAAAGCTGTCTGAGACAGACTTATTGTTATGTCACAAAACCAAAAAAAATCAAGGATTCTATAGAATAAAGCCACAACACTTAATGAGACGAGGGTTGAATGAAAAGTAATGCCTCCACCTTCGTTACTTGGGTTTGGATGGGAATATTTTAATAAATCAAACATATAAATAATCCTTAGAACGTGCTCTTTTACTACCACTATTCACTTTTCCACATAATCACCAGACAATTGGATACATTTCTGCCAACGATGAACAAGTTTTCTGAAGCTGTCACGGAAGAAGTCAACACTCTGTTTCCGCAACTAGCATCTCACAGTTCTCTCAACGTATTCATCAGAAGCATAATGATGTCCCCGCAGATCTTCTTTCATTATTGGGAACAGATGGAAGTCAGACAGTGCTAAATCTGGACTGTATAGAGGATGCTGTATGGTGGTGAGATCCAATCTCTGAAGTTCTGCTGTCGTCGCATGTGAAGTGTGTGGTCTGGCATTGTCATGCCGCAGGAAAACATTTCCCTTTTCCTTGTTAGCCGTTGTTTCAAAGTTTGCAGAGTTGTGATGTAATGCACTGAATGTATTGTTTTTCCATGTTCAAGGAAATCAACATGGATAACACCATCTGCATCCCAGAACACTGTTGCCATGATTTTTCCAGCTGAGGGCTGTGTCTTGAATTTCTTTTTCTGGGACGAGTGTTTGTGTCAATATTCCATAGACTGATATTTTGTCTCCAGGTCATAATGGTGCACAAGTTTCATCTCCTGTCATAATTGAATGGAGAAAAGCGTCACCTTCATTCTCGTAACGCGAGAGGAGTTCCTGGCACAATTCAAGTCTGTGCGCATTTCAGGCGTCAGCATCCTGGGTACCCATCGTGCACAGATCTTCTAATAGCCAAGCAAAGCAATAATGTGACCCACACGATCTTGTGAAACGCCGATTATGCTTGAAATTTCTCTCTGAGTGATACGATGATAGTCCTGAATCAATCTGTCAACCTTTTACTTGTGAAACTCGGTGGTTGCTGTCACAGGACGTCCAACTCTTTGTTTGTCATGCAAGTCAGATGTTCCCACCTCAACATCTTTAAACTTACTCGCTCAACAACGCACAGTAGTCACATCAACAGAATCACCATAAGAAGCTTGCATTCTCTGATGAATCTCCTTTGAGGTGACACCTTCTGCTGTCAAGAATTCAGTGACTGCATTTTGCTTAAGTCGCATTGACCGACTGTCTGTGCAGGGTTCCATACTTCACACTTTAACAACACAACTGTTCAATACTAAGCCTTCCCGCCAAATGGAACTGTAGAGGAGAGTCTACTGAACAAGCCAGTACCTGCCGCATACCAGTACTGGCATCTGTTGAGGACTTACGAAGGTGGGGGCATTGCTTTTCATTCAACCCTCATATAATTGTGTAGTGTTAAATTTGGAAAAGCTCACAAATGAATTAAGATGATGTAGCCTTAATAGCTGCCTACATTCCTTTTTGTCATCAGATCAAGCCGTACAAAGTGTGAATTGTATTTTTTAAATGTTATATAGCTGTTAAAACATCTGGAATTAGCCATCAAAACAAAGAGAAGCTATGACTAGAAAATAGTGTTAATTGATAGATTTGTAATATTTAGCTATATGGTCAGAAGAAGGAGGTTCATTAAGGAAGTGACCAATTTGAAGAAACAAAAGGCATGTTTGAAATGGGTTGACGCATGCTTTACTTTAAAGTCCTGAAAGTGCATTAAAGATAAGCATCTCAGCGGGGAGTTAATAACAAGGGTTTCTTTATCCCACATGACGCAGGTTCCTAACCCATTTTTAGGATGATGGCTTGAATTTTAAGCAGGTTGCCAGGAGAGGTCATGCTGTCATGCAGGGTTTTTAAAAAAGAACTAGCAGCTCATTTTAATGCAGTTGAAAGAGCTATGCACATCACCTTTACGGAATGGGAATTTTAATCTTTCTGGAGTGAAAGCTGCCCATAATTTCAGTGTCTAGTATATGGCACAACGGGAGGGAGCATTTACATAGTGACAGGGGTGCTTGTGTCTAAGACTTGAATTTTCTCTGGTAGCCCTCGGTCATCGCCTAGAGAAGCTATTGCCACCAAATTTGATGAAAGATGCTGGCGTTGCTCATAACAACCGTTGCTAAGCGACATTTGCCAGCATGCGGGCGGAACAAAAATTTGCTGCAGAATTACAGTGTTATTTATCACAGTTGTTACCATTGGTCTTATTAAGGTAACACATGACATACACAATGGCTTGAACATGATACAAAGATCATGTATATAGTGTAAGTTTAACCAGAAATATTAGAAATGAATAAGTCAATTGATGTAATTCTAGAAAATTGTATTCCCCCACAACCGTTTGTGAGAAGTCCAGTTAAAATATTTTGGAAAGCAGAGGGATGTATTAAGGCTATAGTTCCACTGAAGACAGCTGAACTAATTAACTATATGAATCTTAACTCACTAATCAACTAAATCTGCAGAAAAGCAGGTCAATGGTTTTGAAGAAAATATTTTTTCTTGGGTTTTATTTTTGGATGCATGTATCATAAGAGGTAACGGCTTCAAAAAGGCATTGCTTCCTCTGTGTGCATAAGAGCGAAATAGAAGCAGATACAAATACAATGTTTTTTTCAAATATTACGCTCCTTGTCTTTTTTTTAAAAGGGGGGGGCATCATTTTAATTGGCCCAGAATTCCCTAATGATTTAGGCTGCAAATGAATCCAATGGCATTTATATCTAGGGCAGCCTTCCCACATGGAACTTGATGCTAGCTGTGAGATTATGGGAGTTATGATGGGAATTATAATACAAAACATCAGGAAGGCCCTGTTTGTGGAAGGCTGTTTTAAGGGCACATGATGCAAATACTTTTTTGTAGCTACATGGTTTTGGTCTTATTTAGGAGCTCTAAATACCTTAAGGCAGTGGTTCTCAACCTTTTTAATGCCGCAACCCCTTAGTACAGTTCCTCATATTATGGTGACCCCCTACCATAAAATTATATTCATTGCTACTTCATAATTGTAATTTTGCTAATGTTATGAATCGTAATGTAAATATCTGATATGCAGGATGTATTTTCATTGTTACAAATTGAACATAATTAATGAATAGTGATTAATCAAAAAACAATATGTTTGGGGGAGTATGGAAAACAGGTGATGGGGATGGGGTTTGCAGTACCTTCAACTGATTCAGCTCTGACTTCCACAGACTACTGAACCCCCCCCCCCCCCCCCACACACACACACACACATAACAGATCTGGACCAAACTTGGCACAGAGAACCTTCACAACCAACAGAAAATACTGGAGGGGTTTGGAAGGAATTCACAGTGATTTAATAGTAATAGGATTCTAGACTTGCAAGACATTTCCAAGGGCCATCCAGTCCAACCCCCTTCTGCCTTCATGCAGGAAATGCACAATCAAAGCCCTCGCAACAGATGGCCATTCAACCTCTGAATAATAATAATAATAATAATAATAATAATAATAATAATAATAATAATAGAATCCTAAAGTAGGACGAGACCTCCAAGGGACATCCAGTCCAAAGGGAAAAGCACAATCAACACACTCCTGACAGAAGGCCATTCTGCCTCGGCTTAATAATAATAATATCAATAATAATAGAATCCTAGAGTAGGAAGAGATCTCCAAGGGCCATCCAATCCAACCCCCTTCTGCCATAAGGGAAAAGCACAATCAGAGCATAATAATAATAGGAGTTGTAGCTCACTCACATCCAAAGAGCACTGAACCCCGCTGATGACAGAAAGAGCTGGTGCTGGTACGAGGCTGCCATGGGAGGCGCCCACCTGCCCACACGCCAGCACAACTCTGGGCGGAGGGGACAAAGCTCACTTCCCACCTGCCTCACTGGGGGGAAAAGATGAAGGGGTCCCTGTTTGGTGGGGCCAACAAAGGGTCCCAATAGGGGGAGAGGCCCTCCCCACCCGGTCCTCCCCACCCCAGTCCCCTCCCCACCTGGTTCCCACATCCACTTCATGTGAGAAATAGCAGGCAAGCCACCCCTCATGCACCCATTCGTACCCAGGGGCCACCAGGCTTAGCGGGCGGGGGGGAGGCCCGCCACCCCCCCCCCCCCAAGCCCCACGTATGGACTAAGGGATGTCCTTCTCCTTCAGAGTTTGCCAAGCAGCCATTCTGGGGACACAAAGAAGCCATGGCAAATGAGGCAGTGGCACAACTCCTCACAAATTGCCAATCAACCCCTCTAGGGTTTGCGACCCCCAGGTTGAGAACCACTGCCTCCAAGACACAAATCCTGTCTGATCTTGGAAGCTAAAAAGGGTCAGTTCTGGTTAGTACTTGGATAGAAGGCTACCAATAAATACCAGTTGGTGTAGACTATATTTCAGAAGAAAGCAACGGCAAATACACCCTGATTATTCCTTGTTAGGAAAACTTTCTGAAAAATTCATGGGCTTGCCATACATTGATAGGTGACTTAATGGCAGTTTTGGTCTGATCAAGGATTAAGTGAGCGACTGCTTGGAAAACGTTGTGTATAAAGACTTGGTGTACCACTAAACAATGATAATAACCCTAGAATTAAGTGGATTTTCTCAAGCTCAGCATCTCTAACTGAGGCCACAATCCAACCTGCACAACACTTTTTTTAAAAAAACCAGCCATGAAATAAGCATCTTCTTCCCAATATTATATTATCTTTTGAGGAAATTGCTCCCCCACGTAGCATATCATTCACATCCTGGGGTGAAAGGGGTTTGTGCCACTACTTGTTTTGAGTTTAATGGATTAATTATCCTTTTCATCCTATAATTCATCAATGCTTAATTGAATGGATTAGCTAAACATAATTAGGACAGAGGAGAAATTGCATTTCCGTCACTTCTGTTGTTCTTGTTTCGCTCTCTGCTACTTTAATATTAATTTCCCCCCTGCTTTATTACCAATCAGTTGAATCTCAGCTGTCGTGAGAGTTCATATAGTGTTTTAGATGGTGGGTTAATTTATAATAGACATAATTGACCTTTAGATCAGATACATTTGGGAAAAACATACAAAAAGAAGATATATATTTATTAGTTTTAGGAACTCATTGTTCCTTCTGACTAAAGAAGGCCATTCATTTATAAAGGGTTAGAAAAAGTGTCATACTTCGTGGATTTTGGCTCAGATTGGCAGCAAAACCTTCTATCATTTTTTCACTTGAAGAATAAAAGAAGAAGTGATTTCAGTACCCTATGGACTGAATTTCGTTCCCTGTGGACAAGATATTCAGCAACCCTGTAGCTCTACAGAGTGGAAGTGTCATGCCTGTTTTTTTCCCACATCAAATAATTACAATGCATTTTCTTTCTCGTGTCCAAATAGTTATAATTCATTCAAAAGAAGGGACTAAGGCTTCAAGACTAAGGCCTTGTTAGTGTGGAATATCAACATGCAATGGGATCTTATAGCACCTTAGAGACTAATCTCTAAGCCCGGGCTGTGGCGCAGGCTGGTGAGCAGCCAGCCAGCTGCAATAATTTACTCTGACCAAGAGGTCATGAGTTCGAGGCCAGCTCGGAGCCTATGTTTGTCTTGTCTTTGTTCTATGTTAAAGGCATTGAATGTTTGCCTTATATGTGTAATGTGATCCGCCCTGAGTCCCCTTCGGGGTGAGAAGGGCGGAATATAAATACTGTAAATAATAATGACTTCAACACACACAATAAAACCAAAGTTTCTACACATTTAAGAAAGCGTAACCTACTGTGCCCTTCACACAACGCAAGCTTCAATTGTGGGGGTGAGGTATCTTACAATTTTGAAAGTGTTGGTTTTCTCAACGATTCCTGAGTCGATTGGCAAATTTTTAATTTCCCCGCATAATGGGCCAAATGGTCAGTTTCCCAGTGTGATGTTAATCACTGTTGTCGACTTTTGTTGCCTGTTTGAAAAGAAAATGATGGTGCTGTGTGTGGGAAGAGTCAAAATGCCCATTTCCCCAGATCGCCAATGCAAAGGCTTGAGGAAAAGGTGAGATCAAATTTCGATGTTTTTCAAAAAAGATAAATAATCAAAATCCTGGAGGGACAATGGGAGGAAATCTCAGTGAAAATGACTGCAGAGAAAGTGCTGCCTTAGGAAGAGTGCTTCTGTTTCAGTCAAGGTTCTTGAGTGCAAATGACCCTAGTGGCATGTTCAGAAAAGGTACTTCTGTTTCAGTGGAAAGAGTTTGAAGGCAGGGCTACCTTAAAGGATGCCTCTCTTGAAACATATACTGGTATTCTTGAAATAGGAGGTGTCATTGCCTCCCATGTGATGGGAATTAAACAAATGGTTGAATTAGAAGCTAGAGGAGGCGATCTTAGTGTGATGGGAGTGAGTAAATTCTTCATCTTCTTTAAAGACAGAAACCCATGAAACTCCAGCCTTTCCCCACATTCTCTCGATTTCTCAAGCTCAATGTGATGAAGAGAATGAGGTTAGTTGCACAAGCTTTCATAGACAAAGTCTACTTTTTAGTCTACTACAGTATATCTGAAAAAGTAAATATAAGTCTACATAAGCTTATGCTACCAACTTTGTTCTCTTGGTCACTCTCCAAGGTGCTACAATATCCCTTTTCATCCCTATGAACTATACATAGTTATTAGGCTTGAGCAAATTTTTCGTTAGTTCATTAAATTCGTTTAAAATTCGTTTCATAATTACTTTTGAATTGATATTGAACCATCTACTCACTGCCTTACAAATATTACGAATTTGAATAATAAAAGTACCTTTTTTTCGTTTGTTTCTGATGTCTTCGGATGTAGCTGTAGCCCCTCTGAGAGGAGAAGCCATGTTGGCATGCCTCTCAGCCAATCAGAGCGGAAGAGGGAGGGAGAGGCATGGCCATCGATCTGCTAGCATTTTAAAAATGCCATTGAGACGCGGCCCCGTAGAAGCCTTCCGCATTGCTCTCTTCCCTTCTCTCTCTCCCCTCCCTGCTTCTCTCTCTCTCTCTCTCTGAGAGAGAGAGAGAGAGAGAGAGAGAGAGAGAGAGAGAGAGAGAGAGAAGCAGGGAGGGAGGGAAGAGAAGAGAGAAGAGACATGCCTGCCTGCGCTTGGCCTTCTCTCCTCTGGAGCCGCGTGTTTGGTTTTGCTTCTTTCCAGACTTTCCAGCCACTGGCTTAAAGGGGAATACCAGAACCAGGCTTGCCTTCCTAAACGGAATCCTTAGAGCCAGAGGATATCCCTTTAAGAGATATCTCCACTGAGGAGATCTCCCGGAAAGGATTATGGCACCAGCTCAATTGCAACAGATTCAGTGCCATGTAATCATGTGAGCTGTAGTTTTACAAAGTCCCTAGCCTTCCCTGCAGAAGAGAGCCAGTACCATGCCAAACTACAACTCCCAGTTTTCTGTCAAATTGTTTTGGATTTCAACTCCTACAATTCCTAACTCCAGACATGGGCAAAGTTTGCCCTTGCCTGGTATAGAAGCATTCTATTCTTCTTCTCCAGACATGCCAACAGTATTAAGTGATAAAATCTTGGGCATTTTTTCCTTTAATGCTAAAAGTTCATAGGTTGTTCAGCAACAGCCTACTGGCTGGGTTGCTATGAGTTTTCCGGGCTCTATGGCCATGTGCCAGAAGCATTCTCTCCTGACGTTTCACCCACATCTGTGGCAGACATACTCAGAGGTTTTGACGTCTGTGCGAAGCTAGGCAAGTGGGGTTTATATATCTGTGGAAGGTCCAGGGTGGGAGAAAGAACTCTTGTCTGTGGGAGGCAGGTGTGAATGTTGCAATTGGTCACCTTGATTAGCATTGAATAGCCTTGCAGCTTCAAAGCCTGGCTGCTTCCTACCTGGGGGAATCCTTTGTTGGGAGGTATTAGCTGGCCCTGATTGTTTCCTGTCTGGAATTCCCATTTTCTGGGTGTTGTTCTTTTACTGTCCTGATTTTAGCTTTTCTGTAGCTAAAAATGCATATAAAATTGATTCTATAGGGAGGATAAATGATTGGATTTCAACTCCTACAGCTTAGCTTTCTCTGCCAATAATGGTACCATACCAAACTAAAGCTCCCAAGATTCTGTAGCAGTGAGCCATCTTGGATATTGTAAGGGATTTATTATTATTATTATTATTATTATTATTATTATTATTATTATTATTATTAGACCTTGCTCCCAGGAAGGTGCCTTCGCTGTGGCTCCCAACTTATCTATCTACCTTTCCACATATTCTCCACATTGTGTGTATGTGTATGTATATTATATATACATGAGCCCCGATGGCGAAGTGTGTTAAAGCACTGAGCTGCTGAACTTGCAGACCGAAAGGTCCCAGGTTCAAATCCCGGGAGCAGAGTGAGTGCCCGCTGTTAGCTCCAGCTTCTGCCAACCTAGCAGCTTGAAAACATGCCAATGTGAGTAGATCAATAGGTACCACTCTGGCGGGAAGGTAATGGCACTCCATGTAGTCATGCCGGCCACATGACCTTGGAGGTGTCTATGGACAACACTGGCTCTTGGGCTTAGAAATGGAGATGAGCACCAACCCCCAGAGTCAGACATGACTGAACTTAACGTCAAGGGATACCTTTACCTTTATCTATACACACACACACACACACACACACACACACACATATGCAGGGACTATATATATATATATACACAGTATATATCACACACACACCAATTTAACAAAGTTTCAGCCACAAAAACAAAGTTTCTGAAGTAGAACAATGACTTTCACAGTAAAGACAACCCAATTTAACAGGAAATAAGACTTTCAAACCAGGAACAGATTTCTGCAATTATTAAAAAATGGTTTATTATAAAAGCTATGAAAATTCGCCAAAAATCAGAGGATAAGGGAAACGTTCCAAATTTTGGTGAGCTATCAGTGTTAAATGTGTTCTACCACTGTACCAAGTTTGAAGAAGATCACTCAAAAAATGAGGGTGGGAGAGTCCTGTAAAATCTCCCCTCGTGCTGTTTTTTTTTTGGCCACTGCGCATGCGCATCCGCCATTAACGAATTACTTTTGAAACTAACGAATTTTCATTAATTTTGAATTTTTTGGGGGGCAAAATTCGGAAATGACATCAGAAACGAAACGCTGGCGCCCCCTACTTTTGAAACGAGTTTAGAATCAATTTTTTCATGGATCGCTCAAGCCTAATAGTTATAGATGCAAATTCTTCCATTCTGGAAATCTTGTCCTATCTATTGTGACAAAAGGCTTATGATTCTGCAAGACAGTTGACATTGTCAGTTTCAAGCTGATGGTAATCTGCCTTCAATTTGAATGCACACAAACCCCCAGAAGAGAATGAGGAAATGGTATGCAGTGGTTGCATTGTGTTTCTTTTTAACCCTTTCCTCAAAACTGAATCCATCACAAGAAGTTGGATGCATGTCTTTATTGGATAGGGAATTACAGTAAAATGCTGCTCCTTCAAACTATTCGCTTTAAAAACTTATTTCTAGGAGCCTGCCAAGTTCCAACGTTATTAATGCACACATAAGTGGGTCAGATAATTTTCACTGTGAATATGAATTAACTGAAATAATACAATCCCGCCACTCTGACCCTGTGAGCAGAAGACTGAAACTTTGAAGACTGATCTTGCTTCTGTACCCCTTTGGCATCTTCTCACTTCTTTTTTTTCTTTTTTTCTTTTTTGCTTTCATTGAAATTTCTAAATTAATGTTTCAGCCATCCCAGTAAGCTCCCGAACTTCTGTTCAAAGCCATATAGTTTTCTTTTAAGAGAAATTTACTTCCTTCCTACTTAATGCATGCACAAAATGTATTTGGTGTCAGGCCAAAATGTGGACTATTGGGAGACTTAGGTCCCAGTTTTAGGGCAAAGTCATGGTATACAGAAAGTAGATAGACAGGCAGAAAATTAAATGATTTATATTTATGATAGAATCACTGTAACTAGAAATGTGTTGAGTTATCAGTAGTGTCACATGTCATTAATTACCATTAAATTAGCTTTGACTTACAGTGGCCCTATGAATGAGAAACCTCTAAGAGACCTCACTGAAGTCATGCAGGCTCAAGGCTTTATCTCCCTTGATTGTGTCTACCCACCTGTAATACAATCTTCATCTTTTCCTACTGCCTTCCACTTTGCCAACCAAGATTAATTGATTTTATGCTTTCTGTTTCTGTAAAGCGCAAGATTCCTATTAATTTGCCACAGATGAATTTGAGAGGCAAGTTAAAATAGTAAAATGCTTCAGCCTCTTAAGCATAATCGAAACCACAACTTTGAAATAGATTGCAGAATGCTCAAGTGAAAAGTTGATTGAATCACTGTCGTTTTTTCCCCTAAGGTCTAATGGAATGGAAAATCAATATATTATCTTTTGTGCTCTTGAGCTGGAGTTCAAACAACAATATTCATTTCATTCATTTTCCTGTCTCCATTAGAATACTTGCAATGTTATTCAAGTTATTCTGCTGTGCGATTTTACATCACATGAGACAGACAATCCAGCATTGCATTCAACTGTCATCCTATAATACAACATTGTGTGCATCCCACTTCTGATTTGCCTCCCCATGAATGGCTCCTAATCCTACTATGTTCCCACTACCTCCCATAATAGGATGGGTCCCTTCTGATGATATGCCGGTATGCCAGCAGCAACATGACATCAGAGGATGGGATTCTCCTCCTCTCCACTCCCCCTTACTATTCCCACACTGTTTTCCTTTTATTTTATAATGTATTTGTCCTTTGTTTTTAATCCTGAAATTATGCAAATAATGATGATGATGATGATGATGATGGACATGTGAAAAATGTGGTCAGCAAAGAATATGTCCAAAGGATCAGAAAAATTTAAAGAGCAAATTAAATGGTGGATATACGATCAAGGCTATCAACACCTGGGCCATTCCCATCATCAGATACACTGCTGGAATTGTAAACCAGACGCAAGCAGAGCTGGATGATATGGACAGAAAAACAAAACTGATGACAATTCACTATTCATTACACCCACATAGTGATGTCAACAGACTTTACCTGCCCGGAAAATCAGGAGGCAGAGGGCTTCTGCAAGTGAAACAAACAGTAGAAGAAGAGAAACATGCACTGGCAGATTATGTGAAAAACAGTCAAGAACCAACATTGATGGAAATCAATAATAGAAAACTGCTTAAAGTGCAAAAGACAAGGAGTGAATACCATAAAAATACAATGCAGAGCAGAAGATAAAATTGGCAAAAAACTCTCCATGGACAGTTCATGGATGTGGCTCACAAATGGAACTTTGAAAAAGGAGACGGAGGGTCTGATTCTTACAGCCCAAGAACAAGCAATTAGAACAAATGCCATCAAAGCCAGAATTGTGAAAAGTCAACTACAGATCCCAAGTGTAGACTCTGCAAGGAAGCAGACGAAATGATGGATCACATACTCAGGTACTGCAAGAAAATCATGCAGACGGACTACAAGCAGAGGCATCATACTGTTGCTCAGATGATTCATTGGAACTTCTGCCACAAATACAATTTGCCTATGACAAAGAACTGGTGGGATCACAAGACTGAAAAAGTTACAGAAAATGAACATGTAAAACTACCCTGAGACTTCCGAATTCAGATTGACAGACCTTTGGAACACAATACTCCTGAACTCACAATCATGTTAGAAAACGCAGTATGGATCGTTGATGTTGCAATCCCAGATGAGAAGCAACTGGAAAAACAAGGATTTAAAGATGGAATTGTTTTGATGCTGACTTGATATGGCCTTTAATCCTCTGTGTAACTTTTTAAGACTGAACTAATTTATAATGGAATGAATGATGAATCAGATCTGATCTGATCTGATATTTTAAAAGATATTATAAACCTCACCCACCCAGTCTCTTCAAAGACAATGCTTTACTGCTCTTTGCAAAATGTTTTCAGTACTTACTTTGACCTCATCATCAGTACATTTATATCGGGCCTTCAGGAGTGCCAAATTGTATTTCATCTAATTTATTTATATGTATATAGGTCACTTGCAACAGAATTTTATTTTTTCTTTAATAAGAGGTGAAAGAAGGAACCCATTGAGGGGGCGGCAATGGGGGTGGGGGTACAAAGCAAACTATTTTTAGCACCAGAGATAATTATAATCTTTTTTTTCTTTTATAGATAATGTACAATGGCTCATGCAAGCTTGATAACAAGCTGTGCTTCATCCACTGGGAAGTAGCTTTGACTTTGAAGTGCAGAGCTGTGTTCATATTTAATAATGAGATCTTTTAAAAGTGCATCTTAGCTGATTATTGATGAGTCTCTTACTTCAGTGATAAATATGACAAACACACAAGAATTTCCAGACAATTGCATTGCTGCTGCTTCATTTCCTCCACACCACTTGGATTCCTTTCTAGATTTTTTGCCATTTGGACTAGTATGGGGCATTGAACACTTGCTGCATAATGCAATGCACTGAGTGCTTTACTTGAAAGCGCCCAAGTCTCACATGAAGGAGAATAAGTTCACTATATGTGTGACTGGTTGGACATGGCACTGTACACCAGTGTCCATGATTAAATGTTTCAAATAAAATATCAGTTCATGACCTCTCTCTCTTCCACTGCCACTCATCTGAACCTGATAGAGACTTGACTTCTTCTTGGATGTGAACTGGAATTAATTTTCTTGTAAGCCTCTGTTGTGCAGGCCCCTTCTGATTCCAGAAATCCTGCCATATTGTGAGTGGTTTCTATTGTGCGGATATAGTTTTAGCCTTTCGGGGTCACATTTGGACAAAAGTCTGAAATCTCCTGTTCCTTTCCTACAGGACCTAGCCAAATCTTCTTAGGATGAAAGCTACACAACAAGAAGGAAAATAGTAATATACACTTCACACAAGAGGTCTAGATGGGGTTGTGAGCTAAATTGTCTGGTATAACAACGTAATAACTAAATAAATGGAGGCAAATCCTAGAAGGTGAAGAACTTGGGGGGGGGGGGTCAGCTTAAGGTCAACTAGTAAGTTCCCAATTGAGACAAACATTGATTGTCCTGGTTCAGAGATCAGATTCAGTGACTCTGCTGTGTCATGGAACCCAGTTACAGGGCTTTGGTAATTCAGCCCTGTAACTGGGAGTCATAACATAAACAATCCCAGAAGCACCTGGCAGAAGAAGATAGAATATGCCTGGGAACTTGGGGCCGAAAGTATAAACAATTATAATTGGTCTAGCGTGTGAAAATGGTAGTAATGTGATATTGGGGGTGGGACTTGATGATGATATTTACGTGTGGTGTTACGTAGCATCAAAAGTTATAAAAATAGTTGTATGTAAACATTGGGTCATTCCTGACTTTTCCAAAGTCATGTGTTCTTCAATAAAGATTGGATTTGAGAGCAGCCATCTCTGATCTGCGTTCAGACTGATCCTTTGAAGTGAGCAGGACAATTAAGTCAGGAATCCAGTTCTCACCCTCCTGCAAATTTGCAGTGAAGTGATAATGAGCAGGGAAGGAGATCAAAGCCATGACGGAGCAAAGGGGCCTCCGCTGGGAGCTCTGCCGTTGGCAGAAGAGACATTGCAAGCCATAGCTTCCTCTACGGGGTACCCCAAGCCGGACGGCGTGACCCAGAGGATTCCCAGAGGGGGAAGAGGCGTTCCGGCGGCGGCAGAAACCAGTTGGGGATCTGGAGGAAGCATGCCGGAGACCGTGGCCCTGCGGTTATCCATCCTGGAAACTCATTTATCCAGGCTGTCGGATACCGTGGGGAGAATAGTGCCAATATTGGAAGAGAATCTCCAAAAAGAGCACATCCGATATGGCGCCGAGAGAGAGCCAAGCAAAGGAGGCGATTGGAGCCAGAGGGGACAGCGAGCTTCAACGCAGAGTCCCGCGGCGGCAAGGGACGAGGGAGACGAGGAATATTGGCAAGAGCTGGAGTTCCGGGACAGAATGGCGCGCGAAGTGGAGCGCCAGCAAGCTCTGGGAATTCTGAGGCCGCCAACCCCAACAGAGCTCCCAACCCCCCGAATGGGCGTCGGAGTAGAAAGACCACTGGGGCCAGGGATCGGGTCCAGTGGATTAGCTGACGAAGGCGGAGAGGAGCAGGAGATCCAGGAAGAGGAGGAGGATGTGCCGTACGACGGGGAAAGGCGAGATGCGGGGGCTACAGCGAGGCCAGTATGCGGATGGGGGGAAGGGCCGACAGCGGCGGCAGGATTTCGGGAGCCGCGCAGAATGACCACCGGAGTGGGGCGCGGCGTGATCCAAGGAAACCCGATGCAACCCTTCCCCATGCCTCCCAGACAGCATCAGCGGGCCGCTGAATGGATGCCAAGAAGGGAAGATCTCAAGCTAGAATACGGAGGGGAATCAGCCGAACTGAACTTTTTTCTAATTAGCATCAGGGGATACATGGAAGACAATGCACACACATTCCCCTCCGAAGCAAGCAGGGTTCGGGCCATCGGCAACACACTAAAGAGAGGAGCGGCCAGCTGGTATGTGCAACTACATGCCAGACAGGACCCATGCCTGAGGTCAGTGCCCCGCTTCCTCGCCGCACTGGAAAACCGGTTCAGAGACCGGCTAGAGCAATTGAGAGCTCGAGACCAGCTTAGAGGAATAAAGCAGAGGGACAAAACGGTGCCCGAGTACGCAGAGGAATTCCTCCACCTCGCGGAAAGGGTGCCAGAGTGGTCCGAAGTAACCAAAGTGGAAATATTTAAAGAGGGACTACGCCCCGAGGTTTTCAGCTGGGCAGCGCACAGAGATGACCCCGAAACGCTACAGGGATGGATTCAACTAGCGGGGCGCGTTGAATCCACCCTGGCCCAAGTAAAGCGCTTCAGGAGCAGCGGCGGCCAGCAAAGGCCGGTGGCGAGAGGTCGAGGAGAAACGAGGAAGCAAGAAAGACCCGGAGGGAGGCCGGGGATTCCCTCCAGAGGAGATGACAACAAACCTAAACCGGGATGCTTTGTATGTGGGAAGACGGGCCATCGAGCAGCAGAATGCTGGGCCCGGAAGGGGGAGCCGCCAAAACCCTCAAAGCCCAAGCCAGCAACCGGGAGGCGTGCGGAGGAGGAGGTGCAAGCCCCAGAATCTCCAGAAAAATTGGTGAGTCGGGACAAACGCATGATAGTAGTGCCAATCTGCCTATCGGGGCTAGAGAATCGGGCCACCTGCAAGGCATTTGTGGATTGTGGTTGTTCCAGGAATATTATAACTCCAGAGTTAGCAGAAGCGTTGAAATGCCAGCAGATGGCGCTTGACTCCCCAATTGCGTTTTCGCAGTTAGACGGATCAGTTGCTACTGGGGAAGTATCTACAAAGGAAATACGGGAGGTCCCATGTAAAATAGGCAAATGGGAAGGAAGAATATCCTTTGTGATAGCCCCTATTGCCACATACCACGTAATATTAGGGATACCGTGGCTCGAACAAGCAAATCCCGAAGTAGACTGGAGAGGAAAGAGCCTAGCATTTAAAGAACAGCAGACGCAATGGGAGATAAGCAAGATTGCAGAAGAGGAGGACGAGGGAGATGAAGAAGGTGAAATAGACCTACAACTATTGCCACCTGAATACAGAGACTTTGTGGATGTGTTCAATCAGAAAGAGGCAAGTAAATTACCTCCTAAAAGGAATATAGAAGTAGAAATTGAAATAACCCCAGGAGCAAACTTACCAAAACCAAAAGTGTATCCCATGTCTGTGCAGGAGAAGGAGGAATTGAGGAAATACATTGATAAAAACCTGGCGCGGGGCTTCATTAAGCCATCCAATTCTCCTCTCGGGGCCCCAGTGTTATTCAGGAGAAAGAAAGACAACTCCCTAAGATTGTGCATTGATTATCGAAATTTAAATGCAATTACTAAGGACAATAAATACCCTATGCCCTTAGTAAAGGATTTAATTACCGTATTGAAAAAAGGGAGCATATTTACTAAACTTGATTTAATTGAAGCATACCATAAATTAAGGATCAAACCGGAGGATACTTGGAAAACTGCATTTTCCTGCGCATTCGGCCATTTTGAATATAAAATTTTACCTTTCGGATTAAAAAATGGAGGCGGGTGCTTTATGCAGCTTATAAATGAAATACTGCACCCATTGTTGTACAGAGGGGTATTCATATTTCTTGATGATATCTTGATTGTGACTGAAGATAAGGAAAAGCACGTGAAATTGGTCCGGGAAGTTTTGCAGAGACTAAGAGAAGCAAAGCTGTACGCAAAACTGTCCAAATGTGAATTTAATAAAACTCAAATTGACTTTCTGGGGTATCGGATATCTCCAGAAGGGTTAGCTATGGATCCAGCTAAAGTATCAGATGTAAAAGAATGGGGAGTGCCTCAAACAAGGAGGCAATTGCAATCGTTTCTGGGGTTTGCAAATTTTTATAGATCCTTCATAAAAGGCTTCGCACAAATAACCGCACCCCTTACTGAACTTTTAAAAACAAAAGGGAAAGGAGAGACAGCAAAAGTAAAAGCTCCTGGCGCCAAACTAAGTTGGACGCCAGAATGCCAAAAGGCATTTGAAACCCTAAAAGAATGCTTCACAGAAGGACCCATTCTAAAACACCCCGATATCAGGAGCCCTTTCATAATCCATTGCGATGCCTCAGACTGTGCGTATGGGGCAGTGCTATTGCAAAAGGATCAAAATGGGAACTTAAAACCCTGTGGATATTTGTCCCGGAAGTTCAGCGAAACTGAAAAATGTTGGCCGATATGGGAAAAAGAGGCACTAGCCATATTAAAAGCCTTAGAATGCTGGCGACACTTTCTCGAAGGAAGCGGAATCCCATTTGAAATTTGGTCTGACCATAAGAACCTCCAGTATTTAAAGTCCCCTCGGAAATTGTCCCCCAAACAGATTAGATGGGCACAATACTTCAGCAGGTTCGATTTCCAATTAAAGTTTTTTCAAGGGAAGCAGAATGTCTTGGCAGATGCTCTTTCACGCATGCCTCAACACGAAGGAATACCCACAGCAAAAGAGGGAACAATATTCTCTGATAAACAATGGGGCTTAGCTGTCAGAACAAGAGCACAAACCCAAAAGGAGAACACTGCTATGGTTGAACTCGACGGAAAAGATAATTGGGGAAACGAGCTGAAACAGTCTTATGAAGGAGACCAGTGGATCGCATCCAATGCAGAACAGGGGGAGCAGAAGGGGGGATTTTGGTTTGTGAACAAGAAACTGTATATCCCAGCAACATTAAGGATCAAGATTTTGCATCGTTTTCACAATAACCAGAGCGCTGGTCACACAGGAATTACAAAAACAACAAAAGCAATAGCAAAACATTGCTGGTGGCCAGGGATGAGGAAGGACATAAAAAATCATGTTGTTCAATGTGATGATTGTGCCAGAAATAAATCGAGAGGAGGGAAGCCAATGGGATTATTACAAACAGTAGCAGAACCTACCAGACCTTGGGAATGTGTAGCTATGGACTTTGTGGGGGAACTACCGGTTAGCAAAGGACATCGTTATATTTGGACAGTATTGGACCTGTTTTCTAAACAGGCCCACTTTATAGCACTGACGAAACTACCATCAGCCGAGAAACTAGCTGAATTGTACATAAACCACATTTACAAACTGCATGGATGTCCCAGTAGAGTGGTCAGTGACAGAGGGGTACAATTCACAGCAAAATTTTGGGAAAAATTCCTGGAAATGCTAGGGGCAGAAAGGAGTTTAAGTTCTGCTTTTCACCCCATGACAAATGGGGCGGTAGAACGTACTCAGCAGACACTTGGGCAGTTCCTTCGAATGTACTCTAACATGAGACAAAATGACTGGTCTCGGTGGTTGGCTTTTGCAGAACTAGCTTTTAATTCGACTATACATTCAGCAACAAATAAAACCCCCTTTGAAGTAGTTTACGGGTATGAAATACAACCTCTGCCCCAGCTGCCAAGATGGACAGAGAATGAGGGAACAGAGGCAGGGAAATGGAAAGCGCAAATGATGGAATGCTGGAGTCAAGTGACTGCATCTTTAAAAGAAGCACATAAAAAGTATAAAGTATTCGCAGACAGAAAGAGGGTGGAAGGTGATAAATTGGGGAAAGGAGATTTAGTGTGGTTAAGTACCCAAAACATCAAACTGGGGCTACCTTCGAAAACATTGGGCCCTAAATATATTGGACCATTTAGAATACAGGGTGTTATCAACGAGGTGACTTTCCAGTTGGCGTTGCCAAAAAGTTTAGGGAAAATACACCCTGTATTCCATCGTAGCTTACTGAAAAAATATATGGGTACTTTGGACAAAATGGATACATAGAATTATTGTTTTGTTTCAGATTTGTGATGAAAGAAGAACCGAAGAGGAGGACGAAGAAAAGGAGGGCACCATGTCATGGAACCCAGTTACAGGGCTTTGGTAATTCAGCCCTGTAACTGGGAGTCATAACATAAACAATCCCAGAAGCACCTGGCAGAAGAAGATAGAATATGCCTGGGAACTTGGGGCCGAAAGTATAAACAATTATAATTGGTCTAGCGTGTGAAAATGGTAGTAATGTGATATTGGGGGTGGGACTTGATGATGATATTTACGTGTGGTGTTACGTAGCATCAAAAGTTATAAAAATAGTTGTATGTAAACATTGGGTCATTCCTGACTTTTCCAAAGTCATGTGTTCTTCAATAAAGATTGGATTTGAGAGCAGCCATCTCTGATCTGCGTTCAGACTGATCCTTTGAAGTGAGCAGGACACTGCTGCACTAGACTTTCTATGTGAAACGTGACAACTGTAGACAGTATGCAAAACAAGGGTTGGTGTAAGCATAACAGGGTGCCTTGGATTCTTCTAGGGTGGCCATAGTTGTCTCACATTCACAAATGTACAGTGAGGTGAAAAAACTGACCAAAGAAAAACAAAGTAAATGATATTTTTTCTTGGATGAGTAAAAAAAATTCAAATGTTAAAAAATCTCTGTGTTACTAATCCATGTAAAACAGGTCCAAAGGGATTCCATGTTAAAAATAGGCATTAATAATGTAATCCTATGCATTACTCTGGCATAAATTCTCTTGAAGTACAGAAGACATAGAGCTGTTTCAGACAATGCTTTTATCACATCATGTCTCATTCACTGAATTTTACAGGGTCTTCAGCAGTCTTTATCCTTCACTTGTAATCCTTGTTTTTCCATCACTGTTTCTGCATTTTTCCTTATTGTGGAAAACCCATTAAGGGAAAAATAATGATTGATCAGGGCCTTCTAAATTTAAATCATGACTTGTTAACTGTTTTTAAATGCATTCTTTTATGTCTTAACTATTGATTTTATGACATTATATGATTGTATGATATGTGAGCTGCTCCGAGTCCCCGTTGGGGAGATGGAGGCAGCATACAAAAATAAAATAAAATAATAATAATAATAATAATAATTATTATTATTATTATTATTATTATTATTGTTGTTGTATGATGAACCTTCAACTAGAAACACTCCAGTTTGTTAGAATTGAAGCCAAAATCAGATCATCAGAATGAACTGGCAATCTTTCTGAATTGGGTGACCAACCAGTATTTTCCCATAATAAGAACATAGGATGGAATTGCAATATGGATTTGATAAATTTACTGCTGTTATGAACACCAAAGGTGTAAAGAAGACCTTACAATGACTGTAACTCGGTGCTAAAACAAAGGTTTGCAAATACAATTTCAGCTTCCCCCACAACTCCAGGTAGGGCTAGGCAAAAAGAGGAGAGATTCATGCTACAGCTGCTCCAACATAGCAGTCTCTTCAATCCATAACAGTAACCTAGTCCACCAGGATGGGCAATTTGTGACCCTTTGGGTTTACTGGACTGCAGCTCCTATCAGTTCTAGATGATAATAATAATAATAATAATAATAATAATAATAATAATAATAATAATAATAATAATAATAAACTTTATTTTTATATCCCGCCCCATCTCCCCGAAGGGACTCGGGGCGGCTCACAACAGGGACAAGCCCGAACAACAACAACATATTTAACATAAACTTAAAACATTCCAACAATACACAAAATAAAATAATGGACAAATACATTAAAATCCAAGCAGATAAAATCAGAGTAATTAAAAGCAACCCAGTGGGGACAGGTTTCATAAAGTGCTGTATCATGGAAATAAGTAGCAGTGATAAAGTGCCATATGCTTTCAAAACAGAAAGAAGTATTCTAATAACAGCTCTTTTGGGCCTGTTCATTTAAACGCGCTCTGGAACAACCATGTTTTCAATTCCCGACGGAAAATGGGCAGAGAAGGAGCTAACCTGATCTCCTTAGGGAGAGAGTTCCAGAGCCGGGGGGCCACTGCCGAGAAGGCCCTAGTTAGCAAAGTTATTGGTGAAGAAATAGGAAGAATGAAAGTTGCATTCCACCAACATCTTGAGGGCCACAAACTGTCCACTCCTGTTATTACTGTGTTACAAAGAAAAGGCCAACTGTGATAACTCAACTCAAGATCTTCTGCTTAAAACAAAAGATGTGCAGGTGACCCCAACATCTTTAGAACCACATGACACTGTTCCAACAATAGCCCTTATTCTGCAGAGAAAGGAATTGGGGATAGGTTGCTTTATTTAATTGACTCAAGGGAAACTTATGTACTATATGGAGTCAAATATAGAAACTAAATGGCAGGGGGATGCTGAAGACAAACTTTACATGAGGACTATTAATCCTATTATTAGTTGTAATTTCTGTCTTTTTCTTCTGAATAATGCAAACCCTTAAGTATTACAATTGGAGTAGATCTTATACTAATATCTGCAACTACGTTCACAGCCACAAAGTATTCCAATAATTTACAGATGCAGAGAGTTTGAGAAGAGTGTTCTGACTAGAGCTGTACTACTCACAAAACCTTTCCTCTAAAGGCAAAAACAGTACATATTCCTTGCCATCTGTGCATGTAAGAAATTTACTCCAGTACCTCCAATCTGGAACTCTCAACCATTTATCTGTAACTGTACTAAAACAAAAACAAGAAGATCCTTTCCATTGACAACTCAAGACTGCAGCAGAGCCCAGGGAGGATCACCCATCAATGACTCCTTGAAAAAACAGGAGACAAGACAAGGGCAACTATTTCCCCTTGAGTACCTGCTGCTGTAATGGCTCCCTTCTCCCAGCTAGATTTAATATAAATATTTGCTTCTCATTTGGAAATACAGTATGATCTCTTTCCTGTGTCAAAAGTTCCATTATCTGATGATGATGCTGTGTTGTTGTTGTTGTTGTTGTCGTTGTTGTTGTTGTTGTTGTTTATCCACCTCTCTGCATGAATTGAGGCAGGGAACAACATCACAATCAGTTAAAACAAACTTTAACATATTTAAATACAGACAGTTAAAAGGTAAGTTTTAAAAACATATAGAACTAATATATTTTAAAACAACCAGTACATTTCAACCAGTACAAATTCATAATTTAAGGATTATAATTTAAAAATCATCTAGACAAGCATGCAAGAAGACATTGGACTTTAATGCTGTTTTAAATTCAGACAACGCATTCAGCTCTCAAATCTCTTTCAGCAGGGCATTCCACAATCTAGGGACAACAGAAGAAAAATGGACAATGTTAACCTTTGGGTGACCATTGTCAATTTAGTCCTGGCTGAATGGAATAAGAAGTTCATCTCTAAGAAGAACTGAGTGTATTGGGCAGATTATATATGAAAAAGTGATCCCATGGGTTACATTTCAGAGAAGGGAATTGGCAAAATGAGGTATGAGTATTCCTTCACTGAGAAACCCCTATGAAATTTATGGGGTTACCATAGGCCAACTTGAAGGCACATATACACATAATGAAAATGCCTGGCATCATGCCCTTCAAATTATTATAGTCAATTCTTTTCTAATTTGATTGTTCAATTGTAATTACTGTGGCATCCTATTTAGTGGAAATAATATCTATGTAGAGTGAGTAGCACCACAAACATACCCAGAAATTCATTGCCTTCACATTGTGCCTTCACCAAATATTCAGTGTTACAGTATAGCAGTGTTAGACACAATGATTTTAACCGTGGTGTATTGTCTGAGGACAAAATTGGTAGATTTAATTGTATAGAATGTGCTACTGAAAGCTCCACATAACTTAAATGAAATATCCCAGCAAAAACACCAAGTTACAACAGCCAATTAAAATATGAAAATATTGTAGTACAAACCAGTAAGTCAAAAAGATCGAGTGTGTTTTGACTGCTTTCTCTCTCAGTGATATACAGCTTGTTTTGCTTTAATAAACAGCCCAAAATAACCACCAAACATACAAAGAGTCAAATACTACGAAGAACAAAGGATTCAGTCTGAAGATTCAAAAACTAGTGCAAAATACTATGGCAACTCCATTCTCCACAATGTGAGAAAAACAGTTTCAGTATTAGTTATTTATGTGTGCGTATGTGAGTGAGTGTGTGTGTCATACAAGGCAATATCCTTTTACATATTTAAACATGACTATCAGGTCTCATGATGAGCAAAAGTATCTCTGTTTTGTCACTTTCAACTCTGTAAAAAGTCTGGTTTGTCTCTGACCTTGCTTTTCAACAAGAAACTAATGCTCTACATTTGAGCAGTGTGCAATGATAGGGAAAGATCTCTCATCTTGCTGGAAAATAAGATCTTTTATCTGAAACTGAGATGCAACTGGTGAAAATCATTGCTTGAGGATTAGTAAGTGATAGACTGGGAGCAAGTACTAAATGTGCCACCTGGGATAGAAGACTGTATGTATTGCGTACATGATTGTAGCAGGCATTTTTAGCTTGGTAAGTCTTGAAAGCAAACCAGTAAACTGTGAACCATAAAGGTAACAGCAGACACAGTGCTGTAAATCATACGGGAAGACAGGCTAGATCAATAAAAATAAATAATAGGGATTGTTTTTCCTGGGGAGCAGGAGAAAGATACAGCAGTGCCTTTCTTATTCGTCTGCAGGTCAATCCCTCTTTGCCGTTCCCTTTACAATTGAAGGAATTATGCTGTTAAAATGACAAGTTAAAACAAGAGCCAAAGAGTCATAGATCCTGGGGACAGTCATAATTCAGACTACATAAAGGGCAACCATTTTTGGACTATATGTGACATGAAAGGCAAAGGGCAATCTAACTTCATTGTTTATCTTACCTTTTACTTGAATATTACTCAGAATGGGGGAAAGAAAGAATTGTTATAAAATATACAATTTCAACTTGAGACATTGTCCATATGGACACCACATACAATGGTGTGTGAGCACAGAATTGTTCCATCACTAGACACATATTCCTTAAATGGTAATTACTCTATATATACTGTAACTGGGAGAAAAGGAAAGACAATGCTCACATCCCTACAACACCTCATTCTTTCTGACAACTGTGGATACTTATACAATTATGGGATGTTTGATATTTGATCCAGCAGTAGTCTCTTTTCTCTGACCAAGGGACATTTTTCTTTGGATTCTTTGACAATATGGATGTTGCTTACATAGGGAAATTATGGTGGCTTGACTTCTCTTACTCCAATACCCTTCTAGGACACTGAGAATTAAGCAGGTCTCCAAAGGCAAATTGTTCCTTAAGTTCTGGGCATGTGAAGGATGAACCTCCTCAATGTCTTTGGGTGGTTGTGTGTAGAAAACTAGTTTCTACCTCATCAGTTCAAATTTCATCAGCACCTGGAGCTCATCTACACTGGGCAGTTATCCCAGTGTAAATATGTCCTGGAGCAATCCGGATCTGGTACAGTCCTGCTGAACTCAGGGCCATTGTTCAGATATTCCAGGAGTCTGTCCATCCCTCTGGGATAGCTTAGACCTCACCTTCTCTGTATTGCTTCCCCTGGCCATGGAGCTCTTTCAGATCTCTTACCTAGCGACATAGCTCCATTGGAGGTCCTGGGCATTGCAGGAACGTCTGCTGACATCAAAATGGGATACCTTTGCAATGAGGAAGGAGGTGGGGATGATTTTCCATCCTCCTTCCTAGTCATGTGGTCACTTCTTTATGTCAAAATTAGGTGCTCACAGAAGCAAAAAGAAGGATAAGAGATCACTCCTCTACTTTTATGGTTGCATGGGCTCCCCATTCTGATGGCACAAGAGGTGCTGTGATGGCTAGGACTTGCATTGAGTTATTTGGTGACTAGAAGTGAAGGCAATGATATGGGTGAGAATCACCCTCTTTCTCTATGCCAATGAGTGCAGGGAAAGGGGCCAAATTGGACTACATTAAAGCAACAGAATGCTCCAGAGTTTCCAGCAAATGCTGGTGTGTCCCCTGACTGCTCAAAGCAAGGTAAAGTCAGTTTAAAGAAAAAGAAAACAGCAATACTCATCTGAATTTGATGTGCATCAGGGACTGGTGAATCTGCAAGTAAGCCTCAGGTTTATCATTAGGAGCCACATTCTGTCTATACATGAATATGGGTCAAGACTGAACATTAAAATTCACATTTTCACCCATAAAAAGAATGAGTGAAATGCAAAATAAGCCTAGGTCTTTGCAACTTTGCTTACAGGAAGGAAATTTCAGGAAAAGATGAGGAAAAGCTGCAATTCACTCTTCTATGTAGCTATTATAAGGACAGGGCTGCTGTTCCCATTTGCATTTTCCCATTTCAATCATTTAAATGGGGAAGAGAATCTTTACTTATCTATATCTAGCAGTGGCCAAGTAAAATCCTAGCCCCAATATAGCATGGGACATGTTTGGCTAAAATAAAAATGCTTAAGTCCTCATCTGTGAAATTATGCAGTTAAAGGAAGAGTGAGCTGTGTGTGGGAGGGATGTGCAGATATGCTCTTGGAAAATCATTGATGTTTCTCTCTCTCTCTCTCTCTCTCTCTCTCTCTCTCTCTCTCTCTCTCTCCCCCCCCCCCCCCCTTGTTGGTTGGCTTCAGTGAAAATTGAGTCTTATGCACCAGGAGCCAGCTGGAAGGAGGATGCTTCCAGCTCTTTGCCTCTCATGCATATTCAAGGATTAGCATGAAAGCTTTGAATTATTTTCAAAAATGGGCCAATTATGTGGATTTTACATGACTGTTAGCTCTGATATTAAAGGTATACTTGCCATGGCAACACATGTGATCATAGCTGATTGGGTTTTCTTCGGCTGAAGCAAAGATAGACACTGAAGACACACACCCCAAAGTGTGGGTGGAAAGAGAAAAAGAAAATAGATATTGTTATAGAGAATCCTGTTAATGAGCTATAGAGCATAGTTCACAAAGTTTGTGTCCTAAAAGAAACAAGGGCTATTAGAACACTGCAATTTGTTTTAACATAGGTGAATTCTGGTGGCCAGCTGCATTCTCTAGAGCAGTGGTTCTCGACCTGTGGGTCCCTAGGTATTTTGAGCTACAACTCCCAGAAATCCCAGCAAGTTTGCCAGCTGTTAGGATTTCTGGTAGTTGAAGGCGAAAACATCCGGAGATCCACAAGTTGAGAACCACTGCTCTAGAGGACACCCCAGAGTTGGAGTATGTCTTGGTGCACAATCTGACCCACTTACACAGTTACAGCTACAATTTACATATGCTCAAGCAGAATAGATCATTAGCTTGAGAAGTGAGGAGGCCACATATCATACTCGGCCACAAGTGATCACCCATAATTCATTTTGAAACTGTATTATATAGCCAGTGTAGCTCAGTGCAGTTAAATTGCATTGTATGAGCCTACATTCACAATTTAATGCAGTTTTAAACTCCATTTATAGCAGTGTAACTGGAGCCTAAAACTGCATTTATTTCCATCTGGTGCTCTTCAAGTGAGTTGCATAATAACACCCATCATTTCAGTGAGCACACATAATGACAGAGGATAATAGAAGCTGTGGCCCATCTTATCTGAAAAGCACCAGCTTTTGGAAAACTGTTCTCCAAGAAGCCCTCCACAAGTGTATTGATAGGGATCATTTTGTCTTTTTGAACAAATCTGACAACAGAACAATGTAATAAAGTTATATGGAAGATGGAACATTACAATGTTGCTTTGTTAGTCAATGCTGGGACTACTTTGGGCATGATGTGCAGAGGTCAATGATATTTATGAATGTCACTTTCCTCTATCTCACAATTAGCAAAATGGAAGACCATATCTTTGCATCTTAATCCTGCAGGGAACCTAATTCAGTGAGTCCAAAATGGTGTCTTTTTCTTATCTCAGCCTCCACTACTTTATCCTTTTGCTCTATCATTCTCCATTGGGGTCACTGTAATTAGGAATGTGTAAACTTATATTCTGCAAAGTGATATTCATTATTAGATAATAAGATAATAATAATTTCAGGGTGAAAAGTTCTTAACAGATTTTACCACAGGAATCACCTGAAATGTTGAGAAGCTGCTACCAGTTGAAGTATGGTGGCATTTCCCAACCTAGTGCACACACACCCTAACCTGGTGCCCTCTAGTTTTTTTCTGTCTGAAATTCCCACGATTACTATCCACAATGTGCATACTGACTAGAGGTGATGAGTGCTATAGAATAAAATATCTGACAGTCGCCAGGTTAGGAAAGACTGAAGCATACTTCTTTTGGCTGGAAGAGCCACTGTCTAATTCAATTGAAGGTAGATTTATATATTCAGTGATTGAAAAGGGGGACTTGTATTCTTCATTTGCAACTTTTCAAAGTTTTCACCACTTCTTGATGTAATTCTGGTAAGATCTAAGGTAAGGTAGTGCTGTCGAGTGGACTGGTTTTAAGAGTTACCCTTCCCTAGTTTAGAATGATACCAAATTGACTTGACTTTACATTTTAAAAATCTCTACTAGAAATAGGACTTAAATAACAGATCTGACTTGTTTGGATGATTTGATCAAAGTGACTTCTCAATCTAAAGACTAACTTCTGAAACTCAAAGAGGAAAGATGAGCTAAAATTCCAGGCATGATCCATCCTCATATATTGTCTAAAGAAGAAACATGAGGCATACTTACCCAGCAGACAGTTTCTGTGTTCTTCTTTCTGGCCTTCTTTGGAAGTGGAGCTGTTAATGTGCACCTCAAAGTATTTCTGATCAGTTGCTTAGTTTGATTTTCCCAGCAGCTGGGCTGTCTTGTGTTGCGAGCTCTCTCTTCCACTAATCTCAATCCCTCTGACATTTTGTACTGCCAGTTGTGGTTGCTAGAGTGAAATACAGGCTTTCATCTTCCTTTCCTAACCCCAATTAGGTGTGATGGCCTTTTTAGTGTATGTAGCTGACATATAAAATATGCAAAGTTAATTTGAATTTTGAAGGGTTGGGAAAAGATTTTTTAAAGGCATCCAAGAAGAAACAGAACAATTTCATTTAAAGCACAATAACAACATGGATTTTCAAAATCTGACTCTAAAACAGTGATTGAGGCATTTGGAAACGGTGAGGAATGGCCCTGAGAAGGTCAAGGCATGGGTGCAGGGAGGAGAGAGAACAACATCTCAACAAGGGAGGAAACTGAATGCAGGAAGCAAAATGCCTCATTGTTAAATTTTAAATTTGTAGACAGCTTTTGTGTCATGCTGCTTGAGAAGGAATTGAAATCATATTTTAAAATAGTCCCCCAAATGGTTGGAAAACATGTTTCTTGAGTATCAAGAAACCTTGATGAGAAAAAAAGCTGGACTTAAGAAGAATCTTTACCATTCTATGCAAAAATTGCCTGTGTGTGTTTTGTACAGAAAACAGTATTTTATGCACAGTATCATAAAACTGTTTTCTGCACAGAAGATTCTGTTTCCTGTACAGAAAATTCTGGTTTAGGCATTGTTGTTGTTTATTTATATAGTGCCATCAAATATGCATGGTGCTTCACAATAAGCAAAAACAGTGGGTTCTGCCAAAGACATACAATTTGAAATATGTGTGTGCATACACACAGAGGGAAGTGGGGACAACAAAGCATAAAATTGTGCAATACAACTGCAAAACAAATCACCCAAATAGAAAACATAATATAATAATATAAGTAATCAGTAAATTCCAGTAAATTCCAGTAAAAACTGGAAATATAAGTAATCAGAATATACAAGGCTACAAAACAATGTCCAACTAAAATCCCAAAAGCTTTGTGGGGTGGGGGGATTTTCCACTGAGATTAAAAAACAGTGGGGTAAGAAGCAGACTGCAAATGCTCAAGGAAGCGGTTTGAAGAGTATGTGGAAACAAGTGAGAAAGGACGGACCTGAGCCCAAAAAAGGGAAGCTTTTATTTGGGCAAGAAGTCTGGAATTCCTAAAACACAAATATCAAGGAAGCTGGGTTTTTTTAAAAGGTCTGAAAGATAGAAGTGAGCTAAATTGTTTAGGGATTTGAATGTTAACATAAGATGCTTATACTGAATCCTAGAAGAAATCAATAACCAGTGAAGAGATATCAAAAATGGGGTGATTTGATCAAATGTGCCAAAAATATACCTCACAACCTCTGAGAATGCCTGTCATAGATGTGGGCGAAACATCAGGAGAGAATACTTCTAGAACATGGCTATACAGCCCAGAAAACACACAACAAACTGTGCCAAAATAATTACTTTTATAGCATAATGTAGAATGGATAAAAACATAAATACCTAAAGAATCTCAAAAGACTATAGTTAACTTTCATTAGAGAGGTCATGTTTTAGAACCTTTATTTAAAAGTGGAAAGCATATAGAAATCAAGAAGGAAGCTCAAAAAAGAATAAATATGAACACAAGGTGCCCTTGGAATGGGTACTGATTGACAGGAGAGCCCAGCATAATGTACCAACATTGACAGGTCCACCCAGAGCACTAGATGCCCAGCAACCTTCCTGAGAATACCAGCTGCTGTTCCTAACTCTTTCGTTTGCTTCAAAATATGGTTGCTGTGTCTGAAAATTCTTGATCAGAATTCTGCTGCCTTAATGATAAATCCAAAATGACAGGCCTAATCAAATGACACATAATATAAGTAAGTAACTACTCAATATATGTGCGTGACACAGATCCTACAAGTGCAGGCAGGCAGCCTAGAACTATGAAATGTTGCAGAGCTTTTCTTTTTAGACGGCAAAGACGTTTTTATTTCAAGGCCTGGGAATTCTGGGAGTTGTCATTCAAAAAAGTAATGATTCCAAGCTCTGATTCAGTCCGTGGTGTTAGAGCTCCTGGAAAGAAGCAAAACCAGTTTCAGTGGATGATATTTTAAAACATCTTTCAAATGTGTCAGTTTTTCCAAGGAACAATGATGCCACAGGGGCTTGTAAAACTTCAGAGAGATATTTGTTTCTCTATACCAATTGGCACCTGACCACAATCTGAGGAGCAAATAGATCACTGTAAAAAGGATGAATGGATACAGGGGGTCATTTGCAAGGATGCCTTAGATCTGTAAGGTGTACAAAAGTTAGCCTTGTCAGGCTAACACAATGTCAGAAGGGGCACTTTTTTTTTCTGTGGAGGCACCAGTCAAGAAGGCGACTCGAGGGACAGAAGACAAGAAATTAATCCAGTGGAAGGATTCACAAAAGGGCAGGAATGCCAAAACAATGCTGCTCCCAACAATGCAGACCCATTTTAAGTAAAGGCAAAGGTTTTCCCCTGACGTTAAGTCCAGTCGTGACCGACTCTGGGGGTTGGTGCTCATCTCCATTTCTAAGCCAAAGAGCCGGCGTTGTCTGTAGACACCTCCAAGGTCATGTGGCTGGCATGACTGCATGGAGCGCCATTACCTTCCTACCGGAGCTGTACCTATTGATCTACTCACATTTGCATGTTTTCAAACTGCTAGGTTGGCAGGAGCTGAGGCTAACAGCGGGCGCTCATTCCACTCCCGGGATTTGAACCTGGAACCTTTTGGTCCGCAAGTTCAGCAGCTCAGCGCTTTAACACACTGTGCCACCAGGGGCCCCAATTTTAGACCCATTTTAGGCCATGAGAATTGCAATGATTGGTAATTACAATAAGACCAAGGACCTCATCACATAATGAGTTCCCATAGGGCGATTTGCCAACTTCTGTGGTGAATCAGTGGGGAAGCAGGTCAATCCCAGTGCCCTGCACCCCACCTCCCCGACAGCAATGCTTCCACTTCCCTAATAGCAATGCATCACACATGGGGAAACATCACTACATGGCTTCCCCCATGCCAGCCCCATAGTTTCCAGTGAAACACGGGAAGCTTCCTGTGTTCCAGGTGCAGGTAAGATTGACAGAGCCCTGCTGGAAGTGAGCCTACATCTCATGATCAATGGTGTGGGGCTACATCAATCAACTGTGCTGCAAGTGTCCTAGGACACTTGCAGCCCATTATGTGATGAAGTCCAAGTCAAAGAGAGAGGGAACATTTTAATATAGTGGGTGACCTTGTCAGGAATGGTGCTCAGAGTGTAATAATATCAATTAGGCATGAAAAGAAATATTGCTCTCTTCATCTGAAATCAGCTAAAATATTTAGAGAATATGCACATCAATTCTAATAAACCTGATTATCTCATCAGACAAAAGCAAGCTCATACTTCCCATTGAAATATTGGTGAGTTTATGTTTGTTAACATTGTTTTTCATTTTAAATATTGTATTGTTATTTCACATTTTTTCAAGCTATAGTTCGGGCCCCCAACAGTCTGAAGAACTATGAACTGGTCCTTGACTTATAAAGTTTAGGGATCCTTGGTCTAGCCATTGGCCTCTTCAGCCCAAGTGCCTTATTCCTTATTCCAATGTTAAAACCTGTTGCATTTTCTAGGGCAACATTTCTCTCATTAGTTTCCTCCTACTGTATTGGACTGTAACTTTCATTGTCCCCCAACCAATATATAAATGCTCAATAGAGGTGATGAGATGTATAGTCCAACACATCTAGAAGGTTGGGGGAACTTGTAAGCAAGGACAAGTCTTTTAGGCCCCATCTACACTGCCATATAAAATCCACATTATCCACTTTGAACTGGATTATCTGGCAGTGTAGACTCATATCCAGTTCAAAGCAGATAATGTGGATTATCTACTTTGATAATCTGGATCATATGGCAATGTAGAAGGGGCCTTAGAAACACATTTCAGCTTGACATGCACTGCTTGTAAATGTTAATGATGTAAAAGAGGAAGCAAGAAAAGAGCCATTTTAAAATACATTCTAATCAGATGTGCTTTTTCATTACACACACGAGGCAAGGCATAAACTGATTTAAGCATCATTTGTGAAAAGAGACAGAGCTTTTAGTCAGCTAAATAGTTGCCCTGATAATTCCAGGCATGTAAAAATAAATAAAAAGATTCCCAAAATGCCCATGACTTGTAAATGAAGCCCATTTAATTATGGGAAATCATTGGCAAGAATAAACACAGATGGGGAGATGACTTTATTATAAAATGGCTTTGCAAGCTTGATTGGTTTGCATGGATTAACAAATTTAGATCAGGAAATGAGTCCTTTACATGCACCCTTTCTCCTTAAAAATAGCAGTCATTTTTTCAATGAATTCTCTGCTACAACTGGATGATAAGATGGAGCTGCACCAGCACCTCCTCTGGCACTCAGATCTATCCACAGTCATTTTGCAAACAAGATATTCATCAAAGCAATGCCTGGCTAATTTTGCAAAGTCTGGCCAGTTTGAATTTTTCATGTATTTTAACTAGATTGCCAACTGTTCTTTTTAGTTCATTTAGAGGTAGTTTACAATGTCAGTTTAAGCAAAATTGATATCTTGGTAAATATCGTGAAATCTTGGTAAATATCGTAACCTATGGATGCGAGAGCTGGACCATAAGGAAGGGTGAGCAAAGGAAAATAGATGCTTTTGAACTGTGGTGTTGGAGGAAAATCCTGAGAGTGCCTTGGACCGCAAGAAGATCCAACCAGTCCATCCTCCAGGAAATAATGCCCAGCTGCTCACTGGAGGGAAGGATATTAGAGGCAAAGATGAAATACTTTGGCCACATCATGAGAAGACAGGAAAGCTTGGAAAAGATCATGATGCTGGGGAAAATGGAA
Source organism: Anolis carolinensis (assembly GCF_035594765.1). NCBI lineage: Eukaryota > Metazoa > Chordata > Lepidosauria > Squamata > Anolidae > Anolis > Anolis carolinensis. Next base: position 92,223,720 of record NC_085845.1, on the reverse strand, counting down.
CGAGAAAGAGAGGCCGGCCAAGGGCAAGATGGATGGATGGATGGTATCCTTGAAGTGACTGGCTTGAACTTGAAGGAACTGGGGGCAGTGACAGCCGACAGGAAGCTCTGATGTGGACTGGTCCATGAGGTCACGAAGAGTCGGAAGCGACTGAACAAATAAACAACAACAAATCGTGAAATCAATTGTAAATCTTAACCTAAAGCCAGTGTTTTGTCTTTGGGGAAAAACAGTAGTCCCAGACTCAATTTGGATTGCACAAGGAGCAGTATCTCTCTCTCCTGAATAGAAGTTACATTGCACAAGATGCAAACTAGGTGAATTTTGACCTGCAGCCTAAACACTTTGCCTGTCAGTTCTTTAGGTAGAGTGAAAGACGGAACCATTAAGGGGCATAAATATTGTCCTTTCTAGCTCTTCTTCCTGAGCTACCATATTTACAGTCAGCCTTACACATTTGCTGGGGTACAGGACCCTTTTGAAATTTGGGAAAATATTAATAAAAACACTCTTTTTTTACCTGAGAGAACACCCCTCTAGAAGTGATTTCCCTGTTAAGGGTTGATATGGAATTTAGACTGCAATGAAATAAAGGCTTGGCCTGGCAATCGTTGCTAACCAAAATTAATACAGTAGAGTCTCACTTATCCAACATAAATGGGCCGGCAGAACGTTGGATAAGCGAATATGTTGGATAATAAGGAGGGATTAAGGAAAAGCCTATTAAACATCAAATTAGGTTATGATTTTACAAATTAAGCACCAAAACATCATGTTATACAACAAATTTGACAGAAAAAGTAGTTCAATACACAGTAATGCTATGTAGTAATTACTGTATTTACGAATTTAGCACCAAAAATCACGATGTATTGAAAACATTGACTGCAAAAATGCGTTGGATAATCCAGAACGTTGGATAAGCGAATGTTGGATAAGTGAGACTCTATTGTAATTAGAGTTCCAGATTAAAGAGTCACCAGGAAGAGAAGATAAAGGCCAGAGGCTTTTTAATGCATTCTTGGCCAAGAATGGATGCATGTGGGCTCCTACTGAGCACTAACATAAAATATATGGTTTTGTGCAACCAGTTTTATACCATTGTCCAAATTTGAATTTTCCCTCCTCTCCGATTGGCTGAGCACTAATGATTTGAGTGGCGATCCCCTCCCAGCCAAGCAGGAGGAGCCTTCAGAAAGTTCTGGCATTCCAAGCCAGGAGGGGTCCAGGGTTGGGATGATGGGATTGTGAAACTCAAGCTCCTAAGAACAATGGAAGATGTTCTCGGTAGTCTTGGTTTGGGCTAGGTAAACAAAGATGCAAGACTGAGATATTATATGGAGACATGGCTACCTGTTTCTGGAAGCAAACACATATGTTTGGCTAGGATTACCATTTCGAAACAACATGGCTGGCTGATAGCTCTGGAAGAAATGTAATGTGGAGGGGGTGTTTTACCTTCAGGCCCATGTAAAGTTGGCTGTTTTGACACATTTCATAAAATAGATTATACATTTTAGATTTGGGAAATAGATACATTAAATAAAAGGATAAAAGTTATACAGAACACAATAGATACAAATATGGCAGTTGCTGATCTTAGTTTTGTCTTAGGATGTCTGGGCATGGAGATGATGAGATTTTGTAAATGTAGTTTTTCTCAAGCCAGCCAAATAAAGAATAATAGCTGGATGGCCTATAGCCCAGGGCATGACATTCCTGGAGATCATTGCCTCTTAACCTAGGTCAGGCAGAGGTCAATGTATCTTGTTTCAGAAGTAAAGTAGAATATATTTATATATATAGGGGCCGGGCTGTGGCGCAGCTGTTGAGCAGCTGCCTTAAATCACTCTGACCATGAGGTCATGAGTTCGAGGCCAGCCCGTGGCGGGGTGAGCACCCGTCAATTAAAAATAAAAAATAGCCCCTGCTCGTTGCTGACCTAGCAACCCGAAAGATAGTTGCATCTATCAAGTAGGAGATAAGGTACCACTTATAAGTGGGGAGGCAAGATTAACTAATTTACGACCTGGAATGAGGAAGTGCCGTCAGTGTGGATGATGAAGCAGCTGCTCCCCCCTGTGGCCAGAATCGAACATCCCCTCAGAAGAAGGTTAACTTGCCTCTGTGTGTGTCTCTCAGTCTCTGTTTGATGTGTTTATGGGCATTGAATGTTTGCCCTATGTGTGTTATAATGTGATCCGCTCTGAGTCCCCTTCGGGATGAGAAGGGCGGAATATAAATACTGTAAATAAATAAATAAATAAATATTTAATGGATTTATATGAATTAAAAGGAATAAAATAAAGTTCAGAGTTAGGATGGTAGAGGAGGAAAGCAAGGGTCTGGAGATGGCAGGGCTTGAGAGACTTCATGTAAGAGGGAGGGCATGTATTTCATTTTGGTTTGTTGCCTTTTGAAAACTATAAATCTTTTAGGGGGGTCCTGTGTTTGATAACAGGGTGGGATGACTTTCATAGAAGCATCTTCTCCCTCTCCTGTTTTCTAGCAGTTTTAGCCATCTTTGTGTGCTCCAGAGAATCATAGGGGCAGTAATGTGTCTTCAGATTCACCTGTCCACAAATGCAATGGCAGTAAGATATTTCTTCATGGCTCCTTTTGGATTAACATGCCCAAGAAATTACAATGAATTATCATAGGCAGTATTGCTCCAGTTATAGGGCCTGTATTGATCCATCTATCTCCTGCACATGTTGAACATCTATGTTTAGTGTTACCCCAGTTTTATGGCACTATGTTTTGGTGTTCTCTATTATCTGCGCCTACTGGTGTTTACTGGGATAAGGCAGCCTAAGATAGGGTTCAGACCCTGGTTCAGCCTCTCCTTCTAATATTTTATTGCAACACTTGCCAAGTATAAAAAGCAAAGTCTTTAGGGCCACAGAAAAAAGAAGGAAAAAGTAGTAGACATGAATGAAAGATGCTTGTCTATTCTAAAAATAAAATAATCTGTGCCAACGTTGCAACATCAGTAGGTAAGATTCCCTTGCCTCTGCAACTGCCTTCAGAAAAAAAACCTTTGTGCAATACCACAGACATTGAGATTGCAAGAAAGTCTCCATGGCAACCCCTTGATGCTACCTTTTGTTCAGCTGATAGTTTGCTTGGTCACATGATTGCCAAACAGCTTGCTTATGAGATAGAACTCAGCAGTAGACCATTTTTATTGTCCTAATGAAGCCACCCTGGAAAAAATGAAGGGTGACCCAATAGGGTTTCATTTATTTTTCTTATATAGGCCATTTCCAGACATGGCAAGCTGCAGAGCATATACATGCACAGCGTGGGCACAAACACCACTTCCTACTCCTCATTCTGCTTTGATCTCCAGTCATTCTGTTTGCAAACTCATGACAGTAAAGAATGGTGCTCTCAATAGACTTTTTTAAAAATGCAACTCAGGTACCTGTCACAGGATGAATCATTTATATCCTGAGGGATATGGTCAGTGTCAGTGCTGGAGTTTACACTTCAGCAGGGGACTGACTATCAGCCTTTGGATCCAGGAAGAACCCAACTGCTTTTCTGCCTGAGGCAAAGAAAAATATAATGCTCCCCTTCACCCCACCCAACCCTCCAGGTTCCTATATAAAGAATGAAATTCATCTGACAGGTGGATCTTATTTGAACTGTTGTAAGAAAATAGAATCCTCCCTTCTATACCACACAAATCTCAATTGTTTCTAGCCTCCCAGCATTTGAGGCAAGTGCTCAACCATTCTTAGATCTGTCTTCCCTCTAAAGAAATGAGAAACTTCTGTTTCCTTAGATTTCTCTTTCCAAGCAGTTGTGCTCAGTAAATAAGTAAATGGCAACTGCAAGTATGTAAATGGCAAAGAAACATGTCACAGGGAGAACTGAGTCGTGCGCCTTTCCACATTTCACAAAGGAAAACCAGGACAGGAATGACTAAGTGTGGTCAAGATGGCAAAAGTTATTAATGAAAAAAAAACATTCAAGCTAGGAGAGAGTGCAGCCATCTCTTTTTCTGGAGACTGCAGTGAGGAACAAAATTCTTCCCCCATCTTTCTCCCATCTTCCTGTTGAGTTGAGTGCAAATTCCTTTTTGCACTTTTAAATCAGTTTGCAGAAAGTGAATCAAGCTGAAAACAAAGGGGAAGGTGGGAGGAGAACAAAGGAACTCGGTCATTTTAAAAGCAGATGTAAACCTGAGATGACAGAAAATTAATCAGGTCCTGGGATAGAACTACATTACTGATAGATTTTAAAAAGTTATTAACCCTAGCTAACCTAACTGTATCCTGTAGAAAACAAAGAGGGTAGGAAGTTCCAAAGACAGGCTGGAAACATAAGAAGAGGAGGCCTAAAAGTATCAGTCTATGGACCTCATCACATTGAAGTCCTCAATGAGGGGGGGCAGCAAGGGTGGGGGTCATAGGGCAGCGGGGCAAATGTGTCACCAGGCGCCCCACATCACTTGCACTACTCGCTGGCCCATCACACAGATTTTCTGGTGTGCGTCTGTGTTGTCCCCTTTATTCCTAACCTGAACATGGTCAGTCTCCCATGTTCAAGTTTCCCCCTTCTACCATGTTTCCTCAGCCCAGACAGCACGTAGCCCCACCGGATGTAAATGTTTGCTGTAGGATGAGATCTTTGGCTCCGTGCTGGCTCCGTGCTGGCTGTGTGGAGGAAGTGTCCTCAATGGGGAATTTAGGTCCTATGAGACTCTTAGCAAACTCAGGACAAATAGCCAAAGAAGGAAACAATGGGTTCCAGGATGCCCTATTAGATAATGCAGAGGTGCTCTAGGTAAATGTTTTCCCTCGTGCTGAAGTTAGTGAGTGGGAAGTTCTTGCCTCCTTTAACATTGCTACAAAGTTTTGATGGGGTATGACCATTAGAGTGGAAGAAAGAAAAAAATGGGGGGAAAAACATGGCAAGAATATGGTAGCAAAGGATTCTCTTCTGTTTATTTCTCTTTCCTTATATTTACCAGGGAAAATTAGTGAACCAGAAATTGCTAGTTTTCTTATCTAGTTGTCAGCTGTGACTTCTTACCTAAATAGCAATCACCTCAAAATTTTGCAAAAGATTGTATTTGAGCTGAAAAACAAGAGGAACTGAGGCCAAATCAGTACATTATTTAGGATGACAGTACAAAAGGCTCAACTATCTGTTAGGCTTTGATTGTAATCACATTTCATTCACATTCTAGTAAAAATTGATAACTTTAATGTCCAATATCAATGAATGACTGTGTTCCATGTTAAAAAATATTGGTGTTGCAGGCCTTGTATTAGATATTAATCCTGTTTACCAGTCAGTAAATCATTAGAATTGTAGTGGAGTCCCATTGTGCAAGAATGTGATTTATTCTGCACTTATTAGAAGCTTGTAAGTATGAATACAAATGATAAAGTGAGTGAAAAGAAATGGCTGTTTGATAATAGTTGCAAAAGCATTTACTTTGCTCTGGCAAATGTATCGCTAACTGAATTTGGTGTAATGGGTTCGCATTTTAATGCACATGGATTGGAAAAATTATTAATAGCAATAACCATTATTTCAGAGCAGATGTTAACGGTGTGGTAGTAGATGGAATTCCTTTGCAATCCACAAGCAGTAAGAAAAAGAGCATCGAAAAAACAAGAGCCTGCAGAATGAAGGGGTGGGGGTGGGGGGAGAAATCATGAAGATAATCATCTGATGATGGGAAAAAGTAGTTTTGTGGGCAGGTGAGGAAATACCAAAACAATGTTACTTAATCCAGTCTAGATTTATAATGTTTTACTATGCCCCTGGGCTTTGTGAAAAATACTGCTCTTATTATGTCTTGCAATAATGCCATAGTTAAAAGAGGTGATACTGAGTATGAGACTCACAGAATGATAAAATTAATGTGTTATTAATATTAGATAACAGCCCTTAAGCTGAGATAGAGCAATAACGTATCAGAAAATTTCACATGTGCATAGCAAATATCTGTTTTCACCTTCCATAATCCCAAGTATTTAAGGACAGAATATACACCTTACTCTACTTTTGTTGAAACGTCTCTTGTGTTTCACATTCCAAGGTTGATTCTGGGGTTGAAAATGCTGTATGAAATGAAGTCTTGCTGAACATTGCCTAGGCAATCTGGGTGATACAATGCTTCTTGCAGACGGCCAATTCTCTCACTCCAGAAGCGATTCAAGTTGCTCCTGACACGAAAAAAAAAGGTAGAGATTGGAAACTTTGAGATAATATCACTCTCTTGATAGGTAAAGGTAAAGGGTTTCCCCTGACATTAAGTCTAGTCAGGTCCAACTCTGGGGGTTGGTGCTCATTTCTATTTCTAAGCCGAAAAGCCGGCGTTGTCCATAGACACCATGTTTTCCCACTTAATCTTGGTCTCCTTTGTTTTGGGTCAAAACAGGCCCCTTCGTTGTGGGGTATGTTGTCAAATTGTTGCTCTCCTGAGCTGTTTTGGGATCATTTCTGAACAAAAGGCAAAACAAAAGTCTGCCTTTATATGTTATTTGCCATCAAGTTAACCTCGATTGATGGGGACACTGTGAATGAGGGGATCTATTGGCCAGGTTTTTATTCCAATTTTTCCCAATTTTGTAGGGAAAGTAGCTTGAAGCCCAAAGTAACAAAAATAGTTTTGTGAAGTGGTTTGCAGCTTGCACTCTTCAAGTTTGCACTCCTGCCTTAAATTTCTAAATTATCAGATTCACTGGGTGACATTGGGAAACTCTGTTGACTGACCTACTCCACAGAATTGTTGTTAGGATAAAGTAGGGAGGAAGACATCAGTGTATACTACCTTGACTTTATTGGATGCTAAAGCAGTCAATCACTGAATATGTAAACATACGCACAGGGACACACTTAACAAGCATGTCACATTGGGTTTACATAGGAAAGGTGGGGCTCATCTGGTTGCCATATCCTAATTGTTGCACTCTCCTGGAAAGATTTGGACAGCTACCACTAGACAAGTGAGTTCTACAATCAATTAACTCCTTTTCTTATGTTCAGACTTCAATTCTATGCAAGGTTATTCCTGACTGAACTCATTGATTTCAATGTCATGTAAGCATGACTTGTTTTGCATGGGATTAAGCTTCACACTTCATAGGTATTGCCTTACTGCTACAGTATTTCCAATGACAGCTTGTGGGTGAAGGTCATTTGTGTGGTTTTGGAGCCTCCTTTCTTTTCTTTTTTTTTGAAAAAGAAACAGAAAGACAGATGGTACTTGCTGTTTCTAGCACTCATTCTACAAAACTTCAAAGAGAAAACTGAATGACTGAGATTAATGGATTGTTCACACTTTAAGGCAGAGAGTGCACAGTGAAGACATTTGTGGGCATTTGCCTCAATCTGTCTTTAGACGGCATAGACACATCAAGCCCCCCTTCACAATACTGCTACCTTTTCCAAAGAGTGACATGTCCTTTGTAAGAAACAGTGTATTCCAGATGGCATTCTGATTCTCAAAATGCAGCCTTACATACATTTACAAAGCTGTAAATACAATTATCTTAATAACTGCCTCTCCCAAATGAGCTTCAGAATCTGGTTCATTTCTTAGGTGTTCTTCTGTCTGTCTGTTTATTTCAGCAGTCTTTTCTGTGACAATTGTTTTTGCAATATTTTTGCTGGTAGTTTTCAGTAGATTATTGTGCAGGTTTGTTTTTAGACATGTATTCCTGTTTATATATAGAACCAGTATGGCATAGACCTTCACTGGTGTAGTGTTGTAGTCATTTGAGTGTTGGACTGGGATTCTGGGAAACAGATGGACTTATGGAGAGAACTTCAACAAGTCACATTTTCCATAGCCACAGCACTAGATGATTTCTTGACAAGAAATCTTGTCAAGAAAACCCTATGATAGAGTTTTCCTAAGGTCACCATAAGCCAGAAACAACCTGAAGGTTTGCAACTGACAAGTGCATTTGTTACATCTCTTGACTCTGCTCCAAGGTTGGCATCTACGTCAGAATGTATCTGAGTGACTTTATCTGCAAAATGATTTGCGAACTCACCACATTGAGTTGTAGGTTGGTCAGGGATCCCTTCCCCCTTAAGAGGGTGGAGAAGCTCCCCGATTACCCAAAACAACTCTGCAGATCTATTGGTTGTGGATGCTATGTGGGCAGTCGAGAAAGCCTTCCTGGCTGCTCTCATAGCTGTGGAGTAGGCCTTCAGTGAGGCTGTAGCCTGTTTTTGGTCAGATATACTTTGAGTCTTCCACCAAATGAAATATAAAGATACAGAATGGGTGGTGACAGTCCATGTGAAAAAGATCTTGAAGTCTTCGTGGACAACAAGTTGAACATGAGCCAAAAGTGTGATGCAGTAGCTAAAAAAAAGCCAATGGGATTTTGGACTGCATCAAAAGGAGTCTAGTGTCTAGATCGAAGGAAGTCATGATGCCTTTGTATTCTGCTTTGGTTAGACCTCACCTGGAATACTGTGTCCAATTCTGGCACCACAGTTCAAAAGATATTAACAAGCTGGAAGGTGTCCAGAGGAGAGCAATTAAAATGATCAGAGATCTGGAGACCATGCCCTATGAAAAGTGTCTTAAAGGGTTGGGTATGTTTAGCCTGCAGAAGTGAAGGTTGAGAGGAGGCATGACAGCCATGAATAAATACGTTTTATTTTATTTCGTGTCAAAAGCATTGTACGACAAATACATTTCAAAATGATGGGGGGGGGGGGGGAAAGGAAATCACAAGTAACTAAATAGTTTTGGACCAAAAGCGGGCAACAGCAACCGCATTGTCCGTAGCTTTAAACAACTCCTCCTCCATACATGAGGCAGGGCATTGTGGGCAAGCATACATATGCGGAGTTGTTTGTTCTGCTCCACAGTCACACAAGGTGGAGGATTCCTCCAGGTAGTGCCACCTTGCCAAGTTGTCTTTTGATCTGCCCACTCCGCTTCTCAGTCTGTTTAGGGACTTCCAAGTTGCCCATTCTTGGTTTGCCCCTGGAGGAAGACCCTCATGGGGGGTCATCCAGTTAGAATTGCCAGGTTTAGCTGCCCAGAGAGACACCCTTGCTGCTGCTGGAGGAACATCAAGAGGAGTGGTGGTTCTCATGAAGCCCTTCCGTGATTTGAGTCTGGTGGGAGGAGGCTGATAGTCATGCAGTGGGTGGCTTTCACAATGTTCGACCTTTTTTCTCTCGCAGTTAGCAGCAACTTCCCGTCGCACGTCAGGAGGGGCAATGCCAGCTAACTTATAGAGTTTATCAACAGGTGTAGGTTTAAGGCATCCCGTGATGATTCTGCATGTTTCGTTCAGTGCTATGTCCACCTGCTTCGCATGGGCAGACTTTTGCCAGACAGGACAGGGGTACTCCACAGTTGAGAAAGACAAGGCCAGGGCTGATGTTCTTATTACTTGTGGGTCTGCACCCCATGAGCTGCCAGTCAGTTTCCGCAGGATGTTGTTGCGTGCAGCTACTTTGTGCTTGGTGTTCATGCAGTGTTTCCTATATGTTAGTGTTCGATCTAAGGTGACACCAAGGTATTTAGGATGGAAACAGTGTTCGAGCTCTTGGCCTTCCCAAGTAACTTTCAATTTCCTGTTGGCTTCACGGTTACGTAGGTGGAAAGCACACACTTGTGTCTTGGAAGGGTTGGGCTTCAGGTGGTTCTCTTTGTAGTAGCTGGAGAGGTCTCTCAAGGCATTAGTGAGTTGCTTTTCAACTGTTTCAAAATCTTTCGCTTGTGTTGTAAGGCCAAGGTCATCAGCATATATAAAGCTCTTTGTGAGTGGTGGTTGTGGCTGATCGTTCGTGAAGATATTAAATAAGGTCGGTGCAAGAACGCTGCCTTGGGGTAAACCATTCTTTTGCCTCCTCCATCTGCTTTTCCGGCCCTGAAACTCCACATAGAAGCTGCGGTTTTCTAAGAGGGTCTGGACAGTTTTTGTAAAGTCAAAGTCCCGGGTGATATGGTAGACTTTATGCAGCATTTTTCTATGTTGCACCGTGTCATAGGCTGCCGTAAGGTCCACAAAAACTGTTCCCGTAATGCAGCCTTTCTCATGGCCTTCCTCGATATGCTCAGTCAGATGAAGAATTTGACCTGTACAGTTTTTCCCTGGTCTGAAACCTGCTTGTTGTGCAATAAGCTTGGGTTCAATAACAGGTCCTAGTCGATTTAATAGCATCCTCTCATAGACTTTATATAGATGACATAAGAGGGAGATTGCTCGGTAGTTCCTGGCATTGGAGGCATCTTTACCAGGTTTTAAGATGGCAATTATCTTAGTTTTCCTCCATGCTCTGGGAATCTGTTTATGTGCCAGGCATTGATTGTAGAATTTCAAAAGCCAGTTTTCAGCTTTGGGGCCCAAGTGTTTGATTTGCTCCATCATTAAGTCATTTAGGCCAGGTGCTTTACCAGTCTTACATCGCTTGATGGCTTCTCTGAGTTCTTTCAGGTTTAGAGGAGAAGACAACTGGTGGATTTCAAGTTCTGGCATCTTGTTGATTTTCATCTTTAATCTGCTGCAGTTGGTTTTCCCATTCTGAATTAGGTGGTGAGCTATCTGGTCTGGTGTCACGTTTGCGTGTCCATGGTTGACCAGAGGGTCACTGTCCAGGCGTCTCAGCAGTTGCCAGGTTTTTCGGCTACTCTTGGACATGTCAAGGTTCTCAAGCAGCTCTATCCAGCGGTCTTTCTTAGCATTAGCTAAGGCTGAAGATAGTTTTTGGCCTGCTGCTATAGTCCCATCACTGTATGGATTCTCTTGAAATAATCTGAGATATTCTTGTAGCTGATTTAGTGATTCTTCGTTTAGGCCTGGTAGGTAGCTTGTGCGACAGCCTCTAGGGATTGAGAGCCTCGAGGATCTTTTCACAGCTTCTACAAACAGGTCATAGTTTTCTATAGAAGGTTCTATATCAGAAATAGCAGCTTCCAAGGTCTCTGTAAACTTTGTCCAGTTAGCTTTATTGAAGTTATATCTTCTGCAGAATGGGACACTTTTTGGTCTTACAGCTGCATATGCTACGCAGCATATTGGTCTGTGTTGTGTGTTAGGTATTGGGTTTAATACCCTTTTGGTGCATCGGTGGCTTATGCTTTCCTTTACAAAAATCAGATCAGGGTTATAACCATGCTTCCATCGGCTGCTATTGAAAGATGGTGGTAATTTACTGTCATGGAGGAGGCTCATTCTACTGTTGTCGGCCCACGTTAGAACTGCTTTGCCATTTCTATCATCTTCGTCATAGCCCCAGACACAGCTATGGCTATTGAAATCTCCCACAACAAAATGGGCTTCATGATTGTGGCAACTGGTTGGGGGTGTAAAATAGAAATCAGCCCCAGGTGGTTTATAGAGTGATGATACGGTGCAACTATCAAGTTCCACAGATAAGATTTCAATGTTGGCTAATAGTTCTTCCTTAGCAAGTGACAAACCTTCTATATTAATAGACATAATCATTAGCAATGGTCTTGATAAAGACCTTTGGTATTCATCCATTCATCCAATGCTTTTGGGTTTGGAAAGATCGGCCGCTTACAAGAAACATTGCCCAGGGGACGCCTGACTGAATTTACTCAATCTTCGGGGAAGCTCTTTCCGTGTCCCCCAATAAATATGTGAAAGGACGTCATAAGGAAGAGAGAGCAGGCTGCTACCCTGGAAACTAGAGTTAGAAGAGACCACCCTGGAAACTAGGATGCGGAGCAATGGGTTCAAATTACAGGAAAGAAGATTCCACCTGAACATTAGGAAGAACTTCCTGACTGGATAAATAAAGTGTTAGGGATCGTTGGTTTTCCCTTAAGCTTCGCAACCCGTTTGGGAATTAAATTTATGCTTTTCCTAACCCCATCCCTCCAGGATTGTTATTATTTGTCTTTTAAAAAAAAACAACCCCAGATTGTAGGAAATGGTGTTAATTTAACCCTGATCTTTCACCAAGCCACTCTATTGGCAATCACTGGAAATGGTTTAAAATTGGGGAAATGGGCATGTTGGCTCTTTCACATACACAGCGTCATTGTTTATTTACAAGTGGGCAACAGGGATTTACATCACACGGGGAAATTGGGCATTTTGCCCGTCTCTACATGGGGAATTTAAAAATAAATCAATCGCTAAGTGGCTTAGGAATCGTTGGGGAAACCAACACTTTAGAAATAATGCCTCAACCCACAGTTGAAGCTTGCGTTGTGTGAAGAGCACCGGGGTCTGCTGTTTCTTAAATGTGTAGAAATGCTGATTTTACTGCATGGGATGAAGTCCTGTAAGAGCTGTTCAGCAGTGGAATTCTCTGCCTCAGAGTGTAGTGGAGGCTCCTTCCTTGGAGGCTTTTAAACTGAGACTTGATGGCCATCTGCCGGGGGTACTTTGATTGTGCTTTTCTTGCATGACAGGGGGTTTGACTGGATGGCCCATGTGGTCTCTTCCAACTCTATTATTCTATGATTCTATTCTATGATTTTATTATATATAAAAAAGTGAACGCATGTATGTGTGTATGTGGCGATGCATGTTTGTGGCAGCTTTCCTATTGGCTCCCACTTCCAAAGACCACTGTTATCCTCGCCAACAGTGGTAATTTGGCACACATAACCCACATGACCAACAGAACATACTAGAGGGGTTTGTGGGGGACTAACCCATCCAGATGGGAGTTGTAGTTCACCCTGCACCCAGAGAGCCCTCTGAACCAGACCAATGATGGGTCTGGACCAAACTTGGCACAAAGAACCCTGATGACAAACAGAAAATACTGGAGGGCGGGGGGGGGGGGGACCCACCTGGGTGGGAGTTGTAGTTCACCCTGTATCCAGAGAGTATTCTGAACCCCACCAATGACAGACCTGGACCAAACTTGGCACACATATCCAACATGGCCAACTTTAAATACAGACAGGGTTTGAGGATGATTGGTCTTGGAATCTGGAAGTTGTAGTTCACCCGCATCCAGAGAGTGCTGAACTCAGGCAATGATGGATCTGGACCAAACTTAGCACAGAGACCCAACATGGCCAGATTTAAATACTCGTGGGGTTTGCCGTGATTGACCCATGATTTCTGGAAATTGTAGTTTACCCACATCCCTATGCATTTTCTAATGGGAGTATTCATAAAAAGCAAAAGCAAAGACTAACTTTTTTCTAATAAATAGTGATACAAATTACCTAACTGATATTATCTAGGGTTGTTGTATGTCTTCCGGGTTGTATGGCCATGTTCTTCTGGAAAGCCAGAAAACATACAACAACCCTGTGATCCCGGCCATGAAAGCCTTCGACAACACATTGATATTATCTAACATTCAAAAACAAACAATGCCTTTTTCAAATAACCCGGGCATTGCCAGGTACCCAAGATTGTATATAATAAAATAGAATGTTTGTATTTATGTTTGTATGTGGGCAGTGATATATTTTTCTGGCCAGCCTCCAACTTCTAGAGGCTACTGTGATGACCACCATTGATGAAACCAGACCAAACTTGGGGCACAGATTCCCCTTGGATCACTTTACATCTTGGTGAGGTTTGGGGGGAGGCTGGATCATGGATGATCGGATTTTCAGTACCTTCACTCTCACCTAGAGACTAGTGCTAAGCCCATTTCTAATGGGCCCATTCATAACATTTGAAAACAAACAATAACCTTTTCAAATAACCCGGACATCGTCAGGTACCCAAGCTAATTTTTTATAAAACACATATGAGCAGCCCAAAACAATACTGATAACAAATTGTGGTCTCTTCTAACTCTATTATTCTATGATTCAATGATTAACATCCTTCAAAACAAAAGAAACACATTGCTCATGTGGTTTTCTGGCTGTTGTAAATTACATCACAGCTTGACTAAAAGAAAATACATACTGGTCCTCAATAAGAAATCCCTGACTATTTGGTAGCCTGCCGTTGTTACCGAACAAGAATTTAAAGGATCCTGCGACTGGCAGGACCCGCGGAAAGCAAGGAAAAACCCTCGGGAGGGAACCCTCAGCTGATGACAGCCAGAACTCCCCCCCAAAGGCTACTAGGATCCGCAACACCTGGCTAGCCGCGAGAAGCAATAAAAGATTTTTCCTATTCCCAATAAATAGCTCACCAAGTTGAAGAAAGAAAGCCACTGAGGTTTATTTCGATTCCAACTGGAATGGACGACAAATGCAGTAGTCTGCTTAGAAGACGCCAGGCAGAGATACACCAAAATGCAGTTTATATACACTTTCCCTGTTTGAAATTCCCGCACCCGTCCCCAGGCTGGCTTTTATTCTGATTGGTTAGTGTTATGAGGCCAGGGGAGCAACCGGGGGCTTGAGCATCTTGACCAATCAGTGCGCAAGCACTGCTTCGGCTGCTCAGCCAATGGTGAGAGAGGAGGCGGTGCTTGGATACAATAGGTTTGTGAATGAATGATTGGATTATGAGTTGGTCCGTCTCGTGCCATTATCTGTCAGGCAGTTTTGAGCGATGGCTGTCATAGACCTCAAGCTCTTGTCCTGGTTATGGAAATTAGCTGAATATGCAAGAGTCTAGCGATACAGCGCCAGTCCTTTGTTTCAATGTACAGCATCCTGAGAGTCCTCAATGGGATCTGCCTGATAGCTGATCCAATTTAGCTGGGAAGAGACATGTCATTGTGTGGAAAGACAGGAACATCCCCCCTCCCTCCATGGGGAGGAAATGTCCTTTGTGATATGTGGTTTAACATGTCCAAAGTGGCTCATCTCCCCAGCTGGTCTTGGGGCGATGAGTCAATAATCTATTGTTCATTTCTCTGAGGCTTGGAAGTTACTTGTCAAAGTGATTATATGGGGGCCTCCAGATCTTGGTGTGCTAGTCGAAAGTTCATCCAGAGTTCACCTTTCTTCATAATTTTATATAACACACAATATACAATTCATAAGAAGAGGGATTTTCGGGGTTGCAGGCAAAAGGGCGTCTGGAGACCCCGAACACATAAGGAGAGAGATGCAAGGGTGGTCTTGGGGTGCATGCATGGTGAGGGAAGGGAGTCCCTAACACAGGGGATTCATAAAAGACATTTGGAGTCCAGCAAGGAAGCGATCTGTCCGTGTCCATTCATAAAAAAGGAGGTCTCATTCATAAAAAGACATGGTTCATTCATAAAAAGGGAATCCAATTCTTAAAAATAGTAAAACAACTCCCCAAGAGTCAGGGTAGGAAGAAAGGCACAAAGGAAAGTCACTGGGGTCCGTAGGGCCATTTAGGCGTTCCCCCAGGTGGCCCTTTCATTGACAGGAGAGAAAAGCGCCAAATTCAAAAAAAATGTGGAACCGCAAAAGGTTCCCTTTGTTTCAATGGGGGCTTCCGATGGAGCCAAAAAGAGTGAATTTGAAGGGGTTAGAAGTAAAAGTGGCAAATTCCGAGATAGCCATTAATTTTAGAATTAGTCAGGGGTTAAAATGGCTTTGGTCTGGTGAAGATTGGTGAACTGCGGTTGCAGAGATTCAAAGCAGGGAACCCATATCCATGATTAGAAACTGCATTTTCCCACTCCGGGGATGCTAGTTAAGTATCCCCAAGGGGCCTGCAGTAGTCCGCAGCCCAGAAAGGAGTAAATTCACAGCTCAGAGTCAGAAAAGATACAATGTTGCCAGATAGAATTAGGAAAAAGGAAGATACATTTTATTAGGGCTTTTGTTACAAAGTGGCCAAGGGAGATTAGAGGAGTCAGAGTTAGTGATTTGTGCTTCTGCTGGGTTGTTGCTGGTATCCCCTTTCCTGGAGGGCCGTACCCAGAAGATGGTGCTGGAGGACTCCTGTTTGAACCTCTACCATTGACCTGTGGGTTCCCTCAGATTCCATTTTGTCCCCCGTGCTGTTTAACATTTACATGAAACCGCTGGGAGAAGTCATCTGGAGTTTTGGAGTTCAGTGTCACCTGTATGCAAATGACACCCAACTCTACTACTTCTTTCCACCAAATGACAAGGAAACTCTCCTAATCCTAAACCAGTGCCTGTCATTAGTAATGGACTGGATGAGGAAAAACAAATTGAAGCTTAATCCAGACAAAACAGAGGTACTTCTGGTTAGTCAGAAAGTAGATAAGGGTACAGGAATTCAGCCAATGCTGGATAGGGTTACACTCCCCCTGAAGACAGGTCCACAGTTTGGGGGTCCTCCTGGAATTGGCATTGAACCTGGAGGCCCAGGTATTGGCAGTGGCCAGGAAGGCCTTTGCACAATTAAAACTTGTGCGCCAACTGTACCTATTCCTTGAGAAGCCAGATTTGGCCACGGTGGTACATGCCTTAGTTATTGCCTTAGGATTGTTGTAACATGTTCAACGTGGAGTTGCTTTTGAAGAGTGCTCAGCCACTTCAGCTGGCCCAAAGAGCTGCAGCTGTGTTGCTCACTGAGGTTGGCTACAGGGAGTGGGCAACCCCACTGTTGCAGAAGCTCTACTGGCTACCAGTCTGTTTTCAGATACAATTCAAAGTGCTGGTTATGACTTTTAAAGCCCTAGATGTGGCTGACCACATCTCCTTGTCCAAACCTACCCGAGCCCTGAGATTTTCAGGAGAGACTCTTCCTTTGGTCCCACTTCCATCTCAAGCTAGGTTGGTGGGAAGAAGAGAGCGGGCCTTTCTTCTCGGTGGCTGCTCCACGACTCTGGAACTCTCTTATTCTCAAGGAAGCCAGAACGGCCTCCTCCCTGCTGTCCCTTTGGAGTCAGGCAGAAACCTTTTTATTCAGGAAGGCTTTTAAAGAAAAAGGGTTTTAAGATCATTTCAGGGAGTGCTGTGATTTTTCACTTTGAATTTGTTCTAATGGTTTTTAACTGTGGATTTTTAAGATACTGTTTAGATTTAATCCGGTTTTAATGTGTGCATATTTGTATATTTGAAATGCTGGTGCTTTTATGCTAAGCTGTTTTGAGTCCCTTTTGGGGTAGATAAAGCGGGGTATAAATAAACATCATAATAATAACAATAATTATAATTATAATGTCATGGTGTTTTGGTTTTTAGACCACAGCAGGTCATTCCTGTGGAAGAGGGAGACCAGCTTTGACTGCTCAAGGTGATATACCCTCAAGCAGGCCTGTAGCCAGAAAAAAAATTCAGGAGGGGTTGAAACTCCCCCCCCCCCCCCCAATTACTTTTCAGGTCAGTGTCTCCTGATCTGGCATAAGATCTTAACAAGGCCCTGAAATTACCATAATTATGCAAAGGTTCTCCATGGGTAATGGGTCCTAAGTCCTCTTAAAACAAGTTATTGTCGGCTACCAAGGACAATGGTTTCCATAATTGGCAGAAATTTCTTTCTGTTTTCTTTCGCTTTCTTCTTATTTCCTTTACATGATGATGGGTTACATCAAGACTTTTCCACTGTGAATTAGCAAGAAGTTTTCAGCCAAGCACAAGTTGTTCTGATGGTGCTCTCTTTTTGGTGTCTATTGAAGGGCCCTTACACACTGCCCTTTACCCAGGATCTCAACCCAGATTACCCATTTTAAACTGGAATATATGAGTCTCCACTGCCAAATAACCTGGGGTAAACAGACAATCTGGGATCAGACTTCTATTGCATTTCTGTATTGCACCAATTGTTTAGCTTGCATCAAGTTTCTGATTACCACCTTTACCCCCAACTTCTCCTCCAGACATCACACTCTACTTACAGAGGGAACCTTGTACATGAACGGCTAGCCAGGGAAATCTGCTGACAATTTGGGTTGAAATCTTAGGCCCTTTCCACACAGCTCAATAAAAATCCCACATTATCTACTTTGAACTGGAATATATTGCAGTGTGGAACCAGATAGCCAAGCTCACAGAAGATATTGTGGGACCTTCTGCCTTGATTTCTTCTTTACTTGTTCAGTCATTTTCGACTCTTTGTGACCTCATGGACCAGTCCACGCCAGAGCTCCCTGTCGGCCGTCGCTGCCCCCAGCTCCTTCAAGGTCGAGCCAGTCACTTCAAGGATACCATCCATCCACCTTGCCCTTGGTCGGCCTCTCTTTCTCCTTCCATTTTCCCCAGCATCATGATTTTTTCCAAGCTTTCCTGTCTTCTCATGATGTGGTCAAAATACTTCAGCTTTGCCTCTAGTATCCTTCCCTCCAGTGAGCAGTCGGGCATTATTTCCTGGAGGTCTGCCTTGATATTCTGGGCTATTTGATTGTGTGGAAGGGCCGTTAGGTGCCTTTTCTTATCACAAGAAATACATATCCTGGCAATGGAGTCTGTCGCTTCAGGTGTGAGAGAATTGACTGTCTACAAAGACATTACCCAGGGGACACCTGGATGTGTTACCATCCTGTGTGAGGCTTCTTTCATGTAGCGGCATGGGAAGCTGTGGCTGACAGACAGGAGCTCACTCTGTCTCACAGATTCGAACTTCTGACCTTTAGGTCTTCAGGTCAGCAGTTTAGCCGGCACAGAGGTTTAACCCATTGCAGTATATTCTCAATTTGCTTCTGACACAATAAAAAAACGGAGTCTGTGGATTTTGTACTAATTTTGCTTTCACTTCTTCATCAGAAACAGTCTTGTTCACATAAAGTCCAATGACACAGCTTCTTCTCTTTGCTCCTGTTCCATGGTTTCTTTGGCAGGGCTTCCACTATGGGTCGTTTCCACTGTATCAGCTATTGCTGCTATTGCAATGTAAATGGGTATAAAGTTGGTAATCATGGTGTAATAATCAAAATTTGGTTGAAAATGAGATAGTGTCTGTAGTTCACATTTTTGCTTCTCATATACTTGGCAGGGGGATTTGGTTAACCAATTAAAATTCATGAGGTTTTTTTTTTAACCTGAAAATCTTCAGGGGTGGTTTGAACCCTTAACCCACCCCTTTTGGTTAGGGGCTTGCCCTCAAGGGCATTTCCTTGGCGTGCTTTTTCCTCTTCAGAAGGGCGCAACCTCCTTCGACTTGTGAGGGAAAGAAAGGAAGTGTGGCAGTGTGAGTTCCCGCCTTGGCTCCCAGCGGGGTGAGAATGACAGACTCCCCCCTCCCTTTCCCCCCGCTTTGAACGCCTCAAGTGAGGCGAGGGGCGCGAGCGCTTGTCTCGTGGGAGAGAATATTGTGCGCGAGGGCGGAGGGAGGGAGGGAGGAGGCGCGCGGGAGAAAGGCAATCCCAGTGTCTGTGAGGCAGCCTGAGGAGAAGCGGCGGCGAGAGAGAGAGAGAGGAGGGCAGGTGCGAGCCCGCCACCCCTTCCTTCACCTCAACGCGGGGCCGGGCCATGGCGCCACCCCTATGGGCTACTTGAAGGTGAAGAGCAGAGGCCAAGTTGTGGGAAGGAAGAAGCGGGCTTTGGCATGAGGAGGGGCCACCATGGAAGGGCTCCTGTCTCCCATGAGGACCAAGGTAGGCAAGGACTGGCGCTCGCCTCGCGAGGGAAAGGGAGAGAGAGAGAGAGTGCGCGCGCGTGCCCGAAGGAGCTGTTCTGCTGAATGAAAGGAGGACCTGCCTCGCCTGGGCTTGGGTCGCGTCGGGTTTCTTCGCTTCCATTTGTCGGGTTGGTTTATTTGTTTCAGGTGGCAACGCTTTTTTTGGGTCTGCTTTTCCATTTCTGCCGTTTTTTGAGGCCGAATGGGTCCTCGAAAAGGATGCAAGGCTTTGTTTCTCCCCACTATTTTGTGGAAAGCTGGGGAAAGGATCAGGAGCCAAGTTCGCCGACCTTTGGCTTTTCCAACTCTCCTGAGATGACTGTGGCGTGGCTAATCTTCTTGCGAAGTTTGAAAGGAAATATCGACTGTTTTTGTTTTTTTTAAAAAATAGCATTTTAAATGTGCCTTCTGCGACCGCTTCTGCACAGCTGTATAAAATCTGAATTGTATGGCAGTGTGGACTCCTATAGCCCAGTTCTAAGCAGATATTATTATCTGCCTTGATATTCTGGGGGCCCTTCCACACCACATTTTCTGCTTTGTACTGGAATACAGTATATGGCAGTGTGGACTTAGATAACCCAGGGCCTATAACCCAGAATATCAAGGCAGAAAATCCCATATCATCTGCTTTGACCTGCCTTATCTGAGTCCATACTGCCATATAGTCCAGTTTGAAGCAGATAATGTGGGATTTTATTCAGCTGTGTAGAAGGGGCCTCAGAGGTACACTCCTTGTTCAGTTTGTTCTCACAGCTTTTTGTGAATGGGTGAATTGGAGCTGAAGAGAGTCTCACCTTTCAATTTCAGACTCTATAAGGGCAGGACTTGACACAGTAACCTTCGAAACTGGAAGTACCACACTGGTCGTTTCCTAGGGAGTTGATATCCTAGACACAGCCCTATATCACAGGATCTGATCTCAGATTAATCTGCTTTGAACTGGATTATATACATTTCCACTGCCAGATAATCTGGGATAAGACAATACACTGGCATTACATTCTGGGATATAAAGACAGTGTAGATCCAGCCATACTTGGTGAGATGGTAGCTTATTCTACACTGCCATATAAAATCCAGATTATCTGATTTGAACTGGATTATATGGGAATGTAGACTCATATAATCCAGTTCAAACAGATAATGTAGATTATCTGATTTGATAGTCTTGATAGTGGTTTATCTGATTTGATAGTCTTGATTATATGGCAGTGTAGAAGGGGCCAGAGAGACCATGAAAAGGAAGGAGGGAGGGAAGGACAGACAGACAATGGTCTCCCAATGTTTTGCTCTTTGTCATGGCATGCACATTTGTTCACACTGGTTTCGGTCTCTTTGTCATACATCGTTGTCCCTCCAAAATCCAGTTGACAATAGAACAAGAAGTGCCTTTTCCTTTACACTTTTGGCCATGTAGGTCCATTTCTCTTAATCAGAGGCAGGGGTGTATCACTGGTATCTGCTCCTCTTTGAAGACTCCAGAAAAAGAGATGATTGAACATTTAGGGAGTAGTTTTGCTTAGTTGTTGATTTCTGTGTATGAAGCTTTGGAGCCTGGAAAAGGTTCAGAAACAGCTGAGTCTGTCTCCCAGACCCATTTCTAGCCTGATATAAGGTGGGGCGTGTTTCTTAGTTTTGCTGTGGGACATGTGCTAGACATTTGTGGTGCACAAAACATATTCCAGGTGGCCCTGCATTATAAGGGATGCTCCATGCTCTTTTCCCATGATAATGACTGGCATTATACACCTAAAGTTTCCTATTCTGATTTATTCTGTCTTGCATGGGGAGTATTTTGGTTCATTTACTTGCTGGATGAATGCATTCTGTTTCTTGGGGAAAGCCACAGTACAAACTGGTCTTAGAAACTGGGTAGTGTGTTGGAGCAAAGTGGTCCACCGCATGCTAATCCCATTCATAAGATACCTTCAGGTTTGCATGGTACAAAATACCGGAGACGAAGTCAGTACTGAGCCAATATAAATCTCAGTGAATCTTTCTAATGGAAACTGCTCCCAGGTTGCCTTTGTTTGGTCGTGCTACTTTTAAAACTAAATCATGCCCCCGATGTCTCGTAAAACACACATCACTTTCCTTCCACTGCCACTGAATTCTCATCGCTCACACCACCATATCCCACCTATTCATTCATCAGTTCCTGACCTCCTCACCCTGCTCAGCCTTATGAATTTAAAGTTTTAGCTTCAACTGGTGAGTTGTTGCCATGATCTACACATGTTTCATGGCCTCATCTAAGATGGGTGTCACAAACATCATTTTAAAAGAGGAGAATGACTGACCGGGAGTAAAGAAGAAATATGAGAACAAATGTAGACATATATAGAAAAGTATAGAAGTATATATATAAGATTGCAAACAAGAAGTGGAACCTATGTTGTTCCTTAGAAATGAGTTTAAGGGTGGACTTCAAAAGGGTGATTGAACACAGATAGACATGCCTGTTGGCTGGGATAATTTTAGTTCATTCTAGTGCCTCTTTGGCACACAAAGCATACTTTCTGGTAAAAATGAGAGCCTGAGGTGAGGATTTAGAAATTACCTCCTTGGATATTACAGACCTTCTACCTATTCCCAAACGGCTTGAGATATTCTGTACAAATTCACTGGTGAGGAAAAACACTCACAGTACCTACTCAGAATCACTTGAATCCTTCTTTTTCATATATTCATACTGTCTTCTGAGACTGTCAAAGTGATGCCAGAACTCATCTCTTGCACAAATAAAATTCTGGTTTGGTTTTACATTATATACTTTTAAAAATGCATTTTGAAAGTACTTGATTGAAATGTAAATGACCACAGATTCAATATCATTGGAATAGCAGTAAAAATGACAATACTTCAAACTGTTCATATAAAAGTGCAGCTATGAATAAAATACTGCCTTTCTGAGTGGGGGATTACACAAAATATATTAATCAAACTGAAGCAAAGACAGCACAGCAATAAACAGGTCCCTTAAAAACAACCTCAGAAAGAAAAATTCACACCCCTGTCTGCTGCCTTTTAAAGATTTAAGAGAAATCAACCAGCCAAGTGTTTCAACATGTTACCCTTAAATGTCATTTTATTAAAATGTGCTATATTAATAACAGAAAGTAAAAACCATAATATAATAAATTAGTAAGAGCCTGTGTCAATGTATCTAAAAACCAAATTATGTTAATCATTTAATAAAATTTGAGACAGAAATAAATGTACAGAGGGCTTTTTGTTGTCATTGTTGCTCCTATTTTACAAGTATCTTCTTTTAACTCACTCCTTTTTATAGTTGTCACTGGGGCATTTTTACAATACTAAATAATAAAGTGGTCTTACTTGAAGAAGTGATATCTATTGTACAGAAGAGAGAACAGGAGCCAATTATTTCTTGTGATGGAGTTTTAATAGGATAATCCCTGCTACCATCATCCTGGCTATATATTTTTCAAATTGCTAGTATTCTCAGTTTGCAGTCTTCGCTTGGCAAAATGATAATACTGTTGGCAATATTACCAGTGTGTGCTCATTTGTCCATTTCCTCAAAATGGTTGCCTGAGGCAAACTAGCATAATACTGATTTGCCATCTGGTTAACATCAGAATTATTATTTTCTGTAGGTGTGTTGATGTTTGAGGTATCATTAAATCATTTAATAATGAAGACACTCTAAACTACACACAGGAAAGAATGAAGGAGTAATAGGAATCAACATTACTGTTATGTTGCTCAGGTTTAAACAATCATAACTGCACTTAAATCATAATCATAATTCCACAGCTCGCAGTCCTCTTGACACACCACACAAAAAGAATGTATTGATGTTTGACAGTCTGTTAATAAGTCTGTAAGATCAGCTGATAAAATCAGATTTTGTCCCTCTAAGTGCACATACACAGGAAAAATACCATACTTTTAAAAAGTCTCTATCCAATCCATGCATTGTACTTCATTGAGAACAATGTAAGGGGATTGATAGTTTATATGTTCTGCTTTGAGCAGGTTAAGGGGACATAAACTGAAGCTATCTTCACCAAGATCTTGGAGTCAACTCTGTTTTGTCCATTTCAGAAATAGCTTCCATTTGGAAAAACTGGAGGGGTTGCCCGAGAGAGCGTGTATGTGTGTGTGGGTCTGTTGGCTTTGAAGAAACTAGTTGTATGACTTCTCAGTTTCTAGAGGGAAAAAAAAGAATGAGGAAGACCACAATGGAAAAAAAGGACAAGACAGCAAATCTCAAAAATAAGAGCATAGTTCTGTTGCACTGTTAAATCATGTCATACTTACACAGATCCCAAATATTTCAAAATGCTTAGAAAGTTCCTCCTTAGGTTGCTTTTCATTGTTAGTTTGTGGGTTCTAGCACTATTTGTAGGTTTGTCCCTGCATTTAGTGTTGGATAGTATATACAAAGCAAAGAAGGTACACACTAAAGCTTAACAGTAATGGCTGGAAACAGAAAGCTGTGGTTCTTCCATGTATAATTAATGTACTATCAGCACAATGATAATATATACTGTAAGTAAGCCAGGAACATGGCACAAATTTCTGACTCTACTCATCCAAGTATGATTGAGTATGCAGAGATTTTGCATGCAGAATATATGTACAATACACACACACACATAGTGATTACATAATCATAGACAGACAAATCAATGGCTTGGGATAGGTCTTGACACCATGATCCAACTCCATCTAATTTCATTCCCTGTGTCTATGAGATTACTGTATGAATGGTGTTATACTAGCCATCTCTAGTACAGTAGAGTCTCACTTATCCAACACTCACTTATCCAACGTTCTGGATTATCCAACGCATTTTTGTAGTCAATGTTTTCAATATATCGTGATATTTTGGTGCTAAATTCGTAAATACAGTAATTACTACATAGCATTAATGCGCAATGAACTACTTTTTCTGTCAAATTTGTTGTATAACATGATGTTTTAGTGCTTAATTTGTAAAATCATAACCTATTTGGATGTTTAATAGGCTTTTTCTTAATCTCTCCTTATTATCCAACATATTCGCTTATCCAACGTTCTGCCGGCCCGTTTATGTTGGATAAGTGAGACTCTACTGTATATGAAAATGGTTAAATTTCGGCCTAAGAAACAAGAAACTGTATATATGGACATGGCTTTTAACTCTTTTTGTATTGTTTGGTGTAGTTGTGTTTTTATTGTTTTATTATGATGTATCTACATTATTGATTGCTACACTGTTTTATATGCTTTATTAATTTATATATGCACTTTGATGACATTGAATGTTTGCCTTTCTATGTTTGTTAGCCACTTTGAGTCCCCACGGGGAGATGTAGAGGCGGTTCAACCATTAGGCGAGTTAAGTGGCCTCTTAAGGCGCCATCCTCTAGGGGGCGCCATTGAGGCTCCTCTGCCCAGGCCATGGCCGCAGAGGCAGGAAGGCCACGCCTGGGCGGAGGTGCCTCAGTGGCACCCCTTAGGCGCTCCCTAGAGGATGGCGCCTTCAGCTACCATTGAGACACCTCCGCCCAGGCATCCCCTTCCTGCCTCCGTGGCCTGGCCTGGCCTGATTGGAGGCCAGGCCAGGCCACAGAGGCAGGAAGGCCTCTTACCTGTCACCAGGGCCTCTGGCAACCCGTCCATCTCGTTTTTCCTCGGCTCAGTCCGGCTACCTGCCTTGGGATGGGTCGCCAGAAGCCCCGGCGGCAGGTAAGAGGCCTTCCTGCCTCCACAGCGTGGCAGGGCCTCTGGAGACCCATCCCGAGGCAGGCAGCAGCCCCGCCGAGCCAAGGAAGAGCGAGATGAGCGAGATGAGCGAGGTGCCTCTCCGACCACTGTGCATGTGCCATGCGGCCTCTTGGCACATGCGCAGTAGTCGGAAAGGGCGCTGTGCCCATCTTGCTGAAACTAGGAAGAGCGAGATGGGCAGGGGGCCCTCTCCGACCACTGCGCATGCACCAAGTGGCCACATGGCGCATGCGCAGTGTTCGGAGAGGGTGCCCCGCCCATCTCACTGAGTCTAGGAAGAGCGAGATGGGTGGGGCGCCCTCTCTGACCACTGCGCATGCACCATGCAACTGCTTAACATACCTTTACTATGAATTAGAACCATAAAGACCATTAAAACATGAAACATATTTTCTCTACTGCCTGGGTTGCAATCATGTGGTCTTCCTGATGTTATTAGACTGTGAGTCCCAGTGTTTCTCACCTAACAAGCGCCAAGAGCAAATGCTCGAATTTCCAGCAATTAAAACAAAAATACAATTTGCTTAACATCACCCAATTTCTCATGTATTATTAAAAACAAGGTATAGTTCATAAGCATTTACCACTTCCAAATAATAACGAATTATTTCAAATGCCTCTTTAGGTGTGGAAATCAAGTATAATAATCCAAGTATATTTTTAAAACAGCTCATTTGTTCACCTGAACGCCTTGTTTGCAGTTCTTTACTGTATTTCAGTGTTTAGTCTTGTTGAAATTTGCTCTGTGATAACAAAACAATGACTTTATGGCAACTTTTTGATTTATTTTTTGTCCACACTGCAATCTTAATTATTAAAGGTTTTATCTTTTTATTTTTATAATTGCATTTATGTCATTCTTAAAAGCAGTTTGCACTTTTTAAGATATGTCAAAAAGGCATATTATTTTCTGTTGCTCTTTTCTGTGTATGAATCTCAGCTTTATTTTATAAAGAATGACTTTAAAAGATAGATTTCATAAACTGTGTGTCCAATAGATTTTACTCTCTTGCTCTGACAAAATGAGGTTACTTAATACCTTAGTGGTGGTTATGAAATAAAATTCTTGAGGTAAATTGGACATCAAACTATAATTGCATTATATAGTGTAACAGACTCAAGTACATTAAATCCTGATCCCTTAATACATTTATACCTTAGATTCTTCATAATTGGCACATAAATATGCATGAATGTAAGGAGAAGTAGCAGAATGTGGTGGTTAGATGTGCTCCCACACGGAAACAAAGGTAGTTAAGCAGAAGGCTCTTCAGCACTGCAATATGTTTTCAGATTGGCAGATAAATCTCGTATAAACCTGTATCCCAAGCATCAAGCATTGAGATGTCTTGGGCTACAGCTGCTGTTAACTCCTCCTCAAACACATATTATCTGCCTCTTTTAGATTGCACTTGTGCCCCTTCAGGTATTGTTGGATTGGACCTTCCAACATCCCTCATCATTGGCTATGTTGTCTAGTAGAGCTCATGGGAGTTGCATCCTGACATCATATGGAGATAAATATATTGCTCACCTCTGTCACAGATAAATGTTGCTAGCGTTGTAGAATACAGTTCTTATTTCTCTGACTTAGCTTTTATAAGATATTGTCACTGGATCCACATGTAGAACTATTTAGGAATTTGCTGTTGCTAATGCACATGTGATGCAAAATAATGTGTATTATGATTATTAGACAGTTGCCAGTAATTTTTAATAGTAAACACAATACACCAGTCATTTATGAATAAAATAAAAATGGCATATTACAAAATGCAACTGTAACTACATTTAGTTTGGTGAAAGCGAAGATATATCTGGATGGGTTCCAGCCGTTGTAACAACCATGATTTGAATTTGCATTGCAAAGATAATATATTTATCTGAGTCAGTGTCTGTGGTATGCAATACTAGGGTGCAGAAAGGTAGAATTGTTATCAGAAATAATAGGCGTTGGGATCTCCAAATCTAGTACAAATTGAAAATTTGAAGTTTCTACCATAACCAAAGAATCCAAGGAAGTTTGGCAAGAAGAACATCCATAATATTGGCAAATAATAATAATAATAATAATATATAAATGTAATGTACGTTTGTAGGACCGAGTAAATAATAAAACCACTGAAGAAAATCACACCAAATATGGCCACAACAGATATAGTCATCCACTGTATGTCTTTCAAACAAACAAACAAAAAAACCTAGAAAGATTTCCCGGAAGAAAACCCCCTAGGCTTTGAAGCCACGAGGCTACTCTGTCCCATTCACCCTGGCCTAGCAAGGATGCCCTATGTAGAAAACGGCCAGGCTTTTAAGCTGCAAGACTATTCAGTGCAATTCAGGCTGGCCAAACAAGGATTCCCCTATAAAGGAAGTAGCCAGGCTTCAAAGCGGCCCTTTGATTGAGGGTGCTACTCCAGCTCGCCAAACAAGGATTCCCCTAGGTATAACACAGCCAGGCATTGAAGCTGCAAGGCTATTCAGTGCAATTCAGCCAGACCAACAAAGGATTAACATTGATAAATGGCGGCCAGGCTTTGAAGCACTGATACTACTCTGTACTATTGAAGCTGACTAATCAAAGATTTCCCTAGGTAGCAAGCAGCCAGGCTTTGAAGCAGTGAGCCTATTCATTGCAATTCTAGCAGACAAAAAAAATCATTCCCCTAGAATCCAAGTACCCAACCTTCCAAGCAGCAAGCCTATTTCATAGTATTCCAGCTCACCAAGCAAGGATTCCCATAAGAAGAAAATGGCCAGGCTTTGTGGCTGCAAGGCTATTCACTGCTATTCCACCTGGTCACAAAGCATTCTCATAAGCCACAGCAACATGTGGCCAGGCACAGCTAATAATAATAATAATCTCATCACTGCCAACCACATTTGTGATGGTGGTGGCAAAGAGAGGAGGGCCTTGCTAGAAGATTTTAACATTCGGGTAGGTTGGTATGAGGAGGTGCAGTCAGATAGGTAAGTAGAACCTGAACCATTTAGGGCTTTAAAGGTCAAACCCAGCACTTTGAATTGAGCCTGGAAAGGGCCAGTGAAGGTGCTTTAGCAGGGGGGTTGTATGCAGGGCCGTACCCCCCCCCCCCCGCCCCCGGCTACAGACCTGTCAATATCTGCTTGAGATAGTGCCTGGAGGGACTCTTAATTTTTTGCATCTCATAGACTTAGCATGGGGATTTGGTTAACTAGTTAAAATTCATGAGTAAACCAGGTTTTTTTTTTAACCTGAAAAATGTCAGGGGGGGGGTTGAACCCATGCCCCCCCCCCCCACTATAGCCCTGTTTGTATGCTCCCTGGGTCCAGCATCTGTTAATAGCCTGGTTTCAGATCTTTGAACTGATTGAAGTTTCCAGACACTCTTCAAAGGCAGCCCCATGTAGAGCCCGTTACAGTAGTCTAAATGGGATATAACCAAGGCATAGACCACCATGGACAAGTCCAGCTTCTCAAGGTACAATCAGAGCTGGTGCACAAGTTTTAATTGTACGAAGGCCCTCCTGGCCACTGATGACACCTGGGCCACCAGGGTCAGTAATGAGTCCAAAAGGACCCTCAGACTGCAGACCTGTGTCTTCAGGGGAGTGTGACCCCATCCAGCACAGGTTGCCACCCTATAACCTGATCTGTTTTACGACTGACCAGGAGAACCTCTGTCTTGTCTGGATTCAATTTACATTTGTTATTCCTCATCCAGTCCACAACAGCTGACAGGCACCGGTTCATGGTCTGGGCTGCTTCCTTGGCTTTTAGTAGAAATTAGTAGTAGAGTTAGGTGTCATCTGCATACAGATGGCACCAAACTCCAAAACTCCAGATGATATCTCACAGCAGCTTCATGTAGATGTTAAACAACATGGGGGACAGAATTGAACTCTGCAGAACCCCACAAGACAATGATCGTAAGGCCGAGCAGGCATCCCCCAACACCACCAGGAAGGAATGGAGCCACTGCAAAACAGTGCCTCCAAGTTCCATCCCAGCCATGCAACTCAAGAGGATACCATGGTTGGTGGTATTGGCCACTGAGTGGTCCAAGAGAACCAACAGGGACACACTCCCCCTGTCAAGTTCTCTACGTAGATCATCTATCAAGGTGACCAAAGCTGTCTCTGTTCCATGGCCAGGCCTGAAACCAGACTGAAATGGATCCAGATAATCTGTGTCATCCAGAAATCCCTGGAGTTGTAAAGCTACCACTCGCTCCAGAACCTTGCCCAAAGAAGGGAAATTAGAGACTGGGCAATAGTTACCCATTTCCATGGGGGTCTAGTGATGGTTTCTTGAGCAGTGGTTTCACCACTGCTATTTTTAGGTCAGATGGGAATATGCCTCGACTAAGGGAAGCATTAGTGACCCCCATCATTGCTTGCCTACTTTGAGTAGATAGTCTTTATAGCCAACATCTTGGAAGAGAAAGTGAAGGTCTCCACACAGAAAGAAGGTTGCTTCTTGTGGAAGGTTGAAATGCTTATATTTGCATTACAGATAGTTTCAAAACAATAAGAATGACAGTGACCCAAAATCCTTACAGAACAAAGATTGTGGCAATAAAAATAGGAAACCATTTTGCAATTGAGTAAACAAATGTATTGCTGAAACAGGCTGGATTTGTGATCCTGTCCCCACAAATACAGTTGCACACCAAAAATGTAGCTAAATGTCTTAACACTTGAAACATCTGCAGGCCTATTATGCTATGCAAACATTGCATGAAAAAGGTATTTATAGCACCAGCCATATGCTTTTCACCAATATGGGGTTTTGTTTTCCTTCTTTGCCCATAAGTGCCAAATGGAATTAAAAATAAGCAAGAATAAATTTCCCTTGCATATTCGTTGACAATTCCTATTGATTTGATGCATTCTTATAAGACAGGGAGTGTATTTCCTCATCTGGTTCTGTATACTATTAATCACTAGGGCAAAGCTTCAGATCTCAATTTCATGATTCATAGATTCATATGACTCATTAATATGAATCTCCAAATTAGTAATCAAGAAGGGACCCTCCGAAGCATTTACGAATCAAAACAGCAGCCTCCAAAACTTTCTGAGAGCGTCGCAAATATTTATTGTTTTGGAGCTTTTGTTTCAATGTAAAATAGCCCATTGTCCATAATTGTCTGGGGTGGGAGGGGCCAGGGGTTGATGTGATTGACAAGGGCAGCTGCATGCTGCCTGATGTAAGGGTTGGTCATTGACATCCACTGCCGCTCTAGCATTACAACGCACCTGGCTGTGTGGTTCAGGGAAAGGGGGGACTCTATGGTTAAGATGGTGATTGTTCATGGGCAGGCTCATTCTCTCTAGCTCTGATCTGTGGGGTGCTCTATGGTCCCGAGGGTGCAGGCATCTCTGGTTGGGCCTGGACAGGCGCTGCTGGCTGTGGCTCCCACTTCCTGAAACAAGTGGAAGGCCTTGCTGCCTCCTCCTCCATGGTTTATCCCATTGCCAAGGGCGAGGCTTCCCTTTGAGGTAAAAATGGGTGTGACCAAAGCAACGAGCAAGAATGGATGGGACTATGAGGAGGAACAACAGTTGATGGGACGATGTATGGAGGGAGGGAGGGGGCCTAGTAGCCCGTTCTCCTCACCGTCAGCCCCCCTCAGTATCTGTGTGTCTTACGTCAAACTTATATTTTCCAAATTCCCACTCCCTCCCCAAACTTTACAGCCCTTACCTTCCCCTCAGTTCTCTTAAATCCCATGTGCTTAAATTTAATTTTTAAAAAATCAGTAGATCTATTGATTGTTTTGAAACTTGGCAAGCTTGCTGCCCTGCTCATGTTGTCTCACTGTGCCATTATTTTTTAAAAATAATTTTAATTGAAAAAAACTTTTACAAAATCCTAAAAATCAGTAGATGAACAAATCTTTCTGAAACTTGGCAGGATGGATGTCCTGCTTATATTGTTTCATTGTGCAGAAATTCAAGAGGATACCTTCTGTAGTTTTTTTAAATGTAAAAAACTTCAAAATTTCCTAAAAATCAGTGGATGACAAAAAAATTTGAATCTTGGCAAGCTTAAAGTCATAAATGTTGCCTGCACATGCACCATTGCCATTAATGGAACAAATCTTAATTAAACAATTATAAAGCTTCAGAAATTCAGATTACAAATCAGATTGAAGCGGGGGCCATCCAAATCTCTGAAACAAATTATGGTACTGTTCCATTTTCTGGGTGGAGGCCACCAGAGGGCACTAGAGAGAGAAGGATAGACCATTATAGAAGGGGGAGTTGAAGCAGTAAAACTATTTCCCCCATTTTCACTGGTTATCCCCCCTCCCCATTTCCCATATCATAAACAGGGTTGTTTCCACAATGGGGACATGAGTGAGGGGAATAACAGGAAAATAGGGGGAAATGGTTTTACTTCTTCAACTCCCCCTCTAAAATGGACTATCCTTCTCTCTCTAGTGCCACCTAGTGACCTCCACCTGTATAATGGAACAGTAGCCAAATTACTAATTTCACTCACCGCTATTAATTGCTGCAGAGAATACACGTGGCTGTCAACTGCAGTATTCTCTTATACATGAAGACTTACAGTAATGTTATAACTAGTTGGCCCAGCACTGAGGATTTGGCAGAATATAGATAGAGCAATGTAAAGAGGGATTGTAAGGAATGAGGCAACACACACATACACATATATAATAATGAGCTTCTTTCTTCTTAAAACTTTGCCTTTTAAAATTTTTCTATAATCTCTGGCCTCCTACTGTCCCTCTTAATCCCCAAAGCTTTGCTGTCAGCAAATAGCAGCTGGCAGGAGAAGGCTTGTGATTTCAGTTTTGCTCTTTCCAAAAATTGCTGCAAGATTTGCAGCGAACACCTGGCATCAAAGCATGCAAAAGGAGTTTGAGTCCATGTTACCTTATTATCTCTTTTTTCTGAGAAGTGCATACTAAGTTTGAGAGGGGTGGTTGGATGAGTTGGTGGCTATTGTTTTGATTTTCTGCATAACATTTTTCTATATTGCTCTTCAAAGGAACTACTTTATGGATCAGCACAAAGAGCTAAAAGAACATTCACATCTACTTTCCTTCTTTTTACAGTATTTTCTGAATGTGAAGGGAGATTATTATTAAATACACTAAACTGCATCTACAGACAATGAATTCTTAGTGTTTTGTGTACAAAGACTTGTGCCAAGGCACTCACTAAAAACTGTGTGTAATGTTTAGATAGGGCTCTTAAACCTTTAATGGAACTGTTTTCTATTACTGAATTTTATTAACATTATCAGTTTATTTATAGGTTTTAGGATTAGCAAAATCCCATGTTAATATTTGTTTGCTACCTTGGATATGACTTCCGGGAGAACATGTTTCTCCAAAAATCTACTTCTGAATTACTGTGCTGCTGTATCCCTAGAATGAAATATTTCCTAAGAAACTGAGTTTTTATTGTTTCTTACCTGACCACATATAGTGAGTAGGAATTGCCTTCACATGTCCAAACAAATGTACAAGGGATATCCAGAAAGTAAGGTTACAAGATTTTTTAATATAAAACTTACATGGATTGTAGCATTACAGTAAAGTTCCGGTTATCCGAGATAAAGAGGCGAGCCCAATCTCAGATAACCGGAACTGCTCGGATAATAGGGAGGGCCTATTATCCCTCCCGGCAATTGGGTTTAGGGAAGCGCCCTGCAATCACTGCTGCCTAGCAACGCTCGTGGGGTGCCTCCCAAGGGATGAGGGCTCGCCGAGGGACGTCCCTCGCCAACCCAACCTTCAAGTCACTTAGTCCACTACGCCAGGGGTCCCCAAACTTTTAAAGCCGAGGGCCGGTCCACAATCCTTCAGACTGTTGAGGGGCCAGATTATCATTTGAAAAAAAAATACAAACAAATTCCGATGCACACTGCATATGTCTTATTTGTAGTGCAAAAACAACAACAACAACAACAAGAACAATGAAAGAATAATATAATATTTAAAAATAAAAACAATTTTAACCAACATACATTTATCAGGATTTCAATGGGAAGTGTGGTCCTGCTTCTGGCCAATGAGATAGTCAAGTTAATTAGGGTTGTTGTTGTTGTTATTGTTGTGTGCCTTCAAGTCATTTCAGACTTTGGGTGAGCCTAAGTCTAAAATTTATTTATTATTTATTATTTACTGCATTTATTTACTACATTTATATCACACCCTTCTCACCCCAAAGGGGACTCAGAGTGGCTTACAAATTATATGTACATACAATATATTATATTATTAGCATAGCACAATATTAGCATTATATATTACTATATTTAACTATACCACTATACTGTAATATTATTAGTAATATTATATGTAATATAGAATATATAATTAATATTATATGGTATTATTATTAGTGTTATATTGTATTACATTATAATATTATTATCAATATTATATCTATATACAATATATTATATTATAAAACTGAGGGCGGGGGCCAGGTAAATGACCTCGGAGGGCCGCATCCGGCCCCCGGGCCTTAGTTTGGGGACCCCTGCACTACGCCATCTGGGGGCTCACCCTACAACATACTCTTCAGAAAGCTATAGGCTCTCAGCCTCCTCACTCTCATCTGCTGTAAATCTTTACAGAGCTGTTGTAAGAATTATATAGTGGAAGCTCTTTACAGTGCCGAAATGAAGAAGTAACAGCACTAAACTCACATAGTATCTTTATGTCCAGAGTGACATTTGAACCAGGGTCTTCCAATGTCATATCTCAGATAATTACTGTATAATCCTATGCAAGTTATAGAACAGTAAATTCCACCATGTTCAATGTGTTTAAAATTGCAGCAACAATTGAGCATATTGGGACTTACTTTTGGGTAAACATG
The DNA here is from genome assembly GCF_035594765.1 of Anolis carolinensis. NCBI lineage: Eukaryota > Metazoa > Chordata > Lepidosauria > Squamata > Anolidae > Anolis > Anolis carolinensis. Next base: position 92,189,779 of record NC_085845.1, on the reverse strand, counting down.
CATAGAATTACACTGTTTTAATTATGTCCATAACTTCATTGCCATTGACCAGGTCTCTGCATAATTGTTACCAAAGATAACATGCTATGTGTGAATCAACTGGAATGCCCCTATACAGACCTTTCATTTCTCTCCACATACACAGCTCTATTATTTCAGTCAAAGGTAAAAGCTTTGACTGAGGTCTTGGCCTACCATACCATCTTATAAAGGAATCTATATGAGAGGTTAATTACAGGGTTGGCTTTGCTGGTAAGAAGCAAACTTTTAAAATTGTATGCTTTAGAAAGCCTAGTGGTTTTTTGATCTATGTAATAATTTAGGCTAACAGCACTGGAAGGGTTTTTTTTTTCCTAAGATGCTGGGCTAACATTTTTGAATTGTGACTGTGTATGTGCACATGTGTGTGTCATTTATTACCATCTCTCCTCAAGACCTCTTTTAATGTATCAGAATGGATAATTAGGAGCAATGATATTCTTGTGACATTTGTGAATGTCCAAGATACAGAAAAAGGAGGGGAACAAGGAGCCTGACAATGGCCCAAACATGATGGTCAATCTACTGGTGTGTGTCAGACAAGTTGGAGAATACATCACATTTTTTGACATTCAGAAAATTCAACAGTGATTGATATTCACAGACAAATTGCATCCTTTAACAACTTTTGGGTATTGGGCAAATAGCCAAGGAGGAGGAAAGCATGCCTGTATGCTAAAGAATACATTTGGGAAATTAAGATAACAAAGATATGGCTGTAGTGAATGCACAGTTTATATAGAGACAATTAACATAACCACTGAGTATAACAGCCACTGAATGCTTCCAAGAGAACAGCCATGTTAAGTATGTGAATGGCCAGTGAATATTCCATTATTATTAATATAATCTTTACTGTTAGTACTTTCTACATTTAATTTTCTGCCAACTTCTTCACTATGTACACTGCTCACCCCACTATTTGCAGTGCATAGATATCTGGGTAATATTACATGACTTTTGTCATTCAAGCTCATGCAGTGAGGAAATGCTGTAATCTTTAAGGTGCCACAGGAGCCCTTGAAAGTTTGTGTATATCTTGGTTTGAAACAGACAGACAATCAGTTATATGCAACTGCTTCCATTTGCAGAGTTAAACTGCATGCACTGCAGGCTTACTTTTACAGTAATTTGTAGTGGCATGAAAAATGTGTGATCCTTGTGATGGCAGCTGCAGATCATGGGCATAAGGCCAAATGCAGATGAACTGACAGCAGCTTCTATAATTCCAATGACTGAGTAAGTGTCTGAGTGCTCAGTCCATAACTTGGACAGTTAGTGACTTGTTGCATTGTTCTCTGTGGCTGCATATTCAGAAATGTTACAAATTTTATCCTATTACTAGCTAACGTGTTGCTGTGGCAAAGTGTGGTGGTATGGGAAATAAGGTATTGAGGAATTGGTGGTAGTTAGTATATGTTATTTCCTAAAGCTTGTGAATATACAATTTCTGATTGTTCTTTTTTTTTGTCTGTTGGAGGTATGAATGCTGCAATTAGCCAGAATGATTAGCATGTAATGGCCTTTCAGCTTCAAAGCCTGGCTGCTTCCTCCCTGGGGGAATCTTTTGTTGAGAGATGTTACTGGTCCTGATTGTTTCATGTCTGGAATTACCCTGTTTTCAGAGTGTTGTTCTTTATTTACTGTTCTGATTTTAGAGTTTTAATACTTGGAACCAGATTGTGTTCATTTTCATTGTTCACAGCAACACAATAATAATAATATTTTTAGGTAAAGGGTAAAGGTTTCCCCTGACATTAAGTCCAGTCGTGTCCAACTCTGGGGGTTGGTGCCCATCTCCATTTCTAAGCCGAAGAGCCGGCGTTGTCCATAGGCACCTCCAAGGTCATGTGGCCGGTATGACTGCATGGAGCGCTGTTACTTTCCTGCCGGAGCGGTACCTATAGATCTACTCACATTTGCATGTTTTCAAACTGCTAGGTTGGCAGGAGCTGGGGCTAACAGCGGGCGCTCATTCCGCTCCCGGGATTTGAACCTGGGACCTTTTGGTCCACAAGTTCAGCAGCTCAGCACTTTAATACACTGTGCCACCAGGGGCCCCAATAATATCTATAATAATAGTAATAATAACGACTCTGATAATACACACTACTTTTCTCTTTCCTCAGCTTCCTCCCTGGGGGAATCCTTTGTTGGAAGGTCTTAGCTGGCCCTGATTGTTTCCTGTCTGGAATTCCCCTGTTTTCAGAGTGTTGTTATTTACTATCCTGATTTTAGAGATTACACTGTTCTTTTTTATACTACAGTAATTTTTATATATTATATTTATAATCTTATATTATTGCTTTGAATGGGATTATATGAGGCCCCTTCTACACAACTGTATAAAGTCCACATTGAACTGGATCATATGGCAGTGTGGACTTAAGATAGTCCAGTTCAAAGCAGATACTGTGGATTATCTGCCTTGGCATTCTGGGTCAGTTTTTGTTTCATTGGGGGTCTTTCTGTTTTGTGCCATCTGAATGGACAATATGAAACAGAAACACGAATGAAAGAAATGAGACAAATACTGCACACATCTCTATTACCAACTAAAAAGCAGTGTCTGATAGATTACATTCTTTAAGATCTCATCATTATCAAAACTGGGAGAAATATTGCTACATAATTTGTAGAAGTCATCAGATGCCCCTTTTAAAACAGCTGTTAGAAAATAATTATTTGTAGTGTTTTATGGTCACTTTTCTCCATCCAAATGAATGAAGAGGAACCATTAGTAAGCACTCTTTGGGTTCAGTCAGTGAACCAATTCCAAATCCATCTAATAGCAGGAGTGTCTAGCCCATATTTTATTAGCTTGTTTGTGAGAATATAATGGGGGCACTTGTTGAAGGCTGTACTGAAATCGAGATATTCTACATCCACATATTCCCTTCCTCTACCAAGCTAGTAACTCTATCAAGAGTTAAGGTTCATCTGGCATGACTTCTTTTTGAAAAACAAATGTTGACATTTAGTGAGCATGTCATTCCTTTTTAAGTACTTGCAGATTATCTGTTTAATAATCTGCCCAATAATCTTTTCTGATACTGATGTCAAGCTGACTGGATGGAGAATATTTGGGTCCTCTTTTTCCCCCAAACACTAATTTCTGGTTGTAGGTTGTCAGGTAGTTGGTTCAAGAAGCATTTGTTCATGTAATAGCTGGAGTAATTGTTGGGAGAAGACTTCCCATTCACATTTGTACATCTGTTGTAGGGTTAATTGCAGCCTATGAGCCAATGCATGCAACATTGTCCTTTTTGTTTAAAGAAAAGAATTTATTCATATTTGCTAGTTTTCGAACTGCTAGGTTGGCAGAAGCTGGGGTTAAAAGGTCACTTTCAAGCCAATATGCAAATGTGTGCATGTTACATCTTTTGCCTACTCTAGAGCCTGGAAAGTTAATTATAGCCCCAACTATTACTTTTCTAAATTCTACAATTTTTAAAGTACAATTTCATTTAAAAAAATCAAAAACATCTACAAATAGTTACTTAAAGTTGCTTTTAAAAATAAACTGACATGGAGGCAGTATTGGTGTGCATGCTACCAAAGTTTGAAAGTGTTTGTCTTAGTGCCACTGCCTTGGAGTCATATTGAAAGCAAAGATAAGGTATATTTGAATACATTCTTCTTAACCAGTGGTTCTCAACCTGTGGGTCCCCAGGTGTTCTGGCCTACAACTCCAAGAAATCCCAGCCAGTTTACCAGCTGTTAGGATTTCTGGGAGTTGAAGACCAAAACATCTGGGGACCCATGGGTTGAGAACCACTGCTCTTAACAATATGCTGAAAGAAAACTAAAATGTCCTGAATGCTTTTTAAAATTGTATCAGAAGCAACTTGAGAACATACTGCAAGTTGTTTCTGGTGTGAGCGAATTGGCCATCTACAGAGACATTGCCTAGGGGATGCCCGGATGTGTTGCTAGGAGGTTTCTCCCATGTCCCCGTAACCTAGAACTGACAGAAGGGAGCTCACCCCATCTCGCGGATTCGAACCGGCAACTTTTAGGTCAGCAACACAACCTTCAGGCCAGCAGTTCAGCCGGCATAAAAGTTTAACTCATTGTGCCACCGTGGCTCCTTTCCTGAATGCTGAACTTTTGTGAAGGAATCTAGGGTTCAGGTTTTTTTGGGGGGGGGGTTGGAGGGGTGGCGTTTGCTGCTAGAACTTGATTCTATCTACTGACAATATTGTCAGTATATAAAAGCTCTTTTTAAAATTAAACTTGATAAACTTTCAGGTAAAACTCATTGGAGCAAGCACAAACTACATTGTCCTAATAAGAAATTAAAGCAAAGCCTCCAACCTTTCATAGATGAAAATCAGGACATGTGTGGCCAAGCTGTATCAAAGTTTGGCCAAAATGGCAAAAAAAATTAATGAGAAGGGGCCTACAACTTAGGAGAGTTTGTATCCATTTGGTTTTGACTGAATATATAGGAAAGTACAAAATTACACCCCGTCTCTTCTCCTCTACTGAGTTCACTGAGTTTTGTTGTTGTGTACCTTCAAGGACGAACTATTTTTACATTTTGAACTCAGTCCACAGAAATTAAGATGACAAAATGGGGAGGAGGAGAGAGAAACCATGACATTTTAGAAGCAACTGAATTAATGGGATAGTAGAGGGTTAATTGTGGGTACCAAATTGGAACTGTTGATGGTATGCTTGAATTTGCAGGAAGGTGCCTCCTGAAGCAGTTCATTTGGCTGGTTTTGAATCAAATTATTATCTATAACTTCAAACGATTATTTCTACCAACCCTGTCTCTGGGCCTGTTTGCCAAGACTCACCATTTGGATCATGTAGCAAGACACGAAGACAGTACAGTTAGAAGCATCCAACTTTTAGAAATCCATCTTGAAAAGTAAAACTATAAATTCAAAGTTATGGGGTAATTTGCATAAGCTGCCACATATGCAATGTAAAATTATAACAGTACATGCAAGCTGAAACAATTAGTGTTTAAGGGACCAAGCATTAACTGAAAGATATCTGGTATCACATAATTAAGAAATTTAAGTTCTGTGATATATGACTTGTTATACCAGTGAGTGGAAGATGTGCTTTGTCATGAAGGAGCTGCATTATAGGTCTCTAATCCTGGAAGGCTGACTCTATTGCTTCCCATTAGTGCCCAGCAGTCTTTGGTATCTAACATTTCTTGTGTAAACCAAAAACAAAACTGTCATGACACAACATTGTGCATTTCCTGTTCTCTGTAAGCCAGAGAGACAAAGATAACAGATCTGAAGGTTGAGAGAGCAGAAGAACACCTATGATATCTACTTCTCTAATGAACATTTTACCTCTCTGATTAGTAAAGGAAAGAGATTGGAAGCAGAAAATTGCTAGAAGGCACTACATTTAAGCTGCAGTGTCAGGAAGATTCTGCAGGGTCTCTTGAGTCCTGCCTAATAAGCCTGCTTTTCCCCACGGACAGGCCGGGGAAGAGATGTTTTATGGCAATAAAGAGCATGACCCAGTTCAGTTTTTTTCTGAGAATAATCCTGACAGCAAGGTTTCTTTCCTTGCAAACATCACCTATTTTGAAAATTAAGAGGCAATCAGGAACACCTTTGAGTCAGAAAAAGGGCCGATTTTCACACTTGGTCCTCTTCCAAAAATCTCCCTGCCTCCTTGCAGTTCAAAGAGAAAGCTTTAAAAAGAAGTAAAAGAATACCTTAAGAAATCCCCCCTCCTTCCACAACACAATATACCAAACAACTGCCACTCATGGATCAATCAGCCAAGCTGCTGAAGACATGAGGGAGGGAGGGAGGGGGGGTAGCAAAGAAGTCTGGGTAGTTTGTTTTTTCCTGGTAACAGTAAGCATGCACAGTAAGCACCGTTGGTTTTTTTTTCCCTCAGTAATTCCACTGCATAGTCAGATCTGATTGTTTGTATACCCATCATCCTCACTTTACTATCCTTGCTTGACTACAATTACTTAGGGCCCTACCACACAGCCATATAACCTAGAATATCAAGGCAGAAACACCCACAATATTCTGTTTTGAACTGGGTTATCTGAGTGCGAATCCAGACAACCCCTTTAATGCGGGGCTTCCCACAATAAAAAGGGGGCTGTCTAGATTACGTCCGTGAAAAACACGAATTTGCCACAAACCAGTTTAATAGTAGGTTTATTGCGTGCTTTCTTGGAAGGTGCGGGATAAACTCACTACTTTCGCTGTCTGGATTGCAGTCCAGACAGCAGTCCCATAATTTTTGGGTTAAATTAGCACGGAAACCCGTGAAGACAACAACCCCTCCCCATTGGCCCCTCAAACCCCTTTAAAAAGTAAAATAACTTACCTGGTTGGCATTTCCCTTCTGCCGGCCCTCTCCTAGCACTTAGGAATGATACGCCAGGAGAGCAGGGGGGAGAGGAGGAAAATCGGTGTGCCCCCCCCCCTTTTTTTAAAGAGGTTTGAGGAGGGGGTTAGGGTGTCTGGGTGTTCTCCCAGAAGGGACTGAGAGCACATCTGGACACCCAGTCACAAAAGCACAGGCTTTTGCGGCTGATGTGCGGACTACAGCTGGGTCGAAGCAGACTTTTCTGCTGTGTGGAAGCACCCCCAGTCCACACTGCCATATATTCCAGTTCAAAGCAGAAAATGTGGGATTTCATTCAGCTGTGTGGAAGAGGCCTTAGAGAAAGGTGACCAAAAAGGCAGTAGTAAAATGTAATGGCTGAAATCAGGGATGGGATGGAAATAGTGCTCAAGCAGGTCCCACCCCTTTAAAAATTAACACTTCATCTATTACATGTAGTAGTTCTTATCCAAACTAGGTCTCAACAAGCTTATTTCAAAGAAAAACTGAAAAAAGGAGTTGCATGCTATAGAATTAACATGGCACATGGTTTCAATCTTGCACATGTCTACTTGAGAGTAAATTCCACTAGTTTCAGTTGGATCTATTTCTGAGTAAGGAATATTAATACTAGACTCTTAGCACTATTTATATACCCATTCTGAACAAGATAAGTTATGTAGGTTTGTTCTTAAGTTGAATTTGTATGTAAGAACTCGTTGAAAATGTTTGGGTCCAGTTATTGTGCCATTATTCAGCACAATTACTCAACACATCCATAGTAAATCAATGGTTTTGCATAACGGGTGTAAAATCATGGGATTAGCTAACTGATGTTGAGGCATATGTTTTTGAAGACAAATAAAACAGGGAGGCTGGAACCCCTTTTTATCCTCCTTAAGCTACAAAGGGTGTTTCCATTTTACATTTTGCTTTATCCTTTCTAATGTACATTTTCAAGGCCTTAATTTTTCCTTGTACAGATAGGTATACCACTATCTTCCCTGCAAAAAGTCATATAACATTTAATAGAAAGCATCAGTCTGCAGATTGTAATAGAGAACTGTGGCACTATTTGAAGAGTGTTTTTAAGAACCGTATCATTCTGTATTAAATTTTATAAGCTCTTATAGTAGTATTGGCTGTAAGTCTGTTAATATTAGTGAAGCAATTTCATTTTATAGCACCTTTAAATCAGAAGTAGGTTTGCAGTGGCACAAGTAGTGATGGAGAAACTTTAACCCAGTGATCTCCAAACAGTGTGCAGTGAGCATGCATCCAAAAATCAAACCACCTTTATCAGTCACATCAACCACTATGTACACATTAGACTGGGGAATATCTGGCCTGAATATCTCTAATTTCACTTCTGTCTGCCAGGATGACACTGATATAAACCTTCATATCATTAATATATCAAAATATGTTCATATCCAGTGCATCAGAATTCAATGAGATAACCTGTAGAACAACTGGCCAGGAAGGTGAAAAAAATATGTTCCCTTACTTGAGAATTGATCAATCAATGAAGGAGAATGAGACATTGTGTTTTATATTAAGTGCTAAAATTATCACACTGTTGCAGTCAGAATCACTGCAACCTAAACATCTTGCAGGACAATGGATGTTTAGGTGGTGGTTGAAAAGAAATAGAAAGGGAAAGGAAGAAGTAAAGAAGATAACCTCTAATTTTTATTTATTGTTTTTGTATTTTACCCTTAATCCAAGAAGACAAGAGCAATGTCATGTAATACAATCCATTAAATCTCTGGTCAAAAGTAAATAGAGGCAGTCCCCAAGTTACAAACATCGACTGACAAATAACTCATAGTTGAGAACGGAGTGAGGTAATAGAAAGTGAAAAATTTATCCCTAGGGAAGGAAATACATTTCTGAAAGAATTACTATGGGGAAAAGGTGCCTCAACTGAAGCTTTCTCACCAATCCTTGTTTCCACAGCAAACCAAAGTTTTCAAAATCCAATTAGCTGGAGTTACACTTAAAAATGAACGAGTTCTTACATACAAATTCAACTTAAGAACAAACCTACATAACTTATCTTGTTCAGAATGGGTATATAAATAGTGCTAAGAGTCTAGTATTAATATTCCTTACTCAGAAATAGATCCAACTGAAACTAGTGGAATTTACTCTCAAGTAGACATGTGCAAGATTGAAACCATGTGCCATGTTAATTCTATAGCATGCAACTCCTTTTTTCAGTTTTTCTTTGAAATAAGCTTGTTGAGACCTAGTTTGGATAAGAACTACTACATGTAATAGATGAAGTGTTAATCTCAGGCCATGTGCCCCCTCCAAGAACGTTGATCTCTTCCTATTGTACGGGCTTCTCTTTTTCTGGGCAAACAAAAAGAATATGGTAAAACCTCCAGTAGCATTTCTCCACCTTTTAAATAGATTTTAGAAACACTTACATGGTTACCATAGAAGTGTTTTTCAAAACCAGAAGTTGACCACCAACTACCTTTTGCAATTTGTTGGGGGGGTGCATTTTGGCAGTAGGTACTGTCAAGAGTCAGACGCCAATTTGAGAGCAAAACAGTGTTTATTCAAGAGATAGCCCAAAAAATAGGCACAAACACAAAAGATGGCTTTAAACACTTAACTTTCAGTGTTTAAAGGCAGTCCAAACAAAAATATATCAAAAAGTATGCTTTAGCAACCAAACCGGATTTAACCAAGCAAATAGTTCAGATAAAACAAAAGGTGCTTCAATTCAGCTCTAAACAAACTAAGTTGGCTTGGGAAAGCAGCCAAAGCAAAACAGAGACTTGGAAACTCCCCAAAAAACTCCCAAGAGTCACAAGCACAAAGCTCTAAACAGAAACTAAAACCGAGCTTGCAAACAGAGTCAGAGCCAGTGCAAAAGGGAAGAGATGGTTCCAAACCCTTTCTGTTGCAAGCAAGCAGGCTTTGGAGATTTAAAGGGGCAGTGCACAAAAGACATTGTCAAACCGGTCCGGAGTCAAAATAGCAGAAACAGCAGCAAACTGCTTCAGGAGTGCAGGTAATGCCAGAAGCTCAAGGGACAAGGCGAAGAGACGTCGTCAGATTGATCCAGGGTCAGGGCAGGAGACAGCAGCAGGGTCCAGAAGCAAGCCAGAAGTCAAGAGCCGAGGATAGATTAATCAGAGGGCGAAGGCAAAAACAGGGTCGAATTCCAGTCCAGGGTCAGAGGCTGTAGTCATCAATCCAAGGTCCACGAATTGGCACAAAGAGCCAAGACAACGAAGGCAACCGCAGATCTGAAGCAAAGTCCCAGTCCAGTCTTCTTAACATGTACAGGAATCCCAATGGCGCACAGCAACACCTTGCCACACGCAAAGTGAAGTGACCAAACACTCCCAATTTATCCCAATTCTCCCTGGGTGTCCAAACACCAACACCCAAAGAGCAGGTGTCCCAAATCCTTAATCAGAGTCAGAACTCCACACAGCTAAGGCTCGTGGATCGGGCGTGCCTAATTCATCAGAATTCCAATCATCCTGCCCACACCCAACACCATGCACACCTGAGGATCCATCCTCCCTCCTCCAAGCAGACCAAGTGGGATCTGCTTCTGAAGATACCCAAGGTTCAGCAGTATCCATGGGCCCCAATTCCCCAGGCATCTCCGGTGCCCGTGCCCAGTCAGTGCCCACTTCCTCAGCCACCACCTGTTCACCAGCATCCATTTCTTCCACAAACTCCCCATCTGAATCTTCCTCAGAAGACTCCCCATTTAGGTCCCTAATTCTCTGTACAAATCCTCCAAGGAGCCCTCCTCGCAAGGGTTTTTCCTTCCTCTCCTGATCCCACCACCATCATCCACAGTCCCCGAAGGCGCAGTCACAACAGGTACAGTCTTCAGAAAGTCCCAAGGGCAGTCCCCATGCCTTGCATACAAGGAGTGAGGTGTTACCACTTCCTTTCTGGTCACTTACACTCTGAGTGTTTATATCTTGTCAGAAGCCTTCCCATATTGGCATGGAACACTTCAGGAGTATTCTGCTCACCTGCTTTCTCAGCCCTCCCAAGGCTGAAGCTCAGCCAGCTGGCCCTGGTCTTTATGGAGATTAGGTGTTTTCCATGCCTTCTGCTAGTCTTTTCAACCTATACCCTATCTCAAAGGCTGGTTAATCATCCCAACCACACTGAACTTGCCCCTGGGTTTGGAAAGAGGAATAAACAATCTGTCAGAGTGCTAAAAGTCTGATATGCCTAACTTGCTTTGCAAGCCCTCTCGAGGCTTTGGATCATAGATTTGCAAAAGCCTCCATTGGGCTGATTAAAATCTTATCTAAAAGTAACAGGCATGGTCCTAGAGGCAAGCACTTGCATTCTTTCCTATCATACCCCAAATTAAATGTAGCCTCAGATTTTGTGGTGTGGCACTATTTCATCAGCACTGAATTTAGCCAGCAGATTTTCAAACATTCTGATTAGATCAAATCATTTGCAAACTGGAAAGGATCTGTGTACAAGCTAGCCTCACAGGTGCATATATTAGTGCAAATTCCATGGTGCTTGAGTGTCTTTAATTGTGATTTTTTAGAGATCCTCCTTAAATTAATTCCAGTCAAATGAAGTCAACAGTGAAGTGATTATCAGGTGTGTAATTTGCTTCACTTCATTGTAATGAAATATTCTGATGTGTGGTGTTGACAGACAAGTATGCAATCAGATATTGGTGGTGGCCAAGAGACACAATAAGCTGTACTTACTCGTGTTTCATTTCTTTTTCATTTCTTTTTCTTTTTCTCTCTCACTCGTTCTTTGTCATTTAACAAAAAACAAGCCAGGGCACTGACAGCTTTGAAATTCAGCTTCTGTCCACTGGAAGCAGCAGATTGCAGTGGTTAAGTATAGATCTGCCATCAAGGTGATTGGTATAGACTCCAGAGCATGGAAATTTTTGGATTACAGTTGCTAGAATTCTGTGGTTGGGAGTTATTTTTGTTTCTCTATGCATTATGTGATTGATATAGCCCATCCTTCCCCCAGAAATGGGATCATGGTAGATCACATCTTCAACAAACAAGTACACATTTTAGAATGTTATATAGGATGAAAATACCTTATCCAGAATTCTTGAGACCTGAAGTCTTTTTCAACTTTGGTTTTTTTTTTTCTTCATATTTTGGAATACTTGCATTCCTGTACGTTGAATTAATTGCTCTGTATTCTAGGGCTTGTTGACACTGGTGCTGTATTTCACATCGGACTGCAAGTCATTTCTGGACACCCGCATAACTTCTAGTCTGTTCACGTACAGTAAACAGTTAACCTGGTTTTACTCCATGTTGAGAGAAATTAGGAAATGCACTGGAGATTTTCCAAAACTCTGGAGCAGCCCCACATTCTGGAGTTAACATGGCCAAGTCTAATTTGAACCGGTTCACTGTCCACACACGGCACAGGGGAAAGGGGAAGTATCTGTCCTGACTCACTTTTCAGGAGTCAAGCTGTTGCAGAGTCTCTTTGCTAAAATCAGGAAAGGGGACTGCATAACCAGGGAAAAGGAGGAGGGATCACCTTCTTTCTGGTCACAGTCATATTTCCTGATGTCAACTAAAGTGCCTGGTGATGACCAGGACCAGCCTGGAGCTCAGTGGTGATCCAAGATCAGTGAGGGGGCATCCAAGATAAGGCATCATCTAGCAGGGGCTGTTCCAGTTTCAGCCCAGCTTGATGGTTTGGACTTTGCCCTGCCACCACTTTGGAATGGAAATCATTATTATATTATATTATATTATATTATATTATATTATATTATATTATATTACATTACATTACATTATCCTGCTTTTATCTTGCAACCAAAAACGTAAATCAGAGATAAGCAGTGCAGTGGACCAGCCTCGGATTAAGTGGCTTATGTAGATGAGTTTCTAGAGCTGCAGAAAACCCACCTGCTCCATTTTCAATATGCTATCCTTTCAAATATTTAAACATAGTTACCATGCCATCTCTTAAATTTATGTTCTCCAGGCTAAGCATACACAGTTCCCTAAGCCACTCCATAGGGCATGGCTTCCACTTTCTGTCTTTCTGTATGTCTATGTCATTCTGTTTGTTATTCAGACAAACCAAGAGACTGGGAATGGATATTACAGGAGAGCTAATGCCCCTTTATTAAAGCACCCTAAAATAAACTCAGAAGGGGTGCATTCATAAAAGACAACACCTAAGATACAGCTATAGATTTTACTAGCTGTCAGTGCTATCTCATATTATAGAATATATACTTGGGAAAAAACAACAGATGCACCTATAGTTTTGCTATTATGTAGGCAATTCAGAGATATTGTGCCATAATCAACAGCAGTGAAGCAGCTGGATGACATTAGCAGTAATTGCTTAATATTGTCATCACTTTTGCTTACATGAAGAGAAAAGCAACAGACTATCAATCGGTTGACAGAATATCCAGAGTCTATGATCATAGTAAGTGCTTTTGAATGCCATGGCAACCATCTCGTGAGAGATAACACTTGATTGCTTCATGCTGTGATACTCATAGTGGCTGCTTTCCTCTATTAATTTTATTTTTAGTTTTAAATGTCATGTTCAGCATTACTACTTAATTTCAGTTTCAATTTAATTGAAAGGGTTTCTCATTTAAGCATATCCCTTTTCTTCCTGTGCCCATTTTGTAATTGGTTATGCCATATCTCTACCAAGACATTATTCAGAACAAAATGTTAGTTACTTCTTTAAAGCTAATTAGTCTGTGAGCAATTTTGTCATGCAAATTAATGTATCTGTAAAATTTAAACATAATATTTAGTAATATTCTTGCAAAAATAAATTGTGCATTGCAATATGTCAAACCATATAATTTTTTGCAGCCTTTAATAATCCTATGTAACTATCCCATATGTTTGTAGTGATATATGTGCAATAAGTTAGCAACAGTTAAGTCTCATAATGTTAAGTAGTATGCAACATAATGGAAGCACCAGAACAAATGTGGATACCTAATCCATCCATCTATGTTCGTGACAAAGAATCTGTGGCTTGGATGCTGTCCCATATATCATTCTGTGCTGTGTGGAAAACACCAGGCAGAGCAAGGTGGTTACCTCAGGGAGCAGATTCTGGGTGACATGAAAGGAGTAGGAGCAGCCCTTCCCCTGGCTGTTTTCCTCTGCTGAATGAGAGGCTAGCATGTCCCAAGTCAATAATTCTCAGCCTTTGCTCCTCTGGATATTTTGGAATACCCCTCCAAAAAATCCCAACCAGTATGACCATCGTCAAGGATTTTGAGAACTGAAGTCAGAAACAGTTGTGGGAGAACTGATCTAGGCAACCTGAGCTTCATAATCTACCATAGCCTACTATTCCCAGCTGAAGTAGAGGATTTTGCTCCTTTATCAAATTTAACTGCTACGTTCTGTTAATTTACACAAAAGGAATGGAATCATATTTTTTGTCAGTGGCCACAAAATGTCTTAGGGCAACTGGAAAGCAAGCCAAGAAGCAAATCAAGTAGCTATCTCATCACACTTGTGGCAAATCCATGGGGTCTCAGTGGCAGCATGAATAACCCATCTTTCCACACCCCACATGATTTATCCCGACCCCCATCCCAGTGTTGCCTTCAGGATAATGAGAACAAGCCGGGCAGTGACACAGGAAGCATGCACTGCTTGCTCTCACCTTTCCCGATGGAGCCCAACTAGAAGTACACATGCATCATATAATGGGCTCCATCCTGAAAGAGGAGAGCAAATGACAAAGGGCCCTTCCGTACAGCCATATAACCCAAAATATCAAAGGCGATAATCCACAATATCTGCTTTGAACTGGGTTATCTGAGTTCACACTGCCATATAATCCAGTTCAATGTGGATTTTATTCAGATGTGTGGAAGGGGCCTATGGGCCATTCCAGACAGGCCCTATATCCCAGGATCTGATCCCAGATTTTCTGTTTATCCAAGATTATCTGGCAGTGGGGACTCAAATAATCAAGTTTAAAGCAGATAAACTTTTCTCACCCAGATAAATCACCATAATCAAATTTCTTTTATGTATCTGGTATGATATGATCTAGGTGAGCCCTGAGAACACTGCCTCATCTCTAATACCTGTTCAGACCCTCTCTGTGAATCCTCCATTGTATGTAACAAAAGGTGCCTTAAACACCTTGGGTACATCATCATTGGACCATTAGGACACATCAACCACCCATCAAACCATATTCCACCTAGACACACCCAGTTTCTGAGAAAGACTGAAAACAGACAAAATATTTGAAATCTATAAATGATAGTTTATTACATTTCCTGTCTCATCTCTCATAGGTTCAGAGGCATAAGTAGATCCATACCTCCTCCCCTGAGACTCTGGATCCTAGCCAACACTCTCCAGGACAAATGGGAAAACAGCGTGGCGATTTTCAGTTTTTCTGTACTGCTTTTAATTTCTGTTAAATGTACTATAAATAAATGCATGTGATCACAGTTGGGGTATGTCAGTACTTTGGAGTTCTTTCTCCACCAACATCCTCTTTTGCCATTGGGTTTGCCTTCTAACCCATCTGTGTCTGATTTGGCCTTCTGGATTAGCTAGACACTCCACTCCAGGCCACCAGAACTCATGATTTTAGCACAGCTGAAATCATACAAAAACAATAACGAAGTGTATCATTGGTTGCAGATTTTGGTTCATATATCTCAAAGCCTCGCAACCTTACCCACAAGAGAACAATTCCTGCCCTCATCTTAAAGTGTATTGAAGGGATAAATTGCTACTAACATTTTCTGCAGTTGAGACTAAATCAAGCACCTTGTTCTACTATGAAAATGACTGAGTAGGGAAATTAGTTAATCTTGTTCATGGTTAACATTGATGCTGACCCGTGCCTTAAACATAGAGGAAAAAGGAGAATGAAATTAGTAAATGTGCTGTAAGGTAAGTGTGCTATCTCATAGCTTCCTCTTCAAATCCAGACTATGCTGTTAATCCTATTACCTCTGTAAAGCCACCTTGTAAATGTCATGATGATCCTGGGACTTGAATCTTTAATTTACCATCCAGCATGCAGTATTAAGTGCCTTTCTTCATAAACTGCTGTACAGAAGGGAGAGGTGCTGAGCTCCCAAAACTAAAATTGTCTGATCCTGTGGGTTTTGATTTCAACTTGAATTAATAACATTAATGTCTCTTTTGAGTTCTCTGTTTTATCTAAATCTTTAATTTTTACTTGTTTCATACTTGGAATGAATGGAGAGTCTTGTTTCTAATTCATTACTCTCATATATGTTCAGTTACACACTTTTTCCATCCTTTTTCCACATGAATTTTTAGGAAAGTTTAAAAATTGTAAAGTCTCTATAACTTTTATAACATTTCCTTTCAAAATATGCATTTCCATCTGAAATGTGCATTTTCATGTGCATTTTGGAGCCAAAAACTATATCACAGAATTCAAAAAAGCATAAGATCTGAATGATTGTAATATACTCTTCGTCTCTGTCAGAGGCATGTCTGAATGAGTCAAACCTATTGTGCAGTGGACCATGGTTTCTTGCACAATGGAACATCCAGAACCTCATTACATAAGGGGAAAATAACATCTGTTGAAAGGGATAGCTCTGCACAGAGACAGACATGGTGATAATGCATTATTATGGCTATAGAGATTTCTGCCCTTTTAAAGATCTTGGCCCTTGGGTGTTTTGCTGCCTCTTCACATTATTGGTTGACCCGAGAAACATAAAACTACATGATATAAAAAGACTTGATGTGGGGCTTGCTATCTTCTGCAAGTGTCTCATGAACATTGTAATTTATGCGCTCCTTTGCCAGGACACACAAGGCAACAAGCTATGTAGGTTTGTAGAAAATGTTCAGATCATTTCCGCTAGAGTTTACTCTAGCATCTCCAGTCCACATGTGGCAAGACCACCCCCATATGAAAACCTGAAGATTCATTATCTTTTAGAGTAGATCCAGGGTAAGCAATTTCTTTGGACCATTTTGCCCTCCCCTGGATCTTTCTTCCTATCCCCTTCCATGCTTTTGTACTACCCAAGTTAATTAAATAAAGTGTCCCAAAATGGCCCAAAAATTAATTTCTCTTCTTTTTTTGGCCATTTTAGAAGAGGAATTCAGCAGTATGGTTTCTGGGGGAGGTAATTTACTATTCAATGAACAATTTCTTTTAAGATTTGGGAAATTGGAGAGTTGTGTATAGCATCATTCAGTCTGCAGGAGGCAGAGGCTGAGGAGCCTCAAATAGTTTGTAGGCTGCAATTTGCCTATCTGTGATGTAAATTGTACCGAGCTAGACCTACCAATGGTCTATCTCAGTGGTTCTCAACCTTCTGTGACCTCTTAATAGAATTCCTCATGTTGTAGTGACCCCCAATTATAAAATGTTTGTTGCTGCTTCATAACTGTAATTTTGCTACTGTTCTGAATTGTAATATAAATATCTGATATGCAGGATGTATTTTCATTCACTGGATCAAATTTGGCAAAAATACCCAGTGCACCCTAATTTGAATACTGGTGAGGTTGGGATTGATTTTGTCATTTGGGAGTTGTAGTTGCTGGGATTTATAGTTCACCTACAATCAAAGAGCATTCTGAACTCCACCAACGATGGAATTGAACCAAACTTGGCACACAGAACTCCCATGTCCAACAGAAAATACTGGAAGGGTTTGGTGGGCATTGACCTTTAGTTTTGGAGTTGTAGTTCACCAACATCCAGAAAGCAGTATGGACTCAAACAATGATTGATCTGGATCAAACTCGGCACAAATATTCAATATGCCCAAATGTGAACACTGATGGAGTTTGGAGTTGTAGTGTTTTCTGATGGTCTGAACCTTCTGATCCCCCCCCCCCCCCGCCGAAACGGACCATTAGTTCATCTAGCTCAATAAAATCTACATTTACAGAAGCAGCTTCTTATGTTCGGTGTCTCTGGATACATGGGTTCCTAAAGGCATTAATGTTTATGTCACTAAGATGTGAAGGGTCTGCTTAAGTCTGTTAAACTGAACATACTGTACATACATTTATATTATAGGCCACTTTGAGTCCCATTCAGAGTAAAGCAGGATTTAAATCAAGTAAGTGAATAAATAAAGCCTCCTTTGAGGTTGGAAATGTTTCTTGCACCCTTCATGCTATACAATTATGTCATTATTATTCTGTTCTATTATGGCTGTATCCGCAGGAATTTTGGAATCTTGGCACCAGAGTCCTCTTGTAGGTATTTCTAAATACTCTCCCAAAATTGAAGTGTCAGGAGCTTTGGAGAGGGGAGGGGAAATCCTAGGGTTTGGGCCTCAATCCCAAAAAGTACTGGGATTTAAAATTCCAGTGCCTCTCGGGATTTTGGCCTATCTGGAAGGGCCTTTAGAGGAACTGGAAACAGAAATAATGTTTGGACAGAACTTGGACAAATAACATTTTCAGTTCTTGCTTGAGCTGTTGGAACTCATGCATTGGGCTCTATTTTTAATTAAACTCATCTTCCTTGAAAACTTCTGAGAAGCCTCCCCCCCCCTCCCCACTGTATCACTACATCCATAGGCAAAGTAGGATCTGAACATTATGAGAGTGGTTCATTCAAAGGTATAACACACTCCTGTCCTCATAATGTTTCTGTGCTACAGCTCTAATGGATCACATGAAATGATGCTTTCTTATGTCTTAATTTGAAAGAAAATTAATTGATGTGATGCTTTACTCAGTATTAAATTTACTTGACCTCAGATATCTTGATATCAAAACAACAGGGGATAGAAAATTAGTTTGCATTTTATAGCAATGAAATAAGTGTCAAATTGTGTCCATGAGAGCTCATTATTTGCAGCACATGTATGTATGTTGCATTAAATGCAGGGGGTACAATTCACTACTCCCCCATCTCCAAGAAACAGGCCATTCATCTGTATCAATTGTTTTGTGACTCCCCCCCCCCCCCCCATTGTTGCCTTCAGGGGGAATAGGAATCTATTCAGAACTTCTAGGAGTTTCAAGGAAAAGATGTTGCCCCTCCTTAATTATGGAATGATAAATTATTTAATCTACTTGGGTGCCTGTATGCACATTCAAGCTTTCTCTCTCATTTTTCAGTCTTGTGGTGCCATTAATCAATGGAAGTTTTCAGTTGGACAGAAGACAGGTTGATTTAAAATGTTGCATTACTATAACCTCTCCAGTATACTATGACCTGTTTGCAGAGCTCAGGTGATTGATCACAGAGAGCATCACTGTCAACTGCAAATAGACAAAGGAGAGACATGCTTGCTGCCTCTTGCAAGGATAGCTATGTTTACTCCATTGAAACTTGAGTAAGTCTCACTGAAGTGGTAAATCAGTGTCTGGACTTTGCCAAAGAGACTGCCTTGTATGTTAAAAACAGATCCACAGATGTATGAAACTGACACATCAAGGAAAAGGATAAGCTGGCAGCCAGCTCCCTAATACCCTGATTTATATGTATACTGAAGGGTATTGGATGTAAAGAAGAATTTAGTAATGAGAGATCCACCTCTTTAGTACAGTCTAAACAGAGATTTACTGTATGAGTGAAAATTAAGCACAGCTTCTATGCTTCACTCGTGTCTTTGCAGGAGAGACAATATGTATATGAAATAAAATACCAGCGCAATGTTTGAGCCAAAAGGCTGAGAGACAGTCTTTTTATAACCCATTGGGTTGCTGAATTTGCTTGTCCTCGACCAAGTTCCACAATGTCTCGTGGTCATTACCTTGTCCCCGTAATGCATCTGGCTCTTTTCCATTGATTTTTACCCTCCAATCAACACATGCCTTGAGTTCAGGGTTCATCTCTCCGGTCCACTCTTCTCTGCACAAACAAATAAAGATGGTTGGCAGTCCCAGAGTAAATATATGATGCACCACTGTGTGACTTGACTGACAACAATGTCACCCAATTTTGCTGCTTCTTTTTTAAAAAGTAAACCTGACATATAATAAAAAAACAGCCTTGATGAAAAAGGTTTGCTTTATTTTTACATAGTTCTCCAGTAGTAATTAAGAACATAAGAAGCAAAATATTTCCTTTGTTTTCCATGGAACAACCCTTGACCGCACTGGATAAGATAATTACTCATACAGAAATATGTATATTATGGGGAAATGTGTTCTGTTTATCATAAGATTTAAAATTCTACCCAAGGCTAAAGGATCACTGCCTTATAATTAGTCTGTCTCTAGACTATTATATGTCCTTATATAATAAGTCATGATAAAACCACACTGACATTTCATCAGAAATAACTTGCTCAATTCAGTAATTCCCCCTTTCATTTTTAAAAGACACTTGGAGAATTTTCCCCTCAGATTCAGTATTTGTAAGATGTAAGACTCAAAAGGCCTAAGAGTCAAAAGTATAATTGCTGCAATTATGAGATGTTTCTGTACTTTTCAGGAGTGTGATCCATTATCTCGAGGGAAAGGAAACAAGAGAGGAATGTGTTCTCATAAATTTGAACTATGGTTGATGAGATTCTTAGGCAACCCCAACAGTGCAACTGTTTATCAGTAGCTCATATGACAGAGGTGAAGTGGACTTCTCTCTCTCTCTTTGGTCTAGTTAATTCCAAGATTAAATCAACACATTATCTTAGAATTCCATTAATACTCTTACAAAGGGTTTTTATCACCAAAATTACAAAAAATAAGCATTCATTTTGTTTATAGTTTTCTGAATTATTTTCTCATAGGTTTGTATAGAGTGTTTTGATGGGGATTTCTTTAAGGTAATGAGCATTTAAAATTGCCTAGAAACTATTTATGCATTTAACCAAATTGTTCCTTTCATGTACTCTCAATAACATTGATTTATCCATGATTTCAGTCTTCCACATATGTGTCTATTTTGAAATGCAATTCAATAGGACATGCCAGACACCAAATATATCTGTGCAGTCAATGCTGTCACTTGTATTGTCAATATTTCTATGTAGTTTTCAACCTTCACACAATTCCTGACATTTAATATAACATATATACTCTCTAGACTAAGAAGTGGAAAGCAATTATTTTCCTGTGACTCCTTATGTGTGATTTTATATACTTCAAGTGTTCTGAAATCCATGATTCTCCATAAATGGCATATTATTTTTAATCAATATTAGACAAGAAATAAAGAATACTAGTCAATTGAACGGTGATGTGTACTAAGTAATATTCAGTTGCATAAACCTTTTAAGTATCCTACTCTTCAAACTGCATTTTCAGTATTGTATATTGGGGTTTTGTTTTTTTGTTTTTTTGCCTACTGAGATTTGTCTTCTAGTCTATAGTCAGTAATAATTCATTTTCTGTCCCAGTTAAGTAATATTCTCAACTGTAAATGTCATTTTAGAGAATTCTCATACTGCCACATACAATTTTTGCTGTTGCTATCTCAAGTTAAATCTTATTTTCCAGAATTTGGTGCTTTGGATAACATTGATATTTTATGTCTTTCTGTCTGCTTAATTTTCAGTTTGTTCAAATTTGTATGTTTAGACATGGGGTATTGCAAACGTGTAAGTGAACAAGATAAACCATGTCAACCTTCAATTACAAAAATATAAGACTGAATAAAGCTAAATATTTATTTATTTCTCATCCAGTCCTCCCAAAAAGTCTGCTTTTAATGTTCCTATTTTAAAAGTTCTTTCCAAACATGTGTGCTGTTACTGCAAACAAAACATTTTTCTGGATGTCATAGTGGCTTTGATCTTACAGCAAATAACAGATTTTGTTCACACCATTAGCAAAGATAATGAAACCATATATAAATATATGTATATGTATGTGTGTGTGTGTGTGTGTGTGTGTGTATGTATGTATGTATGTATGTCTCCTGTTTCTGGGGATTCACATGTCCACAGATAAGTGGTCTTTCAGAGCACCATCCTCCCAAATATACGTATCAGTGGCATTCTTTGAGATTATCGAGCTGGCTTCCTCAATTTGTACTGGAAGGTTGCATTCTTTCTGGAGGCATCATTGCATACAAAAATGTGTCTGTGTTGTTTGGAAAAAAGCATTTCTCATCTTCCATGGTCAGGCAGATAAGCAGGACCAGGATGGCGAATGAACCAGAACTTCCCATTTCTCTCTTACATTCAGATTTGTTAGACTGTTAAGGCATAAGAAATAATTGTGCTTCTTCTTCCACTCAGATTTCTTTCCACTGGAGACTGCTAATAAAAATTGAGCCATTTACAAATAATTCAGTTAAGTTCTAATTCTTGCACAGCTGTTTCCAAAGGGTGCAGTTACTTAAGGTTATCATTTGAAGAAGATTTTCTAATTTAGGGGATGCCACAGGCTCCATCTATTCTGAGTGAGAGTCAATCTGGGCTGCCCTTGTACTCTGTGTTGTATAATTAGTAAGTACTTAAACAGTGTGACTGTTCAATAACTCCTCTGTGTTTTCACCATAATGATTATAATTACTCCCATCGATGAAACACAGAGCTGCTGCATATAAGCATCTCCTTCTGTTCATTGGGAGGTACAGTTTCTCAATCATTTCTTTTTTGAGGACTGGTTGATTTGGCAGAGAATTCCAGGTCAGGCAATAGGAAGGAGTTCCAAAATCAATTTGCCCTGCCTCTGATTTGTTTGACCAGCAT
The DNA here is from genome assembly GCF_035594765.1 of Anolis carolinensis. NCBI lineage: Eukaryota > Metazoa > Chordata > Lepidosauria > Squamata > Anolidae > Anolis > Anolis carolinensis. Next base: position 92,167,785 of record NC_085845.1, on the reverse strand, counting down.
ATGTGTGTGTGTGTGTGTATGTATGCGTGTGTGTGTATATATATGTGTGTGTGTGTGTGTGTGGTGTCTCCCATAGGCTATCTGGAGCTCAGGCTGGTGCTGTGGAAAGATGGAGGTAAAACTTAGGACTTTGCTGCACAATGTTCTGGCATTGCAAACCCATCAAAATGAGAGCCAGAGCATGCCAAGATAGCCACTCTTACAGTTTGCTGTAAGCACTTTTCATACCGTTTGCTGAAAGCACTTTTAGCTTACCACAGCTATTCAGATGTAACTCCTCCCAATCTGTACCTTTCCCCTCCTCATCCATTCACCCCCTCCGCGAATAATTGCACAACTCTGAGACTTCACTCATGCTAACAAGACTTCATCATTGTCTCTGGGAGAGTATGCAGTTGCACAGTTAATTACTTCCACATTTTCATGCCATGCAAGCACTGTAATAATAATAATAATAATAATAATAATAATAATAATAATAATAATAATAATAATAATAATAATAATAATATTATTATTATTGTTGTTGTTGTTGTTATTATTATTATTCTCCAGAATCATTTTGTCAATTAATAACTGGTCTTTTGTGCCTCTGCTTTTCCATTTGTTGCCTTTCTGTTCATCTGGCAAGATGTTTTTTTCTTCAAGGTAGTCTTGAATTTTGTCAGCTATGGTGCCAGTCAGTAGTTTAAACATGGTGGGCAGACACGTTATTGGCCTGTAGTTTCCTGGTGCTGCTCCTCTTGCTGGATCCTTTTGTATCAGGTATGTTCTTCCAGCCATTCACTGATATTTCCTTTCTGCAGTATTGCATTGAATTGTTGGGCCATTTTTCCATGTAAACTAATCAGATGTTTGAGCCAAAATCCAAGAAGTTGATCACTACCAGGCGATGTCCAGTTCTTGACTTTTTGCACTCGTTTGCTGATCATTTCAGTTGTTATTTCCATCTGTTCCATTTTGCTCTGTGAAAATTCTCCTTCAAACTCCTTTATCCACCCAGCGTTTTTGTTGTAGTTCTTATTATTTTCCCAAAGCTCTTTCCAGAACTTCGTTGTTGCAGTTTTCTCTGGCTTTATGGTTACTGTGTCTGTTGTTTGGTTCAGACTCTGGTAGAACTGTCTTTGGTCTGATTGAAACAGTTGATTTTGTCTGTACTGGATGATTCTGGCATCATATATTTCAATTTTTCTGGCTGTTGCTGTAATTTGTTCTTTCACGATTTCCAAAGCTTCTTCAATTTTTCTGGTGTTCAGCCAGTACTTTCTGATCAGGTATTGCTTGATTTTGTCATTCTTCAGTTTCTTCTCTTTCATATTTTTGAGGTTACTTGCATCTGATCTAAGTTTCTTGATTTTCAACTCTAGTCTGACCTTCCACTTTGGTTTTCCAGTCGATTTTCTTTGGGGCTGCTTTGGTTGTAGGAGCCCAAGCTCTTCTGTTACTATCACTGCTGCACTGTAGGCATACTGGTTTGTTTGTTCAATTGAGGTTATCTGGACAGTGGAGAGTACTGTATTCACATCTTTCATGAGAGGCACCAGGTGTCTCTTGGGCACTGCTTTCTTATTGCATTTGCTGCAGCATGAGCCACAATCTTATCCTTGAGCTCTTGTTGTCTTGCTGTCAAGGTTCCTGGTGGTTCAACAGGTGTTTCAAGTGCTGGTTCTTCAAATTCTTGCAAAAGCTCCACACTGTCTTCTGGTTCAATCTGTTCCACCATTCCAAGTGTTGCTGGAGTCTCTGCTGCTGTCTGTGCTGTGGTCTGATGGTAATTTGCTTTGCAAATATTCTGGATTTCTTCAAGTTCAACTTCACTGAACACTTTGTTTCTGATTATGAATCTTCGTTGGTCAGCCAGTTGGGGTTCTGCTATCTAATGAGTTACAAACTAGTTTGAGGTGACTTTACAACAATGTTTGAGGTGGCTTTACAACATGATTGTGAGTATTTCCATTTGTGACTAAGGAAATTTTAACACATGCTATTAGCCTCATGCAAGAATCTCCATAGTTTTCTGCCAGAGGCTAGATGTATGTTCCTTGAGAATAACCAGAAAAACTGTATAGTGCTGTATTTTGTCTCTTCACCAATTCTAAAAATCCATGCATTTCAGATTCAAATCTCTCTGCTCCTTGGTGGATATATTCTGATTTCATTCAGAACTTTACAGAATTCTATCTTTGTCCCACCCAATCCTCATACTCTAGTTTGATTCTAGTCAGGCTTCATTTATTAACTCATCTGGTTCTACTTTGGCTTTACTCCTGGTGTCATTAAAGAAACCAGCAGGTAGTATTGGAAGCCTTTTAGATTTTTAACATTTTTTGTGGCTTGCAGGTGTTTGGGGGTCTACCAGATGTGTGTGGGCATTAATAAGCATTTGGGGAATTGCGGTTTGCCCATCTTTGCTGTACATGTTCAGGCACCAATGCAAAATTGTGCAAGGGGGTAATGTGAGATATCTGAAGACCCTTCTGGTACCACTGGAATACTTTATCAGTTCTACTTTGTCTAAATAGCTTCTTCCAGAGGGGTTTGTTTTAACCATTTTCTCTTTTTTTTTCTTTAACATTTCCTTCTATAAGTATTACCCAACATGCAATGTGTAGCATGTCAATGTGGTGAGACTAGTCCACCATTAAAAGACTCTGCAACATACATTGCTGCTCTATTAGCTCTAACCATAAGATGAGCAATTAGTGATGGTCTGGTGTGGGCAACATATTTTTTTCCATCTCTAAAGAATATCAGTGGCACACACAGACAGTGCTATTTATATTCTCCAGCTGATTTCCAGACTGAAATAATGTTCCACAGAGAAACCACATAATCAGCTCCCTAGCTGCTTCTCAACTGGCTCTTAAGAAATTTTGGTTTCAATTACATTAATGAAGCTACATGAGACAGGAACAGATGTGGAATACTGAACCACAACACCATAATCCTAGAATGGCCACTCCCTATTCTGCTCTCAAAGGAAGTGCCCAATTTATCTGCTACATCTGAGTTGTCAGTACTATTGTGCTATTTCTTTGTCTACCATGAGAAAATATTTTTTGTTTGTGTATTTGTTTCAGAGTTTTTCCCAAAGTGGTCTGAAGTGAAGAGAAACTACACTATAAGAAAATTAAAATTATCTGCATGGTTTTAAGTACTGAGATATACTGTACTGGTATAATCCTGTGGGATTTTACTCCAAATCTTGGAATGATCAAAGGAATATCTCTGGAAATTCAGGTGATTATATGGAAACATAGTTTGGCCTTAAATATTCTGCAAAAGATGTCCTTCCTTTCACTCACCTACTCAAGTAAATGATGATATAAGGCTGTGAGGGGAACAAAGAAAACTGACTGTAGTTTTCAAATGCAACCAGCACATATACTGGAAAGAAGACAGGGAGAACTGAATCTGAGTTTTAAAACTGACAACATTCTATATTGCCTGTCTCTAAGAGTTTGACAAGGGAGAACTAGACTTTTGTTGTCCCTGTTCTTTGAAAACCAGGAAGTAAAAAAGTACATAGGTCCAAACTTCTAAGACAGCCAGTCTCACGAGAATCTGGACTCTCAGAATTCTGCATTCTCATACGAAAACAAAAACAAAAAAGGGAGCATGTACAAAGATAGGGAATGCATGGATTAGAAGGAGTTTCATTCCTGGAGCTAGAATAATTAAACACACTTCGAGCTTTCTCGAAGTGCTTTCAATAAAACTTGGAGTAATAAGGAAAAGGGCTGGGCATGTGTCATGTAAGATGGATTTTGATGACAGAACCTGTTTTAGGATACTCATGTGATAACGTCCTAAGTCTCTTCTCTCTTAGCCCTAGTTCTTGCCTGTTATCCAAAATAAAAACATTGCTAAAACAGCCTAAACAACATTTCCCCTCTTCAGCCTTCAGAAAATAGTAGTCAAGACGGCTGAGCCCCACTGTAGCCCAAGAACTATATTACTTAAAGGAAACCTGAAAAACAAATTCATGAAAGGCATTTGTCCTGTAGTGTTTTCATGGGCCACAGAGCCAATTAAAAGGTTTATGTCAAAGATAAAAGCAAGAGTGTGTGTGTATATAATTACCAAATAAAGAATAGACCACAGAATTATCATCAATACTTGTAGAAAAAGAGACTATAAATTAACTCCTTATTTGGCATTCAGCCAGGATGGTAGTCAATGGGAGTGATTTCATTATGCATCTTTTTGCAGATCGCAGCAAAAGAAACACACACTAGGTTGTGCTGTTTCCTCAAATTCCTGCCCATGTGCTGCTTTTTACCCATGGCTTGTGTGCTCCCTGCTGCTGCTGTGGAGAGATCTGCCTGAAGAGTTTTCAGTTCAGTAGCTTATGGTGGAAATGGATTACATCTGTTGATTGAAAACCTTCAAGGAAAGAGACAGATACCTAAATAAGGAGTCTTAGGCCTTTATTCTCACTCGCTGAACACTGGTGAACTGGAGCATTCTATGAAGATGGGGTCATGAATAGCAACAAAGAGTTAAGATGTTGTCTTTTAATTAGGCTTTTTGTGTTCATCCAGGGTTCCAGTTACAGTGATAGCTCAGAGATGCTTGGAGGAAGGATTTCTGAAAGAAAGCCAACTCCTGCTTGAAGTTAATGAGACAAGCTTTCTAACAGTAGATTTTGTTGGAAGTAGCAACTTTTCTCTTTTTCTCTCATATATGTACACACACACTCATATCTTGCTTGAGGCTGAGCAGGAACAAAGCAAGACATGCTATCACAAGAGAAATGGAGCTCAGATAAATAGCATGCTGGCTGGCAATATTTCTTTCAGATGATTCAAAGAGAGAAAAACAAGAGGGGCTGAGGAGGGAAGAGAAAGAAAGAGAGCCTTCTTACTCTATCTGTAGAAAAAGGAACCCTTTGTATTGCTGTTCTTAGTGCGATCCTTTATGACCCTCTGAGATGCTAATTAGAGATATCAGATCCTTGGTTGCCATGAATGCCCTGGAATTCCTGAGCATGTAATCACATGATACTGAAAAACATACAGTAGAGTCTCACTTATCCAACGTTCTGGATTATCCAACGCATTTTTAGTCAGTTTTCAATACATCGTGATATTTTGGTGCTAAATTCGTAAATACAGTAATTACTACATAGCATTACTGCATATTGAACTACTTTTCTGTCAAATTTGTTGTATAACATGATGTTTTGGTGTAAAATCATAACCTAATTTGATGTTTAATAGGCTTTTCCTTAATCCCTTCTTATTATCCAACATATTCGCTTATCCAACATTCTGCCGGCCTGTTTATGTTGGATAAGTGAGACTCTACTGTAGTTTTAAATTAACAGAAAGATATTTATGGATGTTCTACTCAGAAAATATGTTTTGCGCAGTACATCTAGCAAACATCTAGCTATTATTGACTATACTGGGAGCAATTAGATATATGGTATGCCTTTCTGGGGAAAGAAGACAGCATTAGCAGTTGCCATTCCAAACTGATCTAGTTGCTCATTACTCTTTATGTAATACCCTAAAGGCACCAGATCCTGTCTGACCTTGGAGGCGAAGCAGGTTCAGTTCTGAGTTGTACTTAGATGAAACATAAGCAATGGATACCAAGTGTGGTAGGCTATATTTTAGAGGAAGGCACTGGCAAAGCTACCTCTGAGTATGCCTTGCCTAAGAAAACCCTATGAAATTCAGGGGGCTGCTATATGTCATCAGAAGTCTTAAAGGTGCATACACATACACACTTGCATTTCTGGTGTTAGAAAAACGTTTTGCTTCAGGTAGAAATTGAGCCTATAAAACTATTCCAGTAGGACAGAGCTGCTATATCTTAATAGTAAATTATGAGTACAAAAGGGGGGATTGGGGAAGTGACATTTATCACACTGGAAAGTGAAATTGCCATCTCCAATAGGTACACAAGGATTTAAGAACATTGTCCTCTTTTTATAGCTTTTATTAAGGTTTTTCCATTAAAATTAGATAAAAGGGAGGGAGAGGTAAAGAGACAGAGAGGACTAAAGGAGACAGGTTGGGTTGGGAAAGGGTAAGGTTGGGGTTAGGATTAGGGAAAAGAAGGGAAGGAGGGGGGTGAACACAAATAAGGGTAGGGGAGTTTGTAACTTCCAGCCCTCTTCCTCGTGGGTTCAAATCTATAGTTCTTCTATATTTCTAGGTTTTAATGTTTATGATACAATGTTCCCTCACTACTTCACAGTTCACTTTTTGCAGATTTGCTATTTTGCGGTTTTTCAATAAACTCTAAAAGACTATTATAAATCATAAAAAATTAAAATTTACAGCCTAAGGAAGGGAGGAAGGAGAAGCCAAAGGGAGATAAAAGGAGTCCAAGCAGCAACGGGAGGAGAAGAGGCGATTTTTCAACACACGATTGGTTGATAAAGACTTAAAATAGTGTATAACTACTAAAATAATGTATAAATATTAATATAAATATAGTGTCCCTACTTCGTGGATTTTCACTTATTGCAAATGGAACCTAACCCCCGCAATAAGTGAGGGAGCACTGTACTTCAGAGGATATTTCTTTTGTTTCTAGTTCTTGTTCATAGTAAAATCTTCATCTTTTCTTGTTTCATGAAATTGATCAAATTGATCAATACAGTTCTTAGATTGTTTTGTTGATAAGATATTTGTTGTGTTACTTTGTCAGCCATTCTTTAAATCTCGGGGTTTCTTCCACTCTCCAATATCGTGCATAAACAATTCTAGCTGCTGTTATTAAGTAATAGAAGAGTATATCTTTATTTCTTTCTAATTTTACATCTATTATTCCCAACAAAAAGTATTCTGGTTTGAATTGAATTTTTTCTTGTAGAATTTTCTGAGTTGCTTTGTGTATTACTTTCAAATATTTTTGGCTTTTTAACAACCCCACCATATGTGGAAAAAGGTGCCTTTTTCTGATGCACATTTCCAGCACTTTGCATCTAGATTTTTATAGCATTTTCCTAATTTATTGGGAGTAATGTACCACTGGTATAACATTTTATATCAATTATATTTTCACTCATATGCGTATGTGTATTTCAATCAGAGCCGGCCCTAGGTATTTTTCAAGTGTAGGCGAACAGAATTTTGGCGCGCCCCCCCCCCTAAACCAATCACTGAAAAATAAAAGCGTTGGATAAGTGAAAATGTTGGATAATAAGGAAGGATTAAGGAAAAGCCTATTAAACATCAAATTACATTATGATTTTACAAATTAAGCACCAAAACATCATGTTTTACAACAAATCAATAGAAAAAGCAGTTCAATACATGGTAATGTTATGTAGGAATGACTATATTTGCGAATTTAGCACTAAACATTGAACAGGGATATAGAGCAGTGTGGACTTAGATAACCCAGATAGCCCTCAGTATTTAAAAAAATCTCTAAAATCAGGACAATAAATAAAGAACAACACTCTGAAAACAGAAGAAATCCAGACAGTAAACAATCAGGGACAGCTAACACCTCCCAAAAAAAGATTCTTCCAGGCAAGAAGAAGCCAGGCCTTGAAGCCACAGGGCCATTAAATGCTAATCAAGGTGATTAATTACAACATTCACACCTGCTTCAAAGAAGACTTCTTTCTCCCACCCTGGACTTTCTACAGATATATAAACCCCACATACCTAGCTTCCAAGTTCCCACAGACCTCACAATCTCTGAAGGTCCCAAAGGTGGGCTCACGTGGTGTGAAGGCGGGCCCGCGCTGGCCGGAAGGCCCAGCACGGGCAGTGGGAGGCCCAGCGCGGCCGCCAGGAGACCTGAAGGAGAAGGAGGCGGAGAGTGGCGCCCTCCTCCCAGGACGATGGTGCCCCCAGGTCGATGGCGCCACAGGCAAATGCCTAGTTCGCCTTATGGTTGGACCGCCTCTGATTTCAATTTAGAGTTTCAAAGCTTTTCCCATTTGTTCAAGCTAATAGTATGCCCCATATTTGATGCCCATTTCACCATACATTCTTTAACTATTTCTTTTTCCATTTACCAGTCTAGTAACTTCTTGTAAATTTTTGTAATAATTTTATTTTGTGACTTCATTATTTGATCCCAAAAGACTTCTTTGTCCATGAATTCTTTCTTTTATCTTTATTATAATATTCTCTTATTTGTATATATTGAAACCAAGAAATATTTTTGGAGACTAGGACGCAGAACAATGGCTTTAAACTACAGGAAAGGAGATTTCACCTGAACATTAGAAAGAACTTCCTCACTGTGAGAGCTGTTCGGCAGTGGAACTCTCTGCCCTGGAGTGTGGTGGAGGCTCCTTTTTTTGGAGGCTTTTAAGCAGAGGCTGGATGGCCATCTGTCAAGGGTACTTTGAATGCGATTACCTGCTTCTTGACAAGGTGTTGGACTGGATGGCCAATGAGGTCTCTTCCAACTCTATGATTCTATTATTCTATGAGATAGATTGAGTTCTGCTTGTGTTTTCAGTCTAAAGTTTCCATTTTGTCTTTTTATAATATCTTTATATGTGGGCCAGTCTTCTCCACTCATTTCCCTTCTTTGGTTTGCCTCAAGGGGGGAGATCCATAAAGGAGTTTTGATATAGAAATTGTCTTTGTATCATTTCCTGCCTCGAACATTGTCCTCTTTTGAATTATTTAGGGTTCATCATATTCATAATAGGCTAACTATTTTTACTTTGTTTTATATCCTGCCCTCTCTTCCTCATTGAGGGACTCAGAGTGACTAACAATTGGCACCATTTCAATGCCATTCAAACAAGACAATATCAACTCACCATTCTTAAGGCTGTAAGTGCATCATGGGGTTGCCTTCACTGTCTTTGGGAAGGCAGTGATAAATAATAAACTGTTTTGTTTAACATTTTGTTTACTGCCACAGCACTAAAAATGCACAAAATTTGTTTCAACTGAATGGCTAAAAGTTGGTCACCCAACTTCACTAGCTTTATATGAATTTCATAGGAAATTTGCATCCCATGCATCTTATCTATTGATAGTAAACATTTCTGCATTAATTTTTCACTGCTAGATGTTTTCTAAGCTAAATAAAATTGTCACCTTTTCCAGCCTGTGACATTATTCTTGCAGTTATAAATTGCAGTATGTTTTAACCTGAGAAATGAGCATAAGGTCACCCTCTCAATGTCAACTGCCTGTAATGAGTTGATTATGGCATTCAGTTCATTGAATAAAACTAACTCCTTTTGTGTCCTACTAAAATTGGCAGTTATGATTCTAATTCCATAGCACAGGCTGCACTTAGCTAAGCTGGCTCTAAACTGAGCACAGTCTTCCAGTCCACACATTTTGGGAATATGATTTGCTGGCTTTGAACTGGCAGCATCTGGAGGAGTAGTGTGACCCTCTGCCAACCACACCTGTGAACATAGGTCCTCTGAGAAGGGGAGCTGCCTGATTAATGATGATTAGCATTCCTGGACTCCAAGAAAGCCACATCCTCTATGTACAGAAAAGCATATTTCACCTGGCACTTCAGGGAAATAAACGTGCATATTGAAATGGCAGTCTGTCTAGCCAGAAAGTTATCTCAAGAACATTTTTATTCTGAATGACTGTGAGGACTGAACATTAAAAGATGCTACACAAGACATGTCCACAAATACTTGATCATTTTGCTTTTCTATTAATGTATGGTTGTTAACCTCTTCCATCCCATGAATGCCCATGTAATGTATTTGTACAGTGCTTTTCTTCACATATTCAAGTGATGAAACAAATTTTGTAGAAATATTTCATTCAAATGAGTTCAGGGTTGTTGTATGTCTTTCGGGCTGTGTGGCCATGTTCCAGAAGCATTCTCTCCTGACGTTTCGCCCACATCTATGGCAGGCATCCTCAGAGGTTGTGAGGTATGGATAAACTAAGTCAGGAAAGGAAAGAATATATATCTGTGTAGAGTCCAAGGTGTGGCAAGAGTTCTTTGTCACTGGGAGCCAGCATTAATGTTTCAGTTAATCACCCTAATTGGCACTGGAAATGTTTTGTCCCTTGCCTGGGGGCATCCTTTGTTCAGTCAAGTCCTCATTGTGTTGGTTCCCATCTACTGTTTTGATTTTGGAGTTTTGTAATACTGGTAGCCAGATTTTGTTCATTTTCATGGTTTCTTCCTTTCTGTTGAAGTTGTCCACATGCTTGTGGATTTCAATGGCTTCTCTGTGTAGTCTGACATGATAGTTGTTAGAATGGTCCAGCATTTTTGTGTTCTCAAATAGTATTCTGTGTCCAGGCTGGTTCATCAAATGCTCTGCTATGGCTGATTTCTCTGGTTGAATTAGTCTGCAGTGCCTTTCATGTTCTTTGACTCTTGTTTGGGCGCTGCGTTTGGTGGTCCCTATGTAGACTTGTCCACAGCTGCATGGTATCCGGTAGACTCCTGCAGAAGAGAGAGGATCCCTCTTGTCCTTCGCTGACCGTAGCATTTGTTGGATTTTCTTCGTGGGTCTGTAGATAGTTTGTAGGTTGTGCTTCTTCATCAGCTTCCCTATGCGGTCAGTAGTTCCCTTGATGTATGGTAAGAACACCTTTCCTCTGGGTGGATCTTTGTCTTGACTCTCATGGCTTGTTCTTGGCCTTGCAGCTCTTCTGATGTCTGTGGTGGAGTATCCATTGGCCTGTAGAGCCCAGTTTAGGTGGTTGAGTTCACCTTGGAGGAGGTGAGGTTCGCAGATTCTTTGTGCACGGTCTGTCAGGGCTTTGATTGTGCTCCTTTTTTGACTTGGGTGATGGTTGGAGTTTTTATGAAGGTATCTATCTGTATGTGTAGGTTTTCTGTAAACTGTGTGGCCCAATTGTTGATTGGGTTTGCGGATGACCAGAACATCTAGAAATGGCAGTTTTCCTTCCTTTTCTTTTTCCATGGTGAATTGGATGTTTGGGTGGATGCTGTTAAGATGGTCCAGGAACTTGCTGAGTTCTTCCTCTCCATGGCTCCAAATTGTGAAGGTGTCATCTACGTATCTGAACCAAACAGTTGGCTTTTTTGGTGCTGTTTCTAGGGCCTGTTTTTCAAAGTATTCCATATAGAAATTTGCTACTACTGGGCTGAGAGGGCTCCCCATGGCCACTCCATCCTTCTGTTCATAGAATCCAGTGTCCCACTGAAAGTAGCTAGTGGTGAGGCAATGGTGAAACAGGGCTGTGATGTCTTCTGGGAAGTTTTGTTTGATTAGTGTGAGGGTGTCAGCTACTGGGACTTTGGTAAAAAGGGACACCACATCAAAGCTGATCAGGATGTCCTTGGTGCTTAGATTGAGGTTGCTGATCTTTTCTATAAAGTGTGTAGAGTCCTTGATATAATGTGCAGTGAGCCCAATGTGGGTTTGTAGCTGTGTAGCCAGAAATTTTGCCAGGTTGTAAGTCGGCGATCCAATGGCACTTACAATGGGTCTGAGTGGGATGGAGTCCTTGTGGATTTTGGGGAGTCCGTAAAGCCTGGGTGGGAGGGCTTCTGATTTGCACAGCTGTTGGCGTATGTCAAAGTTAATGGAGGAGTTCTTGATTAGAGTGTTCGTTTTTCTGGTGATTTTGTTAGTGGGGTCTTGTTTCAGTTTCTTGTAAATTGTGGGATCTAGAAGTTGTCTGATTTTTTCTTTGTATTGTTTTGTTTCCATGATTACTGTGGCATTCCCCTTGTCAGCTGGAAGAATGATGATTTCAGGATCTGAGTTGAGATCTTTGATGGCCTGTCTTTCTTTTCTCGTTATGTTGCTGGGGGGGAGTTTTGCATTTCTCAGGATCCTTGCTGTTTCCATTCTTACCTCCTCTGCTTCTTCCTCAGGGAGCTGGTAAATTGCTGATTCAACATTGGCGATGATGTTTTCTACTGGGATCCTGGTGGTGGTGACTGCAAAATTTCCTCCTTTTTCTAGAATGGATACTTGGTCTTCAGTGAGTTGTCTGTCTGTCAGGTTGATGATGGTCCGTGATTTATCCAGTTCTGGCTTTGGCTGTTGCTTACGGCATTTGTCAAATTTTTGTTTTTGTCTCTTGGTGTGGAGAACCATGTCTTTCTCCATTTTCTTGTAGGTAAGGCTGTCTATTTTATCCCAGTCCTGGGTATTCATCTTTTGGCTGATGTTGATGTGGAGGTGCAGCAGTTCTTTGTCTGTGTTTGCGAGTTCTTTACGGATGGTGTGGATTCTCTCTCTCAAGAGGTTGCGTTCCAGGCGGTTGTAAATGCGATGAGCCTGTGGTGTTTTGAAGGTCCTTTTGGCTGCAAGAAATTGTGGGATGGTATCTGTGTCTCTGCAGCGTAGAAGGAAGGTCAGAGAGCACAGTAGATGTGCTTTCCTGGTCCTTAGTTTTTCCAATCTCCGTGTGTCTTGGAACAATTTCTCCCCGTAGAGATGTTCAATGTGTTGTCGAAGGCTTTCATGGCCAGAATCACAGGGTTGTTGTATGTCTTTCGGGCTGTGTGGCCATGTTCCAGAAGCATTCTCTCCTGACGTTTCGCCCACATCTATGGCAGGCATCCTCAGAGGTTGTGAGGTATGGATAAACTAAGTCAGGAAAGGAAAGAATATATATCTGTGTAGAGTCCAAGGTGTGGCAAGAGTTCTTTGTCACTGGGAGCCAGCATTAATGTTTCAGTTAATCACCCTAATTGGCACTGGAAATGTTTTGTCCCTTGCCTGGGGGCATCCTTTGTTCAGTCAAGTCCTCATTGTGTTGGTTCCCATCTACTGTTTTGATTTTGGAGTTTTGTAATACTGGTAGCCAGATTTTGTTCATTTTCATGGTTTCTTCCTTTCTGTTGAAGTTGTCCACATGCTTGTGGATTTCAATGGCTTCTCTGTGTAGTCTGACATTATAGTTGTTAGAATGGTCCAGCATTTTTGTGTTCTCAAATAGTATTCTGTGTCCAGGCTGGTTCATCAAATGCTCTGCTATGGCTGATTTCTCTGGTTGAATTAGTCTGCAGTGCCTTTCATGTTCTTTGACTCTTGTTTGGGCGCTGCGTTTGGTGGTCCCTATGTAGACTTGTCCACAGCTGCATGGTATCCGGTAGACTCCTGCAGAAGAGAGAGGATCCCTCTTGTCCTTCGCTGACCGTAGCATTTGTTGGATTTTCTTCGTGGGTCTGTAGATAGTTTGTAGGTTGTGCTTCTTCATCAGCTTCCCTATGCGGTCAGTAGTTCCCTTGATGTATGGTAAGAACACCTTTCCTCTGGGTGGATCTTTGTCTTGACTCTCATGGCTTGTTCTTGGCCTTGCAGCTCTTCTGATGTCTGTGGTGGAGTATCCATTGGCCTGTAGAGCCCAGTTTAGGTGGTTGAGTTCACCTTGGAGGAGGTGAGGTTCGCAGATTCTTTGTGCACGGTCTGTCAGGGCTTTGATTGTGCTCCTTTTTTGACTTGGGTGATGGTTGGAGTTTTTATGAAGGTATCTATCTGTATGTGTAGGTTTTCTGTAAACTGTGTGGCCCAATTGTTGATTGGGTTTGCGGATGACCAGAACATCTAGAAATGGCAGTTTTCCTTCCTTTTCTTTTTCCATGGTGAATTGGATGTTTGGGTGGATGCTGTTAAGATGGTCCAGGAACTTGCTGAGTTCTTCCTCTCCATGGCTCCAAATTGTGAAGGTGTCATCTACGTATCTGAACCAAACAGTTGGCTTTTTTGGTGCTGTTTCTAGGGCCTGTTTTTCAAAGTATTCCATATAGAAATTTGCTACTACTGGGCTGAGAGGGCTCCCCATGGCCACTCCATCCTTCTGTTCATAGAATCCAGTGTCCCACTGAAAGTAGCTAGTGGTGAGGCAATGGTGAAACAGGGCTGTGATGTCTTCTGGGAAGTTTTGTTTGATTAGTGTGAGGGTGTCAGCTACTGGGACTTTGGTAAAAAGGGACACCACATCAAAGCTGATCAGGATGTCCTTGGTGCTTAGATTGGGCTTTACGGACTCCCCAAAATCCACAAGGACTCCATCCCACTCAGACCCATTGTAAGTGCCATTGGATCGCCGACTTACAACCTGGCAAAATTTCTGGCTACACAGCTACAAACCCACATTGGGCTCACTGCACATTATATCAAGGACTCTACACACTTTATAGAAAAGATCAGCAACCTCAATCTAAGCACCAAGGACATCCTGATCAGCTTTGATGTGGTGTCCCTTTTTACCAAAGTCCCAGTAGCTGACACCCTCACACTAATCAAACAAAACTTCCCAGAAGACATCACAGCCCTGTTTCACCATTGCCTCACCACTAGCTACTTTCAGTGGGACACTGGATTCTATGAACAGAAGGATGGAGTGGCCATGGGGAGCCCTCTCAGCCCAGTAGTAGCAAATTTCTATATGGAATACTTTGAAAAACAGGCCCTAGAAACAGCACCAAAAAAGCCAACTGTTTGGTTCAGATACGCAGATGACACCTTCACAATTTGGAGCCATGGAGAGGAAGAACTCAGCAAGTTCCTGGACCATCTTAACAGCATCCACCCAAACATCCAATTCACCATGGAAAAAGAAAAGGAAGGAAAACTGCCATTTCTAGATGTTCTGGTCATCCGCAAACCCAATCAACAATTGGGCCACACAGTTTACAGAAAACCTACACATACAGATAGATACCTTCATAAAAACTCCAACCATCACCCAAGTCAAAAAAGGAGCACAATCAAAGCCCTGACAGACCGTGCACAAAGAATCTGCGAACCTCACCTCCTCCAAGGTGAACTCAACCACCTAAACTGGGCTCTACAGGCCAATGGATACTCCACCACAGACATCAGAAGAGCTGCAAGGCCAAGAACAAGCCATGAGAGTCAAGACAAAGATCCACCCAGAGGAAAGGTGTTCTTACCATACATCAAGGGAACTACTGACCGCATAGGGAAGCTGATGAAGAAGCACAACCTACAAACTATCTACAGACCCACGAAGAAAATCCAACAAATGCTACGGTCAGCGAAGGACAAGAGGGATCCTCTCTCTTCTGCAGGAGTCTACCGGATACCATGCAGCTGTGGACAAGTCTACATAGGGACCACCAAACGCAGCGCCCAAACAAGAGTCAAAGAACATGAAAGGCACTGCAGACTAATTCAACCAGAGAAATCAGCCATAGCAGAGCATTTGATGAACCAGCCTGGACACAGAATACTATTTGAGAACACAAAAATGCTGGACCATTCTAACAACTATCATGTCAGACTACACAGAGAAGCCATTGAAATCCACAAGCATGTGGACAACTTCAACAGAAAGGAAGAAACCATGAAAATGAACAAAATCTGGCTACCAGTATTACAAAACTCCAAAATCAAAACAGTAGATGGGAACCAACACAATGAGGACTTGACTGAACAAAGGATGCCCCCAGGCAAGGGACAAAACATTTCCAGTGCCAATTAGGGTGATTAACTGAAACATTAATGCTGGCTCCCAGTGACAAAGAACTCTTGCCACACCTTGGACTCTACACAGATATATATTCTTTCCTTTCCTGACTTAGTTTATCCATACCTCACAACCTCTGAGGATGCCTGCCATAGATGTGGGCGAAACGTCAGGAGAGAATGCTTCTGGAACATGGCCACACAGCCCGAAAGACATACAACAACCCTGTGATTCTGGCCATGAAAGCCTTCGACAACACAAATGAGTTCAGTTTGTGGCCTCACCTACAATGTCATGTGTCATTGTGTAGACTCATATAATGCAGTTCAGTGCAGGTAAGCTGCATTATAAGTCTACACTGACCATTTAATGCATGTGGATTCATCTGTGTTACATTAACTTTTCTGAATCATAGAGTTGGAAGAGACTTTATGGGCCATCCAGTCCAACCCCATGCCAAGAAACAGGAAAATCGCATTCAAAGCACCCTCGACAGATGGCCATCCAGCCTCTGCTTAAAAGCCTCCAAAAAAAGGAGCCTCCACCACACTCTGGGGGAGGGAGTTCTACTGCTGAGGAAGTTCTTCCTAATGTTCAGGTAGAATTTTCATTCCTGTAGTTTAAAGCCATTGTTCCACGTCCTAGTCTCCAGGACAGCAGAAAACAAGCTTGCTCCCTCCTCCCTATGACTTCCCCTCACATATTTATACATGACTAATAATGTATCCTCTCAGCCTTCTCTTCTGCAGGTTAAACATGCCCATTTCTTTAAGCTGCTCCTCATAGGGCTTGTTCTCCAGACCCTTGATCATTTTAGTCGCCTTCTTCTGAACACATTCCAGCTTGTCAACATCTCCCTTCAATTGCAGTGCCCAGAATTGGACACCGTATTCCAGGTGTGGTCTGACCAGAATAGAGGGGTAGAATGACTTTCTGGATCTAGACACTATACTCCTATTTATGCAGGCCAAAATCCCATTGGCTTTTTTTTGCTGTCACATCACATTGTTGGCTTATGTTTAACTTGTGGTCCATGAGAACTCCAAATCTTTTTCACACGTACTGCTGTCGAGCCAGGCGTCTCCCCATTCTGTATCTTTGCATCTCATTTTTTCTGCCTAAGTGGAATATCTTGCATTTGTCCCTGTTGAACTTCATTTTGTTAGTTTCGGCCCATCTCTCTAATCTGTTAGGATCATTTTGAATTCTACTTCTGTCTTCTGGAGTATTAGCTATCCCTCCCAGTTTGGTGTCGTCTGCAAACTTGATGATCGTGCCTTCTAGCCCTTCATCTAAGTCATTAATAAAGATGTTAAACAGAACCAGGCCCAGCACGGAATCCTGCATCACTCCACTCATCACTTCTTTCCAGGATGAAGAAGAAGCACTCGTGAGCACTCTTTGGCTTTGTTCACTTAACCAATTGCAGATCCACCTAACTGCAACTATGCCTAGCCCACATTTGACTAGTTTGTTTGCCAGAAGTTCATGGGAGACCTTGTCGAAGGCCTTACTGAAATCCAGATACGCTACATCCACGGTGTTCCTGCATCTACCCAGCTTGTAACTCTATCAGAAAAAGAGATCAGATTAGTCTGGCATGACTTGTTTTTGATAAATCCGTGTTGACTATTAGCGATGACTGCATTCATTTCTAAGTGTTTGTCGACCACTTCCTTAACAATCTTTTCCAGAATCTTGCCTGGTATCGGCCTGAGGCTGACCGGATGGTTGGGTTGTCCTTTTTTCCTATCTTGAAGATGCAAGCAGTGGTTGTGTTCAGTAGGCTGGGGATGTAGAAACATGTGTATGTTGTGCAAAGACATCAATTAATGCATACACACTTTTTGCATTAAGAGGATTCTGATTTGAAAAGTCTGAGATGGAGGGTTCTCCATAGAGGCAGGGCAGGGTAAGCAATAGGCAACCCTTACTTTGCAAACTTCCATGTGAGAGAATTATGTGACTCAACTACTTTCAGCCTACTTTTCTTCATCTGCTGTACAGTCTAAATGATGACTGCATCATCAAACGCCTCTAAGATCAGTCACCATGAATATTGTACTGCTCCATGACTAAGAAGTTTGAATTAATAATCTAAGGTTGTCAACACAGGGACCAAAATAACAATGTAACAATAAATATGACACTTCAGTTCTATTATAGCAGCTTTTGAATTAGACGCCTAGAACAAAAGTGCCAAAATTATTCTCTATTTTATTAACTAGAGAATATTTCCTCTTCTGTCACCCTTTTCCCCCTTTTTATAATTGCTTTATGCTGTAAAGTTGCCCAACTTCTATAATTTACTTGACTAAAGGAACAATTGTGTATTGAAGAAGCATTCCATAGACACCCTTCTATGCAGAACACACAATAAGCTACAGCTATACAAAATACGTGCATGGAATCAGCTCAGCTGCAAAAGTAGACTTGCTGAAATGAGAAGCCATTGTGTGTAGATGAGGGAAGAAGTAGACTTAAACCTCAACCTGTACTTGGAATTTATTATCACACCCCCATTAATAGCTCAACTCTAAAACAACTCTAGGCACAGTGCAAAGAAATCCCATCCCTGTTTCCATGTCACCACAACATAGCATAAGATATGGTGTGACTCATGAGCTATTACAGTGCACAACCTCCAGTGCTGTGCCATTGGAGTTCTCCTTCAATTGATATGACTCTTTTGTATATGATGTTCTCCGAGCACAGTGATTGTGAGGAACATAAAGAGACTAGAATGCCTACCTATAGGGATGCCTGGCAATGGATAATAGTGGGTGTCCCAATGGGACTGATACAGTGGAGATAACAGTAGGATCATCTTGCATACGAGGGTGGCAATAAGCAATTTGATCCTGGTATTTCTTTGTCTTTAGAGCTTGGAAAGTTACTTTTAAGCAGTTCTTGCATAACATTACAGTATCTGTTAGTCAAATCATTATCATTAACCAGAGTTTGAAAAGTAACCTGTGTTGTTCGTTCAGTGGTGTTAATGTTCCATTTCTTTAAAAACAACGTAAGTTACAAGAATGACATAAAACAAAACAAAAAATCATGTCAAGATACTTCTTAAAATACCCTTAAATATTCACTTTTAAAGTAGGTACCTAGAAAACATTAACTAAATACACCAATAATCCCATTCCCACTTGTTATATAGTATGACCTCATTAGTCTTGGCACACTGTGAATATGGGATTCCTCTACTCATTATTAGATTTCAAACTATATTTCTAGGAACCTTCATAATCTAAATTATCCTCGTTGAAAGAGAACCTATCTGTGCATCTTCTCCTTCAATGAACCTAATACCTGAATGAACCTGCTCCCTAATACACTCTCACCCAGGACCCAGTGTAACCCAAACATCAAAAGTACATGAATCAAGAGCTATCCTTAAAAGATATCCTCTCCACACTTAGGAATTCTATGCTAGACTTGGGACATTATTCCATGCTCCTCCCCCCCCCCCCAAATTTCTAAACAATTGTACAGTGTTCTCTCACTTATCGCTGGGGTTAGGTTCCTGGACCACCCGCAATAAGTGAAAAACCACAAAGTAGGAACGCTATATATTTATACATTATTTTAGTAGTTATACACTATTTTACGTCTTTATCAACCAATCGTGTGTTGATAAATTGGCTCCTTCTCCTCCCGTTGCCGCTTGGGTTCCTTTTCTCTCCCTTTGGCTTCTCCTTCCTCCCTTCCTTAGGCTGTAAATTGTAATTTTTTATGATTTATAATTTTATTTTAGAGTTTATTGAAAAACCACAAAACAGTAAATCCGCAAAAAAACAAACCGCGAAGTAGTGAGGGAATACTGTAGTCCATTTTTTAAAACAAAGTACAACAGAGGCCATTACATGAGGCAAGGAGACTTCCTGTCTCTGTCCATGGTGCTTTGTTAAAGAAATGTGTTGAAAGTGTTCAGAAAAGGGGGACAGAAGACAGGGAGGAATCATTTTCTGAGCTCTGGGTCAGAAGGAAATGGTAAAAAAAAACTGATGGGATCACCTGCATAAAATAATTTGGATGACTTTGGTGAATGGGCATTCCTATGGCAGTCTCCTACAAAGCAGTGATGCCCCTATATCCTCTCAAAAAGCCAGCCACCTGATCCTTGCACAATATATGTATTCAGTTGAAATTGTTCTACTTCAGAAGTTTGCAATGTTACTTTTGATTGTTTCTAACCTTGGGAGGGTTTGTTATAAACCTGATTACTTTTTCCATTTCTGCCAGATTCATCATTTTTGTAATCTATAAAACTTGATTTTAAAAAAAATTATTTCTGGTAACTGCAAATAATGAAATGTTCTTCTCTTGTTTGGTGAGTTTAGTCCATTTATAAAGGAAATATCCTCAGGGTCCACATTCTTGAAATAGTAGATGATCATCCAAATTTTTTATCATGTAGAGTGGCCTGCCACTGTAGTTGAACATTTCTTTTTTTAAAAAATGAGAGTTAGCAATTTATTAAAAAAAATGCGAGGGAAAGCAGAAGGGCCCATAGAGAAATGGTGTTAGAATTATGTCTCTTGTCTCCTTGGGGATAGAAACATTTGGAGGGAGAGCCCATGAGGTTAGAATGAAGCCTCTTGTCTCCTCAGGAGTAGTGGGACTGGAAGGAAGAGAAGAAGAGCCAATAGAAAGCAATGGGATCTGCCTTAATAACTAGTATCCCCAAAGTGGTGTCTGGTTTAAGAATAGTGCTTTGGGTGTACGCGGGAGTAGTGGGATTGGAGGGGAAAGGCAAGTATCCCCGAAGTTTTTTCAAGGTTTTCTTTCATTTTTTAAAAAAGGGAGTGAGTGGGAACTGCACTCGCTTATGTGAGAAATCTGAAAATGGGTGATTTCAAGAGAAAGGGTAAGACACAACAATGTATGGTGGGATCTGAGAAATGATGTGATTTGCTTTCTAACGCATCAGAACATCACACCACAGTAATAGGACGCTCCCCCCACCCTCATAGGATGACATCTTTACAGAAGTTCACCAGAAGACATGGAAGGCTCAATGCTGGAACCTAGAAAATCACTTCATGTATGTCTCTTGAACCTAAAATCCCTTTAAAATATAAACAAGTTATTTATATTGATCTAACATCTGAGATCTATACACAACTCTGAAGATGTGTGACAGAATTGCAGCCTTAGAAATGATGTTGTTCAGATTGCCTCTCTTTTCCACATGATGGACAATATTGTCCCATGATGGACAATAACTTATTCTTTGAGTCTCTTTGTGGACAAAAAAAGTGGGGTATAAATAAACATAATAACATAATAATTACTGACTTTCTCATAAACATTTCACCCTTGCTTACTTAACCATAAGAACCCAAGCAAAATCAGCAGGCACCTTTAAGTGACTTAGTAAAATGCTTTGGAGGACTGTAACTTCCAGAGGATGGGCTATTACTTTCCCTGAATGTTTTTTTCCCTCATAACTCTGCCTGCTGAGGCCTTTTGATGTGGTTTTCTTTCCATGACTAAAGGCAGGTTTCACAAACCTGTCATTCTGGCTGATAAAGTAAAGTTTATGCTGGGCTATGTTGAAATGAACCTTAGATGCAGGTCAAGCACTGAAAATAGACTTGCTTGACCTGATTTCTAGGTTTGTGACCCAATTTATTTTTCAAACACTACTTGGTCTCTGTGCCCAAGAAGATGTTAACTGTAAAATAGGTCTGCCCAGTGAAGCTTGGAATATGACTTTGTTTTTCCCTTTCATCATGAGGCTGGCAAGGTGAAAATGAACAGCTTGAAACACGAAACACATAGGTCTAAGAGGCACATGTGTTGTATGTAGTTCATTGTATTCCAAACCTGTATCATATTTGTTTTAAACTTCTGATCTGGTATTTTGTATATTTTTGGTCATCATTTTTTTTCCCTTTCATTCCCCATCCCATATAGTCATTATATAAAAGTCTTCCCCAATGAGGTGCCCTTAAGGCATTTTATTTGTACCAGATAATATTGTCTCCTGAAGCTAGTTGTAACCTCATGCTTGAAAACGATTGGTGCTTTCTTTACTGTGGCATAATTCTCTCAGATCTACTTATTACAACATTACATAAGACGATAACTGATATGTTCCTACAGAAGAAATGTGCTCAGCACCTCAACAACTAATTGATGGTGCCTTAGCACACACTTTTCACTCCACACTCAATTGACGCAGTAATTCAGCTAATGCCTGAGGTCTTTCTCACCTACATATGTTATCCAATTTTTTTTTTTTAAAAAAAACAGTTTCCATTAAAGACCAAGTCCTTACAGGGTCTTCTCCTCAATGGCTGCAGAAAATACTTTGTGAGTATTGTTTGCACTACTATTTGCTATCTAAACTCGTTCTTAAAGCTCTTACAAGTTTTTCAATCTTGAAATGTCATTGCCTGTTCTCCATTTCCATGATGTTTAATAGCACACTTTATTTTTGTATTTCTTGTCTTAAATTATGAACCAGCAGCCAAGATCTGTATTCCCAAAATCTGAATGAAATGGAAAAGACTGGACTCCCCCTCCTTCCCAAAAGAAAAAATGTGTATCAAAATATATTCACATGTTTTGGTTGTACATTTTCTACTTCCTCCCTCTACTGTGAAAGAGGTTATTTTTACTATTCTTTAGAACTATAATCTGCCTTTTCTAATTAGCTGCTTGCTATAGGTTTTGCAGTGATGTGTGAGCAATCTTATGGATGAGTCCCAAAGCATTTTAGTATTTTTTTTCCAAACTCATGTATCTCTAGAGCAAAAATCAGTGGTCACTCTGGATGTTTCTGAAATCATAACAAATGAAGGCAGATTTTGAGTGTATGGAGATGTGATAGATACCATCCTGATTGAACATTCATTATCTATATCCAGATACAGCTGCCTCTTGTTTTCATGCATGAAAAACTGATCATGCAGAAAAGCTCTAGCATGCATAGCAATAACTCTGATTCTGTATGTATTTATGCATTGATTTAGATTTTAGAGATAATGAAGGAAAATTTTGTTTCATCTGTCCGAAAATGCATTTTCCAGTTCCAGCTGATTGAATATATTGTGAGCAAACTTGAACTACAAACATCTTGTCCTCAAAATGTGATCTATTCATGCAGACAGAAACACCTTGATGCTGCCAGAATATTGATTTAAGAAGGAGCCAGTGAAACGTTTCCCTTTACAGAACACATCAGCTCCTTCCTGGTTACATTATTTGGACCACAATCTAAGCAAAGGCTGATTCACAGTGGTGGATCTGCCCTTTCTTTCCATCTCTATTCCCAGCTTCCCATCTCTTTCTCTCCTGTGACACCTTTGCACTTTGTACAGTATGCAGCTTTCCACTCACCCAGTTACCCTTTTCTTTCCATTGCTTATTAGATGCTTCCTTTGATCAGTGCTGCTGTTGATTCATGTCACATCACTACTGGTGTCTGATGGTAACTATTGCCAAAGCTTCTCTTTGTGACTGCTACATTTAAAGTACTTAATTTTAAAGCTGTTTCCCCTGTGTTTCCTGTCACTTCATCTCAGTTTTCACACTTGCCCACTCATTGTTGTGACTCCTAGATTGGAGCAGGGAATCCATTCCTTGGGCCTAGGAATAACTAAGCAATTGATTTAGAGTGGTGCAGCAAAATCCACTAGAGCCAGAGCTAATATGTAATACCATTCTATTTGCAGGAAAAATCATATGGCCTTGTAGTCTTCTTTCCTTATCACTTTTTCATGGATTAAAGATCAAGGAACAAACCTAGATGGTAGGGAAGAGGGAGAGAAAAAATAGTGTGTGTCCGTTTGTCCTTTTTATAATATGATTTCAAAAGCAAAAACATTCAGATGCTTACACATTATTATGCATGCAGGCTCTGACAGTTTAAGACTTTTTTGTGGATAAAAATATTTGGGTATTTCCCCACCTTTTGTCTTTATTCTAATACTCTGTAATGCTTGCATTGCATCCTGGTGTGACACTGTATTGCAGCTCCTAGTTTTGGGGATTGGTCTTCACAAATAACAAAGGTGTTAATTTTGGTTGAATCTGTGGTTAGAGATTTTGCATTTGCAGCTAATGATACTTCCAGCTGTCAGTTATCTACGGTGGTTGCACTGCTTTGTGTTGATTGACAAATTGATGTGTTGAACACCAGATGTTAATTGAGCTGACCTTTCTTATTCCATGTTTACTGGAACATCTGTATGGAAGCAGCAGCAGCTAGTACTCAATACCATCAAAGTAAGAACCATAACCCATAGTAAAAGGTACCATCTTTAAAGAGGTATTTCTGACTTGTCTTTCACCCAGGCAGCTGTTTTCTCTTATTTCCAGGATTTTTCAGGAGTCGGTAGATTTCTAGTTATATTGTAATTGGGAGCCTCGACACTAGTACCGAGGAGTAATAACTATATCACTGTGCTTAAATATCTGTGGCTTGAATATTGCACTCCACCAATGCATCTGAAGAAGTGGATGGAGATCCACAAATGTTCATGCTAACATAAATAAGTTAGCATTTTAACATGCAACACACAAGAAAAATGAATCAACATAATAGTTGATTGTGCATGTTCTGACATCATCACTGGGATAGCTGATATTGAGCAAGAGGTATATGTTAGCTGAGTGAAACTGGATGCATTTGGCAGTTTTGATCTCTGTACAAAATGTTTATTTTCATTTATCTTAAAGGGTGCCTTCTCTCTGTTTCCTGTTCATTTTTAGACTGGGAAGAATAGGACTAAAAGCAAGTTGAGCCTAGAATTAGGATCCCCAACCAAGCCCTACACAAAATAGATAGTAGGAACATGTGTCCACTCTAGGCAAGGCCAAACTTCGGGGGGGGGGGGGGGGGGAAGCAACATACGTTTGAAGTGTTTGAACTTTTGATAAAAGCAAAGATAGTCAGGTTTTTGTAATCCTGAATTTGATATATTTTGAACATCCAAACTGTAAACTATCCATAAAAAGGATAGCTTACAGGTAAAACAGAGAAAGAGGAAGTATGCCAGAGCTTTTCACTAATACTTATAGCTACTGGCTAAAGGCTGGCTTTATCCAAAATCTCTCTGGTCATGACATTTAAGAAAAAGAATGAAGAATCATATTACAAACTATGATATTGTTGCTCAATGTACATTGATAGCTGACTCTCCTAAAATCATCACGGTGGTATGGAAAGTATTACTGGTTTGTTTGTTTGTTTGGTTTTTGTATGACCTTTCCTTTTTCCAGTCCAGTTCCAAAACATTGTGCTTATGCTCTCCCTTTGTGTGCACTTATACTTGAAAAAAATCTATTGTGTCAAGGATAAAACAGGAACATGGCAAAACTATGGCAAAACTAGAGATGGCAAGCTACTCCCTCTCCCTCTCAAAATCAATTTTAAATGTGGCTATTAGACACTTCTTGGCATCTATTTATCTGAAACTTGATGGGCCATGTTTTTCACCTGCAGTTTTCAAACATTTCTACTTAAAGATTTTTAAAATGTCCTACCCCTGTCTCTCAAAAAAAAACACCAGTTGCTAAAGGATTCTTGTGCAAGCACCACTGTGTCTCCATTCCTCCCAAAATGGTTATGATGATAGCACATTTCATTCAATTATGCTTACCAAAAAGAGTATAGCATTTATTTCCAAATTATAGTCGGTGATTCGGAAGCTCAATGAAAACAAGGCTCCATTTCAGAATCTAACTCAAGAATTATGTCAATCTGAAGCTCTGCCTCTATATGAAGTACTAACATAGGTTCTGAACTGATTTATTTTCTGAGCACATTCCTGATGGAAAAGTCTGGGTGCAAATATATGCATTTAGGCATATGAATATGCAAAAACAGATGGCAAAGAATTTTCACATGGGATACAGGGTAGAAGAAAGACTTGAAAGTAGCTTATCAACATGTAATAACCAACCTGCTGAACTCTGAATGACCGAGCAAATCAGTAAGCCGGGAGGGAGAAAAGGCAACTGGGACTTTATTTGTAATTAAAAAGGAAGCACATTTGTTTGGAGTTGTTAAGGCTTAAAAATCTAATTTCATGCTCTTATCCATTTGGCTCTTGTGTGCAGGTTATAGCTATACTGTAGAAGAAACCTCACACATACATCTGGACAGCCCTACTTTGTGCCAGAAATGGATCAGCTTCCGTTGATGTAAAATGCATAGTTATTCTAGGACTTGATCCCCGTACAATTCAGCTTTCCCTCATCATTGATCTTAGCTTCACAATTAATTCATATGAACATCTCAGCATGTGGTGGCTATTTCAACTCACTGTTTGCATTGGCTTCCTGCACATAGCAGACCACTTGTGTGCAGGCTCATGTTGTGGTGCATTGATCATGGTTTTTGTGGACCATTCTAAATGCTATGTACAGAAATCTCCCTACACACGCACGCATGCATGCACACACACACAGAGTCATAGGAAGTGACCTGCAGTTCTTCCAGGGACAACACAAGACCCTTTTCAGTTATATAGGGGAGTTTCATGAAGGCCATTTGTTGTGGACCCCAACAGAAAGGTGTTCTATAATCAGTCAAGAAAATTTACTGACCAAAACAGATTAAAATAAAATAGTTTTTGTTCATGGCATTTGTGGAGAGTAATTGGTTAATATTAACAGACTTGTGTGCATATGCCCATGAAAGTGACCTTGGTGAAGTTATTTACTTTTCCATCAGAAATATTTAGCCAGCAAGGCCAATGGATTGAGATTTTCCATCTAAAAATCTTTATATATTCAGTCTTATTTAACATTCCAAGCCAGAGAAGAACCTTTCAGGGAAATGCAGCTCAGAAGAATAAAACTAGTCAAATTTGTTAACCAGATAAGGTAATCCTGAATTCTGGCAGCAATATAAAACCAAATTGACATTTTACTTTCAGTCACCCATCTTTAATTCCACACTAAACAAACATTATATAACTTAATATTTAATACTTGTAAATATATTGTGCAATCTGTTAGGGCCATTTTGCAAAACTACTTGTTAGCTTCCCTTATAACTTCAGCTTTTCGGCATACAAATATTCCAGATAAATAATATAATATCAGTAATGCTCACATTCACTTGGTAAATAGCTTTTGTTTGTTTTCTGTTTGCTTTTAGGGTATTATTTTGAGCACCCTGTACCTATTTGTCATGGCCTTGGGCTTGTACAATAAACTAAAGAAATTATAAATAGTGAACTAACCTTTCATAATCTCCCCCCCCACACACACACACACACACATACACACAAATACACACAAAATCTAGGAAATATTACTTTTAAAACCATGACAGAAAAGATGGTCTTCCATGCTCAAAGTGCTGCTTGTGTTTTCTCAAAATCTCCAAGTTCAAAATATTTCCACATGGCCATCTGTAGATAGAGATTGTCTTGTTACAGCAGAGCAATTGGGCTGTATCTCCCAGATGTGACTCTTATGTCTCATTGGATGAAGGCGTGACAGAGCAATGCAGTTTGAGTCTTAGAAAGAAGGTGGGGGAAGGCTAGAGAGAGAGCTGCCATCAGTCTGAATAATAGACTGGAAGGCAGCGATTTTCTCTTGAACATCTGAGAGATGTCATGAGTTGTGATCTCTCAAGTAAACATTGTCAACATAGTGAGATGTAAAGCCTCCTCCTGCTGATTCACAGCAGGTCTGTCTGAGAATAAAAGAGAATATAGTGGAGATCAGTGACATGCTCTGCAATGGTTTAGCAATATTGAGATCAAGAGACAATAACTCATAAATTTAGAGAAGATTATGACATGTGACTCCTTTAGGAAGGCTTTTTATTTATAAAGTACAATGCATCCCTAATGGTGACATCCACAATTGCATTTTGCAGTAACACCTGCCTAGGAGACCAAAAATGTTTTATGTAAACAGAGTTCTGATTAGATATTCTTGTTTCTGGGATGGAGCTGCATATTGACAGAAACAGTTTATTGTGTGTGACCAGAGTCAATGACCCACAATTAAATACTATATATTGGCAATCGAGTCAACCTGCAAACTTATGGTTTCTTTTCTTTCTGCCACACTACTCAATTTACTTGAAAAATCAGCAAAGACTTGACCTCATGAACATAGCAGAATGCATCCAACCCATGTGCTTAATCGTAACAAACCTGTGTGTGTGTGTGTGTGTGTGTATCAAACTGCAACAGAAACTGCGTAGGGCTATTGATTTGAAGCAAATCGTTATTAGAAAAAGAAGTAAAAAAAACTTTTTAAAAAACTTGTACCAAAAGAGTGAGAGTTGCCTAGTACTCATGTAACCAGTTAATATCAATGAATTTCTTCATACATGCCTTAATGAATACATGCAGAAACTGTATTGTGAATCAAGCAGTATGTCCTGTCATATGATTGCAACTTGTTCAGTTAGCATACATCATTAAGTAATCTGATACATGATCATATGGAGAACCTTGAAAGTGTTAACCTGCTTCTAGTCTCTGTCTCTTTCTATAATATGTTAAAAAGTCATTTATTCTAAACATAAATAATAAGAATTAAATGTGTTGATGCCCTTAAATATCCCCAGTTTGGGGAAGCTAGTTGTGTCAGGGGTGGCGTATCTTTGTCCAGAGGTTTTAAACCAATTCCAGATGGTTTTGTCTATCCCAATAATGCCCAACCAACATAGTTAATTGTAAGGCATAACAAAAGCTGTGGCCGAATATTTTCCACCCCAAGTTTATATATGTCGGCCAAGGTTGGCGGACTAGCAGCAAAATACTTCTGTTCACCTTTCCTAATGGTGAACCTTTGAGAGGGATGTGTCATTCCAGATTGTAAGTAGTAAGAGATTTTGCAATTTAGAGTTTCTTGTGTGTTTTCAAGCAAAACAATATGTTTGAGAACCACATATGTGGGGCTGATCAGAGTAAATTGTAGGGGTAATAAGGAAATATGATGTATATATTCAGTTTTATCATATTTATATACTGTATTGCTGTAAGTGTCTTATTTTAACTTACTACATAGAGTGTAATCAAGTCTTTTCGAGCATTGTTGTTTGGTTTGGTATTGTGGTTTGCCCTAAGAGCTAATCAATGACCATTACTACTACTGCTGCTGCTGCTGCTGCTACTACTACTATGTATATACAAGTTGTTTCTGACTTATGCCAACTCTATCTTGGGATTTTCTTGGCAAAATCTGCTCAGGATTTGCCTTCCTCTGAGACTGAGAGAGTGTGATTTGCTCAAGGTCAAACAATGAGTTTCTATGACAAGTAGGGATTCAGACCGTGGCCTCCAGAGTTGTCATTCAATTCTCAAATCACTATATAATTTTGACTATCAGCATAGAATACCCCCACATATCACCATCACATTTGAATATGCTGCACATTCAGAACAGGACAAGGTTCCTGTGTCATCCTGATGTGCTAGTTTTATATAAGTCTGAGGAATATTTCATGCAAATGTGAGCATGTTTGATCCAACCCTGACTCTGAGAACAAAAAGTTCATAGCAGGTGGCTTAGGAGAGCATTCTGCTCACTTATTCCATTTCTTTGCCAGCAGCCCATTGCAAATTTAAGTCTAGAACACCAAAACAAGTTGAAATATTTTTTCATTTACTGTTTTCCTTGTCAATTAGTTCTGAAATTGTGAAATTAATTCCCAGTTAATATGGAGAAAGAGGAAAGGGGGTCATGTCTGTTTGATTGTTCTGTCATAACAGGACATCAATTCTTGAGATGACTTTAGTTGACCAATAAGATTTTAATTCAATAAACAGACCGTATGTCCAGTGCCAGTGTGTATCATGCTATCCTGTCAATGGCCCTATAGAGAAAGGGTTGTAGTGTATTTATCAACTCCCCGTTGTGTGTTTAATATTGCAAGGAAGCACTTGTGTGGTTTTCAGATATTATGTATTGCAATGAAATGTCTCATTTTAATTGCTTTCTAACTGTACAGTAAAATACAGGCATAGTTGTACAAATATATGCAGTATGTCGTAGGCATGACAAAAATAATTTTGATTGCATATCTAAGTGTCTTGTATTAATGATGCATGAGTCAAGGGAGATAGAATCATAGAGTTTGAAGAAACCTCACAGGCCATCCAGTCCAACCCCCTGCCAAGAAGTCACATTCAAAGCAGCCCCAACAGATGGTCATCCAGCCTCTGCTTAAAAGTCTCCAAAGGAGGAGCCTCCACCACACTCTGGGGCAGAGAGTTCCACTGCCAAACAGCTCTCACAGTGAAGAGAGCTAATGTTCAGGTGGAATCTCCTTTCCTGTAGTTTGAAGCCATTGTTCGATGTCCTAGTCTCCAGGGCAGCAGAAAACAAGCTTGCTCCCTCCTCCCTTTGTACTTTAAATGCATGGGAACCACATATGAATGAAGAAAAAGTTTCCTATACTCACATCTCAGAAGTTCCTGAGGTTTCTTTTTTCAGGCCCAATGTTCGTCTTATAGATATTTACACAATAACTGTTCGCTCATAGTAGCCTTTATAATGGAATGAGCAAGTTCAAATGAAATTAATAAATACTATGCAAGGTGAATATGAGAAGCAAGTATATGTATAAGTAAACAGTAACTATTGCAACAGAATTACTTCAGAGTTGCTGTAAATAATTATATTTCCTTTACTAATTACATTCACAGTCGTGTTATATGTCCAGCCTCTTGTATTTTAATCTGTTGTTGCTCCAGCTTCGATCTATAGGAAGAGATGGGTAGGAAATATTCTTATTCTTATATTTTTTATTTCATGTCAAAAGCATTTCATAATAAATAAGTTTAAAAGTTGATAAAAGAAAGGAATCACCAACTTGTTCTAATCGCTTATTCTTATTATTGGCATATTCATTTCATTGGCTCCAATTTATATGATAGTCTTTAAAGGATACTAACCGATATCCTTTAAAAACTAATATATTTTATTTTTATTTATTTATTTTTCAAACTTATATGCCGCCACTCCCCTAGGGCTCGTAGCGGCTTACAAGAACCGGCTAAAATCAACAATTTAAAAAACATCTTAAAAACATCATTCATGCGTGGTGGCACAATGAGTTAAACCCTTGTGCCAGCTGAACTGCTGACCTGAAGACCTGAAGGTCAGTGGTTCGAATCCATGAGATGAGGTGAACTTCCGCCTCTCAGCCCCAGTTTCCCATGTAGGAACATGAGAGAAGCCTCCCACAGGATGGTAACACATCCAGGCGTCCCCTTGGCAACATCTTTGTAGATAGCTAATTCTCTCACACCAGAAGCAACTTGCAGTATATTCTCAATTTGCTCCTGACACAATAAAAAATTAATGCACATACTCTTTTAGACAATGGTTTTCTTTATTGGTAATTACTTATTTCTTTTGGTCTCCCAGTGGAGACTGAAATAGACAATGAGTTTTCCCCCTCCATATCAACCAGTAAGAATTTTTGTAGGGAGAAGTGGGGATTCTGTTAACTTTGAAACATTATTTCTTTCTTTGAAAAGTGTCAGAGAAAATCACAATAGGAAGCTAAAAAGACTAAAATAATAAATCAGCAGAAAAAGAACATCAATTTTAAACCATTTGTTTTTAAAAGATAAGACAGGATCAGAATTCAAAATGACCTCACCAATTAGTGAGCTGGACCAAAACTAACAAAATAAATTTCAACAAGAAGAAATGTTGGATACTTCACTTGGGCAGAAAAAAACAAAACGCACAGATACAGGATAGGTGACGCCTGGCTCAACAACAGTCCACATGAAAGAGATCTTGGAGTCCTAGTGGACAACAAGTTGAACATGACCCAACAATTTGGGCTGCATCAAAAGGAGTATAGTGATTAAATCAAGGGGAGGAATGGTCCCCCCTATTCTACTTTGGTCAGACCCCACCTGGAATAACACTGTGTCTAATTCTGGACACCAAAATTCAAGAGAGATATTGACAAGCTAGAGAGTGTCCAGAAGAGGGTGACTAAAATGATCAAAGGTCTGGAGATCATGCCGTATGAGGAGTTTTCTGCTGACCTGGAGACTAGGACTCAGAGCAATGGGTTCAAATCATAGGAAAGTAGACTCCACATGAACATTAGGAAGAATTTCTTGGCCATAAGAGCTGTTCAACAGTGGAACTCTAGGCCTTGGGAGTGTAGTGGAGGCTCTTTCTTTGGAGGCTTTTAAACAGACGCTGAATGGCCACCTGTTTGAGGCACTTTGGTAATGCTTTTCCTGGTGGTAGGGGTTGGACTAGATGGCTCATGTGGTCTCTTCCAACTCTACAATTCTAAGAATGTCCTGATTTAAGAAAACAATCAGGAAAAAACCTGTGTAGACAAATAGGCCTTTAGTTCATGACAGAACTTTTCATCTCTGGGAGTCTTTGTCCTCTTACTAGTGAAACCCTTCCCTAGGGAAACATGGGATATGCAACAAATGAGGTCTTAGGGAAAAGTGTTGACTCGTTCACCAGTGAGTGCATTGAATCCAGTCACCTCTTCCCCCATCTATGTTTGAGCTATTTAAAAATGTAAAAGATTCTGTCATTGATCTCCCATTGTTAAATCTAATTTTGCCCTTTAAAAAACTACTTCTCAAAGAAGAGAATCTGCTCGATACCACCCTGAAGGCTAATACAGCCAGCTGATGCAAATATTCTCCAAGAACTATTGTGCCTGGAGGACTAACAGATGAAGACATGATTGCTGCATGTGCTTAAAGTTGCATCTTGACCCAGGATTTTTATTGCTGTACCTCCCAAGTGGTGTCAGAATTAACCACAACCTATCAGTCTGCCCTGTGAAGTTCCATTTCTAACTCACTTGAGCTCTGCCTTTACTCTGATGCTGGTTCCACAGAGTCTTTGGCTGTGTCCACACTGGCCACTCAGAAGGAATTTGCTCTAAATTGGCACAGGATTAACCACTTTGGTGGCCACATGCACTGGGTGAAATCCCCTGCAATGCTATTTGTGTCCATCTGATCCAGCCAAAACAGCATCAGCCCTGCTGGCCCATTCCTTGGTTTTGTGTTGCTGCCACTTCTCCTGACTGAGCAAAGAGCTCCCTAGTTATCACTGTCATAACGGGGTGCCATGTGATCAATAATGAAAGGATGGAGTGATTACCTGCTTCTTGTTGATCATATAGACTATCAATTCCCATCTCAGCAGACGTGACCAATCGATGCAGAGCAGGCCCGTAGCCAGGATTTTGTTTCGGGAGGGGCTGGGATTTTGGTTCGGGGGGGAGGGCTGACTCTGAGCGGGAGAGGGTCTACCCTAGCAAAACTTTTGTATCATTATCCCAGTACCCCCATGCATATGGGATATATTGAGCATGGTGATCAGATCATGATATGAATAAACATAGCAGTTTAAACAATAAATGTAAGGCCTTCTCACAGACCACCCTGAGAATTTCGGGGGGGGGGGGGGGGCTGAAGCCCCTCAACCCCCCCCCCCCCAGCTACATGCCTGGTGCAGAGTAAGGTGATAGTTTTAATGTATTTGGACAATGTATTGGATCAAATAGAATATGATACATACAACCGCAAACCCAAAGAACGGTCCAGTTTTCTGCAAACCCTGGAGTAACCCCCAACCTTGCTTACTACAGAGCAAGGTCAGGTTACGAGCTAAAATAGCATATTTCCAGATGTCACTGTGCATTGTGAAGACTGCCATAATTGGCTTTTAAACTTATTGTTTCTTGAAATTAAAGCCCACAGTGCTAGAGAGGAGATTATGCCTTTCATTGTTAAAGGACAGCTGTTCCAAATATAAACAGAGTGTGGATCTTCGTGTCCTTTTTGTGTAAAGGCCCTGCTAGTGGAGGACCTAATCTATTATTTTATACAAGGAACTACACCTATGAGAATGTCTGTCAGGGAAACATCTTGTGCTTCCTTCATTACTACTGAAGTAATCCATCACAGCAGACACTAAATGGGCTGTCACACTGTTGTCTAGTAAAAGTCACCCATTGCTCCCTGCCCGCCAAGAATGGTGGATGGTTGAAAAGACAACATCAACTATAATCAAGAGCACATAGGCACAATTTACAGCTTCATGTCCCACTGAGCTGCTGGGATTACCTGCCTTTATAAATCACCCAGAACATTTTGTTTGCCCAGTCTTTATTCCAATTCATTTGTTTATGTCACTACATTTTCATAACCAAAGAAAGAGAATGAGCTGAGACTGTAGGAACTCATATATCATATAAAACTATTACCTAAATGGGGAAGTAACTTTTTAAAGCTTAGACATGCATTAATATGATATGCACATTAACAGAGCCACCTTGAACTGAATAACATTATTTTACGCTTCTCTCAAAATTACTGCAAATGAGTAAGCAGATAGAAGTCAAATCACTGAAGCTGAAAGCTTCCCAAGGATTTTCTTTGGAATTTTGGGTTGTTGTTTTAAGGATTTATTTTTATGTTCTTGCTACCATTGGCAGTAGCAATAAGTATGTTCCATCTTCCACAGTGTCCCAGATTTAATATCACTGAGACTGGAGAAGAAAGTTGAAAGTTGAAACAAGGGAGAAAATGTTTGGAGAACATTTTGCAAAAAAAACAACAACCCTGCCTTCTTGTGATGGGGAAACTGAAAAGGGAGAAAAAGCCATCTCTACATTCTTTCAGGTGTAGATTGAGACTTGTATCTTTATACATGCAAAATGTATGTTGGGTAATATATGGTATTGAGCTACAGACCATTGAGTTTCATCAATGACATCTCTCCTGGACAGAGACCCCTCTCGCTACTTTTAATGTTCAAAATCCAGGGACTGGCCCTAGGACCTTTACACATAGAAAGCAGGTGCTCTAATCCCACTGATGTAGCCCTTTATCAAGATATAACATGTAAGCATTTAGGGTATTGTACCATTAGTATTTATTTATTTATTTATTTGATTTATGTACCGCTCTTCTTCCCCACAATGGCAAAATTAAATGCCACATATAATACAAAATGTAGTAAAACCAAACAATCATAGAACACAATTAAAAGCTGATATCCAAATCTAATTAAAACAATAAAAGCCACAACAGGGACAGTAGAATTGAGCCAAAAGTCAGAGCCAGTCCGTGTTTAACTTCTTATTAATCCAAAGAAATAATCAGGTCCTATCAACTCATATCCTAGGATTGGCCAAAAGCTTGGGCCCACATCCAGGTCTTCAGTTGCTTCCTAAAAGACATGAGTGAGGGGGCTTCCTTAATCTCCCTTGGCAAGGAGTTCCACAGCCATGGAGCCACCACCGAAAAAGCCCTGTCTCTTTTCTCCACCAACCGCACCTGTGACAGCGGTGGGAACCGAGAACAGGGCCTCACTTGAAGATCTTAATCTGCAGGACGGCTCGTAGGGGGAGATACATTCGGAGAGTTAAGTTGGACCAGAGCTGTTTAAGGTTTTGTAGTCCAAAGCCAGCACTTTAAATTGTGCCCAGAAGCTAACAGACAGCCAGTGGAGCTGCTTCATCAGTGGAGTTGTATGCTCCCTGAATAGCGCTCCGGTTAGTAACCTGGCTGTGGAGTATTGGACTAGTTCCAGCTTCTGAACAGTCTTTGAAGGCAACCCCATGTAGAGCACATTGCAATAGTCCAAACGAGATGTAACAAGAGCGTGGACCACCGTAGCCAGGTCAGGCTTCCCATGGTACGGGCGCAGTTGGCGCAGTTGCTGTGCAAGTTTGAATTGTGAGAAGGTCCCTTCTGGCCACCGCCGAAACCTGGGGTTCCTGTCCAGGAGGACTCCCAAACTGCGAACCTGCGCCTTCAGAGGGAGTGCGACCCCATCCAGCACAGGCTGTAACCCTATACCCTGTTTGGCCTTGCGACTGACCAGGAGTACCTCTACAGGGCACATTGAGTTTGAAATTATTAAGTCTAATGCATTTGAACAAGTAATATGTGGCTGTTGAAAACAACTGAACAAAACATCTTGTATGCTATTACCTGGCTCAATTTGGGGTTGGTGATGATGGAATATGACTATGTTAAAATAAATAAATATATACATAAATACATACATACATACATACATACATATGAAACTAGTTCTACCAAAATTGTTGGGCTTTTCTTCTAAGTAAAATCACAGATTAAGATTATTAAAATGTAGTTATGTTCTCTCTGAGTTTTCCTGTTGGCTACAGGACACATCATTATCAAATATTTAGTTTTGCTCATTCCTGTTAAATACTCTTGTTTGGCTTGGAAAAGACGTGATACCAAAAATCCAGCCTTTCTGCAAGCAACAGCACCCTTAGTTACACACATCAAATTTGAGGAAACTTTTCAGTTGCAGAGGATTTGATCAAAGAGTAGGTTAGTGCAGTGGAGAGTGAAGCAGAAGACAAAGGGTAGGACCACAAATGCTGCCATGGTTTACCTCAAAGCAATTCCAGTAACTACCCTTAAGATAGACATTTCAACCTTTTAACATGGAAAAAATGTAATAGATCAGAAGGTGGAATATATTGTACCTAATGTTACAGAAAAGGAGGAGGCAAATCATAGAATCATAGAATAGTAGAGTTGGAAGAGATCTCATGGGCCATCCAGTCCAACCCCCCGCTAAGAAGCAGGAAATCGCATTCAAAGCACCCCCGACAGATGGCCATCCAGCCTCTGCTTAAAAGCCTCCAAAGAAGGAGCCTCCACCACAGCCCGGGGGAGAGAGTTCCACTGTCGAACAGCCCTCACAGTGAGGAAGTTCTTCCTGATGTTCAGGTGGAATCTCCTTTCCTGTAGTTTGAAGCCATTGTTCTGTGTCCTAGTCCGCAGGGCAGCAGAAAACAAGCTTGCTCCCTCCTCCCTATGACTTCCCCTCACGTATTTGTACATGGCTATCATGTCTCCTCTCAGCCTTCTCTTCTGCAGGCTAAACATGCCCAGCTCTTTAAGCCGCTCCTCATAGGGCTTGTTCTCCAGACCCTTAATCATTTTAGTCGCCCTCCTTTGGACGCTTTCCAGCTTGTCAACATCTCCCTTCAACTGCGGTGCCCAAAATTGGACACAATATTCCAGGTGTGGTCTGACCAAGGCAGAATAGAGGGGGCGCATGACTTCCCTGGATCTAGACGCTATAGCCCTATTGATGCAGGCCAGAATCCTATTGGCTTTTTTAGCTGCCGCATCACATTGCTGGCTCATGTTTAACTTGTTGTCCACGAGGACTCCAAGGTCTTTTTCGCACACACTGCTGTCAAGCCAGGCGTCCCCCATTCTGTATCTTTGCATTCCATTTTTTCTGCCGAAGTGAAGTATCTTGCATTTGTCCCTGTTGAACTTCATTTTGTTAGTTTCGGCCCATCTCTCTAGTCTGTCAAGATCATTTTGAATTCTGCTCCTGTCTTCTGGAGTGTTAGCTATCCCTCCCAGTTTGGTGTCATCTGCAAACTTGATGATCGTGCCTTCTAACCCTTTGTCTAAGTCATTAATAAAGATGTTGAACAGAACCGGGCCCAGGACGGAGCCCTGCGGCACTCCACCTGTCCCTTCTTTCCATGATGAAGACGACGCATTGGTGAGCACCCTTTGGGTTTGATCGCTTAGCCAATTACACCTAACCGTAGTTTTGTCTAGCCCACATTTTACTAGTTTGTTTGCCAGAAGGTCGTGGGGGACTTTGTCAAAGACCTTACTGAAATCCAGGTACACTACATCCACGGTATTCCCTGTATCGACCCAACTCGTAACTCTATCGAAAAAAGAGATCAGATTAGTCAGGCATGACTTGTTTTTGGTAAATCCGTGTTGACTATTAGCAATGACTGCATCTGTTTCTAAGTGTTTGCAGACCACTTCCTTAATGATCTTTTCCAGAATCTTGCCTGGTATCGATGTGAGGCTGACCGGACGGTAATTGTTTGGGTCGTTCTTTTTTCCCTTCTTGAAGTTAGGGACCACATTTGCCCTCCTCCAATCTTCTGGGACTTCTCCCGTTCTCCAAGAACTCTCGAAGTCAGCCTGGATTGTAACTGCTATGATTTATGTAGTTCCACTATCATTCAGCCTTAGGATTAGCAGTTTTTCCAAACAGGCCAAGGGAGCTAATAAAATGCTTAGGAAAAATTAAGGTTCTATTAAGAGTTGAGTCCACCCCCACCCCCCAGTCATCTGTGTTCTCTTCTAGTAAAAAGAGACACTGTAGAGTCTGATAGGCCTTTGACAAAGAGCTATTGATGTGGTGGCTGTGTGAATTGGCCTGACATTGGTCATAGCCAGCTTTTGTGGGACTTGCTGCCCCCATTTTACAATAGACTCCAGTGTATTGAGCCGTTTGTTGAAAGGTCAGAAATGAACAGAGAAACAGACTGGAGTCAAAATTCTGCTACTCCTATAAATATCAGCTACAGTTAAAAACACTTCATTCCACATCCCATCTCTAAGGGCCCTGTGTGTCTGTGAAACTCTCTCACGAAATCTTTGTCTCTTTCTCCGTCTCCTGGGACTTCCCAGATGCTGTGTGGTTCTTCTGACTGTGGAGTTATTTGAGGGAGAAGAAGGCAACAGCTTCTGCCTCCTGTTTATGATTTTATTTCTGCACAGAGTAGGACTAAACCTATCGTGAACATACTTCGGTTTAGGAGGTCCAACCTAATGAATTGGAGAAGACTTGGCAACTAAATCAGGCTGTAAAGAGTTCCTGTATTGATCCACTATTACTACTTTTGGATTGGGACTCTCTGTAATTTCTGAGTTCCTGGAACTGGGCTGATATTTGCATTTACCATGACATTAGCAGCCAAGCTAGAAGACTTTGAAGCCACACTGGAGCACCTGCTAATGGATGTGTTTGTAAGTAATCCCTGATTTTCTAGTTAAAACTATATGCTGATCATTTGAAAAGCAGCAGACTATTATTATTCTTTGATGAATTGCATGTCTGGCAGTTTGAGAGTATAAAGGAATAGTGATGCCTTTTGGAGGAGGACACATACACATAGAGTTGGTGCTGCTTTCAGCAGGGATATATAAACTAGAGAGTTGTAACTGGGAGGGAGGATGTGTTTTGCATTAGTTTTGTATATAGCATTTGTGTAATTTCAGTAATGAGTATATACTAGGGGAAACATGACTCTAATACACTTTGTTGGAAAGCACAGTGAAAGGTCTATCGGTTGCATTTCAACTATACGGTTGAATCAGCTTGTGCTGCAAGATAAATAGTTTTATGTGGATTTCCCCACATTACTATTGAACTATGGCATTTCTTTTCAGTTCAGTTTGAGCTGTGAATTTTCTTTCATAACAAGTTGCATTTAAAAGACTTGAAAGAGGTATTCTTTGATGTCAGAAAGGTGTTTGGTTTCATTTAAAGGGATGAGCCAGAGATGGAGGCACCTGGTATACTAGTTTCAACCTTGCTTCCAGCTATCAGAAGACTGTTGTGGCTTGTATGATGTTGATTAAGTGAAAGGGAGCAGGTGCATTGGAGCTTTTGATATGCATTTGTTTTGTTTTAATCTAAAATTAATCAGAGATGACTATGTCTAGCAAGTAAAATAGCTAATGTAGATTTACCCATGATGTTTGGGACCAGAATTTAGTCCATTCATACACATGTATATGCACAAATATATATCTCTAACTGTACTAAAGTGAGAGCCGGTAGGGTTTAGTGGTTTAGTATGACTCGGGAGACCAGGGTTTGAATCCCTACCCAGTCATAAAAGCCATTGGGTGTCCTTGTGCAAGTTGCACTTTCTCTGCCTCAGAAGAAGGCAAAGGCAAAACCCCTCAGAACAAATCTTAATAAGAAAAACCTGTGATAGATTCGTCTTAATTCAAAATAATAATAATAATAATAATAATAATAATAATAATAATAATAATAATAATAATAATAACTTTATTTATATACCGCCCTATCTCCCGGATGGGACTCAGGGCCGTTTCCAATCATAAAAACAATGCAAACATTACATAGCAAACATAATAACACATTATTAAGCAAAGTAAAAATACAATTATAGAAATAAATAACACTTACATGACCTGATCAAAATGACTTAAACCCCATCTACACTGCCATATAAATCCAGATTATCTGCTTTGAACTGGATTATATTAGTCTACAATGCCATATAATCCAGTTCAAAATAAATAATCTGAATTTTAGATGGCAATGTAGATGGGGCCTGTGTTAAAAGATAACTTGGATTGCTGGTTGGATTCAGAAAGGTGATGTACTTGTTTCTATTTGTCTTCATTTAAACGCACACAACAGAATTGTACTAAAATTGATTATACCACCTTTACCATTCTGTTACACCTGTTTCTTTACTATATTCATCCCCTTGAATTCCTTATACAGTATATAAGGTTGTAATTGTTCCATGGATTGTTCCATATCAATGCCCTTTCTCTCTGTGCAGAATAGTCCATCATTTCATTCTTTCCTATCTACCATTTTCAAACACCACTCCTCATGATTGCAACTGCTCCTCCCTCCCTCTCTGTGTGTGTGTGCTTTGGACCCTCTGAATGAATAGAAATAAAATCTTATTCAAAATGAACATTTCCTATATATCCTTTAAGTAGATGTCTGTATTTTTGCCAGTGCTATACTGCTTTCCCTTTTCTTTAACATTTACCTCTATTATTCAGAAAACATAATGTGGCCTAGTGTATATAGAGAGCTTTTGTTTGTGGGGGATGCTCTATCAATCTCAAGGAAGCAGGAGGGAATGCATACACAGGGCTCTGCAGACTCTGTTGTAGTCAGGGAGACTAAGCCAAAGCGCTTAACATGAGGCTTGTATATATTAGGTTTTTTCTTTATTTATTCATTTATTGTATGGGGTGCTGACAGAGTTTCATAAATGCAACATGAGAATATCTACCCTCAATCTAAACTTTGATGTGGTGAAATGACATAAGGGGGGGGGGAGTACCAATCAATGTATTGTCAGAGTAGTTGTGGTAAAATGAAAGAGAAAATGATAAACATGAGCCAATTCAGTTATACATTCTCAGGGTCTGTTTCAATTGGGGTCTAGAATGAAGAGAATAAAATTCAAGGTGCTCTAGAGAGCACTGCATGTAAGGAAAGTTTGAGGAAGATGATCATATGTTAACTTGGCTCAGCTGCTACATTCATTGAATTGGGTATTTCCAAAGCTAAATCCAATTTAGACAGCCCTTTGGAATCCTCATTTCACTGTGCATCATCTGATAACTGCCACTGAGATATGGGCATAAAGAGAAGCACCTTTAATCTCCTGAAAGACCAGCAACTTCAGGCTCCTTCTTTCCTTGAGTTTCTTTCATTCCAGTTCATCATTAAGAACTTTATAACTAAGAACTGGTGTCAATGTCGCCGTCCCCCCCCCCCTTTTATTTATTTATTTATTTATTG
Source organism: Anolis carolinensis (assembly GCF_035594765.1). NCBI lineage: Eukaryota > Metazoa > Chordata > Lepidosauria > Squamata > Anolidae > Anolis > Anolis carolinensis. The sequence goes on along the minus strand of NC_085845.1, from coordinate 92,127,091 downwards.
CTTTTTGTGTCATATACTTTAAATTACAAGTCTAAGATTGTTGTTATTTACCTCTTCTGAACAAATTTTGCTCCTCAAAAATAACAACCCTAGGTTTGCCATAAATCAGAATAAGTTGAAGTCACTATAACAACACAAATAATGTTGTTGTTGTAGTCATCATCGGATCTACCAGCTTAACTTCAACTAATGAATGCTATACAAGAATACATATGCAAATATTTTAGGTGACAGAAGGAACTGTACATATTCATCACCAAATTTCCATGTGACATCTGGTTCAGTTGCTAACAACTATTTCCTTTGGCCGTAGCAATTTTTGGAAACAGAATCTAGCATCACTGTTCTTATCTTCTTATTCTCTTACTAACTCAGTATGTAGTACTTTCAGTGTTATTCATATGTGGGGACACAAGTGGTGGGAGATTCAGATGCATTGCTCAGTAGTCTTTGTTGTGATACAGAGGAACATGGTTCAAGTATATATTTAATTTTAATGTTTGTAGCAGTTTCTGGGTTATAGTTTCAATGTGTTGCTTCTTTAAACAAAAAATAATGAATAACAAAGTTGTTCTAGCATTGGGGAGGCGTATATCCTTGTAAAGGTCTCTTTTTAATTACTGTGGAGTCCAGCCAGGTCAGTGGGAGTGGGCAGTGACTCTGACCTAGCCATGCTGTGCCTGCAATCATTACAAGTTGTTACTTGGCAGAATGCTCAGTTAACTATGCGATGCTGTTTCCTCTTTGGTAGAACTCCCTGCTTTGTAACAACCAAGATGTCAGCCTGGTTCACAACAGCTTGTTCTTTGAACAGCTATGTCTCTGAAAGTATCTAAAGCAACTGGCCTCTATGACTTGAGCAACACGTTGTTTCTCCTTTAGTATCCATTCTTGTTCCACTAATGTGCATAATTAAAACTACTTCTAGTCTCTGTTCTGATACAAATAATAATCATACCAGTATAGTGCCATACTTTGAACATTTTATCACCCACTGCTGTGTTCAATTGGTTTTTCCTCATTTGTTCTACAAAGGGACACTAAAAAGTATGCTTTTCTATTTACATGAACTTATCATTTATGTATATAAACATACTTTTTTAAAAAAAGCTAATATTACATTCAAGGGAATGTAAGATGCAATTTCATTTACAATCATTAAAAGACTACTAAGCATTTTGCCATCAGCATGAAACCTAATATTCAGATGATCATCTGGCCATTCAGCTGGAATTGAATACTGAAGGTGGATATTATATCGGGTAACAGGAGGTCACCTGGGACTGATCTCCCTGAACCTTCCTTTCCCATACATCTTTATCTGTATCAGTGTAATTGCTTTAAAAGTGGAATGATGCATTGTCAAGGCATAGCAGTTTCAATGCTCCTCAATTTCTTTTGTTCCAAACTGGAACAAGCACGTATATACCACAACGAAACAGAATGCTAGTAGAGCCTTAAAATCCCACCAGGCTTACAAGAAAGCTAATATGAGATTCAGGTGGAAATTGTGATTCTTAAATTTGCATTTTCTTCCCCTTAGCAGGACATAAATCATATTGATGGATTTACATTAAGCAACAATTATAACAAAATTGCATCTCTGCAAATCATATCCAGGTGCAGAATTTTGATATTTTCTGAAGCTCAATTGATAAAACTTATTTATAATGATGACATCAACAATAACCATAATTTGAACCACAAGTCTATGTCTCCAGTGGTCACTCATAGCATGACCAGTCTGAAGCCCACAGCTTCATTCACACAGCCTGTTTCCTAATTTCAGAAGTGCAATGGCAACAATCAATTTATCTCTGTTCAGAAAGAAGAGGGGATTTGTATTAGGAGAGCCAATGTCTCTCCATCCTTTTTAACTTGAGAAAAGAAACAGAGAAAGAGAGCAGAAGAAAGAAAGAAATGTGCTTTGTTGTTAATATTTATTTATTAGTGGTGTGCATTTGTATGGAATCACGATCCATTTCGTTTTGTTTTGTTTTATTCATTTTGGCTCATTTTTGTTTTCATCTCTGCTGGCTTCTGATTGTTTTTAATTTATGGCAGCCTTGCTATGAGGTTTTATTGGCAAGATTTGTTCAGAGGGGGTTGTCACTGCTTACCTATCAGGCTGAGAGAGTGTGTGTTGCTCAAGGTCACCTCGTGTGTTTCCATGGTTGAACAAGGATTCAAATTCTGGTCTCCTAGTCCATCAATTCAACCACTATGCCACACCATACTGAATCTCAAATACAACTAACCTTTTAAAAAAAAACAGCCTGGACCTCAGACACAGTGGATATGTACTAACTCAATCTCCCTATGTTTCTGATCACCACTATTGCTCCCTATATGTGGAGAAAAATGGTCTCCAGATTAATAAAAACTAAACAGAGCTGTGGGTGATATTTAAAATTATGTCCAGTTTTTCATATTTCAGCGTTGAAAAGTTGAGCCTTGGCTCTATACAGGATGAAGACAACTCTTGCAAGATATATTGATGTAAGACATAGAACTAATGAATAGCAAAACAAGACAAACAGCAAAGGCAATAAATAATGGGCATTTAAAATAACTTTCTGTACTGTTTGTGATCTAATGCATGATAGAGCCTGTTTGAAGCACAGACAAGCCAAGAGACTGAGATGGCTTCCCACATTTGCTTTTGCTGTTTCAACCATTCCAACACAAACAATAAAAACACAGCTGGTCTACCACTGCCAACCTACCACATTGATTAGAACTCAAATAGCTGCATTTCAAGCAACCACCCACATGTTGAATTGCTACAATCTCTGAAGTGGAAAACTATATCTGGATTTGTCTCATGACAGTTGTAATACTCATACTTCTTTCCTCCCAACACTCCTACTCCCCCTTCTCCACAAAATGGCAAACATATACCAGCCTCACATTATCAGCAGTTTCCTCTAAGGACATGATGTTCATGTTACAGCATTGGCAATGTACTATCTCCAAAACAGCTATTGCTGCATTGACACTTCCTTTGCCTTTGTTCCAAAAGGACACTCAAAAGCTTTGTTGGCTTCTGTGGCTGCTGTGAGATGAGATAAAAAGGAAAACATAAGGCAGGGGAAGGCACAATTTACTGTCATCACTTAGCTGTCATCAGTACTTATTGAACAGAAAATTCAGCAGGAGTTGCCAAACCACAGCCAAAAACACGTAAGGAAGAGTAAAATCCAAAATGGAAATAGGGGAATTAAGAGAAGCAAAGAGAATTTACTCAGATCAGGAAAGGGAAGAAGCGATCTTGGCTTTTAATAATCACAGTTGGGAAAACTATGGAATACCTTGAAATGCTGGTAGAATTTTGATAGCATCACCACTTATTCCTCTTAAAGAGCATTTCCTTATTTTAAAATAGTAAGAAAAGCTAAAATGTGAATCAGGATAAGATCCAGAGTTGAGAAGGCTCTGGACATATATTCCTCTGGTGAGTTCCCACCTACCTGTCAATGTCTATTGACAAACTGAGTTTGCTAGGTTAGCAGTGATCCAAGCAATAATGGGCTAGATCTAAGCATTTTTCAGATTTCCCATAGTGCTCCAGAACTATGTCAAAAGCATTGTGAGAAATGTAAAGGATGGCTCGATCTGCTATCTGATTCTGCCGGAGGTGTCAGGACAGAAGGGGAAATTATGGGAATCCAAAGCAAATACCACTGTGCCAGGCCCTAGGTGCTGATCAAGGTGCTGATCCTGGAAATAATGTCCCCCATCTTGCCTTCCCACACAAAAGCACCAATCTAATTGGGGGGAGGGGTCACTTCATTGCTTTAAAAGTCAACTAATAATATCACTTGAAAATTACCAGTACAGTTCTAGCTAAATAGAGAAACTGGAGCATCAGTTATAGCAAAGCTTCAGAAACGTACAAGGTCCAGAGATTCTGGTCAGGATCATGCATTACAATGCTGGAGCATAAGTCTATGTCAGCAAACTAACAGGTAGCACTGGAGGCTGCTCTCTTTTGTCAAGTGTTTTTGTAGTTTCACAACAATATCCAAGTGCAACTTTGTTTTCCTGTCCAGTGATTGGTTGTATGCTCCAGCTACTCATGGTTATAATGGGAAGTTGGTACACCTCCAGTGTAAGGCTTATCCTTCTTCCCTTGGAGCTCAGGATTACCAATCAGAGACCTGAAGTTGCCCCGACCATCCCGACAGTCATTGTTGCATGATGACATGGGGGAAACTTGTGGATTGAATTACTGGATACCATCTTCCTCAAGATGTGGAAAAGTACATGACCAAGTTGTGTCGGCATGTGTCACCAAAAGGATACTATGCAATGAATGGTCCAGACTCTGAGCAATATATAACATGTATCAGTAGATAGTAGTATAGTTTGTGATTCTTTGTTATACACATATTATGATGAATAGCACATGCCAATAATCAATAGTAAAGATAGTGATGCTTTGTTATCCATTTATTTTGTGATTAGCAAATGTGCATGGTTGCTTAGCTAGTTCATAAACTCGTCAGATCAATACCAGGCATAAAAATCCACACTCTTGGAGAGAGGAGAAAGTGACAATAGAATTTTCTTGAAAGCAGGCTCCGTCAGGAAGAACCCAACATGCCTCATTACTCATTGAACACTAAATATCCTGGCATTCCCCACTGATCTTTTGGGTTTAGAACATGACATCAGTCTTAATGAAACATGCAATAATATAAGGCTTTCTCAAAATGTAAAGTGAGCCATTAACCTATATGAGAAGCAATAGATTGCTCAGTTTGGCAGAGCTGCTGGGACCTACTAATGGAACATAAGGGAGCCAGTTGGTACTTTGTACAGTCACAAATCATACATAATGGAAAGGTCTAACTGCTACCCTTGCCTCCCTTGGAAAAAACACAATATTTTCACTTAACTGTAAGAGGATTGGGCTCATCTGGGGAGAGCTGTTTTAAGAGTACCCTCAAAGAAGCTAGCTCTGTGGTTTGCATTTAAAATTTTGAAATTCTCTGGTGCTTGAATTCTAGAATCAGTTGCTAGGCTTGAAGTCGTAGATGGAGTGCAGTAAACAGAAGATGATCTGTTGGATATGAATTCCAGAAGACCAAACTCCTGGGGTGGTTCTAACCAGATCCAGAAGCTTCATTGCAATTCTTTTACCAGCATCTTCAGGTAGGACAGCAAGAGAGACTCCTGCCTTCAGCTACAGAAAACCACCACCAGTCAGTCAGTAGAAAATACTGAGTTAGGTCAGCCCTAACCTTAAGTAAACTGAGGCATCCAGTGGGCTGGATGAGATGATGGCACATTTGCTTTCTGATGGTTCAGTGTACATAAACTTTGTTGCATACACAAAATTATTGAAAAATATTGTATATAAAATTTCTTCCATGCTACAGTATCTGAATAAGGTATATAAAACATAAACAGACTTCATTTCCAAAATAAGTCATATGCAAATACAGGGATGCCAAAAATGATGGAACGATGAGGGGGGGTTTGATGATACTATCTGTAAGTTAAACTGTCATTTTTTTCTTCCACACTGGTGACAACTATAGATAATTTTAACACTGTCTTGTGGTTTGGACTGAAATTGTTGAGGGCCCTTCTTCTCAGACACTAAAATCCAGTTCCAAGCTTGAGGTCAGGGTGTCCATGAGACATTCTCCCCAATATACATTGCAACACGCATCCAGCCAGAAACATGTTAAAAATACTCACCAGAAATTTTGGTTCAAACCATAAAATCCACTGAAGCCAAAAAATGCAGAGTGCCTATGAGGACAGGGCTAGTGCTGAAGTGTAAAAACTGAAGTTTATCGAGTCAGGGATCAATCAACTTCAGAGCTCCTAATTCACTCAGAAATGGCCAAAGGCGCCTATTTGAAGGTGGGATGGGAACTGTCACATTCCCCCATTAAAATCGTTGTAATAACATTAAAGAGTGGGCGTTCTTGTGGGCGGTAGTTCCCTTGATATACATACTAGAATTCTTTTGATACAGCCCAAAATCCCTTTGGCTTTTTTCCTTTTTGGAAATACCACCCCCAAACAGGAAAAAGCACTCCAACAATATTTTAAAGGACCACAGAGTACCCAAAATCCCCATGGCCCTTTCACACTACATAGTTTTAACACCATGTTCTGCTTTAACTCCAATGGCTGCATCCTATGGAACCCTGGGCTTCATAATCTGTCCTTCCATCAGACTACAAATCCCAGCATTCCACAATATGGAGCCATGGTGGTTAAAATGGAACCATAGCACTATAACTATGTAGTGTGAAAAGGCTCCAGATGGACCAAATCCAGGAAATTGTACCACCTAACAATTTTCTTAGCAATAGCTGATACATGGATGAGGGGGCGGATCTGGCATGTATTACCGAGACTTGGTTGGATGAACCGGGTGGGGTGAATCTCACCCAGCTGTGTCCACCGGGTTTCGGGGTCCATCAGCAGGCCAGGGTGGAGGGGCGGGGAGGTGGAGTTGCGGTGATCTTCCGGCAGTCTATCGCCCTGATCAGATGCACCGTTCCACAATCTATGAGGTTTGAATGTGTCCTGCTGAAGGTGGGAGCCCGAGACAGCTTGGGGATTCTGTTGGTGTACCGTCCACCCCGCGACCCAGCAGTCTCCCTGTCTGAGCTAGCAGAAGTGGTCTCTAATGCGGCCTTGGTCTCCCAACAACTCATAGTTTTGGGAGACTTTAACATCCATGCCGAGACCACATTAACAGGTGCAGCTCAGGATTTCATGGTTGCCATGACGACCATGGGGCTGACTCAAGTTATATCTAGGCCCACACATCAGGCGGGACACACGTTGGACCTTGTCTTCATTGTTGACGGTGGCACAGTCAGAGTGGAAGAACAAAACATCCTTCCATTGTCATGGTCTGACCATCATCTGATCTGTTTAAGTTTCGCCGTGTCTTCTAACCTCCGCAGGGGTGGTGGACCCATTAAGATGGTCCGCCCCAGGAGGCTGATGGATCCAGATGGACTCCTGAGGTCTCTTGGGGATCTTCCTGTTCTGGAGACTGGCGATCCTGTCGATGTCCTGGCTGATCGCTATAATAGTGAGCTGACTAGGGCACTTGACACGATCGCTCCCGAACGCCCCCTCTCGCTGCGTAGAGTCACGTCAACCCCTTGGTTCACTGAGGAGCTGGCCGTGATGAAGCGTACGAGGAGGGGACTAGAGTGCATCTGGAGAAAATCTCAGGATGTGTCCGACCAAGCACGGGCTAAAGCCGCTATTAAGGCTTACTCCGTGGCTCTGCGAGCAGCCAGGAAAGCTTTCACGACTGCCCGCATAGCGTCTGCAGCCAATAGGCCATCGGAGTTGTTCCAAGTTGTTGGAGAGCTCCTGCGGCCTCCTGAGGCCCAGGAGCTTCCCGATGACTTGGCAACTCGGTGTAGCGATTTCACACACCATTTTGCAGGCAAAGTTGCTCAGATACGTCATGAGTTGGACTCCAGCTTGACTGTGGTTTCAGCGGAGGTAACTGAGGCACCTGTCGGTTCCATCTTATGGGATTCTTTCCGGCCTGTTCTTCCTGATGACGTGGAGGGGATCCTTGGGTCTGTGAGGGCGACCACTTGTGCTCTGGATCCTTGTCCCTCTTGGTTGGTTAAACTGGCCAAAGATGGGCTGTTGGAGTGGTTTGTGGCCATAATAAATGCCTCCTTGGGTCAGGGGTCATTTCCATCTTGTTTTAAGCAAGCGGTGGTAAAACCGTTGCTAAAAAAGACCTCGCTAGACCCATTGGTTTGTGACAATTACAGACCAATCTCCAACCTTCCATTTTTGGGCAAGGTTCTGGAGCGGGTGGTTGCCACGCAGCTCCAGGAGTTCCTCGATGACACTGATTTTCTGGACCGCTCGCAGTCTGGCTTCAGGCCTGGGCACAGTACCGAGACGGCTTTGGTCGCCTTGGTGGATGACCTCCGCAGGGAGCTGGACAGGGGGAGTGTGACCCTGCTGGTTCTCCTGGATATCTCAGCGGCTTTCGATACCATTGACCATGGTATCCTTCTGGGGAGGCTCTCCGGGATGGGGCTCGGGGGCACGGTTCTGCTGTGGCTCCAGTCCTTCCTGGAGGGTCGTTCCCAGATGGTGAAGCTGGGGGACACCTGCTCGGACCCCTGGCCATTGACCTGTGGGGTCCCGCAAGGGTCTATTTTATCCCCCATGCTATTTAACATCTACATGAAACCGCTGGGAGAGGTCATCCGGAGTTTTGGAGGGCGTTGCCATCTCTACGCAGATGACACGCAAATCCACTATTCCTTTCCACCTGACTCCAAGGAAGCCCCTCGGGTGCTGAACCAGTGCCTGGCCGCTGTGGCGGACTGGATGAGGAGGAACAAGCTGAGGATCAATCCTGACAAGACAGAGGCCCTCCTGGTCAATCGTGCGTCGGATCGGGGTATTGGGTGGCAACCTGTGCTGGACGGGGTTGCACTCCCCCTGAAATCACAGGTCCGCAGTTTGGGGGTCCTCCTGGATTCAACGTTGACGCTTGAGGCTCAGGTGTCGGCGGTGGCCGGGAGGGCTTTCGCACAACTCAAGCTTGTGCGCCAACTGCGACCATACCTCGTGAAGTCTGATTTGACCACGGTGGTCCATGCCCTAGTTACCTCCAGACTGGACTACTGTAATGCACTCTACGTGGGGCTTCCCTTGAAGACGGCCCGGAAATTACAACTGGTCCAACGCTCGGCAGCCAGATTAATAACGGGGGCAAATTACAGGGAGAGATCCACTCCCTTGTTTAAGGAGCTCCACTGGCTGCCGTTCATCTTCCGGTCCCAATTCAAGGTGCAGACCATCATCTATAAAGCCCTGAACGGTTTGGGACCCACCTACCTCCGTGATCGTATCTCCTTCCATAAACCTGCCCGTTCCTTGCGATCATCCGGGGAGGCCCTGTTATCACCATTGCCTATATCCCAGGCTCGCCTTGTAAGTACAAGGGAGAGGGCCTTCTCTGCTGTGGCCCCCCGATTGTGGAACTCACTACCTACTGAAATAAGGCAAGCTCCCACTCTGTTAGCTTTTAGGAGAGAATTGAAAACATGGCTCTTCCGTTGTGCTTTCGGTGAGTAATTTCTGTCATATATCTCCGTATTACTCCCCTCCGAACTTCTATCCTCTAGATTACCCCTTCCAAATGTCCCTGCCCATAGTGGAGTACTTCTCTGTCCCTCTCACTCCGGGTTTTATCTTTGTGTTCAAGCGGCCTGCCCTTGATTTATTGTTGTTGTTTTTTTCTTTTTTGATTTCTTGATGTTCTGTTTATTATTATTTATTGTATTTTAAATGGTGTTATGATATGTTGTTTTTATATTTTATTATGTTGTATTGCTCTGGGCATGGCCCCATGTTAGCCGCCCCGAGTCCCCATTGGGGAGATGGTGGCGGGGTATAAATAAAGTTTTATTATTATTATTATTATTATTATATAACTTTCCTACGACATTCTTCAATAATCTCTAAACTTATAAAGAGTGGAAATTGAAAATTCAGTATCCTATTAATTCCTAAATAAGTCTCATGCAACTATGGCTAGTTTAAATTCATAGGAAAGAGAAATTGTTTAGAAATAGGTATTTCTGCAGCTGCACACACATCTTTTTACAGTGATTTAACACTATTAAGTTCTGTGCTTCAAGCTGTTAAATTTAGAAGTCATTTTAATATAAGAAATAGCAAACAGGAAGTTTAGAATGTACCTTTAGGGCTTTACATATGTTGGGAGATTCATAGAAGCATTGTTACTGAATTTTTCATTATAGTGAATGTAACAAATTACTTTCAAACTGTGAAGTCTTGCTCTCAACAACCAGTCAAGACCCAAATGCTTGAGTATGAGGGGTCCTCTCCCAGAATCAGACATCATGCATTGGCATCATTGGGGGGAAGGAATACCCACCCACTATCTAGCTTGGTCTCACCCTCCTTCTGCCCCTTTACTATGGACAAGACACTTGTTTTACTTACCCCTGTCCTCGTTCAAACCTTACCTTAGGAAATTACTAATTTTAACCTTTTTACTCTGTATTTGTCTAGGAGCAGGTTATTAGGCCGCAGGCCGGGATGTTTTGTATCTTTACATGGTTTTATTGTATGTATGCGTAAGTGTGTACGTATTGTATGTTTTACATATTTTGATATGGTCAAAAGTGACTAATCAATAAAGAATTGTTGTTGTTGTATTCCTTCTGTCCCAATTCTCCTCCCATCCCAGACTGCAAATGAACTTGATCTACTCCTGTTCCAGCAAAGTTAGTTTTATATTCTTAAACTAAAACCAGACTGAAAACTAAGTTCCTGAATACTCTCTGCCACAAGATGAATTCTTAACTTCCTACTCTTATATCTGCCCTGGTTTTTAAAATAACTGTCACAATATATAGAAGCCGTGATTTTTGAGGTGTCCAGTGATATGGGGATTTTATAAAGGCAAATATAGATGGATGAGGAGGAGCTTTTGGATACCAGACCTCTGGGGTGTTTTATTCTTATGAATTCTTAAGAGAAAGAGACTGTATACACATAAATTGTTAATGGGAATGAGTCTGCAAATGACACTAAAATATATGCTGTGTGGTTGACGGGCTTTGCAGGACTCATAAAAGTCAGTGTTGCCCATATAAATGATGACTTCCTGCAAACAGCTGTTTATATGAAACTCCACATTTCCAAATCTTTCTCCACTAACACTAATAAATTACAACAAACTAACTTCTTGCTGTCAGCAATTAGAGAAGTAGTCAGGATTAGGAAAGGTTCTGAGACAGTTATAGATTCAAATGAAATACATGCAGAATAGACAACTGAATCACCTGGCAAAGCAATTACATTGCTTTGGGCAACAATACAGAAAAGTGGGCATCCTATAAGTGGAAATAGCATGCATTTAGTCTGAATGGCATGCATGGAGTCAATTGATCTTTCTAAGCAATCTAACTGTACTATGTGGAGGAATAGACTACAAGTGGCAGGTCTACACATGGGTGGTTGAATGATGGACAATGCAAATGAATGTGAGAGACAGGCCTTTCTCTGCCTGTTAAACTAAAATTGTGCTATGCTGTGGGACTGTCATCCTCTTTGTTTTCCATTTGTAATTTGGAAGGTGAATTAAAAGTGATCTGTCACATCGCTTTGAATTTCTTCCTCTCTGATGTGCCAACAAGTGACGGGCTGCATCCAAATTTCATTCTAGATCAAGATAGCTTTTCTCAGGAAACTGAACATGGTATGAGAGTCATATCATGGACAATGTGAGCTGTGCACTTATCCACATAGCTCAGTGATAAGGTGTTAATGTGATGGAAGTAGGAGATTCCACTGTCAATGCCCTACCATTTTACTAGCAGGAATTTTGATGAGCCTGGGAATGTTGGTGCTTCAAGTCAGGTGGCTCCAAATCAGAAGCAATAATCTAGCTATTATACTGTATATTTTACACTAACGGAAGAACTGCAGCTCAGTGGCAGAGAACATGATTTGCATGCAAAGGGTCCCAGGGACGAAAACTGCCTGAAATTCTAGAGCATTCCTATTGTTTAACAGGCCTGGAAAGAATTACAGTGCCTTCCAGAAGTAGTTCATTCCCTCTGACATTTCCACATTTTGTAGTGTTGCAGCCTGGAATTGAAATGGATGTAATTATCATTGTTACAACTTAATGTCTTCAAAATACTCAGGAATGTAAACCCTCAACTATTTTGTGGACAAATAATAGTTTCTTCCCTGCTGCAAGAGGAACCAATATTCTTCTTTAGTGTTCTCAACACACAGCCACACATATCCACAGATTCTGCATCCATGGATTCAACTATCCAAAAAGCAAACCTTGATTTTGTCATTTTATACAAGGAGCATCGATTTACTACATCATGAGATATGAGCATCCACAGATTTTAATGCATTTCTCAGATGCATTTGAAATCTCTCACCTTCCACTCACCCAAATAATTGTTTCATTTGAGAAACTCTGTGTTCAAATTATTTTGCATGCAGTAAAATCAATAGGGAACAGCCTGCATTCTGGAGTAGAAGTGAGGTGAGAGAGCCTTACTCTTTCCAGACAGAAGGAAAATAAAACTAAAGGAGAAACTGCAATTACAGTCATTTTTAAGCTTGTGTTATATGACCTAAAATTTCTTTTTGCAGAAGGCTAAGAAAATACATACAAAATGTACTATGCAGGGGAGGTTAAGAGCCCTGTCAACTAAAGCAGATTTCCCCTATAAATCTGTGAACTCAATCTTTAGGACTGTTGGGTTCTCCTTCAATCTCTCTCACACATGCACATATCCATTACAAATAGATATTACATTCCTCTACCACCTCTGATTTCCCTAAAATAATATTTATTTATTTTTTATTTACAGTATTTATATTCCGCCCTTCTCACCCCGAAGGGGACTCAGGGCGGATCACATTATACACACATAGGGCAAACATTCAATGCCCATAAACACATCAAACAGAGACCGAGACAGACAGACGCAGAGGCAATTTAACCTTCTTCTGAGGGGATATTTGATTCTGGCCACAGGGGGGAGCAGCTGCTTCATTATCCACTCTGATGGCACTTCCTCATTCCAGGTCATAAATTAGTTAAACTTGCCTCCCCACTTTTTTTTATAAGTGGTACCTTATTTCCTACTTGATAGATGCAACTATCTTTCGGGTTGCTACGTCAGCAACGAGCAGGGGCTATTTTTTATTTTTAATTGACGGGTGCTCACCCCGCCACGGGCTGGCCTCGAACTCATAATCTCATGGTCAGAGTGATTTATTGCAGCTGCTCAACAGCCTGCGCCACAGCCCGGCCCCTTTACAAATAGATATTACAGATCAAAACTGTGATGGAAAATTCCTGGTTGGATTTCTTCTATTCTCTCCAGTTCCAGTTCTTGTTTTTGAGATTTACATACATTTTATATTGCATGACTTAATTTTACTATTTTCCTTCACCCTCTTCCTGTTTTTTTGCTAATCCTCTCTGTGTGTGCTCATGTGCTCCAGGGCTGCACTGTACCATAGGAAAGAAGTAGACATTTGCTATCTACTTAATTTGAGAGGACTCCACACACACACACACACACACACATGCACGTATGTCTCATTGTGATAAGTTTCTAATTACTGCATATACCTGACCTTATGTATAAGTCTGAAGGTGGTTGGGGGGGGGGATGACTGATTTTTAAATTACCGATGGATAAGTCAAGGGTCGTTCTGCAGAGAATGTAAAGCAACCTCACCGTCTTAGGGGCAGCTCCCCCGGCCACTATCATTCCCATTTTCACTTCCAAACATTCAAAAAAGCCAGAAGTGATGGAACAGCAGAGAGAGTACAAAACATAATTTTTGTGGACAGAAAATAGCATTCTAACCTCAGAAAACAATGCTTCTATATTGTCTTCTGAACAAACTATTCAGCTTTCTGGGCAAAAAATGCTGGAAACGAAACACACACACAACTACTTATGTGTGAATTTTGCCCAGAATAAGCACCAAAAAGAAGATTCTCATTAGTATAGGATTCTCCTCAACAGGATTTTCTAACACTCATTACAAACATACTTATACATTGTTTCAGTTACTAGTATCCAGTAGATTTATCGTATCAAAGGATGCTTATGTGTCCATTGTGTTGTTTCACAATACTGTCTAGAAGCTGTGAACTTCTTGCATAGACAGATGTGAAGTCAGGTTAATGGTGGATTGGAAGTTACTGAAGTCTTATTGGAATTTTCCCAGATACCCATGTCCATCAGTCCAAATTGTCCATGAGTCAAAATATCTTAGATAAAGAAGAGGCTTTTGAACATAGAAACTAGAAAGATTTTAGATATTGACAGACTAAGTGCCCATAGCACTGCCATTATCTGAAGATATACAGTTTACCCAAGGCTGAAGTAATTGTAAGTACAAAGGAGAAGAATTTGATGATGTCACTATTTACAACCACTCCCCAAGCATGTTTACATAAATCTGGCACTCTGAGATTAACATTTCATGCATCTAACATAGGCTTGCAGAACTTGGCAGTAGTATGGGGCTGAAATCTTGGGGCTGCAGAGTGCCTTTCTCAGAGTTTGCAAGAGGATGCCTTTCCCTCAGAGTAAGCAGCAAAGCGGATAAGTCACGATATCTCAGCTTGTGGCAGGTTGCAGTCCTTTTCTGAAGGAAAAAAGCAGCGCCTTAGCTCTTGCCTACGCTGCTCTTCCTTTCTCTTTGCCTCTGGGTTACCTTTGTCATCTCCTTCCTTTATGGAGGTAAAAACTGCCAACTCTGCACCATTTATTTTCCTTCTTTCTGAGGGAGAAACTTAGCTTTGCTATGAAGATCCCACTACAATGAACAGTATGGAGTTGTTGGTTTTTCTTGATAGAGGAGAAGGAGAAAGAGTGTCAGAGGCAAAAACTGAGGCCCTTCTTTACCATCTCATTCTCCCTCTAAAACAGACAATCTAATGTTAAATGTTAACATAATCTGAAGCCCAAGATTCCAACCTCCCTAAATAAGTGTCCAATGCTAGCCCTTAACATTTCATTTCCACTCCTCCAGCCTGAGTCCAACACCCTCCATAGGCCACATTTCCAACTAAGACCAGCACTTCCAGTATCCAGACTGGATCTATCGGTGATGCCCCATTTGTCATGAGTTTGCTTGGTAACTGGTGCATACAGAAATCCTTGGAGGAAAGAATTATGAGTTCCAGTGGCTCCTCTGCTGTAGCATGGCATGTGACCTCCCTCTGTAAAGCTTAGGTTCAGAGCATCTGTAGGCTGCATCTAAGCCTTGTGAGGGCCACATCTGGCCCATGAGCCGCATGTTGTGCAGACCTGATCTAATGTATTGGAGGGTTCACATACGTTTACACCATAATAAACATGTTAGTATGTATTTAAAATATCACAAGATTCTTTTTTGCTTTTAATACAATGAATTAATTTGGCTACAGCTCTGGAAACTGAAATACAGTAGAGTCTTGCTTATCCAACCTTCACTTATCCAACATTCTGTATTATCCAACGCAGTCTGCCTTTTAGTAGTCAGTGTTTTTGTAGTCAATGTTTTCAATACATTCAGATGTTTTGGTGCTAAATTTGTAAATACAATAATTACTACATAATGGTACTATGTATTGAACTGCTTTTTCTGTCAATTTGTTGTAAAACATGATGTTTTGCTGCTTAATTTATAATGTAATTTGTAATGTAATTTGACGTTTAATAGGCTTTTCCTTAATCCCGCCTTAGTATCCAACGTTTTCGCTATCCAACGTTCTGCCGGCCTGTTTATGTTGGATAAGCAAGACTCTAATGTAGATAGTTTCCATAACAGTATTTCATTTCTGTTTATGCCGCATTTTCCAGAACTCAACCTACTTATATTTTGAAACTAAGACATCACTACACCAACCAGCTAGCAGTGGTCCCACAAAAACATGCAAAAGAAAGCTCTTAACGTGCACCAGTTCTCTGTGGTTTGTGTAATTGCCATCCAGATCTCAAATTGGTTCCAGGATTTCCTATCAAACTATCTGCATGATGAAACCACTTTCTTTAACACCAGTTTAAAATTGAATTAAATGTTCAGTATAGATGGGGCCTAAGTTAACATTCCAAGCTTGAAAATCTGAATGTATTGGGTTTGTATATAAACAAATGACACAAACTAGAGGGATTTGTTAGTGGTATAGGAGAGAAAACAGTACTTTTATTTTGGCAACTTACAACGTTTTTTTTTATCTTCTATGACACTTATAAAGTCTAAAACTTCTGAGCCACAAATCTACATAAACACACACACACACATCAGCCGATGGGCCAGTATAGACCAGATTAGATTTATACAGGAAAAATTATGTGTTTTTTATCTGTACAAGATCAGTCAATCCAATCCTGATCTAAGCCTCAGGCTGTATTCAATTTACAGCAAAGAAGGTTACTATTCAATTGTTCTGCAGGCAGGGTGCCCCTTCTAAAATGATACGCCAATCCACCACTAAATCCATATTTCAGTCCTTGTAAATAGAATATGGAAGCTTGAACTTGTTTCCCATCCAAGAACATAATGTAATCATTTTGTGTTGCTCATTAATGAAAATGTACAATTCAGAATGCAAAAGTTATGGCAGTATATTCTAAAGCATGTTTTGTACATGCATGCATATGACCACACACACACTATATATAAAGGAAATATTTATTCTGTATTTAAACATGATAATAAGTACTGTAATAGCACCATGAAATCAATTATAGATATGATGATGATGATGATGATGATGATGATGATGATGATGATGATGATGATGATGGTGGTGGTGGTGGTGGTGGTGGTGGTGGTGGTGGTGGTGGTGTGTTGTGTTGTTTCCAGGCTATATGCCCATGTTCTAACAACATTTTCTCCTGATGTTTTGCCTGCATCTGTGGCTGGCATATAGCCCAGAAACCACACAACACACCAGTGATTCTAGCTATGAAAGTCTTCAACAATACAACAACAACAGCAGCAACAACAACAACAACACAACAACAACAACAACAACAACAACAACAACAACAACAACAACATGTTGGCCCTCCAACATGTTGAGTTTTGCCAATTTGATTATTTGTTTATATGATTACAGTTTTCTCTCTAGAAATCTCTACTTCATCCAGTGCAAAACTGACCATAGGGTCACACTGAAGGACCTAGAAACTCCTAAAAAGATATTCTGTCTGGTAAAAAAAAAAGTAGTTTTTATTTTCAATTTAGTTTTGCAAGGGTTCTCTGACCCTAACCCAGTGAATGTGGAGACCTGAACTACATTATTAAAATCAAGTTCATATACATATACTGGGGCCCCTGGTGGCACAATGCGTTAAAGCGCTGAACTGCTGAACTTGCGGACCAAAAGGTACCAGGTTCAAATCCCAGAAGCGGAATGAGCGCCCGCTGTTAGCCCCAGCTCCTGCCAACCTAGCAGTTCGAAAACATGCAAATGTGAGTAGATCAATAGGTACCGTTCTGGCGGGAAGGTAACGGCGCTCCATGCAGTCATGCCAGCCACATGACCTTGGAGGTGTCTGTGGACAACGCCGGCTCTTCGGCTTAGAAATGGATATGAGCACCAACCCCCAGAGTCGGTCACGACTGGACTTAACGTCAGGGGAAAACCTTTACCTTTTATACATATACTGTACAAAAAAAATATGCACAGAGTCAAGATTTCATGTGCACCCAACACATATATATAGGATGTAAAATTGTCTTGGCCAAGAGCAATGCAATTTGGTCTAGTCAGTTCACTTATGTCTTCTTCGGTGCATGGGAAAGGGGCTCAGTTTGGGTTTGTTTCCTTTTTCCCTTGAAAAGGTATCAAGTTAGGTAGGATTAGTGACTTATCAGAGGGGATAGCTGTTTCTGAAGCTTGAGAAAGGGAATATAATCACTTTCTCCATTATTGTTCCACTTCTATATGTGCAGCTAATTGTGCACATTTTTAAAAAGATCTTCCATGCAATAGTCCTTCCTAATGTAGGAAGAAGCAACATCTGTCTCTGAATACTGTGCTTTATGTTTTAAAAAGCAGTTGTCATAGGAGATATATTATTTTTAAAAGAGTCAAGAAACCTCTGTTTTCATTTTCAGGGCCAACAATGTAACCCTAAACCAAGTCTTTTAAAAGAATCTATGAGAATCAGTCATGCTGAAGCAATTTCCCTCTTTTCCGGCTTTGCTTTTCCTCCCTTCCTCCTTCTCTCTCACACGCATATACTGACTCAATTTGCCGGGCACATATGGAACTAATTATGAACAAAGGCTGATTGTTTTAATATTTGGAATTTCCCACATCAAGCTGCTGCTTTTTCCTTTAATGCCTTTTAATATGTGTGCAGTTATGCTAGCCAGATTATTTTTTCCCTTTTTTTGTTTTAAATAGAATGTTTGGATATTAGATTATTACTTTTTTCTGTCAAGTTTTGACCAGAAAAATATTTTAAGTTTTCCATTAAACTAGATATTTTGATTGGCCATAGATGACCAACGTTTGGATTCCCAGGAGCCACCCTATTTTTCAGAAGGTGATCCGAGGGCTGGAAGTTTAGTCTGCTTCCTAGCTGACCTCTTCACTAATGGTTAGGCTGTAAACAGGACTGTCAAATAGTGACTCACCATTTTTAGTATGGCTCATTCATAATATGTGGTGTAATTCCAGTTGCTTGATAACCACCCAAGGTTTTGGCAGAATTTGCCAAGCCCTGGTTGTACCTCCATAACTGGCACTGGCTGCTGCACTGTGTTTGATGTGGTAGGGCCACAGGTTTGTATATACAATATATTATGTAATAAAGTTGGAGTGTGCTGTTATGGAGCACACATGGCATAGCATGATCATATGGAATGAAAACACGAAAAGATACTGTGGATTATTCTCTTTTCCTCCTGTACTCCATTTTCTTCTGGAAAAAATATGATTGACTAACAATTAGCAGATCAAATTATCTGATGAGATGGATCTAGAAAGCAGGCTGGCAATTGCCCATTTCTGGAATAAGAAAGTACCTCTTTGGTTCTCAGTTTTGTATGTTTATAATTATATAAATCGGTGATGGTAAGAAATTTGTGAATGTTGTTCTTTGGAGAGGGGAGACTCAATCTAATACAAATCATTAACAAATTATGTTTCTATACTGAGTCTTCTTATAGGAGAAACAACACAGAAATATCTACCCTCAACTGGAGATACATTCCTAGGCACTCACTCACTCACAGAGAGAGAGAGAGCAAGAGAGAGAGACATAAAACTGCAGATAATGGCAACCCCCATATTTTGACTCTAATTGGACCAGAAGCATACCATGGGATAACACTGGAGAACCTAAAGGGACCCACAAAAATTTCTGAAGGGAATACGTTTTGGAGCATGGAAAGATGAACCCATAAATTTCAAGTCTGTGGAAAAGATATTTGTACTGTATATCTTCTTGGGTTTTGATAGGTTATGCCAGTTGTTCTGCCGTCCATGTCCACTCATTCTATTCTGGAAGGGGAGAGGGGATGTTTGTAATGTGGACCCATCTTTTGAAGGGTAAATTTTCTTTTCTCTTTTTCAATTTTTGAAAGCATTATGTTTACGCACGATAAACCAACTTATGGCTTTTTAAAAAATGGTTTGATTAAATGTTTATCAGTTTCTTGTTCTCCCGCTCACATATCCCAAATCACTAGACACGTTTTAAGAATTAAAGCTAGAAGTAACGTAATAACAACTAACTCGCTGAATTGGTGCCACTCTTGTGCTCACTGCTCTTGCCTAGAACTTCTCTGGTTATGTAAAGAATACTGGCCTAAATCTCCTCTTTTTTTGCATCCCTTCCCCCACCCAAAAAGAGAGCTCAGTATTCCTAGATGTACAGGAGAATGTACATGAGAGGGAGCATTGATTTCTTACCAAGAAAATGCAACCTGCGCTGTCTGCCGCAGACGAATTGTGAGAGTACTTGTCTCTTTGGCACATTAGACCTCTATGTCGTACATGTAGCCCAGTTTGTGATTTCCACAGATTGGGCATTACCTTCTTGTTGCACTATATGTTGTTATTTGAGAAATATAATATTTGTATGTGCCTGTGGAAACTAGAATATCTGAGTCTTGTTTTCAGTTTCATGTTGTTCCTTTTCTTACATGTACTCATAGTACTTTCCCCTCTGTTGTCTTGGGCAGACTGAATCCTCCTTTTGTTCCCAGCCTGATGGCTCCAAGGCTATTATACTCTCTCATGTCTGGAAGGAAGTAAAATCTGAACATGGGATTTAACATTAATCTCCACACCAGATGGTGATACAGCCGATATTGTTTTGGAGGGGGGACAGAGGCGTGAGATCAGCTGTACAGCAAACCAGAGCAGGGGTCTGATGGTCACATGATGACATGTATAAAGTCGTCTGATATAGCTTTGATTAGACAACTGACCTGGTTACCATATGTAGCTATAAGAAACGAGGCTGACATTTTTGGAACAGTATCTCCAGAAGCTGAGTGTCTCCAACTCTCTGGCAACGCATTTTTTTTTCTGTAAGAGAAACATAAACCAGAGCTAAAGATACACTGCTTGAAACAAGCTGTGAACGGGGAAGTCTCCCCCGCACACACACTTTCCTTCCTTTGCTTCAAACAAGCCATGTCTTGACTAAAAAAAAAAAATCAGCTATTTGATATTTGCAAAGAGAGAACTCCTTAAAGCATTGTAGAGGAAATCTCTCTGGACTGATCATTTTTCCCCATCTCTTTCCTCCTCTTTCTCACACACGCTTGCACATACACACACAGAGTTTTGCGCACTGCACTATGGTGGTGCAGGCAGCTGTGACTCCAAGCAGGAGCCGAAAACTTTTCTTTAAAATACCATACGGATCCCTGAGAAGACCGAGTGCCGAAAGGGTAAGCAGCACTTTTTTCCCCTTTATTAACACATGTGGTCTGGAGAATGGAGATATCTAACATTTTAAATCCTTCGTGTTTTAGCCAGACTGGGGATCTCCCCAGCAGTGTATCAAAAATGAGTGATGCTTGTATGATGATGTACAACAGACAGTCAGATGCTCTGTGATAAAACACAATGATAACTGATGCCAGCTCCAACTTGTACATACTTACCCGGGCCATTCTAGCCTTCCTAGCAAGTGGGTAGTCATAATTTACTGGTTGTGGTTATATGCTAGGAGCGACTAATGAAGATTAGCTAAAATTGTAATCAGCATTAGTGCTGGTTGGCTGTGATTTATTATAGTAACTGGCACTAATGGAATTCCTTTACAGTGCCAAGCAATCGATATTAGAGTTATATGATGATGGAAAGCAATAGTCAATGTTGGAGCTGATGCATAGGACAGTTGATTAGTATTCATGAAGTAACCTAAGGCAGTAAGTACTGGTCTGGGACATTGGATGATGTATAACAATGTATGTAGTTGGAATTGGAAAAGCTGTGAGAGAGCTACACATGTTCCACTAAAAATTCAAGTTTGCTCAAGCAAACGTCTTTACCTTTTTGCTTTATACTGTCCTAAGGAACAGGTGCCCAACTCCTGTGTGGTAGAAGTGTTTGTTTTTAACTGACTTAAATGGCATTCAAACTATTTACAAAAGCAGAGAGGCAGCATCTTTGACAGTAACAAATGCTGAGTTTGTGTCATGCGACATCTCTGAGTCTTTAAGGTCCCAAAGAACTACTCTTTACTTCATTTGCCAGACAATTTATGTTGTTAGATTTTGGTAACTCTGGACACAGCAATGTGTGAGCTAAGAACAGTTACCTTTTCTGGACCACAGCGAGGTCCCAGCCCCCACCCAGCGAGGCACTGCTCTATTCCTTGGGGCTTTCCTGAAGGCATAATCCAGAAACGCAACATTTAGATATTACGTGTCTTTCTCCATCTCACCAGTCCTTCCTCCCAGGCGCCATCTCAGTTTCAGAGCTAGGAAACTACACCCACCACAATCCCCTGTCACCATGGCCAGTGACTTTCATCCCCGGGAGTGAGGTGCATCTTGGAATTGTAGTCCCTCAAAATATCTTTTCTAGGCTCTGGCTGCTTCTCAGAATGTCATCTGAATTTGCTGGTTCCCTTCTTCTTTCTCTGACCTCTCAAATGCAACTAGTGTGTCTGGAGGAGAGTACTATTTTACCGAGGTGAAATTTCTGAAAAAGTCAAATTTAACTGAAAGTTTAACTGGGTTCTCTGGTACTATAATGCATTTATTTGTTTTATAAGCATATTATCAATATTTGATTATGATATTTTGATATTTTACGGATTTTCATTTAATTTTGGTATCTTAATATAGCAGTAAACTCTTTGTTAACATGTTGTTCTCATTGATATTTGTTGTCCATGATTTCTGCATGTGTTCATTGGCTTTCTGTAATATTCACATAATTAAAAGCCACAGAGTTGTAGTAACTAGAACATTGATTCCCAAACCGTAATCCTCCAGCTGTTTGAATTCAACTCTCAGGAGCCTCAGCTGCCTTGCCAATAGTCAGATATTCTGGGAGATGAATAACTCCCAGAATCCTTAACCCAGAATGTCCAAGCTCTGATTTCCCCCTGAAGCTCTCCCAGTGTTTTCTCTTTTCCAAGACATTGAAACATATCACAATGACATAAAAACATGCATAACTGCTCTTTCATCCTACATGTGTGTATAACCAAAAAAGAGTTGGAACAAAAGTGAAGCAATGACTTAATACAAATCCAATAAGTGAATTCAGAGCATAAGTTAATTGCCCACTGGAGTGAACAAAACCTAAAAGACTCAAAGAGGCGGGACTGGGACACAGGGCTAACCTATTTGAAAGCCAATTGCCTTAGGGGCTGCCTTCTGCATGTGCCAGCTGTGTAACAGATGCCGAGCTTGTCATATCCTGCCATTGCTTTATGCTTTGCTGGTTAAAACAGCTGAATGCCCTACACCATCATGATTTTTGGAGGAAACATCCAAAAGTCCTAAGGAAACAGAACATTGAACTTCGACATGGATTTAATCTGTAAAAGACTGTGGTGGGATAAAAAAAAACATTTTCTCCCAAATGTATCTTTGGTTTCCTTCTTTAAAAATATCTTAGGATTCTTATCTTACTTTCTACCAAAGATTCTTTACCCAATGAATGTGTCGGTGGCATAAATGTTGAACTTCTGCTAGGCGGGTCTCACCTTTTACCCCCAATATGGTGGAAAAAATGTTCAGCTATTGAATTAAAGCTGACATTGTAGCTATCAGAAGCGGAAGAGCTCTGCCAAATAAAAAAGTGATTGACCCACAATTACATAACAGTTTGAAATATTATCTTTTACAACCTCCAAAATAGTCAGGTAGATATATCCAAATATAATCAGCCTGGCGAAATTACTGTAATGGTCCCTAGATGTTTAGGATAAAATATGTGAAAAACTTATAGAATTATGTAGTAAGACATTAAACAGGCTATCCTCCTTTATCAATTGTATGAATGAACCTGGCTGAGTGGGCATTCATTAATATTTTCCCACTGAACAAGATGTCTTTAAGATTAACTCCTAAGAAGATAAAGGGCACACAAAAGATGGCGGGGAAAGGGATCAACCTGCCTAAGTTTCTTATCAATTTGCATGGCATTTAAAAGGAGACAGTAAACACCAGGGCATTAGATGTCCCTGACTGACCCTCCATCTGGACAATATTCATTGGCAGATTTCTGACAGTCATCACAGAGGAGGAGGAGAGGAAAAAGAAAAGAATGGAAAACAGATTTCAGTACAGTAGAGTCTCACTTATCCAACACTCGCTTATCCAACGTTCTGGATTATCCAACGCATTTTTGTAGTCAATGTTTTCAATACATCGTGATATTTTGGTGCTAAATTAGTAAATACAATAATTACTATGTAGCATTACTGCCTATTGAACTACTTTTTCTGTCAAATTTGTTGTATAACATGATGTTTTGGTGCTTAATTTGTAAAATCATAACCTAATTTGATGTTTAATAAGCTTCTTCTTAATCTCTCCTTATTATCCAACATATTTGCTTATCCAACATTCTGCCGGACCATTTATGTTGGATAAGTGAGACTCTACTGTACTAAACCATAGTTCAAATCGCTGCCTCCTTTTTTTCCTGATCATGCAGGCATCTCTGTTGATTTCAGTATGTGGCCTGGAGTTCTGCAGCCACCCAGCAGAAGCAATGGCAACAGTAATGTGACAGCCTTGGCTTTACTGAGCCATCTAGACTCCACTGCGCTTCCACCACAGGTTGGGAATGGAGTATGTGTCTACCACTGAGGCCTCTGAGACCAGTCCATGGCATTCCTATTCTTGACTGGCTCTGAATAAGTGACCAGTATAGATGAGCCCATAGCTGTATGCAAAAACATTTCTGGCCAGTGCATAAACCTGGGCCTTCAAGTTCAAGGCTGAGTCTTTTAGGGGGACTGTAATCTCATCAATTGCAAGTATGGCCCTATTCTCTGATCAATCTTTTGACTGATCAGCAGACTAAAACATTTTGAACGCTATCGAGATAACATGAAGGCTTCCCAAATATCTCAGAGCCTAACTTTTTGTTTCACTTTTTTTCTTCCTTGGCTGTTTGTTTAAAGGAGAGATTCAGCTGAATGTCACCAGCATACTGGTGGCACCAAACGACAAACCTCCAGATGACCTATCCTATGTCATGAATTGCTTTTCCATTCTTTAGACCCATAACCCAGGAAAAAACCCTATCCAAAATGCTTCTAAAATCCATATGATATAACTTTTAAAGTAACCTTGAAATTACCTAGGAACTGTTATTGCATTATTAAAAAATAATTCCCCAATGTATTCTGTTACTTTTTAAATTTAACCATCATGTTCTTATTACCAAACACTACATTATTAACAAGTAAATATGTTTTTTCTTGGTCGTGAAAATATTTTACAGTAATTACAGAGGGGGGATTCAATGAATAATTAATAACAGGAAAAACTGAACTGGGGAACCGTCATAATTTACTTCTGGACAAGCTCTTTCATTATTATTATGTTTATTTATACCTCACTTTCATTGATAACTGGAACATAGCTGCCAAACAGCCAGTGTCTGTCTGGTTCACAAATGAAGCCCATGAGAGAGTTTCCCACACTAGCCTGCTTCCTGTCATAGCCTTCTATTATTGGGCAATTCATTTCTTGCATTCCTCATGTTTTCTTATTGCAAATAATGCCGTTATAGCCAATTCCAGGCACAATCTTTCAGAAATATATTCTATACGAATTTCACTTATGTTACTGGGAATCACACAAGATCAGACCAGTAAATGTCCTGATCAATTTTACTCATTCACCAGTCACATTATTAATCAGATTTATGTCTATGTGTATTCTAAACAAGCCATAAGATCATTGTTAGAAGTGAGAAGTAATAGTTTAGTATTTGTTGGAAGTACTGCATGAAATCATTCTAGGGTTTGCCGAGACTATATTATGTGCCAGAATTGTTTCAAAAAATTGATCCTTCTGTATTATGAGAAAATCAGTTTAAACTCTGGCTTCCCAAGTATAAAACCTCGACTTAATGCATTTCAAGCCAATAGTTCTTGTGAGTTCTGGCAAACATTCCTGTCTCATAACCTTAACTGCCAAACCAGTCTTTAGGCTTGATTAATGGCAAGATATCCTTTCAACTCAGTTCAGCAAAAACTAAACCAACTATAAGCACTGTTCATTTAATAGAAAAATTGGAAAATATGTGTTCAGGAAATTTCAAGGCAGTTGATGAGAAAAGATATGCCCTGGGAAGAGCTATACATGACAGTTTCAGATCTGAACATGAAGAGAATGTTTCTCGTGAAAGGCTGAACATAGGTACAAAGAGCTTGGTCATGTCTTCAGTATAACATTAGAAAAGCACTTGAGGAAAAGATAATATACATTTCTTTATAATGTAAAGGAACAAATGAATGTATTAAGTAAAAAACTTATTTATTTATTTATTATTTACTACATTTATATCCCTCCCTTCTCACCCCGAAGGGAACTCAAAAGTTAGCTTTTAAAAGTCATATAGTGTCTACAACTTTTCGCTTTTTGGTACTTTCTAGATGTGTTAGACCACAGATCCCATCTCTAGGGCCAATGACCATGAGTGATGACAGTAGTAGTCCATCATCTCTGGGAGATGCATATTAGGGAAGACTGTCCTCTAATCTCTTGTTGCTGCTTCTGAATATTAAATCAGACCCCAATAAAACAAACATTGTGAATAAAAGGGCTGACTTGCTGTATATAATGGAGACCTTGATGGATGAATTAGGTGGAGTAAACTTGTTTCCGTTTTGTACATACAGGCACTAGCCACCTCATCACACAAGGGGTTTTTGGCCCCTTACTCATCTTCAACCACGGATCCTGCTGAGCGTCATTACATGACACAGGCCATGGCCCTGCCCCATTGATGGCTGAAGTGGCAAGGAAGCATCACAAGATGCTTCCTCACCAACCATGATAAGTGAATTGAGTTTTAGGTAGCTCCGGTGGAGCTATCCGCTGTTTTCGGCCTGTTTTCCCCATCTGATGGCATTGAATGTTTGCAATGTATATGTACATTGTGATCCACCCTAAGTTCCCTTCGGGGTGAGAAGGGTGGAATATAAATACTGTAAATAAAATAAATAAATAAATAAATAAATAAATACATGGTTTAAATTTTTAAATTATTTGGTTCAATATTTGCATTATTTTTATCATTTTAAAATATTTTTAATTTATTCAAACTAATTTCAATGTAAGTTGCTTGGTGATCTTTAGATATAGAACAGGAAACAAGCATTGCCAATAGAGAAATCCTAAGCAACAATGGAGAGATGTTAATTGCACCTTTTTATTCACTTTGGTTTTGGTTCCATTTTCTCTGTCTAAAAGGTATTTAAACAGTGTTCCAGATATGTAAGCCATGGGTGAATCAGTAGCCTGATTTTGATTGTACTGTGTCCTTTTACACAGCTCTTATGAAATTAAGTAACAGCGCTCCATGCAGTCATGTCGGCCACATGACCTTGGAGGTGTCTACGGACAACGCCGGTTCTTTGGCTTAGAAATGGAGATGAGCACCAACCCCCAGAGTCAGACATGACTGGACATTACTGGACTTAACGTCAGGGGAAACCTTTACGTTTACCTTATGAAATTATAGCATGTTGTAACTAACACATATACTCATGTAAACGTCAACCTCATGCATGATTCACAGGCAGGTTTGGGGACAGAATTAATGAGGTTCGATTTGACCTATGAATAAAACCAAGGCACTTCCACGGCTAGTGGCAGCTGGCTCCTTGAGGCAGCACTGGCACTTTCCCCTTTCCGTGGAAGTGCCTTGGTTTTATTCACGGGTTTTTCAAAATGGGCTTTTGCTACTCTACTTAAAGAAGGGGGTGATTCCTTTAAAAAAATAAAACTTGAGGTACAGCTTTAACTTTTTTTTAAAAAGGAACTATACCCTTCTCTGAGTAGAGTACTTTAAAGCATGAGTTTAGTCCATTTCTGGGTCACTAGAATCATAGAATCATAGAATCATAGAATAGTAGAGTTGGAAGAGACCTCAAGGGCCATCTAGTCCAACCCCCCGCTAAGAAGCAGGAAATCGCATTCAAAGCACCCCCGACAGATGGCCATCCAGCCTCTGCTTAAAAGCCTCCAAAGAAGGAGCCTCCACCACGGCCCAGGGGAGAGAGTTCCACTGCCGAACAGCCCTCACAGTGAGGAAGTTCTTCCTGATGTTCAGGTGGAATCTCCTTTCCTGTAGTTTGAAGCCATTGTTCCGTGTCCTAGTCTGCAGGGCAGCAGAAAATAAGCTTGCTCCCTCCTCCCTATGACTTCCCCTCACATATTTGTACATGGCTATCATGTCTCCTCTCAGCCTTCTCTTCTGCAGGCTAAACATGCCCAGCTCTTTAAGCCTCTCCTCATAGGGCTTGTTCTCCAGACCCTTAATCATTTTAGTTGCCCTCCTCTGGACGCTTTCCAGCTTGTCAGCATCTCCCTTCATCTGCGGTGCCCAAAACTGGACACAGTATTCCAGGTGTGGTCTGACCAAGGCAGAATAGAGGGGGAGCATGACTTCCCTGGATCTAGACGTTATTCCCCTATTGATGCAGGCCAAAATCCCATTGGCTTTTTTAGCTGCCGCATCACATTGTAGGCTCATGTTTAACTTGTTGTCCACGAGGACTCCAAGATCTTTTTTGCACACACTGCTGTCAAGCCAGGCGTCCCCCATTCTGTATCTTTGATTTCCATTTTTTCTGCCGAAGTGAAGTATCTTGCATTTGTCCCTGTTGAACTTCATTTTGTTAGTTTCGGCCCATCTCTCTAGTCTGTCAAGATCGTTTTGAATTCTGCTCCTGTCTTCTGGAGTGTTAGCTATCCCTCCGAGTTTGGTGTCATCTGCAAACTTGATGATCGTGCCTTCTAACCCTTCGTCTAAGTCGTTAATAAAGATGTTGAACAGAACCGGGCCCAGGACGGAGCCCTGCGGCACTCCACTTGTCACTTCTTTCCATGATGAAGACGACGCATTGGTGAGCTAAAAGAAAGACCAGTCCCTTCAACTCTCTTGCCCTTCCCATCTAGGCATTCAAAAAATCCAGAAGCAGCACCACAGCAGAGAAAGTAGAAGGAGCTGGTGTTTCTTTTTTGTTCTCCCAGGATGGACTATGCTCTTGCTCTTTGCTACACTACTCTAAAAAAAAAGGGATGCTTCCCTTTTTAGTGAAGGTACAGCTCTTGCATTGACCCTTGGATACGTCAACTCGGGGTTTTGTGGTCAATTTTTAAATTAAAATTTAGACTTCTACATACCGTATATACTCATATATAGGTCAATCTCATAAGAGCAGATTTGGGGACCAAACTATAAATTTTCATATGATCTGTGTCAAGAATCAAGAGTCATTCCACAGAGAGGAGAAAGCAGCAGTGCCACCTCAGTGGGTTATCTGCTCCTGGCTCCCAATCCCATTTCCCCACACAGGGATTCAAAAAGCCAGTCATGCTTCACAGTTGAAAGAGTAGAGAATAGAGGAGATAGGTGCTCCTTTTTAGGTTCTCTTGAGATGGACTGAGCTCTTGCCTTTCATCCCTTGAGTAAGAAAAGGGAATCGTTCCTTTTAAAATAAGAATTAAGGTACAGTACTCACATTGACCCCTGGATACATTGACCCAGGATTTGTGGATTGATTTTTTTGGCTAAAATGTGTAGACTTCTACATGAATGTATAGCTGGTTCGGTTACTGCATGCTTCCATTTTCAGTGCACGCCTAGAAAGATATCAGTACTTTTACAATTTCTATAGTTAAGGTAAAGGTTTCCCCTGACATTAAGTCCAGTCATGTCTGACTCTGGGGGTTGGTGCTCATCTCCATTTCTAAGCCAAAGAGCCGGCGTTGTCCATAGACATCTCCAGGTCATGTGGCCGGCATGACTGCATGGAGCGCCGTTACCTTCCCGCCGGAGCGGTACCTATTGATCTACTCACATTTGCATGTTTTTGAACTGCTAGGTTGGCAGGAGCTGGGACTAACGGTGGGCGCTCAAGCCGCTCCCGGGATTTGAACCTGGGACCTTTCGGTCTGCAAGTTCAGCAGCTCAGCGCTTTAACGCACTTCGCCACCAGGGCGAAGTTAGGGCTGTGCAAAATTTGAAATAGAGCAAGCAAGTTTTAATTTAACTTTAAACTCCTCTTTGCATGTGGCAACTTTTACAATTTCTATAGTTAAGGTAAAGGTTTCCCCTGACATTAAGTCCAGTCATGTCTGACTCTGGGGGTTGGTGCTCATCTCCATTTCTAAGCCAAAGAGCCGGCGTTGTCCATAGACATCTCCAGGTCATGTGGCCGGCATGACTGCATGGAGCGCCGTTACCTTCCCGCCGGAGCGGTACCTATTGATCTACTCACATTTGCATGTTTTTGAACTGCTAGGTTGGCAGGAGCTGGGACTAACGGTGGGCGCTCAAGCCGCTCCCGGGATTTGAACCTGGGACCTTTCGGTCTGCAAGTTCAGCAGCTCAGCGCTTTAACGCACTTCGCCACCAGGGCGAAGTTAGGGCTGTGCAAAATTTGAAATAGAGCAAGCAAGTTTTAATTTAACTTTAAACTCCTCTTTGCATGTGGCAACCTTTCTATAAATGCAATCTTCAGTTTGATTGGTAATGTCTGCGTCTCTCTCCAGGTTTTTTGTTTCATTATGTGTCAGACAACTCCCTTGTGAAACGGTAATGAGACCTACAAACAAACAATTATTTTTATCTTACTGATGTTTCTATAGAGAAGAGAAAATCAAGTTTTACTCCACAATGCTGACCCTAGAATAAAATGCTGTGGATTTTATCTTTTCTTTCCATTGATGTTTTTTCTCTCTATTGATGGAACAAAAAATAAGACTGTGTTTGTGAATGCAAGTAATGATGTAATTATTTGGCACATTCCATCTCTTTGCCAGTTTTAAAATCCTCAGCAAGAGAAGTATTGAAAGACATAATATAAAATGCAATAAAATCACAAAATGAAAATATATATATAAAAACACAAAAGCATGGGATAAGTAAGAAATCAATGCAGATGTGTTAATTACAATTAATTTTTAATAATAAATTGTAGCTAGTAAGGTATATGGCAGATAACAACTTCAGAGACATTAGTAAGCAAATGTCTGGCATATGCACAGAACCCTTAAAGAAGAGGGTTTGGTTGGTTTGCTTATAATTGTTTTCATTTTTCAAAGTTAAGATTGTGTCTGTGGGATATATCTACATTTAGATGTCTATGACAACAGGGCAGGATACAGTTGATAAAACAATTCAATATGAACTCATTAAAAAAGAATTGTGTACAATGCATTGTAATTAGCATTGACATAAAATTCAACACAAAAAACTGAAGCAAATAAATCAAAGCTGAACTGCCATCAGTAAGACTCTAAAGCTTGGATCAAAAACCAGATCATAACTTTGTGCCAAAGGAGACTGATAAAGCCTCTTGAGGAAGGATATTCCACAACAAAGGCATCATAGCTAAGAAGGCTGTCTCTCTCATGTCCTCATAATGTACAATTCATGTATGCCTCCCCAAACCAAGGCAGTGAGTATATATAGATCCTTCCCTTATAGAATGATTTAAGGGACCCAATCATGCAATCCCAAGTGATTTGTTCACACATAGGAAGTACCTGTATGATCCAGTTATCCATGTATAGATAGGCACAGAGAAACAGAGAATAGAGATGGGCGTGGCCAATGTGATCCAGATCTGATCTTGAATGTGTGGGGCTGGAGGCTGATCAATGTAATTATTTAAATTAGACCTATAATTGTGCTTAACTGTTTTGTTAGAAAATGTAGGAAAGAGCTTCTGAAGTCTTCATCCCACAATACAAGAGGGCGAAGCAGTGGCTTCCATATATATGAACATGCAACAAAATGGACAGTCATTCGAGTTTAACTATGGTGGTGTACTTAATTACAAACACACTCAGATATAAGAAACAATTTTACTGGATAATTATTTTGTTGTGGTAAGCATTTATTCCATAGTGACTCCCAAGAAATAATTATTTGTCAGCTCCATGGTTTCTATTTGTAGCTAAAATGCAGACACATTGCTAGTTTTTCTTTTTGCTGCCATTTAAGGCCAAACATCGCTTAGACAGGAAGCATTGTTGTCCCTAGCTTCTTATCCTGAAATGAACTAGTTAGACAAGAATAACAAGAGAACAAATAGTTTTTTTCCCATGATAATTTCCTGGACCAGTATTCATGCATTAGAAAAAAAATACTTTGGAAACCTTTGCTGGGTTTCATCTTACTAATTTTTTTCTTGTTTATAGTAAATTTGCCATTGAAGAAAGCATTGTCATGAAAAAGAGAATTCCTTGTGCAATATGTTAAATTCCCAAGGTGATTAACACTTCTCAAAAAAATTTGAGTACATTTTTGAACTGAGTCCAGATTTGTACAGTTTAGAAATAAAGCTGGTCAGAGCATATTATTGCTCTCTCATCTTGCCATATAAAATTCACAAATCAGAGATGTTCTGGAAATGTGAGTGCCCACAGCATGAAAGCCAAGGATTATGAACAATTGGATAAGAAATCAAGGAGGGCTGCAACATCTTGACATAAGGTTTATTCCTATAATTTAAAGAAGGAAGCAATTTTAAAATGAATCGACATCATAGATCTATCAGCTGTGACAATATGTTGTAAGATTCACAAAGCCACCACTATTTTAAATTCCCATTACCTTTACATTAGGGATTCACCACACAACTGACATCAGGATCATTAGTTCTTAGACCACTTCTGAGGAAGTTATTTTGCCATCAGCTAGTTTTTTAAAAATATAGACACATATGCCATCCAATGTGTTTAAGCTATTTGAGTGATGCAGTTCAGCACCATGGATAACCTATTTACTCTTCAGATTAAAACCTGGGCTGGCTTAGACCATCCTGCTAGAGTCACAACCAACAGCTGCCACTGTATAGTTCAAGGAATCTCTTTGACATATTCATCAACTCCATGTTAATCCCAAGGCCGCTAGATCTACGAAATCATGGCAGGCAAAAGTGATAAGCCATAAAGAATCTTGTACCTCTCAAACCATAGCAGTTGAGGCTTGCCCATCAATGATGGACTGGAACCTCACCCAAATCCATAGCAATTTTGGAATCCAAGCTGTAAATTGATAAAATATTATCTACAAGATGTCTGGCAAGCAAACCACGCTGCTCTGAGAATCTTACCATCTGGAACATCATAATTTAAACATTCTTTTGTTAGTTACAAGAGCTCCTTGGGCAGAAATTCCACGGATACAGCATTATCTTATGCTTAGTTTTAAATCTAATCAGATTTGGCTTTTCATCCACCTATGTTCAAGTGCTCTGGAATAAACTAAGGAAATGTTGTTATCAGTTAATAGAAAGGCTAGACACTTCAAGTTGAGAGCCTAGACCAGTTTTTATACCATTTATCTACCAGGCAAGTTACAGAGAGGCTTCTATAAACAAGCCTATTTCTCAATACACTATGGAAAATAATCTGATAAGGTAAGGTAAAGGTAAAGATTTTCCCTGACAGTAAGTCTAGTTGTGTCCGACTCCGTGGGTTGGTGCTCATCTCCATTTCTAAGCTAAAGAGCCGGCTTTGTCCGTAGACACCTCCAAGGTCATGTGGCCAGCATGACTGCATAATCTGATAAACTTGTCTGTAAAGGTGGATAATCTTTACCTTTCCTTTGAAGATGGTCTAAATCCTGATTGAGTATATTCTGTCCATGATGACAATCTAACATATAACCTCCTCCATCCCACCTTCCCCCTCAATCGCTAGTCAAGACTGCAATATGACTGGCAGTAATGGAGATATCATCAGTTTATGAAACATTAAATTAGCAGAAATCTCAGAATCCTATTGCTGCTCCTGCCTCCAACCATGGGAAACATATTGTACTTTTGTATTCCAGCTTCATAACATTCATAATAAGCACTGTTGATGTACTCGCAATTCCCCAAAGTGTTGAATAGCCCAGTCAGGAAATAATTGAGTTGCATACTTTACTATGAATTGCCCATTGCTTTATTGTATTGATGTTTCATTATCATCACTAGTAAGGCAGCGTGACTCTCTCAACTTAGGTATCTATACACACTGTTCCTTGTCAAGACCTTCAGAAGACAGATGTTAATTGATTCAGGATAGTCCTTTGAACCTGTGGAAGATAAGGATATAAAACCACAGCAGTACACAATCCAATAGGAGTTAGACACACGGATTAGAAAAACCATGCATACCAGAGGGAGTTTAAATGCTTGAAATAGCATCTTTTATGAGCTAACTGACAAAGACAAGTCTACATCTCAGTGGTTTGTTCATCTGAACTGATGTTGTAATGTACAGTGGGAACTGAAAGAAGAAACGTGTAGAGCTTGAATTATGGAACAAGGACTGAATTTCTTATGACTCAAGGGCAGTATATGGCACCAAATTGATGTCATGAGAATGTGGATTGGATGGCAAGTCTAAGCAATTGTTTGGCGCCATCGCTATGCCTCAAGCTTGCAACTCAGCTTAAATTAACCTTTTCTCACACAAAATGACACATCTAGGAGAGATACATGCTGTTTTCTATGGTGTTATTTACCTCAGGGAGTCCCAACCATCTTCACTTAGCAGCAGAGTGTTGGCTTGCTCTCTTCTTTTGGAGAGATCTCTACAAATGATGTATAGTTCTATAGTGTTTTTAGCTATTTTGGATCAACCATTCAAGAAGAAAAGAAATGTGGAAAACTTTGTTTCTGTAGCCTTTGTGAAAGATAACCAGATGCTGCATTGGCTACTTGCATTGTGGTAATAGAAGCAGATAGAGAATTATAAGGGATTCATGTTTTACAGAGCCCTGGTGGTGAAGTGCGTTAAAGCACTGAGCTGGCGACTGAAAGGTGCCAGGTTCAAACTCTGGGAGCGGCCGCTGTTAGCTCCAGCTCCTGCCAACCTAGCAGTTCGAAAACATGCCAATGTGAGTAGATCAATAGGTACCGCTCCGGCGGGAAGGTAAAGGCTCTCCATGCAGCCATGCCGGCCACATGACCTTGGAGGTGTCTACGGACAACGCCGGCTCTTCGGCTTAGAAATGGAGATGAGCACCATCCCCCAAAGTCAGTCATGACTGGACTTAACGTCAGGGGAAACCTTTACCTTTACCTTTTACCACGTTTTACAAGGTCATCTTATTTTCTCAGATAATCAACTATTTCAGACTTGCTGTTTTATACCACCACCACCATCCTATCTAGGCCAAATTGTAATTTCTCATCCTTCACCATCATCTTCCTTATCATAATCTCAGGATTTCTTTCATTTGCCAAAGATTCTAGACTCCTGCAATTGTGATACTTGTTTCAAGCTGCCATTTCCTTCAGCTGCAAATGATTTGATAGCTTTGAGCTGTGTGTGATTTGAGTATATTTTCTTGTTCTCTTTGCTTCACAGCTGTGACCTACTTAATTGCAAGCAGGAAACAAACTGCAAAATCATTAGACATTCTAGTTGGGCTTTAAAAGTGGGGCGGGGGAGGGATCTTCTGCTGCTAAATTCTAGGATGTCATCCTTAATAACAGGAAGCTAGGTTTCAACTCCTGGAGAGAGCATTTGCATTCATTGTGCATCAAGATAAGCAGAGTGAATGGCATATTTTTCTCCTCAACATCTTATTCCATTGGGAGGAGGGATAGGGAAGTGGTAGACATTTCAAGCAATCACCAAAATAAGAATGAGTCATACATTTTTGAACTCAGCTCATAAATCCTTTTTGTGAGCTATTGATTTTGGTCTTTTAACAAGCTCATTCTTCTTTCTTTACAACTACAAAGTGTCTAGAAGCAGGGTGACTGATGAGGTGGGGGTATTCCTTATAATATTTGAATACAGTAGAGTTTCACTTATCCAACACTCGCTTATCCAACATTCTGGATTTTCCAACACATTTTTGTAGTCGATGTTTTCAATAAATCGTGATATTTTGGTGCTAAATTCGTAAATACAGTAATTACTACATAGCATTATTTTGTATTGAACTAATTTTCTATCAAATTTGTTGTCTAACATGATGTTTTGGTGCTTAATTTGTAAAATCATAACCTAATTTAATGTTTAATAGGCTTTTCCTTAATCCTTCCTTATTATCCAACATATTTGCTTATCCAACATTCTGCCGGCCCGTTTATGTTGGATAAGTGAGACTCTACTGTATATCAGTAAATAAGCTAGAAATAATTTGCAGGTGGTATAAATCATCAAACTTTCAAGCATGACTTGAAGGACTTCTACTTCCCCCTCCAGTGTTATCACCCATATTCTTTGCTTGGGGCCAGTTTCTCATGAAACATGGAAAAAACATTACAATCTTACAATCTATCTGCACTAGACAGACTAATCAAGTACTGTTATTGAGCTGCCTCTGTTCAGATGTTCCAAGCTGAAGCTCGAAAACAGAACTGAAATTTGGCACATTTGAAGCCGAAAATTTGAGGACCCATGGACAGTTCCCCTAACCATGAATGTTTTGTATCAGAAATCAGGATCTCACCAGTGTGAAGGAAAATGACAGAAGTTTTATTCTATCTTCAGAAGGGATGCTTGCAAAGCAACGGGTACCCAAAATGTACTCTTATACATAAGTTTCCATACATTAACATTACTATGATCCGAAATTCCCTCCCATTCCCCTAATTGGCTAGAGCCAGAAAGCTGGCTGGCGTTTTCTGGGCCTCTGAAAGATGGAGAGGCAGGCTTACCCGGCGCAAGTGCTAATTGGTGGAGGTGTTATCGACCGTGTTTAGGGGATCGGGCCCTTAAGGAGAGACCTGATCCGGTCCTGAGAGAATGGACCTTGGCGAAGCCAAAAGGAGAATTACGAGCCGCAATACAACCTGAAGCCGAAATGAAGAAGGTCCGCCAAAGTTGAAGGAAAATCCGCCAAGGAGTCTTTATTGAGCAATTCAGCTGAAGAGGACTCTAGTAGCGATCATTCGGTCTACTAGTAGTACCATACAATCAAAATAAAGCCATATTTATACAAAATTTCAGTCTGACAGCCCTTTGAATTTCCCTCCCTGCTTCCCTGCCCATCTGATCGTTGATAGGCTAGAAGGTTGAACGAGGCGGGCTTTCGTTTCCCGCCTCGCTCCGTTGGCCCAATAGGAAGCTGCCTTTTGTCTCTATTCGGGCCAATCAGGAAAGAGAAGGCGGGAGTTAGCGAAACAATGAGGTGACGGGACAGGAACTAGCGGATTAAGTCCTGCTAGACCGATTTCTAAAGGGTGCTTAATTTATTAATGGCAGCAATCAAAGATGTCTGGGTTTCTGTCACGTATACAGATTTTAGATATGCCTTGGGGTGTCAGAGATGGAAGCAAAGATGGGTGGTGATGAGCCATATTGACAGGCTCTGCAGGGCGCCTTCCTGAGGTGTCCTGGTTTTTCCTTTGGGTGAGATATGACAATGTTTGCCTTGGGGCGAATCACCTTTAGGTCAGCAAACTCCGAATTCGGCGACTCAAGCCCTATATTGTCCATGCAATTTGAATTTGATTGGATTTTAGCGGTGGCAGATTATCCCTTTGTTTTTGGGGAAGGAAGCCTGGGTCATAGGAGATGGGATAAGTCCTGGGGTTCATGTGGAGTTCAAAATATTTCCTATTTGATTTCAGGCTTTGACAATTATACGAAATAAAATTAAAATTAAAATAAAAGTGGAAATATAAACCATGCTGGGAAAAATACATATTCTCTGGGGATCCCAAAGAGTACAGATAGATAGATTTCATGGAAATAAGGGAGAATTCATAAAAGCGAGTTACATTACATAAAGGGGAATCATAGACAATTGAGAATACTTGGTAAGGACGAAGTTCATAACATCTGGAGAACCCAGCGTGGAAATCCATAAAAATTGAGTTTTAGCAGCATGATTTTACAATTCATGAAGTTAGCCCAACGATTAGAAATTCATATAACAGTGATTCATGAGGGTGTCCAGGTTCATAGAATATGAAAATTCACGGATACATTGGGAAAAGAGTTCATCTGTGGTGGAAGGAATTCATAGAAATAGCATGGGGAAGAGGTACATGTGAATTGCAGTCTTTGGAAGTATAGGATTTCATAAGTTCAGGGGTAGGTTTGGGAAGAGTGTTCTTCTCATTCATAAAATTATGAAGGTGTGAATGAAACGCGGAGGGCGCCCGTCCAGGCACCCTCCTAGCAGCTGTAGAGAGGGTGAGGGTCCTTGGAGAACTATGTCTTCCCGGCAGGGAGAGCGATCCATCATCCACAGCTCACAGAATGGGCCGGTGATCTCTTAAACCCATCCCGCGGGTCGCGGGGAGAGAAAGGTCCGGGCTAAGGCCTGGAAAGAGCAGTCGGCTCCGTTTGACAGTCAGCTGTTGAGCCGAGAAAAAATAGTCCAACGTGGCTTCTGCTGGTTGTGTTTTTAAGACTAGACAATTATAGGCATGAATATGAAAAAGGGTATTTTTTGGTGTGAAATTGAGTGAGTTCTGAGTGGAAATATAGGCTGGGGGGGGGGGGGATGGGTAAACATTCAGGTCCCCATTTCCTAGGGGACCGGGAGGAAATTCAGATTCCCTCCAGCTTTAAAGCAGAGAGTAAACCCGGTTTCCTTTTTTGTAATATAATATATAAAAAGGAAAATATATGAATTTGAGAATCTTCCAGGGGACCTATAGACCAAGTGACATTTGGCTAGACAGTAAATAAAGAATTGATTCCAATATTTCATAAACATATAAGCATGCAATTCATGAAAAGTTCATAAACAGTTCAGGCAATAGGAGGTTTATGGAAATAACAAAGCGAAGGGATTCCTGTTGATTCCAGTCCAGTCATTCATATGAATGAAGGTGAATGGATGAACGGAGGAGGATCGCGGCTGGTCCTTGAGGAAACTATATTTCTCTTCCAGGGGAGATGGCAGTCCACTACCAGCAGTCCTGGAAGTAGCTTGTGTCCCTGCAGAGGCAATCCGCTCGCCGCGGGAGCCGGGAAGTGGCAGTGACTGTAAAAGAGCGATCGGAGCCGGCTTTTTGACAGTCAGCTGTTCCGAAGCTTTAAACTGGACCGACTTTGGTTCCGCTGGTGGTCTTTGGGTCAGGAGCCTTAGGAAGGGCTAGAACTAAAAGAAGAGCGTGCTAGGGGTAATTTTTATAAAGATATGAGCCAATTTGTATCGTCCGCCGTATTATAACCTATGGCGGAGGAGCCTCAGCCAGAGTTTAAAGGATGGACGGGTTAGTGAGAGGGAGGGGGAGGATTGCATGTTAAGAAAAAGGAGTCAAGGAAAGACACAAAATAACCAGATAGAGAGTGTTACTGTTATAAAATGTATGCTACTTTTATTGGGGGGATTTGTTACATAGTTCAGGGAAGGGGAAAGTGAAGAAAAAAATATCTTTTAATAATAGTCTGCTGCGGTCCCGCTCTGTTCCTTTTGCGATGGATCTGTGGAACTCTCTGCTGCGGGTTCAAATCAATTTGAATGCCGGTGCTTCGGACATCATACGAGGCAATGATGTGCCCAGGGATCCCCTCCCAACCAAGTGTGGAAGCTTTGGGGCCTCCAAATTGGCAAACAGAGGTGGTTCCTGGGGTGGGGAGATCTCCAGGGTTGTGTCCATCCCTGAGAAATAATGGGCCCATCAAGACAGCCCCTTTAACGTGGGAGTTCCCACAATTAAAGGGTGACCATCCAGATGATGTCCCAGAGAAACATGAATTAATTCCCCACAAACCAGGAAAACCCTGTTTTGTAGTGAATACATTTGTTAATGCATTTATTCCGCACCTTCTTGGAAGGCGCAGGATAAACCCACTACTTCCGTTGTCTGGACTGCTCCTCAAAAGTTCTGGACTTTTGAGGGGGCAGTTCAGACAATAGTCTTGCATTCTTCCAGACTAAATTAGTCCAGAAAACGGTGAGGACACCCAACCCCTCTCCCACCCCCACCCCCCCAAAAAAACCCTTTTAAAACTAAAAGAACTTACCCAGCCTCCATTAGAGTGGTGCCGGAGCTCTCCTGGTGTGTAGGAATGACGCGCCAGGAGAAAGGTGGGGAGGAAAATTGCTCCTGGCCCACCCTCTTCTCCTGGCGCATCATTCCTATGCAAAATAAACAACAATAGGTATGGTATTTTTGTTAAATCTGGTTGTAAATAACGTCTATGTCTAATGGTACTTATATCGAGACAACCTTAATATATCGCAAATTACAGTCAACATACAGATATGTGAATTCATATAAAATTTTAACGTAAATAGTCTCTTATTGTAGCCTACAACCCCAATGGACGTCACTTATACTGCACCAAATTCTACTACAATGGTGTCCAGGAAAAATCAAGCCTTTGAAAAATCAAGTACAGTTGTAGGTCCTGTGAGTACTGTGGAGTAGTAGATTCTGTCTATAAAGGACTAGGTTCAGTCGTGGGTTCTGGAGACTGTGCGGTAGATTACAACTGGTTTCCCAGGTGCTTTTCCCAGTTTCGGTCACTTTTCCTCAGGTATATGATATTCTTCTTTGATCCTTGCTAGTTGGAGAAGGTTGCAGTAATTCTTTGAAGAGCTCTGCTTTAGATTTTCTTCATATAATAAAAAAGCAAAATGCTCTGGTACTATATTTGCATGTAGAGCATTGACAATATCAACCATACATAAAATAGACATGCTGAAAGCCCCTTATCTTGTGCTGAGTTAAATATATTATATATATTATATAGCCTTTATATTATATAGTCCAGTTTTAACAGATACTTATAACTATATGTTAACTTACATGTCCGTGGTAAATCTCTGTGTGCTGCGTTGGGTCTTCTGTAGTGAACACCTGTTTGTGGTCCTGAAAGAATTTAAATATCTTAGTCATGTTATAGAAAACAGGCATCACTCTAATTTAGGCTGGGTAAGGTTTTTTTTTGTTTTGTTTTAAAAGGGATTTTGGGGGGTTGGGGAGGGATTTTAGGTGTCCAGATGTTCTCCCGGAAAGATCCAGGAGCACATCTGTGCACCCACCTCAGAAAGCACGCACTTTCTGGGGCGTGTATAGATTAGGACCCGGGAACATTTGTGTTTTTTAAACGCGAATGTTCCCAGATTAAAGGGCTGTTTGGAAGCACCCAATGAGAATCTAGAGAGATGAATGATGTTGTTGTTTATTCGTTCAGTCGCTTCCAACTCTTCATGACCTCATGGACCAGTCCACACCAGAGCTCCCTGTCGGCTGTCACCACCCCCAGCTCCCTCAAGGTCAAGCCAGTCACTTCAAGGATACCATCCATCCATCTTGCTCTTAGTCAGCCCCTCTTCCTTTTTCCTTCCAATTCCCCAGTATCACTATCTTCTCCAAGCTTTCCTGTCTTCACATTATGTGATTCTTGGAATGGTTGATATTGCTCAAGAAGTTAAATGAGTTCATTCTGATTTGCCTTTTATTTCATATAGTTCATAAAATAAAGGAGGAAAAATAAAATAATAAAATAAAGTAATAAAAATAAGGTTCAAGTGGAGTTTCTATATGAAATCATAATTGGAAATAGGGGAGAAGTGGAGGTCTGTCTTGGCTGCTCAAAGAATAGAAGAAGTTTTCCTTTTACTGTATTAGTTTTTAATCCTGACGCTGCGCTGCTGCGGAGGCTGCTGCAGAGGGATACATTGTATAGGATTGGAGAGAAAAGTGTTAGTGAAGCCAAGGGAAATGGAGATACATTGTATATAATGGAAATTATGCCTCACTTTTGCTATACTGGGGGTCGTATGATCCTAGAGAGATTTCTGCTAAGTTCAGGGTCCTTTCAACAGTGGCTGCTTTTCCATCACATCAAGAGAAGCATTGTTTCATAAAATGTTCTAGAACATTTCTGGAACTATTTCAGAGTATTTTGGTGTAGAAATATGACTTAACAGTTGCAATTTATTATGTTCTCATTTTCCCTGTTCTTGTAGTAATCAAATGCATCTTCTGTGGCATAAACAAGATTTGAGAGAGATATGAATGTCAAGGGATGTGCGAGAAATCTGACACATTGATCTTTTTTGCTTCAGACAATCTCTTTCTTCCTTTATCTGCCTTTCCTCCCCGTCCCAAATCTACCCCTTAGCATTTGTCTAGGGACAGAAGACATTTTGTATTAGTTATTCAATGCCCCCCAGTGTTACTGCGGGGTCATATTCTGCCAAAGTAGCTAAAAATATCTGCAAAACAAGTTAGAAGAAAATGATCAAATAAGCTTTTCATAGTGTGCATGAGTTTCGGAATATCCTGCTCAGGGCAAATTCTTTCAGATGCTTTCAGATGCCCTAGGCTATGGTCCGAGTGATATCCAGATGCAGTCTGTATATATTATTTTTACTAACTGAAGAGACAGGAAAATAACCCGGGAACACATAGATGCAAACATCCTGAAAATCAGAAAGGGAGCATTTCTTCAGGGCATAGAGATGCCCTATAATATCACAAGCAGCATATAAGAACTCAGTGAAATGTCAAGGCTAAAAACTACAGTGTAGTTAGGGGGTGATAGATAAGAGGAACCTGATCTGCCATGAAGAGGGTTGGTGGAGGAATAAATGGGTGTCATTTTCTTGCTGTATGTCAACCTTCCCAATCTCAAGAACCTGTGTGGTTTCCTGAGCTTTGAGAAGGAATGGAAGAATAAATTAGACAAAAGCCATAGGCTGGTTGTCAGGGATTGGGCTGTATGGATAGACTGAAGGTTTCAATCTGGTCCAGCTCTGTAGTGTTTTAATAAGCACACCGTGGTAGTCAATTGGTTTCAAGCCAGCTTCTCTGCCACCCACATTCTTAAAGATTGTGATGTTTAGGGAATATTTTTCATGAGGGTTTCACAAAAATTGATTGCCTCAAATGGTAGTTTTGTTATGGGACCAGATCCATTTTGGGGATAATGGACTTCTGTGACCATCATACCTAGTTCAGATCTTCTGTATATGTGTCTTTGTCTGTCTATTTCCCACCACTTTTCCAGTCTGAGTCTCAACACTGCTTACAAGAGTTTAATCAACCATAGTTAAAATGCACAGCATACAAAAGTAAACAAGCAAATAAACCATCATATAATTAATCCTATTAAAAACGTAAATATTTAAAAAATGAAAACAAATAAGTTAAGGCCTGCTTCCCCTAAAAAGTAATTC
This sequence comes from Anolis carolinensis, assembly GCF_035594765.1. Lineage (NCBI taxonomy): Eukaryota > Metazoa > Chordata > Lepidosauria > Squamata > Anolidae > Anolis > Anolis carolinensis. Next base: position 92,084,763 of record NC_085845.1, on the reverse strand, counting down.
TCAAAAGCCTGTGGGAATAAAATTTTTGCTTGCTTGCACACCAAAAAAATAAAGAGAGTATCAACCTTGCTTCTCGGAAAAGGGAGTACCAGAACTTGAAAACAGCACCCAGGAAGGTTTTTTGCCATGTTCCCACAAAATTGTACCTGTGAGGATGGCGGAATAGGAAAATGAGCTTCTTCAAAACATCTCAAAATACGGAAAGGTTTGTGTGAAAGAATATAGTGTTTCAAACCAGGGCCTGAGCTATGTAGAACTTCATAGGTCATCTTAAGGGAACTTCAGGGTATGTAGGTAATCTGGACCACACCCAGTTTAAAAGTACTAGGCTCTGCTACCATATCTGTTATTTCATGAATACCAAGCAAGTGAGCTGGCAGGATTGGGGTTCACTGACCGACAGCCAGCAGTCATGCCATCTAATAGATCCAGAATTGTCCTGGGCCAAGCTTCTTCAGCTGTGGCCTTTCTATTCCAATCAATGTTTGGAAATTATAGTATAATTACCTATATTCAGTATTTAAAATCATCAGTGTGTTCAACTATGAGAGAGTCCTTAGGCCCGATCAGTCTCTGCACAGAATTTCCCACTGAAAAACATTGCAACACATTTTATAGCACAATTGCAAATGCTTTTAAAAATTAACTTGATAAAATACTTGTATGTTTGTTCCTTGAAAAGATGTGTAGGGAAAATGTGGCTCACAGCAAATTTTCAGGTTAATTTTAATAGTCCAGTGCTAGAAGATATTCTCCTAGCCAACTTAGGCTACTTCCTGGAGTTGCTACACTTAAAGATCTCAAAGTACACAGAAGATGTATTTAAATGAGCCAGGCTTGGGGTCCCAACTCTGAAACACCTATGGCCAAAAAGAAATCATAATGAGCAGTGGATATTTAGTAACTTCTAATTTTGATTTCCTTTATTTTCCATGATTTGTATGTATGTGTGTTGGGATCTTGGTGTGGCCCTCTCCACCAGAACTGCCCACCCTGCTTTAAATCACAAAACCTGTTTAGAACAGTTATAATGTGTATGCATTTTTATATAATATAAGAAAAGTTATCAGTGAACAAAACCAAGGACCTATCTAGTCGTCATTCTGACTTTTACAGTAACTAGCCTATGAGAAGCTTACAAGGATGACAAGAAGACAATAGTCCTTTCTTGATTTTATTCATGAACTTATCCAACCTTCACTTATCCAACATTCTGGATTATCCAATGCAGTCTGCCTTTTAGTAGTCAATGTTTTTGTAGTCAATGTTTTTAATACATTGCAATGTTTTGGTGCTAAATTCGTAAATACAGTAATTACTAGAGAACATTACTGTGTATTGAACTCCTTTTTCTGTTGATTTGTTGTAAAACATGATGCTTTGCTGCTTAACTTGCAAAATCATAACATAATTTGACGTTTAGTAGGCTTTTCCTTAATCCCTCCTTATTATCCAACATTATCGCTTAGCCAACATTCTGCCGGCCCGTTTATGTTGCATAAGCAAAACTCTACTGTATTGGTATTCAAAGTCATTGCTATCTCTGTTCATAGACATCATACATCACCATACAGGATAGTAATCATTATCAAAGCCTTTTTATTCTGTCAGGCTTTTAAAGAGGAAGGGTTTCTTTTTTTTTAAGATCAAGTCAGGGGGTGCTGTAGTTTTTAGCACTGATTATGTTTTTTATGGATTTTTACTGAATTTTTAAATACCATATATACTTAATTGTGTTTTGAGTTGCCTTGTGGAGAGAAAAAGCAGGGTCTAAATAAGCATAGTAAGGTAAAGGTTTCCCCTGACGTTAAGTCCAGTCATGTCTGACTCTGGGGGTTGGTGCTCATCTCCATTTCTAAGCCGAAGAGCCGGCGTTGTCCGTAGACACCTCCAAGGTCATGTGGCCAGCATGACTGCATGGAGCGCCGTTACCTTCCCGCCGGAGCGGTACCTATTGGTCTACTCACATTGGCATGTTTTCGAACTGCTAGGTTGGCAGGAGCTGGAGCTAACAGCAGCCACTCACACCGCTTCCAGGGCTTGAATCTGGGACCTTTCAATCTGCAGCTCAGTGCTTTACGCACTTTGCCACCAGGGCGCATAGTAAAATAATAATAATAATAATAATAATAATAATAATAATAATAATAATAATAGCAATTCCAATTAATTACCTATTTATATTTTAAAATAATTGAAGTTATGGCTGTCATGCTCATGTAGTGTTGGCCTGGACAACCATTGCCCTCCTCAGACTAGGAATGATGGGAATTATAGGGGTTGGGGGGGATGTGGAGGATCCAAATTGCCCACTCTAGAGATAATTAGTACTATAATAACCTTCTTTCACTCTCACTGGATTATCTCCGATTCTTATATAATGAGAGAGAGAACAACTTCTCTTTGCCAATGTATTCCATATCATGCACAGTCAGCCCTCCACATTTGCCCTCCACCTCCCCTGAAACTGCTGCTGCTGCATGGACATTCAGAGAGCAACCAAGGGCCTCAGGAAATGTTTAATGGTAGCTAACTATAGCGATTGCTCGTGTGTCTCCCCCCCCCCCCCCCCACCGCCTTGAAATCTAAAGCAGCCATGTAAATTGATCGGGTTTTTTTTTTCAAATTTCACATATGTAATCACACAATATATTTGCATTAAATACCATAATGTTGACAATTTTACTACCATGGCCATTTCTAATTATATCTAATATGGAATTCATCTATTTGACAGCTGCCAACTTTATCCATCATGATGCCAAGATTTCATTCTTAGTCACACACCACTTCCACTGATATTTCTGAATAATACAGTTTCCCGGAATCACACTGGATAACAACTTGTTGACAGTCTGTAGGGAGGAATATTTCTAAGAATGGTTCTTTCTTATCTTGTTGTGGAGAAATTAATTAGAAGGGTCAGTAACTACCCATAGTTTCCCAGGGTTGTAAAGTAATTTTATGCACTGAGAATGCTTGAAGTTCATGGGACTGTTGGTATCTCTTTTTCTATAATGAAATCACAAACTATAATAAATCACAAATCATAGGATGAACCTAAATAGACCATATATTTATTTTATATGTATACTTCAGCAGCTTAGCGGGGATTGGGAGATACCCTGTTTCATGTATACACATTATTTCTCATGAATTTCTGTTTCTGTCTCAAGTTCACACATTTCTTGCATCAGTTTTCTTAAAATGGATAATGGCTCTATGAGTCCAACAGCATAGGGTCACAATAGAAGGGGAGAAAAACACCGAGAAGAGGCAAAATGTGGAAGTGCTTGCTTTTGAATGACTCCTAGATTTTTTTGAAGATCTCTGTATTATAATCCAATATATTTCTATTCTACTGCACCATGGCCCACTTTAATATGGTTGCGGAAGGTAGGATAGCCTTTTAACTCTTAGCCTTTTGTGCAGTGCCATCTAATACATATCTACTCAAAGTATCCTCTAGTGACTGCAGTGAAACTTATTTTGTTCTGTACTCTGAAAGTATCCCTTTTGCTGGATCTGAGATGGTGGGCAAGAAAGGAAACTGCTGCTTACACAGGATGGCTCCTATGAGATAGAAGACACCACAAGTGCATATCTGCCAGAAAATGTGTCCTTTTCTGGTCAAGAATGTGGCCAGCAAAATGATTAAAGTCTGGATCCTTTAGAAGCAAATGCAGTTAGAGCAAAAATAAGTAGCTTTTCAGGCTGCTAAAACAAAGATGTTGCCAATAGTTGTAGACCATGGGAGTGGCACTGAAGGGTGTTTCCATAATGTGAATTGCAGATTTAAAGGGGAAATGACATAATTTCTGTTCTCTCTCCCCCCGCCCCCTCTTTCTGCCACTACCTACTTCTCCCTCTTCCTCTCTACCCTTTGATTTGTCAGCAGAAAATTCCAGAATTCTGAACTGATTGTTTCCAGGGCCCTTTCAAAATTAGGCAAATAACTCCATTAAACTTTGGGTTAGACAGATGATAGCTGAAGGTCTCACAAGGCATTATAGCAAGGCACATTCAATGTTCAATGGCAGTATATCTCTTGAGTGCCAGATTCAAGAGCTAAATGTCAGAGAATGCCTGTTAACATCACAGCATGCCCTGTCTGCTTGACTTTCTGAAAAACATTTGGTTATACAGGGGATGGATGCAACCAGTGGCTCCCAAACTTGAGTTTCAAATATTGGAATTCACCTCCCAGAGGTATAGCCAATTGTTAGGGATTCAGAGAGTAGGATTCAACATCTGGAGAGCCAAGAGTGAGACCCACTGGAGCAGGTAGATCTGATCCATCAAGACCTTTCTCATATCCTTGTGACAGAAATGAAAATACCTATGCAGAGTCGGCCCTCCACATTTGCCCTCCACCTCCCCTGAAACCCAAAGCTGCTGCATGGACATGCCTGTTACCATCACATTACCATCATATGAGTTCTAGAAGATTTCTGAGGTTTGTTTCCCTGGCAGCAAGAATAAAGCATGAAAATGCCATTATCTGCTCATGTGGAATGAATATTCATACACATTTTTTCAGTGAAATTCAATCACATACTACCATAGCTATTTTTAAAAAGATCAAAGGCAGAAAGATTTGAACGAAAGTTTAGATCTTTAAAAAGGAATCTGTGGTTTAGAGCTGTAAGAATAATTAACACCACACAGGGATCAAAAACAAGACGAGTCTGGCATATCGTTATCAGCAAAATTGAACATTTCAATTCCCTTTCCCAAATCTCTAGCCATAAAGAGCTACTTGAAAGTAATGGCATAGTTGACTGTGAATGAGAGCCATGCTAGAAAACTACTGTCCAGAGGTTGAGAAAATAGAGAGACACACAAATCTAGCAATGGCTTCTAAGAGCCTGAGGAGCTGTAGTACAAATGCTCGAGCTTTCTTTATGTAACACCATTCCTGCTGTCCACATCTTCATGACCATGTGTTGCGCTCCCCCAAGTTTTACATAAAAAAGGAGAATTTTCAAAAGCACAGTAGAAAAACCATTCAATAAAAAAATATGAAAAGAAGAAGATCCAAGAGCAGCCACATAATTCTTAGAAGACACAGGACTTATAACTACCTGTAGCTTTCCCTGGAGAGCTTGGGAAGTTGGCTTTTTTGAACTCCTCATTAAAAGGTTTTCATCACTTAGAAAAACCAAACAAAAGATGGGCCTCAACCTGTTTTTAAAAAGCAGCCACTTACCTGAGAATCACAGTTTGACAAAATTGTTTTTACTGAACTAGAATAAGGCTCTGTGACAACTGAATAAGTGATGTGACGCCATTTCCCCCTCAGATTCATTTCAGTTTTCAGTTGGTCAATGAACAATATTATTCTTTTATGTAACGGGTATTTTTATATTCTGTCCTTTCAGCTCCTTTTCACACATCCCAAGAAAGCTTTCAAACCATGATTGGGATATCGTAGTGTATTTGCAATTTAATAAATCCAGTTAAATTCGGTAGGGCTTGTTTGTGGGTAGAAGTACATAGACAGGGTTATTGTGTCCATCTACTTACCCAAGACAGTTTGTTGCTCAAAGCAGACCAGAAAAAAGGGTCTGCTATTCATCCTAAGTGTAAGTACTTAGTACTGCAAACCAGGCAAATTATGTTTGCACATGACTTCCACAAGTACCTCTACATTGCTAGCAATAAAAAACGGTAATATCAAAGAAAACAACAATTTCCTATTATATAACAGTTAATAATGGCTGAGACAACCAACCCAGTACATATCGTATTCCCATTATCTATTAAGAAATAAGTTGTGGCATTTTGTTTCTATTATGGATACATCATTCTTAAAAACATGCATCCTTGGGTTTTTTCCCCTGATCAATTGGCGTTTTTGTTAGAACTATATGTAGAACTTTTTGTACATTTGTCTGTGGGAATAATCATTTTTTAGGAACACACTAGTTCTGCTGCTATAAAATCTTATCAAGTGAAAGCTATTCCTATTTTCTTTCTCAGTAGGTCTTATGTGCTCTTAACAATGCCAAGACCAGGAGAAATGCCTACCTTCAGGACCGTGTTTCCCCCTATGAACCTGCACAATCTCTTCGATCAATGGGGGAGGCCCTTCTCTCGCTCCCACCCCCATTGCAAGCGCAGCTTGTGGGGACGAGGGAGAGGGCCTTCTCCGTGGTGGCTCCTCGGCTATGGAACTCCCTCCCCAGGGAGATCAGGAAGGCACCCACCCTGGCAGCCTTTAAGAAAGATCTGAAAACCGGGCTCTTCCCGTGTGCTTTCAACAACTGATCATAAGAATTATCTCCTCAGTATTGACATCATCAGGCCTAATGTATTGTTCTTTATGCCCTTATTTGGTAATTACTCTCCTTGTTTATTCCACCTTGAATTCTCCTTTCTATTGCAGCACCTTTATCTACCTCATTAGATTCTAATCATGCACTTTTTACACCACTGCCCAGCCTTTTTATTATCTTAACCTGTTCCATTGTTTTTATTCGGGGGTTTTACTTACCATTATATTCTTGCTAAATGTTGGTTTGACCTGTGTAATGTTAAATGTTAATGATGTTTTTATTGTGAATGTATTTTATTTTGTTATTGTGGAAATCTGGGCTTGGCCCCATGTTAGCCACCTCGAGTCCCTGCGGGGAGATGGAGGCGGGGTATAAAAATAAAGTTATATTATTATTATTATTATTATTATTATTATTATTATTATTATTATTATTATTATTATTATTATTATATGGCAAAGCCTAACCAATGTTTTGATTAGATGACAGTTCCACCACAAAAGTACAATAACTATCACGATAGATACACCGTAACAAGAATAGCTTGATGCACATCTTCTACAGTGTGCTACAAAACTAGTCTCCTGTGGTTGCACTTTGCACCTTCAAGAGTTAAGCAGAAAAATGGAATGTCTTGAGAATGTTGGCAGAGAAGCAGAGAGAGAGAGAGAGAGAAGGAGAAAGGCGTTTGTTTTCCATCCTCTCTGGAAGGAATCCCGGTACTTTGGAGGCTAAAGTGATGACTCTAGGTTTAAGTTTGTTTCTTAGTGCCTTTGCTTGGAGCTGAACAGAGAGAAGGAACCTATCTAGGACACCCCAACCTATTCAGAAAGGAGGGGGATTTCCAATTCTCTTTGTAGCAGCAGAGTATATTTCTGAATCGTCCCTGTTGCAGCTGGTTGTGGAGAACCTGGAAAAACAAATCCCTCTGAAGATCAACTCCCAACAAAATGGGTTGCTTTGGCTTCAGCTTCCCCCATTTTTTATTTCATGGAAAATTAATTTGACATTTTAACCTTGACGTTCTTTAAAAAAACTTTTTAAAAATCAGCAAACCACATAGGACTACCAGTGCTAGATCTTTCAACTTGCTGCTTGGCATGGCTGCTGTACTTTTAAGATTTGAAGACTTGATTTACAGTTGGGATAGTCTAGTGTGGAACCTGACTACGCGGGTCCTGGGGACTTGCCGGTTCAGAAATCTGCAGGTGGTACGACTAATGCTTAAACCATGGTGCATCTCCAGAGCTGTGTATCAGGTAGAGTAACATTATTTAAAATATGGTGGTGAGAGGTGTGGGAAGAGATTGTCCCTAGATCATTTGGAGGAAAGTTTCTAGAAAAGCATACCTGGATCAGCAATAATCCTTGCCTTCTTTGGTAATGATTCTTAAAGTTTCTTGTGCAGAGGACTAATATTCTAACTGTTGTTTCATGTAAGGCAGCCTAGACAATTCAACACTTTAAGTCCCATACAACTTCTGCATAGACTACTTGAATTACCTATCTCTGGGAAAATATCTCTATAAACGTTTGAGTTACCTAACTTTGAATAACTAATATACCAGATTTCCAATATGTTTATTTAGTTATTTTCTGTATTAGAGTCTTGCCAGTTCCTTAAAGTAATGTCAGCATTTATTTATTTATTTAAAATACTTTTGAGCTGGTCTTTAGTTAAATAAAACTTACAGAGCCAAAGGGATTTGAACAGAAGAGCAAAAGCGAGCTTTGGGCACACATTGTGAGTTCCAGAGTTCCAGCTTGCTGGAATAAAAAATGTGGTGGTTCAAGAAAAGGAGCACCATCTTTTCCATCATTATTAATTATATTATCCTTATTAATAGGTAGATCAGCTGAATCTGGAACACCATATAGCTGTCTTGCCTGTGACATTTGTGTATAATTAACAGCCTTTTGGGGGGCATAATAGTTCTGGCAAGGTAATGTATATATTCTAAAACAAAATATAACTAAATAGTAAACAACCACTTTAAGAAACATCCTGTCACCTTAAACATTAGGAAAATAAATTGAGTGAAAGTATAGCAGTAAATATGTTCGAAATTGAAATAAAAGCATCTTAAAAGCTTTGTTTTTAACTGAAGCCAGCCAATCAGAGCTGAAAGAGGAGGTACGGCCATTTAAGCTGGGCCTCTAGTTCAAAGACCACAAAAGATTTAGATACTTCTAGGTGTGTTCCTTTTGATATGATAAACTTGCTCTTATCGGAACTGAACATTTAAGTAGAAAGGGGCTTGAAAATTCCAAATTAGGGGTGCATGAATTTGTTTCCAAAGCCATATTATTTTTCCCTTGTTATTGTGGCCATTCTTCTGAAAATTGTTTTAGGTCACTCTGGACCTCTGAGAAGACCAGCTGATAGGATTGGAGCCACATTAGATTTGACTGATAGTGCTGCCTTGAACAATATAACTCAAGTGAGACTTGGCACACTTCAAAAGCAGTTAAAGAAAAAGCAAGGTGATGCAGCTGCTTCTATCCACCTTGAGTTGAGAAGATACCCTAAAGCCCTCTTACAATCCACACCTTTCCAACTCATTCACTATTCCTCACTGTTTTCTTCATTGCTGCTTGATTACTGAATGACGATAATGATTAGTCATAGTTAAGAATAGAGATCAGTTTCTGTAACATCCTGGTGCTATTTTTTTTTCTCAAGCACAAGTTAAAATCCAATGGTTCATTATATTCCACTTCTCATGTTTGAAAAATGCAAATTACATCAGTTCATATTAAAATGCAAATGAAGTTATGTCATCCTCATCCTTTGTTGTAGGCCCAGAAGACAAATGTGTGTCCATATTTGTCTTATTGGTTGAGAAACAGTAACTGGCTCAGAGTTACCAAATGAATTCTGTGACTGTGGATTTGAGCCCTGGTTTGCCCAGTCCATGCCCACCACTTTGTCCGCGTTCTGTTTTTTTAATGTTTCTGTATGAAAACTAGAAATAAGTTTTGCATGGAGATATTTTGCACAAAATATAGATGTAATTTTTTAAAACCACTTATGCCTGGAGGCAAGATATCTTGCAAGAAGCAAAGAATCCTCCACAAAACATGTTGCTATGAGCTATCTCAAACACTATTTGAAAAATTTGTCCATGGGATATGTGGGGCTGTTTTGCAAAGTTAACAGAAGCTTCTTGGAAATGTTACCAGTATAATTTCTGAATGTAAAGGCACCCTATAGCGGTGGCATGGGAAGCTGCCCCTGGGATCTTAACCATTTCTGTGTTATGTGTGGAAGATCAGGAAAACTAGGCAATAATAATAATAATAATAATAATAATAATAATAATAATAATTTTATTTCTTCCCCGCCTCTCCTTGTGGCTCGAGGCAAGAGTTGGCATTTTTCAGCTACAGTCCCACATTTTTCATAGCATCTAGTTCTGCCCTCCATTACAATTTATAACTTGATTTTGGCAAATAGCACTGTATAGTGTTATAAAATGCTATGGTTACATAGAATTAAATAAAAAGAAAACTGTACTGACCAAGGAGACTGGGTGCCAAAATTTCCAGCAGGGTGTTATAGATTTGTTTTTAGAAAACAATCAGTGCAGTTCCAGAGGCAGTATTAGGAAAGGGTTTCTGCTTTACTAATTGTGTGGAACCTGAAAGAGTTCAAGACTTTTCAAAGATTGGGTCTTCAGTTTTTGCTGTTGTTTCACAGCAACCATAAGTGCCAAATTTCTGCATGAAACAGCATTATGTAATAGGACCTCTATTGAGATCTCCCACCCTGTTCTGAAGGCATAGAAACACATCTGGCCCAAAGCAAAGAACAGAACAAACATTTGGAATGAGAAGTTGGAACTGAAGAATATTGTTGCAGGCTCCCCACTTCCCCAAAGAGTGAGAAGTTCCAGGGGCAGCTATACAAGATTTAGCTCCCTTGTGGATTAGAGATCAAGGATTATGGTGTATATACATTAACCTGTACATATTCATGTTCAGCATTACCTTTTTGGACTATGCTTCCCAAACACCCCTAGGATTTTTTTTCATGCTAAAACAATATGGAATGGACAAATGCTCAGAGATCCATGCCCCGCATCACCCACCTCAAGCATCGCTGCCTGGCTTCCCCCATTACTCCTAAGGCAACATGCCACTTATTGTCATCTTTCAGCACAGAAGTACATGCTCGCTGTGTAATGTCCTCCATGCTGAAAAGGGAGAACAAGTGGCATACAATGGGCAAACAGCCTGTCTGATGAGGTTGTGGGATGATCTAAAAGTTCAACTTGCAATGGTGTCAATGCTAGCAGAGCTAAGCCTACTATTAGGCAAATAGAGTGAGGAAGCTGCTCTCCTCTGATTTGGTAGAGGATACTGTTGTTTCTGTGTCAAAACATGCTTGAAACTGTGCTCTGGTCAACACCTGTACAAAGAGCAAGGAGATGTGCCATCTTGCCCTGGACCTCAGGCAGACAAATTATTTTGCTGCCCCTGTATTGCTACTTCCTTGCTTGCAGTGTATTGACTGAGGCTGGATCTACACTAGCCTATATCCCAGGATCTGATCCCACATTATCTAGCAGTGTAGATTCATATAATCTGATTCAAAAAATAATAATCTGGGATCAGATCCTGGGATAAACAGATCCTGGGATAAACAGCTTGACTCAAACTATTAGTCCATTTAATTATCTAGTTGCTACACTGATTGAAATAACTCTCCCAGTTCTCAGGCTAAGAATAGTGCTCTTTTAGTAAAACTGAACGTAACTGAAACACAACATAGGTTAATCTAAATGAAAACACATGTTCTCTACTGATTTCTGGCTCTTAGATATCAAGTTGTGAATATGATTGGGTGAAGCAGCCCTAAAAAGTGCAGTTTGGGACAGTGTCCCAATTTGGGCATGTGTCATCTTGGGCAGGAGTGGACATAAATGGGAATGCTTAAATTTAGAGTAAACTGATTTCTAAAGACTATTCAGAAAATGTTCACATTTGGCCAGAAGTATGTTTTATTTCAAATTATTGGGAAATCAAGATTGAGAACTACATTTTACAGAATTTCTGTGGAGACATGTTTGATCAATGTGCATGTGAAAGATGAAACCTGAAATATTAAAGGCCCAGTTTAACATTCACAGAAGATATAGCGCTTGATTTATAACTCTACCATTGGTTAGATAAATGAAAGATTTGGGGACTATAAATGCATTCCTTTTTCGCTTTCAGGCATGATATAGTAATATTTCACACTAATCTACCCAGTTATAAAACTGTGTAGCTTGAGGAAACAGAGACTGAGATGAGTGGTTTGCTCAGTCATTAAAAAATGTCTTCTCAATGCAAGCAGGATAAGTAGAATTCCAGGATGAAACACCACATTTTCAAACATCAGATGTGGATGCTTCAGTTTTAAGAGGAATTTCTGTTAAATAGTTAGACATAGTTCTTCTACATTTGGGTGGGCAACTGGGGCACTTAAGCTCATTATTTGTACTCTATGGGTTCTTGGAGAGCTGTCCCCATGGAGGTCAATCTTTACTTTGTAAGAGCATTTAAAAACTGATTTCTCCCACCCACTCCCCTTCACGCCTCCTAGGGCGCATGGGAGGTAGTTTTCCCATGTTTGACATTTCAAACAAGACGTATATAAGAAATAATTCCCCAATTGGTCAGTGGCTAAAATAGATTGAGAGAAACAGAATTACAAAATTGTCCCACATACTTCCAAGGCGGGTGGGGAGACAATTTGAGGTAGTTACTTGTTTCATTAGAGGCCGCCCTTTCCCCCATTCACTCTTAATATGCTAGTTGGGTATGGTCTCTGTTCTAGTAGAACTGTTAGGGTTTTTGGTTGCTTAAATTTATTCAGTACTAGTTTGCATTATGGTGACTTCCTGCATGCTGGTTTTAACATACCTACTCTCTTCCTACATGATGCATTTTTTTTTCTCTTCTCTCTTGCATCAGACCAAGTATTTGATAATGAAGAAGTAATTTGTAAGCAAATCTACTTTTATAATACAAAAACATAAATTGTGCTTATTGTCCCTCCTGGATCTTTTCAGTGGGTGTGGGAATGGTTGGTGTTCAGTTTCTGTCTTGCTAATTTCTGGGTCAATCTGGCCACTAATATAAACATCTCAGTTCCAGTACTGCAGTTGAAGAATGGAATAAGGCTGGGAAAAAAGTGTAGAAAACTTTGTGTCACTTCCTGACTCTAAACTAAAAAACAACAAACTGATTGCAAGATCTTGTTTGATCAAGACAGAAGAAAACCAAAATGTTGGTAATTAAGCATAGACAATTACTAGTTTACAGGTAACAGTTGGGAGGATAGGGCTCTGCAAATTTGGAAAGCTGCTTTTAAAAAATAGTTTATAGTTCCACATGCTATCCACCCACCATCATTTTGGTCCCATCTATGGAGCCAAATAATGCAGTTTCAGAATGCAGATTAACTGCATTGAATTGGATTATATGGCAGTGTAAATTCATATAATCCAGTTCAATGCAGTTTGATAAGTGAAATAATATGCAAATAAATCATCCCCAAACTTTCAATAGAATGCATTTCCTGATATGTTGCCTGAAGAAAATGAAAAAAGACAATTACAGTTACAAACTAGATCAGTGAAATGAGCATTCTCTCAGATTTCACATATAGGAGTGTACACGGGCCCCCAGTTACAATCAAAATTGAATTTTAAAAACAAGTAGCTCAACTTATGGCATTGACATGACTTTAATAGGGTTTTCTTAGGCAATCAATACTCAGATATGGTTTACCATTTCCTTTCTCTGAAATATGCCCTGCAGTACCCAGTATGCTTTGTTGGATCCCCCATCTAAGTACTAATCAATATTGACCCTACATTGCTTCCAAGATCAGACAGGATTTACTCCCTTCAAGGTATTTAGGCCTTTCAGAGCCAGTGAAGTTGTGAAGAGTATAGACTAGGACCTTTTCAACAGTTATTTGTGATAAACTTTACTTCGAAGACTGTAACATAATAATGTATTCCATGGAAGTGGATGGTGTCTCCTACAAAATGCAACGAGGATAGATGTTGTAAATATGAGAGTAGGCACTATATGGGTTTTTATAGAGCGTTGCCTAGAAAACTAGCAAACTCTACAGCCACTACTGAGGCTCACAAGGATTTACAAGTTTGAGCATTTGTAAGCTTTTCCTAGAAAAGGGGGGAAGTTCCAGAAAGGGATAATTAGTCCCAAATGTTTCATAAAGTATCCGATTCCCCCTACCACAACTTTAAAAAATACAAATCGTTAGCTCTATTTCATTGTAGGCATAGAGAGGAATTAGGGGTGAACAGGGAGAAACTTATTTCAGACTTGTAGTTGCCAGAAAAACAATCTGATATCATGATAAAAATCTGTCTGAAAAAGCAACAAAATTGCACCTGGCTGACTTTTCACATCTAAACTTGAGAAAGTACAAGAGTCTTTTTAAATTCTGGTTAAGTATTTTTATGATAGGCACATTGGGATGAAGCTTGCTTAGTTTTTTTATGACCTCTGATGTGGTTTTTCTGTATTTTTAACATTTATGTTGCCTTCCTAACCAAGTCTTCAGAATATGTTTGTAGTTGATGAATAAGTTAAGTCTTGAATATTTAAAATACTGTTAAATCAGATACCAGATCAACTTGATTGCTGGGGGCTCCCCATTGTATCATGCCACTCTCATTGTATCTGAACCTAAATAGCACAAAATGTGTGGATCACTGTTAGGTTACTACCTCAAAATAAACAAAGAATTAAGTTTGTATCCCATCTAACTTCAAAATTACTTTTAGTGTGCACAAATAGATTTTAAACAGAAATCACCAATCATTTGCCTCTATGTTGTGTAAGTTTCAACTTTGGGCTTTTCTTGTCTGCTTTGTTTTTTCACATTATATTTTTCTCCTTACACAAAATGCCCGGGGGGGGGGGGATTGGATTTCAGGATTTTTTTTAATTTTGCAATACTTGAGGGAGGGGGAAGGGGGTAAGTGTGATGACTCATGGGCCTTGTAGTCCTGTTCCTAGTACTATTGTGGCAGTTTTCACCGGTTCAGCAAGAGCCGGAGTCCCTTCACCTGCAGGATGTTGATGTTTGCCCTCAAGAATTCAGCCAAACAGGCCTTGGGCAGAACTCCCCTCCGTTTCCCAGGAAGGAATCTTATTCTAGAGAAAGGGGAGTCAGAGAAGCTAATCGGAGAAGTCTAAGAATCGCTGCCAAACATCAAGCTGATTAGGTCTGCTTCCCTTGGGAAATTCTAAGGAGTCATACATCTGGACAGAGTTGGGTTTCGCTTCTCGTTCTCTAGGGAAAGAGTTCTGTTGGCGGGAAAACGAGACCCAATATAGGTGTTTGGCGCGAGGGATTCTTTGCGGAGTCAATTGATCACCTTCAGGAGAGAGATCGTGTGTGGACTCCGTAATCCCAGTTCCTTGCTTCCCGGATCAAGCTTCAAGCCTTGCCCTGCCTTGCGGTTTCACCACGGACCCTGCTTCATGCTTCATGTTTTGCCTTGTCTCCAGTCATGGACCTAGTCAAGAATCAAGTTTATTTCCAGCCTTGTTGTCAAGCTTCATTGGACTCTAAGACTCTGTTATTTCCCCACACTATTGCTTGGCAAAGTGTGTGTTTCGGTCAAGTGGATTAAAACTTTGAACTCTAATATATATCATTTATTGGACAATACATTTTTGGACTATATTTGACCTCATTTGAAAGGTCTGCTTCTGAACTATATTCTTCACTTGTTTTTATTGATTTTATATATTTCTTTAATAAAGATATTAGATAGAGACTGGCCTCTGTGTAAGGTTATTGGTGCCCAGCAGCCAGGGACCTGACAGTTTGACTCCGCCACCCACAGCACCAAACAACCTAAGGCCAGAATGTCTACAGGAACCGGAGCGGACGTCCCAGCTCAACCACCCAGTTACACCATTTCCCAAGATGAATTCAATCGGATCCGGGACACACTCCGAACGCAGGAGGGAGAAATACGGGGCTTGAAGGAACGCGGAGCCCGTCTCCCTGCCCTAGCGCTACCAACCAAGTTTTCTGGAGAAGCCTCCAAGGTTCATGTTTTCCGTCGCCAGTGCCAGGCGTACTTAGAAGCCCGCCAAGCCGAGTTTCCCCAAGAAGATGTCAAAGTGGCGTGGATCTTCAGTCTCCTAGATGGGCCTGCGGCCACTTGGGCAACGGCGCTATACGATGCGGGTTCCACGCATCTAAACACCGCGCAACAATTCTTGAACCACCTTAGGAAAACCTGGGGGATCAAGGACGACGAGGAGGCGGCCGGCCATAAACTCTGACGCCTCTTCCAAGGGGACAGACCGCTGTCCCGGTATATAGCCGAGTTCCGGGTGCTGGCTCAAAACACCAGCTGGAACGACATAGCCCTCAGAGGACAGTTTCGCGAGGGCCTCAACATCGAGATGCAGGAAGAAATCTCTAAGGTGGACCCCCCAGGGACTCTGGAAAGACTCATCAACCAGTGTTTACGGGCTGAAGTCCTGCTTGCCAACAAAAAACAATGGCTCCGAGGCCAGAGTGGAAGAGCCGGAGTGAAACCCCCCGCTTCTGCCAGTGTCCAGCCACGTCCAGTATGGAGATCCCCACCGCCAGCCCCTAGCCCCATGGGAAGCGAGGAGGAACCGATGCAGTTGGGCAATGTGCGCCCCAAGCTGGACGTAGCGGAAAAAGCTCGTCGCCAACGCTTGAATCTGTGTTGGTACTGTGGTAATGGGGGCCACTTCGCCAGGGAGTGTCCAGCAAAGAAGAAGCCCGCCGCTCGTCTGGCGGCGGCGTCCTCCGCGGAGACGGAGGCGGTCGAGGCGGCTGGAACCAAACCGGCGGGGGAAGCCAGCAACCGGGCGTAGGAGGGCTCGCCAACCCGGTCAAAAACTCCACTCAAGAGCCGCAAACGGGGGTCCTATTTCTCCTAGTGGTCACACTGTGGTCAGTGAAAAAAGGACCCGTCATGATCCATGCCATGATAGACTCAGGGGCAACAAACAACTTCATCGATAAGGACTATGCTGACTCTCTGGGACTACAATACCATGATTTCAAGAACGCCCGGGTGGTGCAAGCCATAGACGGCCGACCCCTGAAGACAGGTCCAGTAAGCCAATGGACCAAGCCCACCAGAATGTGGATAAGAGAACACATGGAGGAAATCTCCTTTTTCGTTACCGAGGTTCCCCATTTCCCCATGATTTTGGGTATCCCATGGCTGACACTCCACAACCCAAACATCTCCTGGACTAACAGAGAACTGCAGTTCGCCTCAAGGTATTGCCAAAATCATTGTCTAGTAGCCAAGGTTTGTCATGCTTCGGACGCAGAGCCCATCATCACCTTGCCCAAGAAATACTCGGACTTTTGGGATGTTTTCAATGAAAAGGAAGCCGAGAAACTACCCCCACATAGACCCTATGACTGTGCCATTGACCTGGTGGAGGGGGCCCCAATTCCGCGAGGACATCTCTACTCCCTGACTGAACCAGAGCAAGAAGCTCTCAGGGAGTTTATAGAGTCAAACCTTCGCAAGGGGTTCATCAGACCCTCTCAATCCCCAGCCGCTTCTCCAGTGATGTTTGTGAAAAAGAAGTCAGGAGACCTACGTTTGGTTGTGGACTATCGGGCACTGAACAACATCACGAAGCGGAACCGCTACCCATTGCCATTGATCTCAGACCTATTGGACCGACTCCAAGGGGCCAAGGTTTACACCAAATTGGATCTTCGCGGGGCTTACAATCTAGTTCGCATAAGAGAAGGGGACGAATGGAAAACCGCCTTCCAGACCAAATTCGGATTATTCGAGTCCCTAGTCATGAATTACGGATTATCTGGAGCCCCTGCAACATTTCAACATTTTGTCAACGATATCTTTCAAGACTATCTAGATCGGTTCTTGATCATATATGGATGATTTTTTGGTGTATTCTAGATCACAGACGGAACACGACCAGCACGTCAGAATGGTGCTACAACGATTGCGGGATCATGGACTATATGCCAAGTTAGAAAAATGCGCCTTTGATTTGCAAGAGGTAGACTTCCTGGGATACCACGTCTCGCCACTAGGACTATCCATGGACCCGGCAAAGGTTTCGGCCGTATTGGAATGGCGGGCGCCAACTAACAAAAAGGAAGTGCAGCGCTTCTTGGGGTTTGCAAACTACTACCGCAAGTTCATCCCAGACTTCGCTCGCTGGTCTGACCCAATCACCAGCTGCATCCGAGGGAAACAACCTTTCAGTTGGACAGAACAAGCTGAAGGGGGATTCCACCAGCTAAAGCAATTATTCACGACCCAGCCAATTCTACAGCACCCTGATCCTAAAACCCCTTTGTTGTGCAGGCTGATGCCTCTGATGTGGCAATAGGGGCTGTACTGATGCAACCAGTGGGAGAACATCTCCATCCTTGTGCCTATTACTCATGACAACTAACGGCTCCAGAGAGGAACTATACCATTTGGGGAAAGGAACTCTTAGCCATAAAGGCAGCCTTTGAAATTTGGAGACATTGGCTGGAAGGGGCCAAATTCCCCATTGAAGTTCATACTGATCATCGGAATTTGGAGCATCTAAGAACCGCACGAAAGCTAAACCAAAGACAACAACGCTGGGCTTTGTTCTTTGAACGTTTTGACTTTCGGATCCACTATGTGACTCCTGCTCAGACCAAGCAAGCCGATGCCCTGTCACGAAAACCAGAGTATGCAGCAGGATGCAGAGAGACCTCAGAATCTCGATTGCTGCAACCCGAGAACTTTGCCACGCTCACAGTGGGAAATATCAAATCCATTTCAATTGAACCAGCTCCTCCTGACCCAAAATCCCCAACCGCAGATTCTGTTTTCACTCAGGAGATCAGGGCCAGTCAACAGGCGGATGCCTGGGCCCAAGAACAGATCCGCCAAGGACTACGTTTCCCATTCACACAAAAAAATGGACTACTATGCTATAGAAATCATGTTTATATTCCTCCAGGCCCCGGCAGAGAAAAGGCACTTCAGTTGTGCCATGACAGCAAACCTGCCGGGCATTTTGGACTATTTAAAACCATGCATTTGATCCTGCGAGATTTCTGGTGGCCCAAGATTCTCAAGGATGTGGAAAAGTATGTCAACACCTGCCCCGTTTGCCAGCATTCCAAGACACGAAGGGAGAAGCCGACAGGGCTATTGCACCCCCTTCCCACACCTTCTCGCCCATGGGAGATAATCTCCGCAGACTTTATCACTGATCCCTTGGATTCACCACGATTCTAGTAGTGGTGGACCTTTTCACCAAGATGGCCCATTTCATTCCCTGTGAAGGCCTTCCCACAGCCAAAGAGACTGCAGATTTATTTCTTCAGCATGTGTTCCGACTACATGGACTGCCCAGGAGTTTGGTCACTGACCGTGGATCTCAGTTCACCTCTCGTTTTTGGAAAGCCCTGCAAAAACTAATGGTCATAGACTCTCGCTTATCCTCAGCTCACCATCCCCAAACAGATGGACAAACTGAGCGCACCAATGCCACTTTGGAACAATATCTTCGCTGCTATGTAAACTACCAACAGGACAATTGGGCTTCCCTATTACCTCTTTCAGAGTTTGCATACAACAATGGTGTCCAGAATTCAACTAAAGAAGCCCCATTTTTTGCAAACTACGGTTTTCATCCTCGTTTCTTTCCTCCCGTCGTGGAGACCTCAGAGGTCCCTGCAGCGGAGGATTGGCTGCAGGAACTCACAGCGGTGCAAGCACTCTTACACCAACAACTTGATCAAGCCAAGGAGGACTACAAACGCCACGCTGACAGCCATCGCCAGCCTGGTCCCGAGATCAAGGTAGGAGATCGAGTTCTTTTGTCCACTCGCTTCTTGCCCTCCCACCGTCCCTGCCGGAAGCTAGATGCCTGTTTCATTGGCCCCTATCCAGTGGTGGCGCAACTTAACCCCGTGACTTTCAAGCTCCAACTTCCGCGCTCCATGCGCATTCATCCGGTGTTCCACCGTTCCCTGCTCCTTCCGGCGGATGGTGTCCGCCCCGACACGAGCCGGCCGCCCCCCGCCCCTGTTCTAGTGGACGGAGAGGAGGAATTTGAGGTTCAGGACATTTTGGATTCTTGCTTCCATCGCCGCCGCCTTCAGTATCTCATTGACTGGGTGGATTTTGGCCCCGAAGAACGCTCCTGGGAAGACGCTTCCACAGTCCATACCCCCGACTTAGTCCGCCGCTTCCATCAGGCCTACCCTACCAAGCCGCGGCCCCGCGACTCTCGGAGAGGGGCCCTGAATGAGGGGGGCCTTGGGAGAGGGGATAGTGTGATGACTCATGGGCCTTGTAGTCCTGTTCCTAGTACTATTGTGGCAGACAAAGAGGAAAACATGGGGTTTTCGCCGGTTCAGCAAGAGCCGGAGTCCCTTCACCTGCAGGATGTTGATGTTTGCCCTCAAGAATTCAGCCAAACAGGCCTTGGGCAGAACTCCCCTCCGTTTCCCAGGAAGGAATCTTATTCTAGAGAAAGGGGAGTCAGAGAAGCTAATTGGAGAAGTCTAAGAATCGCTGCCAAACATCAAGCTGATTAGGTCTGCTTCCCTTGGGAAATTCTAAGGAGTCATACATCTGGACAGAGTTGGGTTTCGCTTCTCGTTCTCTAGGGAAAGAGTTCTGTTGGCGGGAAAACGAGACCCAATATAGGTGTTTGGCGCGAGGGATTCTTTGCGGAGTCAATTGATCACCTTCAGGAGAGAGATCGTGTGTGGACTCCGTAGTCCCAGTTCCTTGCTTCCCGGATCAAGCTTCAAGCCTTGCCCTGCCTTGCGGTTTCACCACGGACCCTGCTTCATGCTTCATGTTTTGCCTTGTCTCCAGTCACGGACCTAGTCAAGAATCAAGTTTATTTCCAGCCTTGTTGTCAAGCTTCATTGGACTCTAAGACTCTGTTATTTCCCCACACTATTGCTTGGCAAAGTGTGTGTTTCGGTCAAGTGGATTAAAACTTTGAACTCTAATATATATCATTTATTGGACAATACATTTTTGGACTATATTTGACCTCATTTGAAAGGTCTGCTTCTGAACTATATTCTTCACTTGTTTTTATTGATTTTATATATTTCTTTAATAAAGATATTAGATAGAGACTGGCCTCTGTGTAAGGTTATTGGTGCCCAGCAGCCAGGGACCTGACAGCAAGTCACACATCCAGTACCCATTGAGTTTTTCTTCAAGGAGCACTGACTGTGATGGGTGGGGAGAAGCAGAGGAAGATGGGAATACCCCACATATACAAGCCCCTTTAAAAATAAATGTACCAGATCCTTCCTTGGCTTTCAGCACACTTTTCAACCTTTGAACAAGGAAACTGGGAGGGGAGGAGACATCCCCCCTCCATAATTCTTTTTCATTCTCTCTGCTTGGATAAGGCAGGATAAGGGACCATTCCACACTTGTCCTCACAGCTTATTTCCAGGGTGCCTACTCCCTTCCCAAAGATGTTGCTTAATTATAACAACAGCGTTTCAACAAAATCTCAATTCTTTAGAAAAATAAGTATTTGGATGCACCATTACATTTTAATTTAAATCTAAAAGCAGTGTATTAGTCTGTTATGGCAACAATGGTGAATATATAGCACTTTAAGAGCTGGTGAATGCATGATGGTTTCACTGTGTACAGTCCATTTCTACAGATACCTCCCCTGTCTTTCATAGCAAAAAGGAAATTTTGAAATATTTACTTTTACATTTTTCTACTTATGTGCATATCCCACTTTCTTCCAATGAGCTCAAGGTAGTATACTTGGCTTTCCTCCTCCTCACTACTTTACCATCACAATAACTTTATGAGGTCAGTCTGACTAAGAATTGGTCTACATTGCCATGTAATTCAGTTTCAGAATGCATATTAACTGTACTGAACTGGATTTTATGAGTCTATACCATCATATAATCCAGTTCATTGTGGTTAATCTGCATTCTGGGACTGGATCATCATCACACTAGAGCTTGGATCCACTTTAAATCCACTTTAGGGAGGAGGCTTTAAACAGCTCAGCCAGACAGGTCCTGGGCCTCACCAAACTACAAACTCCAGAATTCTGCAGCAGGCAGAAACTGGATTTAAAGTGGATTCATGTTCTAGTGTGATGAGGCAGTAGATGGCAATGTAGATCCAACTTGAGAGTGATCTACTGGCCTGAGGCCATCTGGTGATTTTCATGGCTCTTTTGAATTTGAACTGGAACTCTCAAGGTCCAGACTGGGATTAGATGCATAGAATAGATTGTAGGAACGTCATACATATATGTGTACACATATCCATATGTTTTGGATATGAGAGGAAGACAATCTGTGTTTCAGAGCAAGATCATAAAACAAAAAACCCAAATAACTAGCATTCTTTATTTATTTATATACTTACTTACTTTTTTATCCTGCTTTTCTCCTATGAATGGGACTCAAAGCAGTGAACATCAGAACTATAATAGCTGGTACTTCAGCTGGTTCCAGCCAGCATCTAAATTCAATCCTTTTGCCACTGTATCAGAAAGGGCACAGCTACAAGAGACAGATTAGTCCATTAATCATCTGCCATCCAGAGCAATTGTACAGACAACCTCAGACCAAATCTGCCCCATCGGGCCATCACCTTATCTGTGATGTTGCCAGCATTGCTTGAAGCCAACCATGGAACTCCATTCAAGCTTCTGAATGTTTCAGGTGTTAGAACACAGTCAGTGTGCTTATGTCGGAACACGGTGCCCATGCTACCAGCAAGAAGGATGAGTTGATCTCTCTTCCCTTCTTTTTTACTGCTGATGGCCAGGAGCTCCGAAAAACCTGCAAAGCTGGCTAAGAGCAGTGGTGACACAGGTACGTTCCATCCACTTTCCCTGTGCTGATAAGTGCAGGGAAACGATGATAACACTGTTGGCCCATCTGGATAGTAGATTGGTCCTTATCCCACTGTCCAGGCTGTTCCAAATCTGTAAGCTACTCCAGAGATTCCAGCAAACCCCTGACTTTTCTACAAGTGAGGCAAAGTTGATTTCAACCAAAGCAATTCAGTGATATTTATTGGAAGCCACTAGATATCATGAAGACAGCCAGGGATCCATTTACTGTGAGTAAAGCCCCAAAAGAAAAATAAAGAATTAAAACCATGGAATTGCTAGGATCCCAGGACTCAGTGAAGAGAGAGCATAGTTTACATAGCTTTAATCCCAGCTTCAATCCCAGTTTCAGTCTTTGTCATCTCCAGAGTAGCCCTGGCAGTAATCTGAGCAAACTTCTGTCAGGTTAAATGTTTTCACTACCTTTTAGGGCAATTTTTTTTAAACAATGGTTGGAAATTACATGTACAGGGAGAAATGGAATACCATCATGCATTTTTCCTTTACAGAGGCAGTTTCTTCACTGTCATAGTACTGCTGCTATTTGTGGTGCGTTTGATATCACACATACTCATACAGTTCTAGTAGGCCATTGGGAATGAGGCTACATTATCATGATATATTGTCATTTCAAGAACAATAAAAAATTTTAAAAATCAACCATCCTTTTTTTGCCCCACAGTGATTCTAGAGTCACATTATAGGCCCTTTCATGCTATGCAATTATAGCACTCCAATTCCACTTCAATTGTCATAGTTGCATGCTATGGAATATTATGGTTTGTAGCTTGATGAGACAAGTTGTTTGGTTCAGAATTCTAGACTGCAAGTCCTGTAGGTAAGAATCTTTAAAATTACCATGGAATCACAGTACTATAATTGTGTAGTGTGAAAGGGCTCTTTCTCATGACACAATCCTTTCCAGTAAAGAACTCTGGGTCAAATGTTTGCAAACTATATTTAAAAGGAAAAGAGGAAAGCCGTAGATGTTATTGGTTCAGTAGAACACCCAGCTGTATAACCAAGACAATCTAATATATTTTGTTTGGTAGGGGAAACATGGTGCCCCCTTCATTACACAAACAGAAGTTGACAGATCTGGCAAGTGAACCCTACTTTAGCATTGTTAATGAAAGGGAATCCTCACTACACCTAAGGTCACCAGGCTAGTTTAACGGGAGCAAAATAGCCTGTTTGTGGCACACACCACAAGCTTACAAGACAAAAGAATAGGTGAGAGAGTTCAGGAGGAGCAACGGGAGTGTTGACACATCTGACCACCAGAGTTTGCCACCAGAAGCAATTACTTCATTTTGTCCAATGATAAGGCTAGCATTGCTTGAACGTGCCCAGAATTTATCCTGAACCTTGGAATTTAGAACCATTTCCCATTATGTCCCCCCAGCCAGCTTCAGTTCTTTGTTTCTTAATTCAGAGCAAAAAAAAGTGTCCAGTAGGAAATCCCCACCTGTGAAAAACAGCTGAAGATCCAAATCTGTTCTATTCAAATACAGATGGGAGATTTCATGGAGATGAGAGGATGACTAACAACAAGGTGGGGCTGATTACTGCCTTAAAATAAGGCTAAATTCAAAACAGTGAGTCATCTGTACTGTTACTAAACACACAGACCCCATCACCAACTTCAACAATGGCATCTGATTGATCCGGGGAAAGCACAGCTTGTGCTATATTTGGTATGAGAAGGTATTAATAAAGAAAACTAATGCCACCTCCACCTCCACCTCCACCTCCCCCATTTGTTCATCTTTTTAAACATCTGCTTTGTAAGGAGTGATCAAAGTGAAAGTATCAGCAAATCATACATAAATAAGCATAATTTTCTTTAAGGACACAGATGCTTCTTCAGGTATGCAGTAGGCAGACATCTTCATTGCTGCACTGACTATTGCTTATTATGGATTTAATTGCTTATTAAGGATTTAATAGTCATGGTTTCACTTACCCATGCTCCGGAAATTATTTTTTCCCCTAGATGTGTTTGTTGGTCTCTCTAGGTCCTCCAGTGCAATTCTATGGATTGTTTCTGCCCTAAATATAATCAAAATTATTATCCACAGTTTCAGGTATCCATTGGGGGTTGGTCTTGGAACACATCCCCCATGCATATTGGGATCAATTGGATTATGGACATTTACTCAAGTACTGCCTCAGTGCCTCATAGACCATTCTATTGGGTATCAGATAAGATTCTTCTGATATCTGACTTGCATATTACAGATTATATTATATGATTTTAATATGTTGTAAGCTGCTTTATTATTATTATTATTATTATTATCAAGCAAAATATATGCTGGCATATATTGAAGAGGGCTTGTGCCTTCTTTGTCCCAATATAGACCACATGGTGACTGGCGATCCTTCCTTATGATTGTATTTCAGTTTTCATCTTGTAATATTGAACAGTATTATTAACAGTATGTCAGATGACTTGAACACCACTGCTTGGAAATCCCTGGTTATTGACAGAAGTGGAAACCTGTGTATCTGTCATTTGTAGTGCTGCCATAGTAAGAGACTTGGTTCACCCCTCAGGAAGAAAACAAACAAATGACATCTGAAGTATGCAGTGTCTAAGATATCACCTGAAAAAAGGAAAAGGGAGCCCACTTTTCTGTGTACAGTCATAAAGTTGAGCTTGCAGTTCCTTCAGTGCCACCAGAGACATGGGGACTTCTACCACTCTGGAAGGCAAGTGACAAGCTGAGGGAAGAGGCCATGTTGTGTGATACATACAAGTTTATCCTCCAAAAGAGAAAAAATGTCAAGGAGAATCAGCAAAGACAAGTGAGAGTGGCTACCACGGTGCTCTTCCAGTATTTGCACTTGAGATAGTTGACTCACTGTGCATGTCTCTATGAACCTTTAGCTTCCAGCTGAATGTTATCTCTTTTTTGGTGATAAAATGTCCTTCCCTCGTTTCTTTTTGCATGTTCTCCAGTTTGCAGTCCAAGCAAGTTTTGCTGCCTTGCATTTCTAGAACATTTTTCAAGTGTGTGTTTCAATTTCAAGAAGTTATCCGAGGTCAAATTCTTGGACACTCTGGATTTCCATCTGGTTGGCCACCAAGGACTAGTTGCTGTCAGACACCTGGCAAAAGTTTCAAGATGTCTGCTGTGGTACTCAATTTTTAAACTGATCTGCAGAGGATAAATGTGTAATTCTTGTGGTCAATTTCCCATTGCTGCTTATAACCATTGGGATCAAGAGGTTTTGCTGGCAAAGGATCTAACTTCCATGGAACTGAAACTGTGAAGTCCTTGGAAATTATATATATAAATACTGCGTAACCATTGGACAGCAACCAGAAAGGAGAACTTTTAATCTTAGGATTATAGAAACAATAATCAGACTGTTGGTGGGGCCATAATACAAGATATCTATGAGGTGTATTCTGTGCCAAATGACATTTCAAAGCAATAAATAATAACAGCAGAGGCATTTGTAGGTTTGCTTGTTTTTTAAAAAAAATCCTGGTTAAATGTGTTTAAAATTAAACTGCTTTTCGCCTGCTAATAGAATGGCAGCAAGGAAGCAGGAGAATTTGGAAACATTACTTTTTTGACTGCAACTCTGGAGCCATTCAGACAGCAATCTGTCTTGGGCTTCTAGGAGTTGTAGGCCAAATAGTTACTCTTTTAGTGTCAGGAAATGAGTGAAGGAGACTTGCTGTAGAAACATATTTCATAAAATGGTACTGCCAAGAAGATAAATCTGTTTCACATCTTTGCAGATCTTACCTGACTGAAGGATAGAACCAAGATTAAATTAAAATTCATCACTAATTTAACTCTCAAGGGAAACGGCAACCATCATTAGCAAATTTCTTCTCACAGCAAGGAAGTCTTTGAAAGTTAAAGTTTTTAAAGGACAGTAACATTTCAGGACTTGTGTAATGCAAAGAAACATAAGAGGACTTTCTCTGCTGAGCCTGCACTATGGAATTGCTTCCCACCAGAGGCTAGATTAACCCATTCTTTATTCTTTTGTTGCTGCCAAGTAAGTAAGTAAGTAAGTAGTAAGTAAGCTGCCAAGCAAGGACTACCTTATTTGCATAGGCTTTGACTGTTAAACTGGCCTTTGTTAAAGGTTTTTCATTTGGGGAGTGTTGTATGACCTCCTCCCCCTTATCAATGAATTTAATATGCATGGTTTCAGTAAATTCACATCCAAAAAATGTTCCACCCTATAACTGTTTGCAGTGTCCTCCAGTGAAATTCTAAGGTATGCTTCAAGCCAAAGTGTAGTCAAAATATAGGATTCACTATTATTCATGGTTTCAGGTTGCTACCGGAGTCTTGGAATATATCCACAGCAGTATGGAAGTCAGTCTGTACTGTTTATTTATCATCATAAATAAGTTGCCACTATTTTAATTGTTTGAAATTTAAGTTTTTAAAATGTTTGTTTATTTAATTGTTTTTAGCATTCCTATTAACTTGTTCTAGCTATATTTGGTTTTATCTTATATTGTGAACTGCTTTGGGTCCCATGCTACTATACAGGATATGAAACGGATTGATAAATGGGACTACATTCAAAACAGCATATATTTATTTTATTTTATTAATTCAAAACATGTATATTCTGCCCTTCTCACTCCACAGGGGAGTCAAGGCAGAGCACAACATATATACAGCAAACATTCAATGCCAGAGCATAAATAAACTATAAATACATAAGCACTAAAATAAGTTAGTCTTGTAACTCAGCAGCAGTGCCAGAGTGAAGATGAGGAAGGGGATTTTGGTTTACAGATGCAGGTGTCAGATGATGGGATGCAAGATGAATTTCAAGATGATGCCGTGGGGAATTATGGAATTCAGACACAGGCTGGTTCAGAAGTACAGCCTGTGGATGAACTCCGGATGCAGCCTGTCATGAATGTGAACCAAGGAAACATTCCCATGGGAAATAATGAGCTTGATCTGTCTCAGGCTCACGTTCAGGTGTAAGATAATGGTAATGAGCTGTTTGGCCTTGACGGTCAGGCCAAGTCTGAAGCCCCATTGCTCTCTCGGGCTGATCGTTTACAATGGAAGGAATGCCACTGCGAAGTCTTAGATTAGCTGGGAAACGGGAGGCCACTGAAGGAAAAAGAAATGCATTTTTGGGTTGCTTTTAAAAACAGTGTGCCAAATCCTCGCTTAATCAGGGTGGATGGTCTATGTCTTCATGCTACTTCTGCTTTGGAAATTCTCCTGTTTGTGAATCCTTGTAACCTGTGGACTATTGTATCTTTGGGAATGGACTGTTGCTTCTTGTCTATAATTTATTGGATTTATTGACTATTTTTGACAGTTACTTTTGGAACTATATTTCTGCCTGCTTTGATACTATATATATTCTGCTTTTGCTCAATAAAATTACAAAAGACTATCTACTGTGTGTGGCCTGGTGTCTACAGCAAGGTGAACTATTCTGAGGTGTGACGGTTATCTCCACTTTAAAATCAATTGTATAAAAACTATCTCAGATTAGCCATACCAAATCCGGTCAGCAGGGTGAAATTTCCTATTATTGCCTTGGTCCCACTGCCAAGTTTATACCATCTTTCTGAAGGACAGAAGGGAGAGGGCTAATCTAATCTCACCAGGGAGGGAGTTCTATAGTGAAGGGGTGATCACTGAGAAGGCCCTTTCTCTTGTCCCCGCCAATCATGCCTGTGACGGTGGAGGGACAGACAGAAGAGCCTCCCCAGAAGATCTTAATCTCTGTGATGGTTCGTAAAGGGAAATGCGTTCAGACAGGTAGATTGGCCAGGGCCATTTAGGTCTTTATAGATCAAAGCAAGCACTTTGAATAGTGCTCGGTAGCTAACTGGCAACTAGTGGAGCTGGTGCAACGTGGGAGTTGTGTGCTCCCTGTACATCACCCTAGTTATTAACCTGGCTGCCTCTCATTGGACTGTTTGAAGCTTCCGAACAGTCTTCAAAGGCAACCCCACATAGAGCGCAGTAATCTATCTTAGATTTATCGAGAGTGTAAGCCACTGTGGCCAAGTCAGACTTCCCAAGGTATAGGCACAAATGGCGCACAAGTTTTAATTGTGCGAAAGCCCCCCCTGGCCATCGCCAAAACCTGAGGTTCCAGGCTCAGAGATGAGTTCAGGCGGACTCCCAAGCTGCGAACCTGCATTTTCAAGTGGAATGTGACCCCATCAAGCACAAGGTGTAATCCTATACCCTGTTTGGCCTTATGACTGACCAGAAGTACCTCTGTTTTGTCTGGATGCTCTTTGGGGCACTCTATGGCCCATCATTTTTTCCTGGATGACCAGATGAAAGCAGTTATTAGACTGCCTATTACCAACTACATCCTTTTCTAAAGAAGGCAGCTGTGGCTTCAATCCAGTTACCTCCAGTCTGGATTATTGTAAATCACTTTGTGTTGGACTGCCTTTCAAATCAGTGTTCCAAATTATGGCCAGACCTTTTGAACCATATAATTCTGATTGTATGTAATTTCCATTGGCTGCTTTTCTCTTTCTAGGCTCTCTTAGCACTAACCATGATAAGACATAATACCATTTCCAGTACCAAGATGGCAGCTACAACATTGCTCCAGAAGGCTGAAGCTGCACAGTTGTAACATATTGGAAATAAGTCATATATAAAATTTTAAAATTGCAGTTTCCTTCCTTCCTACTATAGTTCCAAAATTCATTTCTGAAGCTAGAATAGGGGGTCTCTTTTCCCAAACAGCTATTTACAAGCTGTCTTTTTGTCTATTACTGACCCCCATTCCCCTTGTGAAAGAATGGCAGCTTTACAGTAAGCGATGAGCTATAGTGAGTCATTGCCATTTTTAGCATTCAGATTCCCCGCTTCTCTTTGCAATTGTGTATTCAACTATTTGAGACTGGAGTTTCTCACCCATAACCTTTGAACTGGGACATGACAAAAGAGAGCCTTGAGCTGGCAGTTTAAGGCTGTAATAAAGGGGAAAATGCCTATCTCCAGTCTTCAAGAGACCACATAGCCATTTCCTTACATTAATTCTCTAGACAACTGCTTATGTTGGATACTTTTCAGGGATTTGGGATTTCATTTCAGCTATATTTAGCTTGTCCTCCCACTGATATTTTAAGGGCAATGCCCTTTGACACAGGGAGGCATTTTTCTGAGGGGAAAATTTCAGTTCTCACATAAGTGGTGGGAAAAAGTAAACTACCCCAAAAGCTAATGTTTCTAAAATTGGGAGCAGGAGCTTGGAAGCCTCCAGGATAAATTACATTATAAACAAACTCTGTCTGTTGTGCCAAATGCTTACAATGTAGCTTTAGGGAACTTCTGGTTGATCTCTGTAGGTTGGAATTTTGCCGGCTGCTTCAAACTTCCTGTCCCAGTTTAGCTTTTGCCACAAGAAAATGAATAATTGGCAGCATACCATTTCCTTTTAAGAGGCAAAACTTCATCATTGCATGCTATTTTCTCTTTCTTTCTTTTCGCTCAATCTACTCATTTCCTCCATTTATTTTTCATAGTGGGGGAGAGCTTGGTAAAGATAAACGGAATATAGATGGAGTGTGAATGAAATATGGGGGAAGAGGATGCCAGAAGAAGGAAGAGTTTGTATTATTTTCTGTGATGTTTTGAATTTGACCATCTTGGTTATTGTGGATGGACCAGTGTTTTTTATCTATAGGAATGCCTGGTTTTAAAGTTAAGAAATGAGTGAAAGAATATTTATAGTCTCTTCCTTGGTAGCTGATTTCTTTCCAGCTTTGGAATCGGAGAATTTGGAAAGACAAAACAACACACTCTAACCAGTTTTGGCAGTTGAATATAGAAATAAAGACATTGAGGGAAACATATTAAAATCCAGGAGCATTTTCTAAATGCAGAGTGGGGGTGGTTTCCAATATGTTTCTCTTGTATATTAGTAAATGAAAAGTAGTGTTACAAAGATTCCCGATGTTCCCAGTGCCCTTTGTTCCAAAACAGACTTAACCAATTGACTTTACTTTTCTCAGATGAAGGAAATGGGGAAGAGTGCACTTGCTACGTAAAAATCTGACAACTGTTAAAAGAAAGAAAAGAAAGATTTTTAAAGAAGAAAAAAAATTGTAATTGGGTTTCTGTGAGGTTTTTGGCCAACTTGCATCTGTGTCTGGCATCTTCAGAGGTTCTGTTGCTAGTGAGGCAAGTGGGGTGTGTGTGTGTGTGTGTGTGCATGTGTGTGTGTGTGTTAGCAAGCTTGATTAGCATTGAGTAGCCTTGCAGCTGCAAAGTGGGGCAATTTCATAGAGGTAGCTTGGCTGTTGTTCTTGGAGGCATCCTCTGTTTGGAAGGTGTTAACTGGCACTTGATTGTTTGATGTCTGTTGTTTGCTGTCCCCTGTTTCTGGGTTGTTACTTTCTTGATTACGGGTTTTTTAATGCTGGTAACCAAATTTTGTTCACTTTCATCGTTTCCTCCTTTCTGTTGAAATTATCCACATGCTTGTGGATTTGTAATTGTTGTTATTTGAAATTTGTAATTGTACACCTCACACAAAATGGAGAGAAAGCTTTATTTGCTTCAGCTTGGTTCTTTGATCTCTCTCTCTCTCTCTCTCTTGCATTTGTTCATGGATAAATGCAAAATGTTATTGAAAGAGCCATACTGTATGGAATGGTCCACCAAGTTACAGAAAACTTCTTACATGTCAGCCCATTAACCTTGAAGAGAGAGTAGTTTAGGCCCTTCAAAAATTCTTTTCTGCTGTGCTTTCCAGTACCACTGAGTTCAGAGGGCAGGTGTCGGGAGTTAGCAAGGTAAATTGCCTCTTTTATAATCAGCCTCTAGGGGACACAAAACAGGAATGTAATCAAATTTAATTTTTATTTTGTATTTTACTTTAACTCATGGTTCTGCTCAAATGGGCTCAGCATTCCCAAGTGAATAAGGAAGTTGTGGGGATAGGCAGAAGGGAGAAGCCCCTCATTCCTTTTAACTATTCCTCTTAGTTTCCGACTTACCTGATCACCTTTTACTTCACAAACTGTATTCTCAGTGGAACTAATTATATCAGAAGTTGTTTGAGATCCTCCCCGCTTTCCCTAGCACAAATGCTACTACAGTTCCCCAGAGTTTTTACATGTTGTGAATTTGATACACACCGCTTGTCTCAGTGGAGTATTTGCTGGGTGTGAGGAGCAGAGTGGGTTTTTTTCTATGCTTCCTAGGTTCATTTTGTTATGTCTTACATGAAATAGCCTTCTAGAGTTTTTGTTTAATACATTTTCCAAAATGGTCTTCGATTTTCTGTCCGCTTTCCAAGACTTGTAGCTCAGTATACATTAAGAGGGTTATCCTATTCATTTGGGCAAAATACTGACAGCTATAACCAGAGTTTGGAGCAGTTGCGAAGTTTGGGTGGAAAGGGGGATTACCACGTTCCCAGAATGTAGATTATTTGCTTTGATAATGCTTTGATGTGGCAGTGTAGAAGGGATCTGAGATAATAACACCTTTTGCTTTTTAGTTTCAGGTACAAAAATATTTTTAAAATATTGTGTATAAAATTAACTTCAGGCTATTTGTATTCAGTATATATGAACATAGATGAATGTTATGTTTAGGCTTGGATCTCATCTTCAAGATATCTCGTTTTGTATGTGTATGCTAATTCAGCTATTTCTAAAACTGGAAAAAAAATCCAAAATACTTCCAGTCCCAAGTATTTTGGATAAGTGGTCTTCCATCTGTACAAGGGTGGTGTTACAAAAAGGCTGCCCCTGGTAATGTCATTAAGTGTGATGTACTGAGCCTGAGTCACATTTGCACAAAGTATGCCATTCAGACAGATGACCACCAGGGAAAGTACAGATAAAAATACACACTTTTCAAAGCAGCATTCTTGGCCTGTGAGTTCTCTTCCCTACTCAGAAGACCAGAGAAAAAGGTCCAGGCATCATTTAAAAAGTATTTATATCAGTGAGACAATAACAGGGACATCATAACTGGGAAAGGCTGTAAAAGTTTAGATTGGATAAAGGAGAAAAGGGCAAATGGTTCACAAGAAAGGATAGCAGTAAACAGTATTGTTCTGGAATGACAAGAGAGAATGTAGGCTGGCTTTTTTTCTCACTTGCCCATGGCAGAATGGAGGCAACCTCTTGAACTTGCTCATCTTCCAGAATCAGAGCTTGGGCCATTGGCTTTGTTTAGACTACAGCTTGCAGAATTCATCACCCCAGATGCTGGCTGAGAATTCTGGGAATTGTAGTCTAAAATATTTAAAATTTCCAAGTTCTGGCCAAAATGTGGGTGAAGTGGTGAACAAACTGTTTAGAAAACAAGGGGGAAGAGAGATGTGTTGTGTATTCTATGAAAGTAATTTCAACATGCTCAGCCTTACTCACTGCTGCATGACCAGTCACTTCTGTTGAATTTGTTTTCATTATTGAATCTGGTCAGCATAGAATAGTATTTTCCAGATTTGATACCAGTTCTGAATTTTAAAAAGAGGTATCTTTGGCTCACTGTTTAAAAAGAGATATGTGTGTGCATTGTTACTAGCTCCCCAAAGCACAATGAGGCAGACACGTTGCTAGAATTGCAGGTCTTAGGTCACTAACAGAAGTCTTTTGAGATTTCTGTGTTTCTTCAGGCCTCCCCACCAGAGGAGACCAGTCAGAAGCCACTTTGCATCAAGAACAAGAGGGAGGAGCGGGGAGGGGGTGGTGATGGTGGTTATCTTAAAATGGCCCAATCCCCTCTTTTCATGCTTAAAAAATCCTAAACATAGTTATGGGATTAAATGCCTACAGCATCATGTGCTTAGGCAGCTTCTCTTAAGGCAAAGGTGAATGAATGAATGAAGGAATGAAGCTTTATTTGTAGCCCACCCTATCTCCCCAAAGGGACTCAGGGCAGCTTACAACAAAATAAAAAACAACAAACATTCAATGCCAACAATAAGGTGAGGCTTTGCCAGTTAACACAATCAGAGAAAACTCATTACTGAGAGGAGGAAGTGTAAAGATAAGGTGGACATGGTTCGACCCTTAGAAACCCTGCAAACTGGCTGGTGTGGCTTCCTTCCCTTTTCCCGCCCCCTTTTCCCCTCAGGCTGTTGACGTAGACCTGGTGGGCGGGGCTTGGCACTGGTGGGCGTTGACAGCTACTCGAGAGAAGCATGGAAGTGGGCATCCTGCGTGCCATGGGCGTGTCTTCCTTCCCTTTCCCTGCCCCCTTTCCACCTCAGGCGTTGCTTCTCCTCAGTTGTGCTCAAGTGCTCACTCCTGTAAGGGAGTGTTAAGAGGAGGGAAGAGATGTAGTGTTGCCATGAAACCATGGAAATGAACACAATCTGGCTTCCAGTATTAAAAAAACTCTAAAATAAGAACACTAAATAAAGAACAACACTCTGAAAACAGGGGAATTCCAGACAGGAAACAATCTGGGCCAACTAACACCTCCCAACAAAGGATTCCCCCAGGGAAGAAGCAGCCAGGCTTTGAAACTGAAAGGCAATTAAATGTTAATCATTCTGGCTAATTTCAGGATTTTTACTTTTGGCAACCACCAAAAAGGCCCGCTCTCTCATTCCCACTAACCAAGTTTGAGATGGAGGTGGGACCAAGAGGAGGGCCTTTCCTGAAGATCTCAGGACTCAGGCAGGTTCGTATAAGGGGATGCGGGCAGCCAAATAGCATGGACCTAAGCTATCTACAGCTTTAAAGGGCATACCCAGCACTTTGGATTGTGCCCATAAATAGACTGGCAGCCAGTGGAGCTGCTGCAACGGGTGGGGGTGGGGGTTGTCCACTCCCTGTAGCCAACCCCAGTGAACAGCCTGGCTGCAGCTCTTTAGACCAGCTAAAGTTTTCCGGGGCTCTTCAGAGGCAGCCTCATGTAGTGTATGTTACAGTAATCCAGATGGGATGTAAATTAAGGCATGTACCATTGTAGCCAGATCTGGCTTCCCAAGGAATGGGCACAGTTGGCACACAAGTTTTAATTGTGCAAAGGCCCTTGTGCCCAAGTCTGAAACTGCATTAAATGGCCATT
Organism: Anolis carolinensis; assembly: GCF_035594765.1. NCBI lineage: Eukaryota > Metazoa > Chordata > Lepidosauria > Squamata > Anolidae > Anolis > Anolis carolinensis. Next base: position 92,050,544 of record NC_085845.1, on the reverse strand, counting down.
GTAGCTGGGACCTCTAACTTCTTGGATCTGACTCTCTCATTGTGTGGTGGGAGGATATGTTCCCAGGGGGCTAATAATTCCAGCCTGTTTGAAATTTCAAACAGGAAGTCTCAGGAGACACTGGTATTGGAGGCCTATAAGACTGAAATTGAGAAGGCCTATATAAAGCCTGCCATCACGTAGTCTCGGCCATTATTGGATGCTCATTTTGGGATCTGTGTGCTCAAGACAAATGAAAGAGCAATGGGAGAAAGAACAAACAATGGATTTTCTCAAGGCAGAACAATAGTTAGGGTTATTTTGAAGCTTTGCTATCAGAAGTGGGTAATTTGACGCTCCAGAAATTGTTGGATTGCAGTTCCCAGCATATCTTCCCATTGGCCAGGCTGGCTAGGTCTGCTGAAAGCTGCAGTCCAACAAGACCTGGAGAGACCCACTTTGTTTTTCAGGTAAGAAATGATAATTGCATCAGGAAATTTATGTAAAAAGGCTCCATTCAAGCGAGACTGGCACACAATTATAATAATCCATGTGATTTAAGAATTATCCTTTCTTGAATGGTGCTATTCAGAAATAAATCTGTTACATAATTGGGCTTTCACTCTTGCTGGGAAAAGTTCAGTGCAAGCTTTGTTGTTCTGTTTTTTAACACTGGTTCTTTTTCCTTTCCCTCCACTTTTTGTCTTGTTGGAAATTTGAATCCAGTGTTTGAAATAATAATTTATAAAATTCTTCCATTGTATTTAGTTTTTCCAGACCAAAGCAAAGGTGGTCTGCAGTAGAATTCCTTTGAATTCACATTGCACCCTAGTACTGTGCACATTTGTAATAGAAATATAAGACATGGCTCCAGTTTCCATAAAAAACACACCACAAAATAAATTGTCTGTCACTGAATCTAGATTCAGAATTATAGTACACATGATAATTTGATCTTCAATGTAAGGATGGCTGTATTATTATCCAACTACTGTTTTGTTTATGGTTACTGTTAATGGTAATTATCACTGTGGGTAATCTGCATTTCAATTTTCTCTTGCCACACTAATTGCATTCACCCATCCAAGCATGGACATGATAATCTACCAAATGAAGTAACGTGTTGTGCAACTTACAAAGTGAGCTGTTGTCCCTGAAGGCCAATGTGGCAGTTATAGTATTTCTTCAATTGTAAGATGCAATAATTGTAAGATTTGCTCTAATTTCAGCACCACCACCAACAGCAAAAATATATAAATTGCATATACAATTCTAATATGCATCACATTTTAGAGATGTTTAGGGGAAAAAGTCTGTCATAGAATTGAAGAAACACCGTAGTTTGGTTAATATTTAAGGTGCCGCAGGATTTTTATGGTCTTTGCTGCAACAATTACATGTTATATAATCCAGATGATCAAAGCAGATAATCCACATTATTTGCTTTTAACTGAATTATCTGAGTCTACACTGCCATATAATCAGGTTCAAAGCACATAATCTGGATTTTATATGGCAGCATAGAAGGGCCTTACTCTTGAAGTGATTGACAACCTGTTCCATTGAAAATTATATGAAATGCAGCTGTGTCATGGAAATTACTTGCTTCTGTCTTGATCACAAGGTTTTAATTCCAATTGTTCACCAATAAGGCATGCGCATAGCACCCCACCCTCTTTCTTTTTTTATCTCCCTCTTTTTTGCACTTTAATCAACCATTTCAGTAAGTATGTGCATTTAGAAATATGAAATGAGTGTATTTGACAGTTAGGGATTTGAAAACCCAGTGATTGCTCAGATAATCTTGGCAGTTGTGAAAGGAAATCCTTTCAATGCTAGCAGAAGCATCTCTAACATTTTGACATCTCAAATTTGAAAATAACTCTCTGTGCATCTGAATGTCAGTACATTGAATTCAAATGCCAGGAACCACACACTTTGTAGAGTTTAGTAGGACTAGAGAAGTCTGGACATGCTCCCATGATGTGAACAGCAGTATGACCCACAAATATTAAGGGACTCTTCTACATTGCTCAATAAAATCCAGATTATATGTTTTGAACTGGATTGTGTGGCAGTATAGACTTGAATCCAATTCAAAGCGGATAATGTGGATTATTTGCTTTGATAATCTGGATTACATGGCAGTGTAGAAGGGCACTGAGAAGAGAAACCAAGACATCATCAACCATTTCCCTTTAATGCCCCTTCTACGCTTTTATATAAAATCCAGATTATCTGCTTTGAACTGGATTATATGGCAGTGTAGACTCATATAATCCAGTTCAAAGCAGATAATGTGAATTATTTTATTTGATAATCTGGATTATATGGAAGTGTAGAAGAGAACTAAATCTGAAGTGAATTGCTTATTCTTTTATTCTCACTTTTTCCTGCTTTCTCTGAAATGTAGTTATTAAAGTAACAGTTCAATTCCAAGTTCTGAGTTAAGATAAAGGATTTGTATTTCTGGAAGTAGCCTCAGCCTGCCAGAGCAATATTGTTAATAATAATTATTAGAGACATCTCAGTGGAGAACACTGCAACCAATTGATGTGGAGCGCATCAAGACTCAACAGTATTTATGTGTCAGACTGAGGCCTATTTATCTTACAAATGCAAGCTGAGATTCCCACTTCATGGGGGATGGCGGTGGGAAAGAAGCAAGCTGATAATTGCTATTAATTTGCTTGTCATTTTAAACTGAATCTAATACCCACAGAATTCAAAAGGCTGAAATAATTCACTTCTCTTAGGAGTGAAGTAAGAAATGCCTCTTCAGTACTATGCAAAACAAGATCTTTAAAAATAAAGATCATTATTCCTGATGGGTTAAGTGTGATTGAAATATAAAATTGCTATTTTCATTCTTATAAAATGACAAAAATATAATTTTGAAGCAATGATGATAGCACACTTCAATGTATTGTTAGCTATTTTTGTAATTTTAAAGGACATCCCACTTAAGAATTTAACAGTTGTACCAATTAATTAATTAAGCCCAGAAGTATGACTGTTGCTGGATCTATACTATCCTTTATCACAGGATCTGATCCCAGATTATCTGCTTTGAACTGGATTATATGAGCCTACACTGCCACATAATCTGGGATAAGCAGATAATCTGGGATCCGATCCTAGATCAGACCCTAGAGCAGCGAGGAAGGGGATTGGGCTGAGCCAACTGGCCATAAAACATTATTTCCTTTTCAGGGAAGAACACAGACGGAGTTTAACAAGCAAGAAATGTGTTTCTCTGTTGTGCCTTCCCCAGCAGGCTTCCCGGGTGGAGAAAGAATATCAGGAAAGGCACAGGGCAGACATTATCAGCTAGGTCTTTATTAGTAGATGCCCAACAGAATATAGGATATTTCTGATGCAACTTCACAAAATTCCTATTGACGGCACTTCCAGACAACATTAAAATGCGGGACAAATTGGTGGGGCAAAAAATCACGGGACCTGATAGCAAGTACAAACTCTGATAGGTCAGTCCCAGTAAATGGTATCCTGTCATCTTGAGACCTTCGTTCGTAGCAGATGATAGAAATTCACAAGATGGATGGGGGACATCCAGTGGAAATCTACTTTTAAAAAAATTGACTCTCCATTATGCGCTGGACCTCATATGCGCTCATGCAGATATCTAAATGTACATACAAGCCAATTTCTTAATATTTCTCCCCACCCTACTGTAAATTCAAGCTCTGTTTCATTTCATAAAGATCAGAACAAAGGTATTGTTGCATAGAATTCTCCACACCAGTGTATAGCAACATAGTCACATGTTTATCTTGACTGCGGCGATATACAATGATACAAATATGCACATTTTCCGGCCAAAATCTGATTTCAAGTGCACCTTTTTAACACATGTTTTTCATCTTTTAATATCCAAATCAGTGTGCATATTTGTGAAACATTATTTAGCCACCCTTTTCTTTTATCCCGGTTTCTTCTGGATTTTAGGGCAAGTGTGGAGGGACCCTGATTTCTCTCTTCCCACTCAGTCTTTGATTATAATAAGGCTTTATATGCCACAACGCTCATTTTTGTTACTTCAGCATGCTTACTAGAGTTACCTTTTTGCCATGTCTAGTGTTATTCACTTGCTCTCTCTCCCTGTCGTGACAGAGGAAACCCTTCCCTTCAGACTCCAGTTTCTTCCTCCCTTCCTCCCTCTTCTAAGCAGGCAAAACACACCCATTCCTTCCAGCAATGTCAAGGTTACAGTTGCCTTCTTCTACTCTCCATTCTCTTAACCTCAGCAGGTAAAAGACATTCAGTCTTGTCAGTTTTGTAAATGCCACAACTTCAACACATCTCCCCCTCTTCACTCTGTTGGCTTTCTTGCCTTGCTTAACTGCACATGTGTACTGCAAGAGCTATGAATTGCAGGGAAGCATTCTTTTTATTTATTCTCTAACTTGGGTACCCAGCAATGCCTGGGTTATTTGAAAACGGCCTTGCTTGTTTTTGGATGTGAGGTAATATCAGTTTGGTCATATGTTACGCTATGTCTCAGAAAAAACACAATATTTGCTTTTGTTTTTATGAATGCTCCTATTAGAAAATGCATTAGAATGCAAGTGAACTACAATTCCCAAAAATCTTGGGTCAACCCTTCCAACCCCCCCCCCCCACACACACACACACACACACACATTATTCACAGTTGGCCATGTTGGGTCTGTGTGCTGAATTTGGTCCAGATCCGTAATCTCCTCGGTTTAGTGTTCTCTGAATACTGGTGAATTACAACTCTCTGATGTCAAGGTCAATACCCTGCAAAGCCTGCCAGTATGCACAGTTGGCCATGTTGGGTCTGTATGGCAAGTGTGGTCCAGATCCGTCACTTGCTGGGTTCAGTGTTAATTGAATACGGGTGAACTATAACTCTCAAATGCCAAGATCAATCACCCCAGTTGGCAGCGTTGAGTCTGTGTTCCAAGTTTGGTCCAGATCCATCATTGGTGGGGTTCAGAGGGCTCACGGATTACAGGTGAACTATAACTCCCAGAGATAAAGGTCAATCACCTCCAAAGTCCACTAGTATTCCCAGTTAGCCAGGTTGAGTCTGTGTCCCAAGTTTGGTCCATATTTGTTATCAGATGGGTTCAGTGTTCTCTGAATATGGGTGAACTATAACTCCTGAATGTCAAGGGCAATCGCCCGTAAACCCCACCAGTATGACTGTGTTGGATCTGTGTGCCAAATTAGTTGCAGGTCCATCATTGGTGTGATTCAGACTACTCTTAGATTGCAGGTGAACTATACATCCCAGTCCCTACAACTCCTATAAATCATGGTGAATTCTCTCCATACCTCTCTAGTATGTTCAGTTGCTGATCAATTGCTCAATTGCTCTGTTTGTTGTGTACCATAGAAAAGAGTAGGAAAGGGTTAAGGGAGAGGCAGTGGGCTGGATCATGCAAATAAAGAGAGAAAGGAACACTGGGTTGTGCTCGCTGTAAACTGCAATGTCCTGGGAAGGAGTTGACTTGGTGGCTCCTCAGCATTGGGAACTATAGCTTGTTTGTGGAGGCCATCTTTGTGAACGGACACCCATGCCAGATACACACATACAGAATTTCACTTTTATTATGTGTATAGATTTTCGTAACATTTTGACTTTAATAAATTCATGTCCTTCAACAACAATTTAAGGTTGAAGTTTTAACTATTGCTAACCTTTTCAAATTATGTGAAATTAAGGAAATTAAGAACTGATTCAGATTTTCAGACTTCTCCTTCAGTGTTCATGTAAAACATATTTCCTAAACTACAGGGTTTCAATTAGAACTGGCAAGAAAAAATTAGGCTGACATATTTGAATCAGACATTGGCTGTGCATAATATTGGCTGATCGGCATGCTATCAGACCTTCCCCAATACTTAGGATAGTTTTTACAGTAAATGCTACATTTTTAAAGGGGGCAAAGGATAAAAATGAAGCAAATTGGAATGGATAAGAGAGGAGAATAAACATATATTTTATTACCTAGTCTGGCCATCTGTCTTGAAAATTGCAAAGGGAGAAGCCATGTTTTTGTTCTATCTTTCTTTGCCCCAAGAAAATTAGAAGCAAGAAAACTTGAAAAAACTAGGAAAAGGGTACCTTCATTTGACTTTACCACATCAGAATCTGCACGAGAGAGATAACTTGTATAGTGTTCAGAGTCATCACAGTTGTTTTCTATTAGGGCTTGCAGAGTTTCAGGGGATATGTATCCCTCCACCAGACATTCATTGAAGGGCCATACCGACCCCTGTAACCATCTAACATCTTAACTTTTTACTTACTTAGAATGTTCTCTAGATGTTATGGGGGTGAATTTCACAACATTTTTGTGTATATAAACTTCCTTTAGATCCACAAAGGCAAAATAAAATACAAATTTGACCCCCATGAGGTCATGCCCCCCTCCCCCTGGCCACACAGGAAAAGTTTTTTTTTATTCACTTTTTAAAAAGAACTGGGGTGTATTAAAGACATTGGGTTACTTGGTGGCACACATGGTTATATGTGCCACCAAGTACCCCAATGTCTTTAATACACCCCCATTCTTTTTTTAAAAAGGAAATCAAAAAGCTTTTCCTGTCTGTGGCCAGGGAGAGGGGGGAACTATCTATGCTGATAGTTCTTAACACTGCCCTATCATGTTGCATTGTTACAGCACTATAGTTCTGCTTTTACTGCTGTGGCTGCATCCTGAGGAATCCTAGGGTTAGTTTAGTGGGGCAATAGAGATCTCTAGGTCCGAATTCAACATGCACCTTATTTAATGGCAAATCCAAGGATCACAGAAAAGAGAACACTGGCAGTTAAAGTGGAATTATCATGCTGTAACAATACAATGTGATAGGGCTCTAGAAATCTGTCAGAAAACAAGCACCTGTTGTACATAGTACTAATTCTGTGATACCCTATCTTATGCTTGGCTTGTACAGATATGTAAATAAACATTATACAAGCAGTCCCTGAGTTACAAACATTCAACTTACAAATGTCTCCTATTTAAGAACGGGGGTAAGACAACAGGCAGTGGGAGAAATCTACCCTTTGGAAGAGAAATTCACTCCTGAAAGAGTTGTTATCATGGGGGAAAGGTGTCTCTCCTCTGAAGCTTTTTCACCAGTCTTTGTTTCCACAACAAGCCCAGTTTTTCAATTCTCACAGGGACAGAGAAAGTGAGGTGAAACCTTCGAAACAGGGACACAGACAACAAAACAAACACTATAAGGGAGTTAACCCTCCCTATGCTATCCAAAGTGTATGTGTGTGTGACTGGAGTTGCACTTAAAAATGTACCTTACATACAAATTTAACTTAAGAACAAATCTATCCTGTTTGTAACTTGGGGACTGCTTGGATGGCAGAAACTCCAGTGATTTCCTCCTTAAGATATTGAACCCTAGGTGAGTGCTGGAACCTCTGAAATACCAGGCTTTTTAGAAATAGGGTACCTAACCATCTTTCTCTTTTGTTCAAGGCAAAAAAGTTTCCTTCTGCAACTAATTGCAGGTTGAATAAAATATGCATGTAAATATGAATGCAAGTTATTTTCATCATACCCCACCCCTGGACTCATGTGCTTGGTATTTCTCCCTGCAAGGGGGTATACAAGATCTATTAACTCATATATTCTCTGAGGGCAACTTAAATGAGAAGAAATACCAGAGGCGTATTCCATTTGTGCTAACGATGCCAAAGTGCATTTGGATGACTGTCTCTTCAAGCTGAGGCATGTAACCTTTCCACTAATTTCTTTCCAAAAACTGCCTGTCAAAATCTTACCTAGGTTTTTGATTTGATTGGTGCTATAAATTGAGTGTGCCTCATTATATCTCACTTTCTGCATTTTCAGAGAAAACCATGCTTTTAGTTTTATCAGGTAGCATCTTCCTAGGGGAAAAAAGAACAAGTACTCCTTCTAGCACACATGGATCTTGATCAGAGTTTGGGAAACTTTAAAATTACAAGTGTGAGATTTACTGGGCTAGTTGGGCTGCCAAAAAAGACTCTTCGACACTGTGCTATAAATATGTACATGTGTTCAAAACTAGAGAATATATTCTTTCCAGTTGTTACTGGATGACCTGATATTGACCTATTTTTTCCTATGCTGTTTACATCTATATATATAATAGATACTAGAAATTATCTGCTATAGTGGAAGCCCACAGCCCAGTCATAGAGCACAGAGTGCCCAACATCACCATTTAAAAAATCACAGGAAGATAAGCTGTTAATGCCTTTGTAAGATACATAGGAGAGCAGCCACTCGGGCTTCTCCAGGCAAGACTGTAGGAACATATGTCAGACGAGCCCCTCAAACAGGAAACTTTAGGAAAGATTTGTGGATTTTATATTTGGTTGTATTTAGAAAAGCATGTGACCAGCATGACATGGGTCATACTGACAGCTCCTGGGAGTTTTCATCCTGGTCTAGAATCTAAAATTACTTACACTGCACCTCTGAGAGCACTAAAAGTTAAAACAGGCAATATATAACCAGCAGAAAGCAGCTCCATGTATTCTTTTTTTATTTGTACATTCTGATCAGCATGATATTGAAATAAGGTGTGCGTACAGAAGAGGTGGAAAAAGCAGAGGTGGGCAAAGTGTGAATTTTTATGGTTCAATCCTCCCACTGTATTTTGTCTGGTGAGGACACTGAGTAAATTGCTTTTCCTGAAAGCATCCAGAATGGCAATTTACCTTCAAAACAGCATGAGTGTTTGTAGTTTATTTAATGTTTAGACCAGTTATTCCCATAGTGAGTGCTGCAGCAATCCAGGGGAGCGGTGATGGCCACAGGTACATATATCTTTCTGTTTAATTGCTATTAAAATTTTAAAAAAATATTTTCCAGGGCGCTGAGTAATATTTTTTCTGGAAAGGGGGCAGTAGGCCAAATAAGTTTGGGAACCTATGGTTTAGACCAGTGGTTCCCAAACTTACCTGGCCTGCCGCCCCCTTTCCAGAAAAAATATTACTCAGCGCCCCCTGGAAAAAGGATGTGTGGCTTAGAGGGGTGGGCGTGGCTCCTGCTCAAGACGGCAGGGCTGAGCCTCTCCCCTAGTCCAAGTTGCAGGGCTGCGAGGGGGAGGGGCTCAGCCCCGCCGTCTTGAGCAGGAGCCACGCCCACCCCTCTAAGCCACACATCCTTTTTCCAGGGGGCGCTGAGTAATATTTTTTCTGGAAAGGGGGCGGCAGGCCAGGAGTTTACCTTCTGGGATGGACGGAGTTACGAGCTCTGAGGCAGGGCTGAGAATCTATACCTCTCCTGAGGCGCTTGTTGGGGCACAGAGGGCGGAGCTAGGGAAGGGGGTGGGGCCTCCTTCCAAGAACCCAACACAGGGCTGAGCCTGTATACCTCTCCTAAGAGGTCTTTTAGGACTAAAGGGCAGGGCTAGAGGAGGGGGCGAGGCCTCTTCCCAAGTGCCTGACGGGGCTGGACCTCTATACCCCGCCCCTGTGTTCTAACAAGCGCCTCAGGGGATGTATACAGAGGCTCAGTCCTGTCTTGCGCTCTTGGGAAGAGGCCCCATCCCTGCCCCTAGCCCTGCCCTTTAGTCCTAAAACGCCTCTCAGGAGAGGTATAGAGGCTCAGCCCTGTCTTGGGCTCTTGGAAGGAGGCCCCACCCCCTTCCCTAGCTCCGCCCTCTGTGTCCCAACAAACACCTCAGGAGAGGTATAGATTCTCAGCCCTGCTCTTGGGAAGAAGCCACGCCCACTCCTCTAGCTCCACCCCCTGTGTCCTAACAGGCGCCTCAGGGGCTCAGCCCTGTCTCCGCCCGCAAATGCACCTGTGGCCATCACCGCCCCCCTGGATTACTGCAGCTCCCACCAGGGGGCGGTAGCACCCACTTTGGGAATCACTGGTTTAGACCATAGTCTTTCATATATAGGACCAATAAATGAGTAAAAACAGATTATAAAATACAACATGAAAGACACAATTAAAATACTATGTAAATCAAAAGCAGTAGTGGTCTTCTGGCCACCTCCAGGTTTGTTTTGTTTTTTTCTGCTTTTTGGCATTTTGGGTAGTCCATACAGTTTGCAGAAGGTTACAGGAGGAAAAATTGCTGTGCTTACCTGCCACAGACGTCCACCTCCTGGTGCAGTCTTACTTGAATTCAAGGCTGTTTGGAATAACTTTTTAACGAGTATAAATCTGCCTTATCTCAAAACAAAACTGAGAGAATGCCCTGAGTTATGCCCAAATCATAACTGATGTAGCTAGGGTCTGACACTGAAACCTACCCATTCCTTTGCTCACAGCATATTTTCCTGCATTCTGTCACCCTCCTGGTCTGTGGTTCTGAATATTTGGTCCTCCAAATATTGTAAACTTTTGCTCCCAGAATTCCTGAGCCTTGGCTAGACTGGGACTTCTGGGAGTTGTAGTCCAAAACATGTGGAAGTTCAAAAACAGAACCACTGCCTTTGGTGCTGTTTTCTGGAAATTAACTCAAATGGGAGAAATTTGTTTGGTGGGGATGTAAGGATACATGAAAAGATACATGAAAAGGGTCAACTCCATTCCTTTTCCCATTTATTCTATTACCAGGGGCGAAGGGGAACTGTGGCCTTCCAGAAGGTGTCTGACTACAACTCCCAGCAGCCCTCTTATAGCATAGTTAACGATGAAGGATTATGGGAGTTGCATCCAATACCGGGGACTATTTCATACTATGTAATTATAGCACCATTTTCACTATTTGCCATGATTCCATCCTATGGGATTCTGAGCTCTGCAGTTTAAAGAATTTCAATTTAGAACCGAGAATTTCTAGTCTGAGAACTATAATGCCTCAACCACTACAAACATCAATATTGAAGAATATGCTGCTATGGCCATTCAAGTGGGCTTCTAGTGATAATATTGCATAGTGCAGGGGTCTCCAAACTAAGGCCCGGGGGCCGGATGCGGCCCATCGAAGCCATTTATCCGGCCCCCACAGCACAAGGGCAGAAGGGGGTTGGACTAAATGGACTAAATTATTATTATTATTATTATTATTATTATTATTATTATTATTATTATTATTAACATTGAGGCTGGGTGGCCATCTGTCAGGGGTGCTTTGCTTGTGCCTTTTGGTGCAGAAAGGCAGAAGAGGGTTGGACTAAAAGGCCCAAGGGGTCTCTTCCAACCCTCTTTATTATTTTTATTTTATTTTATGACACAGCAAACAAGCTAGACATGCTGGATTTCATATCACAAAATCACAAGTCGAACACTTCCCAAGTGTCTAGGACTGTGTGATGTATTTTCAGATGATGCGTGCAGATCCCAGTAGGACAAAATAGACTAAATGGCCCAAGGGGGTCTCTTCCAACCCTCTTTGTTGTTGTTGTTGTTGTTGTTGTTAACATTGAGGCTGAGTGGTCATCTGTCAGGGGTACTTTGCTTGTGCTTTTGGTGCACAAAGGCAGAAGAGGGTTGGACTAAAAGGCCCAAGGGGTCTCTTCCAACCCTCTTTTTCATTATTATTATTATTATTATTATTATTATTATTATTATTATTATTATTGCTCGGTAGCCAACTATAGTCCGGCCCTCCAATGGTCTGAAGGATCGTGAACTGGCCCCCTGTTTAAAAAGTTTGGGGACCCCTGGCATAGTGTGATAGGGTCCCTGGTGGGCCACACATTTCTTAGATGTACCCTGCAATTTCAGCCTCTCCATGACTTTTGTTCATCACTGGGCAAATTGTGCTGCATTTACTTTTAACCTATAAGTAGCAGAAGAAGAGGTGGTTGTTTTGGCAGTTAAAAAGTAGCTTGCAGGGAATACATTGGTTTTGGTTTATTGCTGGATGGAAGACACAGCCTTTGAGAGAAAGGGAGCAAGTATGTATTCTTTGCTTCATGCTGATGTGGAAGTACGTCCTAATGCTTTGGATCTATAATGTTCCATGTAAAGATTAGTCAATAAGCAGGTATCAAACAAATGACAGAAGAGAAACTGAATTCTGTAAGGCTTCCCTGAAACCTTTGCTTCTCAGGAGAGTCGGAGAGCATGCAGTTCTAACCCATAAAGCATAAAGAACCATGTATCAAAGTGGATCCCATTCCTTTCATACAATCCACTGCCCCTGATCTAAAGTGTGCACCTGTGCACAACAAGCTTACGCACACAGCTGTGTAAATAAAACTGGGTTTTAAACTATTGTAATTGCAAGGAAATCTAAACACTATAAAGGGCATCTATTCAGAGTGGACACAATGACATCTGTTTAATGGGTGTGGCTATCATTTTCAATACAACAACAAGAGAGTTTCATGTTGGAAAACAAAGGGCATCACCTTTAAAGGGGGAGAAACGTTGTATTTTCCCCAGGGGAGTTCTCCATTTCAGCTATAAAAGGTTTCCTTTTTACCTCTAACTTCATTGGCTCTTTCTGAGACATCAGAAATCTAAAACTATTTTGTTATTAATTGTTTGTTTTTGAATTTCTATTAAAAAGGCAAAAATGTATCAGACTAGTTTGCTCATACCTATTCATCATTCTTTGTTCACAGGAAATAGGAATACAATTCATTGTTAACTATAGATCCTGCCCCCAAGATTAATACTTGCCCAAGTTACAAAGTGCATGAGAGTTGTTTTCTCTTTGTGATGTCCAGCTGCAGCTCAATCTGGGGTTCAGCTGGATGCAACTAAAAAGTGAAGTGAGTCCGATAGACATGTGGACACAATAACCGACTTATATGTTGCATCCATACACAAGAGTTCCTCTTCTGCAAGCTTTATTATGTTAAGTCATTTTCTTCCATCTTGCCTCAGTTTTTAAATAGTGGTGAGGATGAAGACAATGATGGCACGTGTATGCTTCCCCTCCTGATAATGACTTAGATTATGATGTTAATCCCATTTTGTGGGATTTTGTCATCAAACCAGTCCCATGGCAAAAGTTAGACTGAAATATGGACAGACCTCTTCAATGCCATACTGTGCATTGAAGAATGCCTCCAATTTCTTTCTGCGCTAAAGTATCACACAAATTGGGTCTGTTGGTAGATTTCTGTTTGGCAGGAATTCTGCTTTGCTCAAAGAACAATAGTTGTATATAAGCTTAAAAACAGACAAATAAGAGGATAGGATTATACAAAAGTTCACCTTTAATGCTGCAGCTATCACTCTCGACAAGAATGAATCAGTATGAGTGACACCTGTATTGGCATTTCTCTGTTGCTAAACCAAAATATTTTGGCCCTCTCCTCAACTTGAATGGGTTGGTTGTAGAATAAGTGTATTACCTACAAAGGATTAAAAAGTATGGAAAGGTGGACTCACACATACTAGCTATTGTTTTCAAAAGGAAACAGTAGCTGAGTATCAGTCACCCTACCTTCCTGCTTACAGGTTATGCATTAGGACAATTAAATGTTTTGGCACACCCATAATCCATAGCTTTTCACGATCTATAAATTTGAAAGCTTTGCTATAATCTATAAAGCACAGACTGATTTTCTTCTGAAATTTTTTGGTGCATTCGATTATCAGCATATGTTTGCAGTATGATCCCTAGTGCCTCTTACTTTCCTGAACCTTGCTTGGATAGCTGGCATTTCTTGCTCCATATATAGTAAAATATATACTTGTTGCAGAATTGTGAGCCTTACTTTGTTTGCAAAGGAGACTGATCCATTGGTCAAGTGGTTATTGCAATCCCTGGTGTCCCCTCAATAGTTAGGCATAATGAAAAGATGTTACTTGTTTCACATAAAATTAACAGCATTACTTTCACTTCATAAAAGCAACATTGCTGAGCTCTTGTTACCCCACCAAAGTAACATTTTCCAGATAACAGTGTTATTTGTAACATTTTGTGTCCAAGCTCTGCTCAATGATAAATTTTAAGCCACTAAGTTACACAAGTAGATATGCCCAGGGTCAATTTATGGCATCTCCAAATAACAGTTCCTCAGACTTTTAAAGCAAAGGGCTGATTCACGGCCCCTCAGACTGTTGGGCAGCTGGACTATAGTTAGAAAAAAATATGAATAAAATTCCTAGGCACACTACACATATCTTATTTGTAGGGCAAAAAAACACATAGGAACAATTCAATATTTAAAATGAAGAACAATTTAACTTAAACGTATCAGTATTTCAATAGGAAGTGCAGACCTGCTTTTGACTGATGAGATAGTCAAGTTAATCTGGATTGTTGTAGTTGTATTCTTTCAAGTCATTTCAAACTCAGGACAAGCCACAAACTAAAATTTATGGCAGGGGACAGATAAATAGCTTTGGGAGGCTGTATTTGGCCCCTAGGCCTTAGTTTGGGGACTCCTGATACTTGAAGTCCAAAAGAAGGGATTCCCACTCAGCATAAACAACAACACTGGTCTAGATAGATTAATATAGTTCAGTTTGCACATAGAGGGGAATGTATCCCAAAAAAACTGCAGCACAAACGGCTGCAATCTCTTTTGTAAAACACAAGAATTCTTAAGGATATAAAAGTTATACATGCCAAACTCAAAAAGAAATTGAAAAGCAACTGCAACTGCCTGATAGAGTGGCTGCTATGGTTAATTGGTACCATAATTTCTTCTATTCTTTATATTCTAGCATGAACTGGGCAGAAATAATTTTGCCTGAATTCGCTTCTGTTTTTCATTATCCTCTTATATGTAATGCTGGGGAAAGAAGAAACCCATGACTTCAAACAAACAGTAAACAATCTGTTACAGCCGAATAATTCTGCTTGTCCTGTTCAAACATCAGATCTTATTAAATTATGATGGATCATAATACACAGCAGCTTTGCTACAGTTTATTTTATTTTTCCTTTCAAGAAAAAAGTACTTGAAACCTATCTCAGCTCAGCCATTCTCCAAGACCTGGACTTGTTGAAATTCTGTGCATCATTAGAGGAAAAATATTTCCCCATCCTTAACAGATGAAGCTATAAAGAAGGAAAGGGGTCGATAAAATTGGGGGACTAACTATATGAGTAACAGCCTGATTCTTTATTGGACATGCACATTCTTCTGAGTCTTTATATATCTTATTGAGGACATTTTGTTGTCATGCCAAGAAGTAATTTCCCTTTCCAAGTCGAGAACAAGTGCCAATACAAATATTTGAACTGGGGTCGGTTTCTCATTGACTAGAAGTTATGGTTTCTTGGCAGACTGAACCAGAATCAGGGAAGCAGCCATCCTGGATGTAGACATCATTGTATTACATGCATTGTATTACAAGTTCATTTTTAATCATTCAATACAATTCATTTGGACAAAGAATACAAATATAGGCTGACTGCAGAGATATTTTTCCAAACTACTAGAAGCAACAGTAGATCTTAATTACCTCCTCAATTGTAGCAGGAGTGGGTAATGTGTCATCATTCAAGTTAAAAAATTTCAAGCCCTGTAAGCCTCTGTAGGACAACTCAAAGCCTCCTTCCACATTTTGGGTGAAGAACCGTCTTAAATTGCCAGAAATGTTTCCAACCCATCCATAAATAATATGATCGTTTTCTAAAGTTGTTCCATCACAAATCCCCTACCTAGAAACCAGGAGTGATATGTCCTGGTTTAAAGGGTTATGTCACAGTTTCTCAAACTGTGCTCCTCCAAATGTTTTGAACTTTTAGAATGTTTAGAATATTAAGGTGTCCCACAATACCTAACAGCTGGTAAGCTGGCTGGGATTTCTGGGAGCTGTAGTCCAAAACACCTGGAGGAGCACGGTTTGAAAAACACCGGGTTAGACTGTGTTATCGAAGGCTTTCATAGCCGGAATCACTGCATTGTGGTGCATTTTCTGGGCTGTATGGCCATGTTCCAGAAGCATTCTCTCCTGACGTTTTGCCCACATCTATGGCAGGCATCCTCAGAGGTTGTGAAGCATATTGGAAAACGTGCTCTGCTATGTCTGACTTATCTGGTTGAGTTAGTCTTCGGTGCCTTTCATGTTCCTTGATTCGTGTTTGGGCGCTGAGTTTGGTGGTTCCTATGTAGACTTGTCCACAGCTGCAAGGTATACAATAGACTTCTGTAGAGGTGAGAGGATCCCTCTTGAATGTAGCATTTGTTGGATTTTCTTAGTGGGTCTGTAGATAGTTTGTAGATTGTGTTTCTTCATCAGCTTTCCTATGTGGTTAGTGGTTCCCTTGATGTATGGTAAGAACACTTTTCCTCTGGGTGGATCTTTGTCTTTACTCTCATGGCTTGTTCTTGGCCTTGCAGCTTTTCTGATGTCTGTGGTAGAGTCTCCATGGGCCTGTAGAGCCCAGTTTAGGTGGTTCAGTTCACCTTGGAGGAGGTGTGGTTTGCAGATTATTTTTGCATGGTCTGCCAGGGCTTTGATTGTGCTTCTTTTTTTGACTTGGGTGATGGTTGGAGTTTTTATGAAGGTATCTGGGTTAGACTAATTAGGAAGGAGACAGAAATACAAGAAAATTTACAGAAAATATAGATTCTGTAGATTTGTTTGGAACAGGTACATTTCCTAAGTGTAACTCCTGCCAAATATATATATTAGCATTGTATAGCATAGGAAAATGTTACCAACTCCGTGGTTTTTGGTTTGCTGTCTATGCCCCAGTTCAGAATATTTCACCTCACTTTCTCCCCCTGTGATAATTGGATTTTGAAAAATGTGGCTTGTTGTGGAAATAAAGATTGGTGATACAGCTTCAGTGGAGATACCTTTTCAGGAGTGTATTTCCCTTCGGAGGGGTAGATTTCTCTCACGTCCTGTTGTTTCAGCATCGTTTTTAACTATGAGTTGTTTGTAAATCAGATGTTTATAACTTGAGGACTGCCTGTATATAATTTTCTGAGAGCCAGTGTTTCTAGGAACAAACTATATGGGAGAACAATGCCTTTCTCTTGTCCCTAAAACAGTAACATGTTGTGTGTGTGTGCTGTCCAAGTCTGTGAGTAAGCTCAAAATTGAGAGATTAACAATATCAACCACTATGTTTTTAAAAGTTGTAGGCTTGATATTCACATGTTTCTGAAGATGTGTCTGAGTGGGCATGTTGGGTTAAGCATCCACCTACATAGATGCCCCAAAGCCAATATCCTTTCTAAAATAAAAAGATAGCTGTGTCAGCAATCTTTAGGGGACCAGGAAATTCACATATAATGTATAGTTTGGCCACTAAAAGCTTTAATGAGAGGGAAATTGAACTCTATAGCTCACTCTTTCCTTAGAAAAAATATTTAGTCTTTTATCTGATTTTTGTCACCTTGTCTTGATCCATCTTGATTCAGTGGTTCATAAAGATAGTCTTCCTTTTGATGAGCAACTGTGATGAGAGTCAGAATGAGAACTATGCTTGATTTGGGCTAGCAGCCTTGAAGGAGATGTTCATGGAGAACCACCATGTCCCTATTTTAGGAGTGAAAACTGTGGTACTCCATATATTTTGTTTTTGTTTGGCTTGAGGGGCATCATAGTTGCAGTCTAAATATCTGCAGGACCACAATTGGCAACCCCTGCTCTACACCATCAACAAGATAATTTGAAATATGGAAATGAAGAAGGCATTATTCCTTGCTACTTCTACAGAAAAGAGCAGTTCTGTGGACATTCAGTAGAATCATGATTTTGAAAGAGTACAGTATGTTATATGAGCAACAAGTACAGAACTCACATGCATATCACTTGGTGGTCCTACAAGGCAAAGCTCAGCATGGAACTGTTTCATTTCTCAAACCAAAGTACCCATCACCATCCAGAAGTTTCAGCTTTGCTGTCATCGATCATTTTTTCAATCATGAAGGAGCTATGTATCAAAATGACTGTTTTGTATATGCCTGCAGAGTTCTTGCTGGGATAATTTTATTTTGTCTTTCTCTTACTCTGGGGATTCCTTGTACTCAGTGAAAAGGACTTTGGTTGAACTTGATCTCTAGCATAAATCTGTAATTAAGTTTAAATGTCACCTTTCACTTAGAGGCAAACATAGGCTGTTTCAAACCTAGTCCTGACCTTCAGAAAAACAAGGCTTGGGAAATACACAGACATGTACATGATAGCTAAAATGTTAAGAAGGAACATTGCTTACAGTGACAAATAGTCCCTATTAGGCTCACAATTTTATTTTATTTATTTTTTTGCCTTCATGATATTTTGCTAACATGATATTTAGATGATGTCAGGCTTAATATTCCTTCCAGCAGAGAGACTTTATTTAGTGGCAATCCTAGAATATAGTTTTTAATCTGCACATTTATTTATTTCCAATAGAAGTCCTGCCTAACATCAGCATCCATTAATATAATATCACTCTGTACTGCATCTGAAGAAGTGGGTTTACATCCACCAAAGCTCATGCTGAACTTTTAAAAACCAATTAGTCTTAACGGTTCTACCACATTTCCTTCCCCTCACCACCTTTTCTCCCTTCTTATTGCTAATTTTTTGTTATAGAATGATAAATCATAAATTAATAGGAGTCTCCAAGGACTACTAGAGATCTGCAACTACAGTACATCTTCCTGTGATTGGGATTGCCAGATCTCCAGGCATTTCCTGAAGCTTTGAGAAAGAATTCTTGCTTCCAACCCCCGGGTGAGTGTAGGTTGTGCCAGCTGGATTATCTGTTGTATCCTCCTTCGGTCAAGGAGTGAAACAAACTTTTAGTTGGACATGTCACAGCCAGCAGAACAGTCTGGATGGTCAGCTGTCACAGATTGCCTAGATGACCATGTTCTTCCATCTTCTTGAAGCAAACGTAGTGCCAGAGAGTGAAGGTGCATGAGCGTTTTTAAGAGTAACAGTGTGGCCACATGGTGCAGCTTTTGGGGGACAGCTGTATGGTCTGGACTGTTGCTGCCCTGGATTCAAAAGTCAGGGAAATTGATTATAGGATCTCTCTAGTAGACCTTATCACATCATTCGGGACCTAGTGGAGGGCATGGGGAACCCATTGCCCATGCCCCGCATCGCCTGCCCTCCACCTTACCTCACCTTATGGGGAGAAGCGTCTGCAAGCCTGCTTCCCACCAATGTTGGCAATGGAACATAGGAAGCCCCTGTGTTGCTGCGACGGCTGCATATGCTGGTTCCTGTTCACTTTTTCCATGGCGCTCCGATGGAAGTAGATGTACATTGTGGGATGGAAGCAGGTGGACTCCATGGCAAAAGTGAAGAGGAACCAGTAGACGCCCCTCTGATGTGGTCATAGGAATCTCTGGGTCCTCCAGTGTGAAGCTGGTGAACTTCCGATGGATGTTGACCATTAAACCTCCCCTGAGGACCTAGAGGAGACCTAAAGAGTATATTACTCAATCATGAGTAAAGAGTAAATTAATCAAATCCATGAATAATCAAATCTGCAAAAGTTAAACCTACACATACGAAGGACTGATTCTACTGACTTTTTTTGCTTGCTGGAAATTTCCTTGAGTGTGTAAGTGGAGGGCTGTTTCCTACTTGCAAAGTTTTGACTTTGTTTTGCAAATGAATTGAACTTGTGTAATTTTCACATCAAAGTAAAGAACAGATTTTTGTTTTTCTTAGAGTGTTGTATATTTATTCATTCATTTCTGGTTAGAGTCTTGTGTCTGGGTACAAGTCTTCACTGGGTTATAAAATAAATGGGTGGCTTTAAATTAATTACTCTTTCTCAACTTGATGTGCCACACAGCATTACTGTAAACATTAAGTGAAAATGTAGACCACCTTGAACTCAAGGGGTGGGGGGCAGGATATAAACATAAATAATTTTAGAAGGGGCTACAATTTTGGTAATGCAGACCTGAATGAGTTTCCATGCCTTTTTATGATAAACATCCCTATATACTTACAGTGGAATCAGTTCCTATCCTGAATTTTATATGTAATAACATTCTTGAATTTCTGACATAGAATATGTACATTTTGAAGCAATCTTAAACCACCAGAATGTAAGCAGAGCAAGAAACTGGGGCTTACATAATTCACAGTAACCCCTGTTTGGCACAGCATTAGATTTTTTTTCCATGGATGATTGTTTTCTTTATTTCCAGTGTATAGAATAATAGTACCATTTTAAAAATAATGAGATTTAAAAACTGATATCACTAACCTCCCTTACTGGGATTCTACTCTTAACCAAAAACGTAAATTTTGATGTATGGTTTGATTGTTTCTTCTGTCCTACATTACAGCAGTAATGTTTAAAAGATAAATTCTAATGAGCCATTGGAACTTACATGAGGATTTCCACATATTTCATCCATTTCTTCTGTTTCTATTAATCAAACATTACCAGTGAAACTTGAGATCCAGAGCCAGATGTGGAGTAGTCGAACTACACTACACTTGTAATTTACTAGACTACATAGAACTTGGAAAAGTTATCATTTTTGCATTAGAAGTTCCGTAACCCCATCACAAGGGCTGAAGCACATTTTGTGAGTCTCTGAGGTGTAGGCTGGGAAAAAGTTTAGTAAAGAACATCACTGGAGCACTCACCTTAAAGCTCAGGATTTGGGACACTCCAGATATGGCAACTCTGGCTGCAATGGTGTGTGTGTGTGTGTGTGTATAAACTGTAAATATTTTTCTTATATTGATTCTACTTAGCATTGGTTAGCTTGGCAGTGTTTTTTTTATTAACATTGGAGGAGCAGAGCTTAGTCTTTATTGTGTGGTCTATACACTGTTATTCAAGTGAAATTAGTTCTTTTCCATTGTACCTTCAGAACCAATGTGGGATTGCAACATCAATTCATGCTAAAACTGTACAGTATTGCACACAGTATTTTCGACATCCCACCTACAACTACTCCCAATATATTATCCCTACTACTTTTCAAATCAAATTTTAAACCATTTCCCAATGGACAACAATTACAGTATGATGACGCCGGTCACGCCGCCAAAGGTGCCATTACCTTGATGCAGTTCTGCTTTACTTATTACATTCAATGATAGCCCTTGAAAATGAATGCATTTGGAAAGCCTCATTGTGGTCCTAAAAGGAAGCAGACCTGGGAAAGATCTCCTTCTGATTTCTGCCCTGGAATTATTAGTGCTGGACTGGGATGAGCAGAAAGTATCTGTTTATATATCCTTACACTGTAATCTTCATATTCTGAAAAATGCAAATTTCTTACATAGTTGTAAGTAATTGTAACCAAGAAATTTTAGCATTGAACATTATTATTATTATTTTCTCTTCTCTAAGAGTGTATCTTCATTGTAGAACTAAAGCAACTTGACCCTGCTTTGGTGGTCATGACTCAATGCTATGGAACCCTGGGATTTGTGGTTTGGGGAAGCACCAGCAGTCTTTGGCAGAGAAGGCTAAAGTTCTTTTCAAACTGCAACTCTCATGATTCCATGTCATTCAGAATCAAGATCCTATTCAGTGTCAGAACTCTAAATCTGAGAAAGAGAAAAATATGGGGAGGTGGTGGAAAAAGACACAGATAAAAGTTCCAAGGGAATAGCTATATTAGTGTATTGCCGCAAAAGCAATCAAGATTTTGTGGCACTTTAAAGGTATCACAATTTCATGTGACATGAGCCATAACAAGCTTAATCTGCATTCTGAAGCTGGATTATATGGCATCCTGGATCCAGCCTGAGACTTTGGTACACTATTCTACACGATTACTCTGCTGTATTAAAACCAGCTCTTAAATATCCAGAGATTTGTTATATGGAAATAAAAATGGCTTGTGCCTTAAATATACATGTGCCAGATTATTCATTATAATATACAGCAATGGTTCCCAACATGTCATCCGTGGACCACCTGTGGTCCGCAAGAACTAAAAGATGTCTTCATTTTTAGGACTGTTCCTGAGGTTATTTGGGGTGCTGATTCAGAAAGTTGCATTGGATAGAACATATCAGCTGTAGATTATTAAATATGGTTTTCTGTGAGCGAGCAGATGGCGACTACTGGATGGCATATGTTCTATATCAGAAACTAGAGCTGATTTGGTCTATCCAATACAATTTTCTGAATCAGCACCCCAAATAACCAAATCAAATTTAAAGTTGACCAAAAACTGATTTGTAACCCTTTTCGTACACCAAGCACAAAGTAGCTGCACGCAATAACATCCTGCGGAAACTGACTGACAGCGCATGGGGTGCAGACCCACAAGTAATAAGAACATCAGCCTTGGCCCTGTCTTTCTCAACTGCAGAGTATGCCTGTCCTGTCTGGCAAAAGTCTGCCCATGCAAAGCAGGTGGACATAGCACTGAATGAAACATGCAGAATCATCACAGGATGCCTTAAACCTACACCTGTTGATAAACTCTACAAGTTAGCTGGCATTGCCCCTCCTGACGTGCGACGGGAAGTCGCTGCTAACTGTGAGAGAAATAAGGTTGAACATTGTGAAAGCCACCCACTGCATGACTATCAGCCTCCTCCCAGTAGACTCAAATCAAGGAAGGGCTTCATAAGAACCACTACTCCTCTTGATGTTCCTCCAGCAGCAGCAAGGGTGTCCCTCTGGGCAGCTAAACCTGGCAATTCTAACTGGATGGCCCCCCATGAGGGTCTTCCTCCTGGGACAAACCAAGAATGGGCAACTTGGAAGTCCCTGAACAGACTGAGAAGCGGAGTGGGCAGATCAAAAGACAATCTGGCAAGATGGCACTACCTGGAGGAATCCTCCACCTTGTGTGACTGTGGAGCAGAACAAACAACTCCGCATATGTATGCTTGCCCACAATGCCCTGCCTCATGTACGAAGGAGGAGTTGTTTAAAGCTACGGACAATGCGGTTGCTGTTGCCTGCTTTTGGTCCAAAACTATTTAGTTGCTTGTGCTTTCCTTTTTTCCCCCCCATCATTTTGAAATGTATTTGTCGTGCAATGCTTTTGACACAAAATAAATAAATAAATAACCCCTTTTCGTACTAATGTTAGAGAGTGGTCCCTGGTCAAAGTGGTCCCTGATATTTTTTTTTTAAAAAAAAAAGGTTGGGAACCACTGATATACAGGGACCTGGTTATTCATTATCTTGTAAGTATAAGATTCTATAAAGTAAAATGATACCCTACTGTCTAATAAACAAAGCTCATTTAGAAAGCCATTCCTTTCACAACTTTCTTTAACTTAATGGCATTCTATGTTTAGAAGAATTTTGCAGGATGTCGAATAGCATTTTAGAAAAGAAAAAAAAAGAAAGAGATGTTCATCCTTATGATTTCAGGAGAGAATGTCAATATAAGGCAGAATACATATATCCTTTTAGCATCCCACACTCAGGGCCCATCCAGACAGACCCAAAAACTGGCACCTGTTTCAGTTTTTACTGGAGGCATCCAAATAATGCCTCAGGTAAAAACAAATTAATTTGGAATAAACCAAGGTTTCTAAATTAATTTGTTTTTGCCTGAGGTGTCATCTGGACTTCTTTGGGCTTTTCAAAGCCCAGAGGAGTGGGATGGCGTGAAGAGACAGGTGGGGAGAGCAAGGAGAGATGATCCTGTCTCCTTGGGTATCATTTTCTGGTGCCAGGAGGATACGAGGAGAACCTTTATGGTGGCCAGAGACTTCGTAAATAAGTTTTCAGGGCTAAATTTGGGACCGGGGGGATAGCTTCATGCCAATCCGATTTGTCTTGGTATGGCATGTAGCCACCCACCCAGGAAAGCCCGGGGTTTGTGTGGGGGAGTGGGCACAGAAACCCGCACTGAAGCAGGTTATTTAAACCAGTTTTAGCATGGGTTTCGGCGCTGTGTGGAAGTACTTACACACAGAATTGTCATGCTGGGAATCTATTCCAAGAATACTTTTTTGAAAATACCTGACACATGTCACATGGAGGATATAACTGGGAGAAGCCAACTCCCCCTCATTCTCCAGAACTGGGTAATGCCTACCAGCTTACCCACAATTAAGCACAGATGAAAAAGATTACACTATGTTACATGAATTTTGTTTCTGGGTTATACATGCCATTTCCTAATTGGTCCTATCATAAAAACATGGGAACAGGACATCCTGCAGCACATTTTGCTATAGTTTTTCAATGAAGATCTCATAGAGTCTCAACCAATGCAAGATAGATTATGGCAGCCACAAAAATGAAGTTTCTGGTGTATAACAACTACTTTCAAAGTCGGTACCACACAATTAAACAATTTTTATTACATAGTGTTAGATGATTGACCTAGCAGTCCTCATCAAAGCCAACAGATCCAAAGGCATGCTGGTAAGACAATCATGCTGGGTTGAAGGAAGAACCAGAAGAGAAGCCAGGAATAGAACAGTTCATACTCAGCAAAGTTTTTCTTCAAAACTAATATTATGTATACGTGAAATGAAACAACCAGGTCACGTAATACATTCATAAGTGAACAAAAACATTTTGATACTCCTAGAGATCACTTGAAATCTTCTTCCAAAAAGCATCCAGGGAAAACTTTTTTTTCTTTCGGCAGCCTTCACTTTTTATTCCATTTTATTCCATTTTGATGGAGAAAAATATAACTTTCTGTTTTCAACATGTCAGGTGATCTGCTTTCCTATTTTCTTTCTATTTTTCTTTTCACACAAGCTCAGCGAATGCTTCTGGAGCCAGGTAAACACATACAGATCAGACTCCCAATCTTTCACAGGTCAAGCTTTATTGTATTGTTTATTGCAAATAGGCTGCTGCAATCCAACATTGAGAGTCTGTTTTTCTCCAGCTATCCTTCACCGTTCTCCCAGTTCCAATACTGCAAAAAAGAAACAAATGCTAGGCAGAGAATAAGGAAGAAAGAGGATCACTGGGCTGGGATCCCATTAAAAGATTTTGTGTCCAACCCCCCACATGAAAATCACATCAAAGTATCCCTGACAGATGGCCATCCAGCCTCTGTTTAAAAGTTTCCAAGGAAGGAGCTTCCACCACACTTCGAGGCAGAGAGTTCCACTGTTGAACAGTTCATACGGTCAGGAAGTTCATCCTAATGTTCAGGTGGAATCTCCTTTCCTGCCATTTGAACACATTACTCCTAGTCCTAGTTTCCAGGGCAGCAGAAAACAAGCCTGCTCCCTCTTCCTTATGACTCTCCTTTTGATGTAGCCCAAAATCCAATTGGCTTTCTAATTGCTGCATCATATTGTGTTGGCTCATGTTCAACTTGTTATCCATGAAGACTCCACAACTTTCTCACACGGACTGCTGTCACCTTTCATTTTTTCTGCCTAAGTGTAGTATCGTACATTTGTCCTTGTTGAATTTCATTTTGTTAGTTTTGGCCCACCTCATTCCTTCTCAGGTTATTTGATAAGTTCCCCAGGCCCCTTCTTTAATAATCCAGATTATTAAAGCAGATAATCCACATTATCATCTTTGAACTGAGTTATATGAGTCTACACTGCCAGCTAATCCAATAGATAATCTGGATTTTATATGGCAGTGTAGAAGGGGCCCAGACATGTCAGACCATCACCTCCATGATTAATTTTGATACAATAACAAATGAGCCTCTGGCAGAAAGATATAAGTTGAAGCCTCAGCTAGTCCTTTGTGTTCCACCTCTCCCATACATTGCTTGTATCTACAAGGCCTTTCATTTCAATCTTCTGGGCGGAGGGTAGTTATAAATATTCTGCCCTTGATATTACAGTTTCTGCCTACAGCAAAGGGCTTTTGGTAACAGGCTTCTGGAGGCAGAGCACATACAGCAAAGGCCCCAAAGAGTTGAATGTTTCATATTATCTGGGAAATGTGGGTTGCCAGCATCCCCTCTAGTGTACGGCCTGTCTCTACAATTAAGTTTTGGAATGACCAGCAGACCAAAATACTTATTGTTTACTGGGCTGAGCTTTCAATCCACTTCAAGTGGAATGTGGCATAAAGTCACAGACTGGTTGGCAAAGCGGGTGGGGGAGTGTACTTTGCCAGCTGACTGTCTACTTGGCCACATGGCAGGGCACACAGTCGCCTCTGATTGCTTCAGCTCAGATTAAAGGCTCACCGTGCGACAAGTAAACAACATTCCACCAGACGCAACCCTTAACAATTTCTGTGAATTAAGCCTTGCAGGCCTTTCTCTCTGAATTCAGTGAGGAAGTGTATGTTTGCTTTTTAGAGGGAGAGAAGAGAGTTGTTTTGACCTGTCTTCTCTGTGTGTAAATCTCATGATTCCAACAAGGACTACACATCCCCAAGGCATTACATTGCCATGAAAACTAGCTAGAATTGTTACAAAAACAAACTGGATCCATGATTTTCAAACTTCTGTCTTCAGCCAGCCTCACCAATAGTCGAAACATCTTGAGGTCCAAAGTTTGGGAACCACTGGACTAAATCCCTATAAAAAGTTTAGTCTTCGATGAGAAAGGCCTTGTACAGTATTCTGATTTTGCTAATATTTCTCTTCTAGCTCTAGCTGTTATGAAATATAGTGTTCCCTCACTTATCACAGGGGTTACATTTCAGGACCACCCACAATAAGTGAAAATCCGCAAAGTACAGACACTATATTTATTTTAATATTTATACATTATTTTAGTAGTTATACACTATTTTAAGTCTTTATCAACCAATCGTGTGTTGATAAATCACCTCCTTTTACTCCTGTTGCAGCTTGGGCTCCTTTTCTCTTCCTT
Organism: Anolis carolinensis; assembly: GCF_035594765.1. Lineage (NCBI taxonomy): Eukaryota > Metazoa > Chordata > Lepidosauria > Squamata > Anolidae > Anolis > Anolis carolinensis. The sequence continues at coordinate 92,024,019 of NC_085845.1, read as the reverse complement.
TGACTTCTCCTTCCTCCCTTCCTTAGACTGTAAATTGTAATTTTTTAATGATTTTATAAAATTCTTTTAGAGTTTATTGAAAAACCGTGAAACAGCAAATCCGCGAAAAGTGAACCGCAAAGTAGTGAGGAAACACTGTAAATGGTTTTCAAGTGATTATTCCTAGAAAATATGTGAAGAAAATATACATATGCTTATTGATTGTAAACTGGCATTGAGGTGGGTGGCTAAGATAAAACTACCCATATCAATCCAAATGTTAGTATTAGTAACTTTTGGCTGTAAAAATGATATCAAACCAAAACTAAAACAACAAACACAGAAAGTAGTTCTTTACTTGAACTCACAACAAGCCCACGAATCTCTTAATTCCTACATCATGTTGACTCTTTTGTTTTTTTGTTTATCTGATTTATATCATCCCTTTCTCCTGAAATGGAACCTGAGGTAGTTCACAATATGAATTAAATCAAGTGAATTTGAAAGCTAAACAGGGTCAGACTTGTTTAGTACTTGGATGGGGGACTGCCAAAGAATACTAGATGCTGTAGGCTACATTTCAGAGGAAGAGACTGAAAAAACCACTTCTGAGTACTCCTTGCCTAAGAAAACCCTGTGAAATGCTTAGGGTCACCATATGTTACCAGGGAACTTGAAGGCGCATGCACACACAAACATATACATCATCCCATAAGAGGGGAAAGTGGGGTAAATTATCTTCTTAGTGAGGCATTTTAGATCTGGAAAGCCAAAATGTAGACAAAGTACCCTTGTGAAGGAAGAACAACTAAGAGGGAAAAGCAGTTCAGAGTCTCCCAATGAGCCTCATGGGTGTAAAGATTTGACCACAGGTATATCAGCTCTAATTATAGTCTGACACAACACTTTGGGGGCATTTATTGCTTATGTGGAAAATCTATTTATATTCATTGCACCCAGGACCAGAAGGATAGATAGCCCTACTCAGTAGTGGATCCTATGTTCTTCTGTGCTCTATTAAAATTTTCTTCAAATTTCCTTTGCCCCAATAGATTTTAATACCTTTCCTCTGCCTTTAGAATGTGTTTTGCTGTTGCTTGCTTTGGAATAAAACATCAATATTGTGAAAGGACAGCTGTTGTAGCCAAAAGGGTACCAGCAAGCCATATTTTATTCATTTTGTCAGTCGTCCATATATTTGATTTCCTAAAGTCAAAAGAAAGGTGGTAAATCCAGTGCAATTAGACCAATAAATAAAAGGAAGATAATAAAAATTGAACTGTGCATGATTTTCAAACAATATGAATCGACCACAACAATCTGTTGTACCCTCATCTTTCACTGTACTAGTCAGTTGTCTGGACAATTTGATCCAGATGATTCATCATATTCTTATACTGAAAACACATATTTCCATTTTCTTCATGTTTTTTTAAGACGTGTTAGAAACTCTTCATTGCTACAACAAATAGTTCTGCTCATGAACATTTCACCAGAATTGTTAGTCAATTGAACAAATTAAATTGATAACTATATGAGCTTTAACTGATTATTTATTTTGTTATATTTCCATGACTGCTCTTAAACAAAAACAGTTATATAAGCTTGCCCCTTTTATTTTATCCAATCAATAACGCCTCCACGATGTATCTTTTCTTTTAAAAGTTCAATTCCAATTTTTTCCAGTGCTTTAAGTAATGTTATCTGATTTAACTTGTGTAATTTAACTGCTATATTCAAAGATTTATGTGGAATTTGTTTTTATTGGGTTATTTGTAATACAGACTTTGTATTAAATAAAAAATGAGCTGAATGTGACATATCTTTCATTGATTTAACTTACTTTTGCTGTGATATAACCTGACCCCCTTCAACTTCACTGACTCACTTACTTATTCAGTCATTCTGTGCACTATTCATGAAATCCATGTCATGTTCAGAAAAATATTTCTGTACAATTAGTTGAATGCTCTGTTTCAATAAAGGATGAGTATGAGTCTGTGGAAACAATCAACTTGCACATTGGACCTGTGACTAAGAAGCAATAGATTTTTGCAAAATAGAAACAAGCATGCACATCAAATGATTCAAGAATACTTCCGTTGAAAGTGTGTTGAAACGGGTGTTTGGAGTCGGGGAGCAATCGACTCCAGAATTCCCCATTCACACAGAAATGGCAAAAAGTGCTTATTTTCAGGTAGAACTATTTAATTTATCTGTTTTAGATTGTATTAGTGACATGGAAATCTGGGCATTCTTGTGGGTGGTTTTTAAATGTGCCCCGATGCTCTTTTTGTCACTATTAATAGTCTTGCATGTAACTTTAAGAGTAATTTTAAAAAAAGATTATTCAAGAAATGTACAAATTCAATATATCTCTAATTCATTATAGTATATTTTCCCATTTTGTAGTCCTGAGATTCTTGATAGCAAAGTTTCCCTTCTTTATAAAAAAGAAAAAAGATAGACAGACAGAAAGCAGTATGGGTGGAGACTACACTTCCCCATGTGATAGTTCAGTAAGTGAAGGATTTGTCTAGAAATGGACAGAGTCCATCACATTTGATGACATCAATCCCAATTATCCCATCCCAATTATCTTCTTTATACTATCAGCTTGATCTGTTTCTGGTGTGCATGTGTGTGTGTGTGCTTGCACGCTTTTCCCTGATCTGCTGTTGTTTTGTTCATTTGTTTTTACCAGAGTGATTGAAAAGTTTGTACCTCGATCCCCTTTGATTAAGGTGTCTTCCTGAGTCAAAGAAAGATGTGGAAGTCATTCAGGGAATCTAGTCTGCCATTTTGTACTTACTGACAGAATGGCTGAGTCTAATGTAGGGAAGATGGGCATAGAACAATTCTTGTGAAGAATCCCCACATTTTCCCATTGCAGGAGGAATTGAGGAAATGGCACTTTTCTACACTTTTCCCTCCTGGGCTTTCAAACATATGAGGCAACAGATTGTCTAAGACTAACAAGTGCAATTCCCAACACAAAGCTATGTTTTCACATGTTGCCATGAGGCTGAGAACTACCTGATTAATTAGGATCTCTTGTTAAATTGAGAGATGTGTTCATTAATCTATTATCTAAATGTTTACCTGCAAGTTTTACTCTTAATAACTCTGATATTTTCCTTCAGTTATAGTTATGGACTTAAAAATGGAGGCTATTTTGTATGTCAGTGGTTCTCAACCTGGGGTCCCCAGATGTTTTTGTCCTACAACTCCCAGAAATCCCAGACAGTTTACCAGCTGTTGGGATTTCTGGGAGTTGAAGGCCAAAAACATCTGAGAACCCCAGGTTGAGAACCACTGTTGTATCTGGTCAGATTATTTGTCCATGTCCATTCGAGCCCTCTGCTGTCCACTCTACTCTGAATAGAAATGGCTCATCAAAAACAAACCATTGAATCACCAGGATCTTTTCAAGTCAAAATATCTAGGAAGAACACAGAGCATTCTTCATGCAGAGTATGTGATTCTTACCAGTAAGCTGTGATTTTTCGAAGCTTTTTCCCCCAGTATGTTTTCTCATTTTTTTTAATTAATGGAACTTTCCACTAGAACTGATCCAACTCCTGCTCCTTTGTTTGTTCCACCAAAATCCCAGTAAAACTAGTTAGATTTACCACCAAATAAGTGTTCCCAGAAATTTCATCTTACAATTGCAATCTAAATTCTTTGGAACAGATGGTTTATTTTTGCTTAGAAGTCTTACTTCTTTAAAGATATATGGTCATTTTTCTTGGCAACTTTTGGGCATCCAGGGGGCTTCTCCTTCCTTCACACAATTAATGACCTCAAAAATGTAATCAAAAATTAGCAGAACTCCCCTGTTGATTTAATTTTGAATACATGCTTTTTTGATGGAAATTAAGGTTCAAAGTGGTGTGCCTTTTCGTAATAGAGAATTGCCAGTGTTGGATGCCTCTAACTCCTTCTCTCTTTTTTATGATTGGAAAATCGCAGGGGAAAATAGAAAGGTCTGGGATTAGTCCAGGAGCCATAAAAACAAGAAATGGCTACATGACAGTCTGTGGAGTTTGTGTTGCTATCCCATCAATTCTAAACTAATGGATTTCAATTAATTAAATATCATATTCTGTGGAATGGCTACATTCCCATACTTATAATGGTTTAATAAAGCCGATGAGAGATCTTTCCTATGAGTATTTGTTCGCATAAATTTTATGTACAATAATTGAGTTAAAAGTTTATTATTTGAACAAGAGGCTGTAATAAAACCAAGAATATAAAAACCAGATACAAGTAACCAGAGGTATCAGATAGTGATTTTTTAAAAGTTGTAAAACTGCATACAAAACAAATACTAATAAATAATTAAATATCTTAAAAATCTCTAGCATGAATAGTAATTCAATTTCTCAGCTGCCAGTGTAAATGGAGCCACTTTATGAGCTATGTGAACTGTGAGCCAGGAACCACCCAGTTCAAATCTTTAGGTGAGCCATGATCAGTCAGAGCATAACTAAGCATAATAAAATAATAATAACTTTATTTTTGTACCCAGCCTCCATCTCCCCGAGGGGACTTGGAGCAGCTTACATGGGGAGGAGCCCGATCTACATCATAGCAATATGGAATCATCAAATTAAAACACATACATCATTACATAAAAATAGGATAATCAAACATCAGTTTAAAACAACATAAAATTATAAAAGCATGAAAACAATCTTAACCAATCATCAGTGAGCTTATGAAAGGAACAATCCTAGGCATAAATGGGTGGACTGGTGCAACACATTATCAATTAGAATGGTTGAATGAAGTGCATGGGTCAGGATAAAGTGCATGGGTGGGCAAAATAGGGTGGGGAGATGACCTTGGGGTGGAGAACAACCGTAAACTGCCAGGACAAATTTCACATCTTGATAGAAGCCAAGTTATAGGGGATTGCCTAATCAAATGCACAGCGGAACATCCATGTTTTTAACTCCTTGCGGAAGGTGGAAAGGGTGGGTGTTAACCTAATCTCCTTAGGGAAGGAATTCTAGAGTTGGGGAGCCACCACAGAGGCCCTCTCCTGCGTCCCCACCAGCCGCGCTTGCGAAGGGTGAGGAAGCAAGAGAAGAGCCTCTCTCGATATTAGAGATTGCACAGGTTCATAGGGGATGATGTGGTCACGTAGATAGGCTGGTCCCAAACCATTTAGGGCTTTATAGGTAAAAACCTGCACCTTGAATTGGGACTGGAAACTTATCAGCAGCCAGTGGCACTGTTTAAACAGGGGGGTTGACCGCTTCCTGTAACTGGCTCCAGTAAACAGCCTGGCCGCTGATCTTTGAACCAGTTTTAGTTTCCGAGCCGTCTTCAAAGGCAGCTCTGCATAGAGTGCATTACAGTAATACAGTCTGGAGGTAACTAAGACGTGGACCACCTTGGTCAAGTCAGAATTCTCAAGGTATGGTTGCAGCTGGCACACAAGCTTTAACTGTGTGAAGGCCCTCCCAGCTACTCCTGACACCTGAGCATCAAGTGTCAGCACTGAATCTAGGAGGACTCCCAGATTGTGGACCTGTGTCTTCAAGGGGAGTGTAACCCCGTCAAGCACAGGTAGCCACCCTATACCCCGATTGGACGAACGACTAACATGGAGGACCTCTGTCTTGTCAGGATTAAGCTTCAGCATGTTTTTAAACATTTATTTGACCAAAACTGCAACTTCTGTTTCAATAGAAAAGCTAACAATTATGTGAGAAATAGTAACAGTTTAAATAACAGACAGTTCTCCTCTCCTTCCCCTACTGCAGTGGTTCTCAACCTTCCTAATGCCATGACCCCTTAATACAGTTCCTCATGTTGTGGTGACCCCCCAACCATAAAATTACTTTTGTTACTGTTTTGCTACTGTTATGAATCATAATTTAAATATCTGATATGCAAGATGTATTTTCATTCACTGGAACAAATTTGGCACAAATACCTGATACGCCCAAATTTGAAGACTGGTGGGGTTGGGAGGGAATTGATTTTGTCCTTTGGAAGTTGTAGTTGCTGGAATTTATAGTTCACCTACAATCAAAGAGCATTCTGAACCCCCCACCAATGATGCAATCGAACCAAACATGGCACACAGAACTCCCATGAGCAACAGGAAATACTGGAAGGGTTTGGTGGGCATTGACCTTGAGTTTTGGAGTTATAGTTCACATACATTCAGAGAGCACTGTGGGCTCCAAACAATGATGGATCCGAACCAAACTTGGTACAAATACTCAATATTACCAAATTTGAGCACTGGAGTTTGGGGAAAATAGACCTTGACATTTGGGAGTTGTCGTTGCTGGGATTTATAGTTCACCTACAATCAAGAAGCCTCTTGAACCCCAACAACAATAGAATTGGGCCTGACTTCCCACACAGAACCCCCATGACCAACAGAAAATACTGGAGAGATTTGTGTTCCTAAGACCATCAGAAATATGTGTTTTCTAATGGTCTTTGGTGACCCCTCTGAAGCCCCTCACAACCCCCCCCCCCCAGGGGTCTCAACCCCCAGGTTGAGAAACGCTGCCCTACTGCTTTCAGCAGTGGCTGGAAAACAAGATGAGAAGAATATGAGAGAACTTAGGAGGCAGAAAATCCCCAGAACCCCTCTCTCAAATGGTAAGGGAAACATGCAAGCAAGAGAAAGTACAGTAGAGTCCCGGTTATCCAACATAAACGGGCGGGCCCAATGTTGGATAACTGAAATTGACGGATAATACGGAGGCCCTATGCATGGAGGGAGGCAGGCTCAGAAGGAAGCTTTAATGGAAAATTTCTTCTCCCCTCCCCCCCGGCGCCTTTCTTGTTTACCTTACAGGAGCTCAAAGGCTCCCACCAGCTGTTTCTAGGGGCGGGCAGCGAGGCGGGCTCCGTGTGGAAAAGGGCCCGGAGCCGCCATGCGCATGGCTGCCTCTGACGCGGCGTCTGTCTCCCCCTCCGCCTCCTCCTTCGCATCTTCCTGGGGAGGAAGAGGGAGAAAAAAGATCTTTTCTCAAACTCCCTGCCGAGGGAGAAAAAAGCTCTCCTCCCCCTCCTCCCCCTCTTCTCTTGAGCTCTCTCAAGCAGCCGAAGGGAGAGAGAGAGCTCAAGAGAAGAGGGGGAGGAGGAGGAGGAGAGCTTTTCTTTCCCTTGGCAGGAAGGGAGCTCGAGAGAAGAGCTTTTTTCTCCCTCGGCAGGGAGTTTGAGAAAAGATCTTTTTTCTCCCTCTTCCTCCCCAGGAAGATGCGAAGGAGGAGGCGGAGGGGGAGACAGACGCCGCGTCAGAGGCAGCCATGCGCATGGCGGCTCCGGGCCCTTTTCCACACGGAGCCCGCCTCGCTGCCCGCCCCTAGAAACAGCTGGTGGGAGCCTTTGAGCTCCTGTAAGGTAAACAAGGAAGGCGCCGGGGGGGGGGGGGGTGGAAGAAATTTTCCATTAAAGCTTCCTTCTGAGCCTGCCTCTCTCCAGGCACCCTCCTGTGGCTTCAGTTTCAAAGGTTTCTCAAATGGCGCCTTTCAAGTTTGGCCCTCCCCTCTGCACCCTCCTCCATGCATGGGCGCAAAAGTTCCTTCCCTCCTTGCCACGCTCCCCCCCCCCCCCGGGCAGTGCGTCGGATAATACGGTGTGTCGGATAAACGGAAGTCGGATAACCGGGACTCTACTGTAGTACCATTTTACAACTCTCCCAAGAGGGAAGATACAAGCAGATATCTCTGTTCTTTTTTCCTGTTCAACTTCTCTGGGTCATAAAGCATAAAGAATTGGTGATAGGAGTAATTTTATTTAGAACCAAAGGCTTTACACATTTACATTTTGTATATCTCAAACTAGGGCCTAAATAACCTGAAGGCAACCAGATCCCACTGATGCCTAGATTCTATGCCTAGATTCTTCTACAAAACCTATCATAGCTGCTTTTTTATTTTTTTACCTTTGATCCTAAATTGCCCTTTATTTTGTCTCTGCTGTAACTATGGTCTTGAGTTTGCTTTTTAGGAGGTATATACTTAGGCGGCTGGTTTAGATACGAAGCCAACTTTCTTTTTTGTCTGAGCATATATATTCCTATATGTTTTTCTGCGTTTTTGAGTTGCTTTGTGTCATATTGACTTTTCAATTTGGTAAATAAATCTATTTCCTTGGAATTTGTGTTTATATGTGTCGGAGTGTGTGTGTGTGTGTGTGTGTTAGGAGTGATTAATTTCTAAATCCAGCACTTTAACATTTCTATTTGTATTGAAATATCTTTTGTGTTTCTATTTAGGACTCTAGTGAGAAAAGTTTGCAGGGTTTTTATTCCTTACTAGCTTGGGTACCCAGCATTGCCTCGGTTATTAGAAGAAGTCATTTTTTATTTTACAAAATGCACAAGGTTTTGAGTGTACTACAACTCACATCATGACAGATAAATCTCCTGAAACTCTATCAATACTTAAAGTTTGTCATGTTGGGCAAGTTTTCTCTAGATGCATCATCAGTGGGGTTCCATATGCTCCCCAGCTGCAGGATTAATTACAACTCCCATCATGGTGGGTCAGTCCCATCAAATCCCTCCAGTGTATTCAGTTGGCCATGGGGGCTCTGTGTGCCATGATTGGTCCCAATCCATCATCGGTGAGGTTCATAGTGCTCTTTGATTGCAGGTGTACTATAAATCTCAGTACCTACAACAAACAAATGTCAAGGCCAATTCCACCCCAAATCCATCAGTTTTCAAATTTGGGCATATTAGGTATGCGTTCCAAATTTGGTGCAAATCCATTGTTGTTTGTGTTCGCAGTGCTCTCTGGATGGAGGTGAACTATAATTCCTATAAATCAAGGTGAATTTCCCCCCAAAGACCTCCTGCATTTTGTTGTTCATGGAGGTTCTTTGTGCTAAGTTGGGTCCAGGGCCATCATTGGTGGGTACAGAGTGCTCTTTGATTGCAGGTGAACTATAAATCCAGTACCTACAATGGCTATAAATCAAGGTGAATTCCCCCCAAACCTCTCCAGTATTTTTCTTTGGTCATGGGGGTTCTGTGTACCAAATGTGGTCCAGGTCCATTTTCGGTGGGAGTCACACTGCTCTGATTTGATGCAAAGTGATCTACAACTTCCAACATGTGGAGTCAGTCCCCCAAACTCCTCCAGTATGTTTAGTTGCTGCTCAGTTCTGCTCTGTTTGTTATGCACAGAGTTGAAAACAGTAGGAAAGGGTTAAGGGAGAGTCAGTGGGTGGGATCATGCCAATTCCACACCAATTGAGAGAGTAAGGAACACTGGGGTGCCTGCCTATGGTGGAGGAAACATGTAAAATCTAGGAGGAAATTGTCCCCGAATGAAAGCATTCCTTGGTTGGTAGGCCGTAGTGTTTGGGGAGGACATTGGCAGGGTTTGGGTTACATGTTCATGGTGCTCGCTATAACCTGAAATGTCACTGGAGGGAATGCTTTTGGTAGCTCCTCAGCACTGTGGGTTTATGGAAGCAGGAGCCTTTCTCTGGAAGTGGACACCCCAGCCACATACACCCATACACATTTTCACTTTTATTATGTGTATAGATTGTTAAGAAGTCTCAAGTACCTCCAACAATATCTAGGTATCTTCAGGTTCAGAAACTGAGATACCAAAAGTAATAGGAGAATTGTTGCTTGGTTGTAGTTAACATGCCAGCTGGACCCATAGTGGTTCACATTGTTTTTGACATTAGGTTCCTCCAAATGTTCTTGGATTTCAATTCCCAGAAACCCTGACCATTTTCCCTGTGGGTTTGGGAATAGAGAAGTTAAAGCCCAACAACAACTGGTTACTTAAGATTGGTAATCACTCACAACTGTAGCCTTCCAAGTTTTAATGACCTATAATTGCCATCATGAATGACAATTGACAAGATCAACTAGGACACATAAGAGATGACATTCAAAAACATCTGGAACTCATTATGCAACTATATTCGTGTAGAAACTGTTCCCGTATTGTAATTTTTAAAAATAAGATGTAAGTATGTTATTGTTTGCCCCTCTTCTCTTCTGATTGGCCATGGAACAGCATTATACAGTGCTCAACTAATGCAAGTACAAAAGTCTCTGACTCCATCTATAACTACAATGCTTTTTTGATAGAACTAGTATGGCTTCAGTTTCAGGTGCCCATAGGAAAGCAAACAGTTGCTCACGTGGTTCTGTAGGATTTGACCACCAAAATGCCGTGCGAAATGTTTAATTGTTTTAAGGTGTTTGGTTAAATAGTGTTTCCAATGCATACACTGAGTTTATTCCTACTCCTACATAGTGTGCATATAGTGTGTTTAGAGGACTATGATCTCTTGGGGACTGGAGACGTTTAAAAGGAAAGCCTGTCCTGATTATGTTCTGTGAAGTGAGGATTTACTGTAGGTAAGCCTTCTGTGATTATCTTGTAAAACTGGAGCAGTCTTTTATTAAACGCTTACCAATAGCAATCTAACATAAATACAAAAGCCCAAATTTATTCATTGTATAGATAAAAGGACTGAAAATATGGATACTTCATACTGGAAGAGAAGAATGTATGGCACTTAAAATACTGCTAGATTTTTCACCATCATCACAGATAGTAAATGATGGAAGGAGCTATAATCCAGGAGACTGGTTGAAAGTGTAGAGACCCCAGAGGAGTTGTATGTTGGTCAGATCCCTTCATGCCACCCACTTCTTTTGAGCTCTCAGTAGAAAAGAAATTGCAAATAGTCTGAGTGGAAAGAAGATTGGACCTCTCTTTTAAAGAACCTTCTGATGAAAGTACTGTCATCTACTTCTCTTTTACAACCCATGCTTAGATTGCTTGTGGGAATCACCATATCTTAATATCTTAAGTAATTCCAGGCCTAACGTATCTTTTGCTTCCTATGTTTCTCTACAGAGGATGAAATATGATCCTTGGGGAAAAAATTAAAAGCATGTTTGCCTGCATTTATCTCATGCATCTTCCCTCTCTCTTCCCAAATTCGCCTCCTCAAACTCATCCTTTTCTGTGGAATATTAGACTGTCTATTGGCCCTCATTCTCAAAGCAACGGGCTCCCCCTCTCCACAATACTCTAAGATACAGTTTATTGCAAATAATACTCTTGATGGTGAATAATTGTTAGAGGAAGCGAATGGGTAGTTTCTGATCCACATCAGCAACACATGGTGGGTCCTTTCTCACAACCCACATTGCTTTCTTTTTAAGATTTAAGTGGCCAATTTGGTTACCTTTTTTAAAAAAAGGATGATTACAGGAATAAAATATTATGCAATTTGGCTTAAGTGGTCATATTCTGCCATGGTACTACTTTATCTTCCTACCTCCCCACTAGAATTTACATTGCAAGTTTTCAGAAGAAGATTTTTACTAAAATCGCCTAATCTCCATCCCTTTCAATGCCTGAGAATTCATTACCTTCTACCTGAAAAGCAGTGTGTGGGCTTTGTATTGGATAAATAATTGCAGATATTCAGAGGGGGTTATCTAAATTTTCTTTAAAAAGACAAAGGTTAACCTTTTCTGTCCCAGCAACCCTAAGGACTTTTCAAGGTGAAACCTCATATCTGATAAATCCAATTTGTTACTGACAGACCCTTTCCTCCACTACATCTTAAGGAAGGCTGCAGACCCTGACATGACTTGAGATCAAGTCATCTTATCCTTTACCTCTTCCCTTGCCTACTCTTTATGACACCACTGCTGGAGAATTGACCTAAAGGTTTTGAAAACTAGCAAATGTTGTGCCTTTTGGGGTGGCCTAATAAAGGCATTACCACAATATGAACATCTATATTATGACCAGCAAAGATTCCCCTGCATTTTGCTGCTGCTGCTGCTTCTTTTTCTTGTTGTTTTCTTTTTCTTCTTTTTTCTTTTTTCTTTTTTTGCTGTTACTTTGCAAAACACCATAAAATGCACCCAATTCAGAAGAGGACCATGCAAAAGCAGCAATCTTGTTTATCAGTGGGCAGATACCATTCTCCAGGACAGTGTTTCCCAAACTATGTATTTCTAGGAATTGTTAGACTCTGGATCATAGTTTTTGTCACTGTTAGCCACGCTGACAGAGAGCTGAAGTGTGATAGTTTCTGGGTTTTTGGAACCACTACTATAAAAGAATTCATGTCCATTGAAGCCCTACTGTTTACAAGCTCTCTTGCATATAACTTGCATATAGCTAGCATCAGAGCTAGCTTTATGCTTTAAGAAATTGTATATGTGTGCACTTCCACCTCCTCCCCCTTCTGGAGTAAATTGGACAACATCCCAACCTTTTTCCTGTATTAAATATTATGCTGCCTCACACTGGGCATGAGTTATGGGCATCCCAGCTCTTTTTTATGTGCCTATCTAGCAAAACAGTATGCTGCCAAAATCGCACTTTCTAACACTAGTGAATGGAGGAGTTGTTGCATAGATGTCTCCCGGGGGGTTCTTGGAGATTATTTTAAGGATTGGCTGTGTGAAACCTGAGCTAAAACCCAGACGTGTATTTCATTGAAGCCTAGATCCTTCCTTGTTCCCATCATTGCTGTTTCTGAAACTACCCTGGGAACTTATTGAAGAGGTGGGTGGAAAAAGAGGGATTTTTCTGCCTCTAAGCTTTTAAGTTGTTCTGCTTTGCAAGAACAACTGGAGACATGTTGAGAACAATTCAGTGCAGTTTGGGGTTATAACTAGTTCAGTGTACTCCATGCAATGGTATGTAGTATTTTATAGGCTTTATTATTTTCTATTGTTTATAGGTCACCCCATCTGGATTGTGTTAGGTGGATTAGCTGCCTTTTATGACTGATACCGCCTTGCATCTTTTCAGGGAGCTGTCTGTGGTCTTGGAGGTTCTGCTTAAGAATCTCAAAAAAGGCAATTTATCACATCTTAGAAGTGAATGCAACATGAAAAAGTAAGACTGGCTGTGGTAGGTAAGTCAGTCCAGTGGCTCATTTAGCCCAGCACTGTATTTCTGAAAGCAGGGCAAACATATATTTCAGATCATGAACAAAGCATACACTACTCTTTTACTGCCACATGTTGATAATCAAATGTGTGGGACCACATTTAAAACGAAACCACATATTTAGTTCAGTTTACTAATAATTGGGGAATATGTTCACCCACAAGACTTTGGGATAGCCAAAGTTACCTTGTAATTGCATACCCAAACATTTTTTCAAACCACAACTTAAAAATTCAGCATCTTTCTGAGATACAGTGATGGAAGGTAAATCCCCACATATCATTTGCTTATAGTTCCAAATAGTTAAAATCAACACAGATTCTCTTGTGCCTGTCTGGTGCCTTTCTTGCATCTTTCAATTTTCTTTAGTTGGTTTCGTGGTTAGAGTGCAGGAATAGTATTTCCGAGGTCCAACTTCAAGGCCACACAGAACCATCGAACGTGCACAAATCAGTTTCTTGAACCTACTGTTATCCCGGGGTTCATTATCGGCATGCTGGCTTTGATGGTTCCCGATCAAGACATGCACATAGAGAGATGATGGCAGAATCAGAGGTCACCTTTATTGCTTTGGTGATCAGAAAAGGATGCCAGGTGAGAATCCCAGATCTGACATCCCCTCTATTTATAGACATCAGTGTTTTATGGACATTCAAAATAATGCATTGTTTTAATTGGCACAAAGTTACAATCCGTTCTCACATTGGTTTGATGTACACACATTATTATATTTTATAGCTGTAATTAGCGGGTTGTGTATGGCGGGAACTTTAATAAAGTTTATTGGAGGAAACCTGAGACTATTGCTGTCCTGGTGTTCACCCACTGCCACTGGTAGGGGCTTTCCTGGCAGGGAAATGGATGTTGGTTGAGGATGGTAGTGACACTAGTCACTATCAGGGTGGGATGGCCCTTGGTGATGAGGTTTTCTGGTCCCCCTGATGGGGCATTATGGGAGCTGGACTTCACGGATGGGCTTTCAGATCACTTTGAATGGGATTTATTATGTGTCTGAATGATCAGCTTTTGGCTAACTTATTATCCGCATTCCAATTTATTGTCTTAGTCTAGTGGCTTGGCTCATGAGGAAATTCTTGCACTTTTTGATGACCTCAACCCATTGTGTGTTGGTTGGAAGGAGGAAATCCAGATGAGGCTTCCCAGCAGGGAGGTTTCCTGTTCCTGAAATCAGAGGGGCAGCAGGAGATCATTCATCGAACCCCATTTTCGGGGCTCCAACCTTTCGGATCTGGGTTTCAGACAACACTACCTCATTAGGGTTGTTGTGAAGATAAAGAAGGGCAGCCAACCCTTCCTTCATTAAGGTAATAGAATGGGACAAGGTGGAATAAGTCCACTTCCCTATTTAGAAAAACACTGAAAATTGAACGGATGCTATTATTGACCGTGGTTAATCATGTGAAAAAGGAAAGGTCTCTCAAAGATAGTCTCACCATAGTGAATGAAAATGGTGTGAAAAGGTATAGGAAATAAAGATAAATATTTGAAAAATCCGGAAAGTGATACTTAATCAGCGCCTATGAGAGTAGTTTCCAAGAAACTGGAATACTCCATGTAGAAAACTGTTTTAGAAGCTTTATTGGTTTGTTGTTGTTCCTGACAAGCAAAATGCCATTTTCTCCCATTTCTAACCAATCAAGTCTTCTTTTAACTCGGGAGTTCACTCTAAACAATTGTTACTTGGTTTTATAGTTGTGGATGTTTGATCAAACCAAAGGCCTTGTAAAGTTGCAGAAGATTGGCACAAATTATATTGTTCCCGGTTCTTTTGAACTTCATTCTCCGGCAATCGAAACAGAAGATAAAAAGAACAATTGCAAAGAAAATTCTCAAAGACTATTTGCACAAGTGTTGTTTCAAGGCTACAGCACTTAGTGCTTAGAAAGGATTTCATTTGAATTCAGATAGATACCAGTTTCCAGTGAACATGTACAGGTTGTAAAGCTATACTTATTAGCCCTGCAACTTTTAATCTCTTTGTTGAGTAGATTAACCAACTAAAGCTTTCGCTGATTAGTTGATGGGACTGTTCTAATTGCCAAAGATACATTTGAATTAGTGAGGTCATGATACTGCAATAAGGAATGCACAAGGAAATATTGAATATGGCTTTTCCTGCTAGAGGTCAGTCAGTAAAGATGTAAAAACCCATAGCTATGTTTTAAAAAAAGGCAGACTCAAAACATAATAATCTGCTTTTCACTCTTGTGATTAATCAATTAAATTTAAACATATTTGCATTTTAATTAAATCCCAGTTATAAAAGTCTTTAGAGAAACTGAAGGAAGTATATAAAAAAGAAAAACCATAAGCTACAATTCAGCAGGCAGATGTAGACACCATGCTGGCTCCCACTTCACCACAGTTAAGAAATACGTAGCAACTATGGACAAATGTGGTTGATGTTAAGCAGGGTTCCTTTTAAATCAGGATCATTGTAGTCGTCCTAATAATCACCATCACTGCATTGCTTGGAAAGATATTTTGGACTACAGTTCCCAGAATTCTCCATTAAGCGCTTACCAACATTTATGTAATTTCTCAATGTGTTCGTTGTAGTTGAGATTTCAGTCTCAGGCGAGAAATGGCTTGCTAGGTTGTCTGTTTTTCTGAGCAGGTTTCTTCTCAGAAAAAAAACCCTGATTCTATATACAAAAAGCTAGTCAGTAATCTTTCTACTCTCTGAAATATCCTTCCCTGCCCATTTTCCACCGGGAATTGAAAACATGGTTGTTCCAGAGCGCGTTTGAATGAATAGGCCCAATAGAGCTGTCATCAGAATACTTCTTTATGTTTTAAAAGCGTATGGCACTTTATCACTGTTACTCATTTCCATGATAGCGCACTTTATGAAACCTGTCCCCGTTGGTTTGCTTTTAATTACTCTAATTTTATCTGCTTGGATTTTAATGTATTGTCCATTATTTTATTTTGTGTATCATTGAAATGTTTTAAATTTTTGTCAAATATGTTGTGTCGTTGTTTCGGGCTTGTCCCTGTTGTGAGCCGCCCCGAGTCCCTTCAGGGAGATGGGGCGGGATATAAAAATAATGATGATGATGATGATGATGATTATTATTATTATTATTATTATATCATGGATACCCTTCACAACAATGACTGTCGCCTTCAAAAAAACACTTGACTGTGGCACAGAAAGGCCTCCAGGGAATGCAGTAAGTGCGGGTTCACACACATTCTCCTGCCTTCTTAACCATGGTTAAGGAGAAAGCAGGATTATTCTTAAAACTTTAAATGTGTTGTATTTCCTAGTTACAAAAACAACTGGTGTTATGGAACAGTTACAAAAGAAAAGAAAATATTTTTGAGTATGAATAGCTCACTGAGATAGTTCTTGGGTTCATCATAATATTTATTTCAAATATGATGGCTGGAAGCAGGGAATACTATACAGGAACATTAGAGTTCACTAAGGAATGACTTGAAAATAATCTTTGGTGACAGCAGTTAGCACAGAGACATGTTCAGAAAAAAGTGTGAGTTCTGAATACACATATGAATGAAATGTTTCTCTCTTGGCAGTGGCTTCAAAAATAGTATTATTGCATGTGTATCTTATACTTCTTCCAATGGATTAGGAGCAGAGTGCATGGCGTATCCAGATAATCTAGCTACCACAATCGAAACTAAAAAAGTTGGGAAAAAACAATTTCAAAGTCCTGTCCTTCTCTTTAGCATCCACACATATAGGGACTAAAATCACAACTCACAAAGCTTGTTATTTTAATCCCAATCTGTGTGGATACTCATCTGGTTAAATAAAAAGGCAGGGCTTAGAAAATAGCATTCTGCTATCCTCTAATGCAGAGTTATGCCAGGTTTTTCCCATCCCTCCTTAGCAGAGTTTCTAACAGCAATAATAATAATAACAACTTTATTTTTGTATCCCACCTCCATCTCACTGAAGGGACTCGGGGCAGCTCACATGGGGACAAGCCCAACAACACAAGCTAAAACACAGAACAATCAATTAAAAACGTTATAACTACATAAAACAATAAAACACATCAACAGAATTAAAACCAGGACAGTAATAATAACTAAACATTCAGAGGGTAAAATTGTATAGAACTCTGAATAGCGCTCCTAGGAGGTATAGGGCGATCAAAAATAGGGGCGGAGGAGCAATCTCAGTAAACACTAAGCCCTTTATATTTCTTCCATATAAATGAATGATTCCCATTCAGGGAAGGAAAGTTTCAACCATTTTGTTCTCTTGGCCAGGTGAAGAACAGTAGAACACAGATGTTTGATGGCATTCAGGATTCATCAGCTTGTATGACCTAATTAGAAAGACCTGGGCTTCCTCTTAGCCTGTCTTATTTCCAAATGAGTGAGGGCCACCTGGAGGATTTTGTTTTGAGTTTTTTCAGGCGTGGAGGGTGGGAGTTTGTCTTGCTGGAATCTGTAGGTGTCACCCTTTTTCCATTAAGATTTTTCATGGACTTAACACAGTTTCTTCCTGCTGCTAAGTAAGTTCAAGTCGTACCTTTGATCTTGATGTACCTGTTCTTGTTGTTGTGCCTTCAAGTCATTTCCAACTTATGATGGCCCTAAGGCAGGCCTGTCACAAGGTTGACTTGACAGAATCTATTGAAAGGGGATTTACCCTAGCTTTTCTCTGAGGCTGAGAAACTTGCCTACAGTCACCCAGTGGGTTTCCATGGCCAAGCAGGGATTCAAACCCTGTTCTTCCAGTGTTGTTGTCCAACACTCAAATTACTTCACTTGCTTTGCACAAATGAAATAGGAAAGATTGACAAGTTTTTTTCCTCTTACTGCTCCATTCAATATTCTTGCTGATGTTGTTGCTATACTGTTTGTTTGGGAATTGTTAGTTTTTATTGGAGAGTCAGCATGGGGTGGTAGTTTGAGTGTTTGTTCAGACAGGGTTTGCTGGAATATGTGGATTTTCCCCTTTATCCATTCACATTTTTCACAGGGCCCTTCCACACAGACATATAATCCAGAATATCAAGGCAGAAAATCCTACAATATCTGCTTTGAACTGGGATATCTGAGTCCACACTGTCTTTTATTCCAGTGCAAAGCGGATAATGTGGGATTTTATTCAGCTGTGTGGAGGGGGCCACAGGCTCAATCAATCATGATGATAACTCTTTCAGAAGTGAATTTCCCTTCCGAGAACCCTGTTCTTAATTGTAGTCATTTCTAAGGCTCCTTCCACACAGCTGTATAAAATCCACATTGAACTGGATTATATGGCAGTGTGAACTCAGGGGCTCCTTGTTGGTAAAGGTTGGTAAGGTAAAGGTTTTTCCCTGACGTTAAGTCCAGTCATGTCTGACTCTGGGGTGTGGTGCTCATCTCCATTTCTAAGCCGAAGAGCCGGCATTGTCCATAGACATCTCCAAGGTCATGTGGCCGGCATGATTGCATAGAGCGCCGTTACCTTCCCGCCGGAGCAGTACCTATTGATCTACTCACATTGGCATGTTTTCGAACTGCTAGGTTAGCAGAAGCTGGAGCTAACAGCGGCCGCTCCCGCCGCTCCCGGGGTTTGAACCTGGGACCTTTTGGTCTGCAAGTTCAGCAGCTCAGTGCTTTAACACACTTCGCCACCTGGGCTCCTTAAAGCCTTTGATTTGTAAAAGGAGTGAATTTCAGGAGTGAATTTCTCTTCCAAGAGCCCCATTCATAACTGTGAGTCATTTGTAAGCCAGGTGTTTGTAACTCAAGGACTGCCTGTACTGACTGACAAATCATCAAGGACCAGCTTACTGGTTGCTGCTGGACATAAGGAAGAGTGGTGGCTTTTCCAGCACATCCAGAGAAGCATTTGTTTCCTAGAAGGATCACTCTTCCAAAGGACAGAGGTAGATTGCTCTCACTTCCCGTTCTGAGCTAGGAGTCGTTTGTAAGAGGGATGTTTGTAACTCGGGGACTGCCTGTGGGCGGCGGAGAAAGGGAAATGCCTCTTCTCCGCCCAGCTGTGGCCAGATGTGCGCTTCTTCCCGCCGAAGCGTTTTGCCCAGGGTTTCCCCCTTGCCTTCTGATCCAGGCACGCCTCCCTCCTCCTCGACCTCCTGGAACATGTGTGTTGTGTCTGCAGCGGAGCCTTGACAAATCAACGCCTCTCGGGGAGAAGGAGGCGAAGGGAGGGCGCCTGGGCAGCCCAAGAAAGGGAGGGAGAAAAGGAGGGAGGGGGCCTGCCCTGGAGGAGGAGGAGGAGGATGTGGAGCCTCGCCAGTGTCGCCGGGAGGGACCGTTAGTCGAGATGTGGTAGCAGCTCCTTGCAAAGGGAGGGAGGGAGGAAGAGGAGGGGAAGAGGAGGAGGAGGAGGAGGAGGAGGAGGAGGAGGAGAAGCAGCAGCAACCCAGCGCCAGAGAAAGGGCTGTGCCTGAATGCTAGCAAACCACAGAGAGGAAGGAGCCCATAGAAATGGATGCTGCTACTTCTGCTGTTGCCTTCTCTTAGGCCAAAAAGGCCTGCTTCTCCTGGATTTCATGGGATGCTTTTTTGCCTGGGCTTGAACGCTGAATTGCTGCTGCTGTTGCTGCTGCTCCGGCTGAGCTGGAAGGAGAAAGGTAAAACGCGTGCCTTTGTCTCAGCCCTCGGCTGGTTTATGATGTCAGCCCTTTCTTTGCTAGAAAGCACATGAAAACAGTGGTTTCAGTGGATCTTCTCGTTTCATTTTCATCGTGTGGGGGTTTGGGGAGGGGGTTGTAATTGGGAAAGGGCGGCGGCGGGGAGGGGGGGTTTGGGTGTGTTTGGGAGGAGGAAGTGCTTCCATTCGGAACAAGCCATGATGTGATGGTGCCTGTTCTTCAGCTCTGCTAGGCTGTTTTGCACGCCAGGTCCCTTCTACACTCCCATATAATGCAGATTATCAGAGCAGGCCCCTTCTACACTGCAATATAATACAGATCATCAAATCAGATAGTTCACATTATCTGCTTTGAACTGGATTATATGAATCTACACTGCCAGATGGTCCAGTTCAAAGCAGATCATCTGGATTTTATATAGCAGTGGAGAAGGGTCCCCAGATATCTTGGGTGCATTTTTTGCATGGCTTGGGACTTCCAAAAGGGTGAATGTTGTCTATCCCCCCCCCCCCCCCATCCAGACAATATTCTTGTCTCCTGTGCTGCCACATGGAAGTTGTTCTCCATCCAGTCAGTCATGCCTTAGAATCATAGAATAACAGAGCTGGAAGAGACCTCATGGGCCATCCAGTCCAACCCCCTGCCAAGAAGCAGGAAATCGCATTCAAAGCACCCCTGACAGATGGCCATCCAGCCTCTGCTTAAAAGCCTCCAAAGAAGGAGCCTCCACCACAGTCTGGGGCAGAGAGTTCCACTGCCGAACAGCCCTCACAGTGAGGAAGTTCTTCCTGATGTTCAGGTGGAATCTCCTTTCCTGTAGTTTAAAGCCATTGTTCCGCGTCCTAGTCTCCAGAGCAGCAGAAAACAAGCCTGCTCCATCCTCCCTATGACTTCCCCTCACATATTTATACATGGCCATCATGTCTCTTCTCAGCCTTCTCTTCTGCAGGCTAAACATGCCTAGCTCTTTAAGCCGCTCCTCATAGGGCTTGTTCTCTAGACCCTTGATCATTTTAGTTGCCCTCCTCTGGGCACATTCCAGCTTGTCAACATCTCCCTTCAACTGTGGTGCCCAGAATTGGACACAGTATTCCAGGTGTGGTCTGACCAAGACCTTCCCCCTTTCTTTTTCTCTTTTGCCAATCCCTGCTGCTTTCTCTCACCCATGCTTGCCACTGCATCTGCCCTCATGAGGTTGCTTGCTTTCCCAGTTGTCTTCATCTGTCCTTACTGAACCATCAATACAGAAAAGTAGTATGCAGAATTTCTATGAAAGACACAATTGTTTCTATTAATAGCCTCGGTTTGATGATACAGATGCAGGCAAGTGAGCAATTTGTCAGGACTCAACCCCTCCTCCTCCAAGAGCAGGGAATTGTAGACACCAACAAGTCCAGATGGCTGAGGCGCTTTTCTTTTTTTAAAAAAAAACCCAAACAGGAGCACATTTGTGTGAATGTATGACATTGTCTGTGCAGAGAGGTGCTTTCTGCTTTCCACTTTGCGGTTCATTGCTGTGATTTGTCAAAATCCTGATTCCTGTGAAGCCGCTGAACATGTCTGCACTCTGCCTTTGGCAGGCATCAAGAGGGGTGTAACATCATCGATTGCATCGGATTTAATTTGGATTCATGTATAGCAGCTCCCCACCCTCAAATCTGTTTCACAAACTATGCCATTTCTGGTTTATATACCAGAATGGGCTTTCCTTCTCCCTATCCCCTGACAACTAAGCTCCAGAACGGATGCTGATTTGCAGGGCTGGGTTTTGCTTCCCCCAATATTGTGGGGAATGGCATCAGGCCCAAAAGGCTGGCTGCTGCATGAATAGCTGACTTCACACTAATTCAGCACCCAGGGCTGCTGACCGTGGCAATATTGTTTATTTGTTGGCAGGAGGAGTGTGCAGTTTGTAGCTACTTGTTCTAACGTTTTCTAACTCAAGTTTGGCCACACCAGATTGTATATTCCTGTAGCAGGTCACTTCTTGTATGGCGTGGCAAATCTTATTCAGGTTACGGTTACAAAACACTTTAACCCCTTGTATCATCTGAACCAGGGGTCCCCAAACTAAGGCCCGGGGGCCGGATGCGATTTACCTGACCCCCGCCCTCAGTTTTATAATATAATATATTGTATATACATATAATATTGACAATATTATAACGTAATACAATATAACACTAATAATAATACCATATAATAATATTAATTATATATTCTATATTACATATAATATTACTAATAATATTACAGTATAGTGGTATAGTTCAATATAGTAATATATAATGCTAATATTGTGCTATGCTAATAATATAATATATTGTATGTACATATAATTTGTAAACCACTCTGAGTCCCCTTTGGGGTGAGAAGGGTGTGATACAAATGTAGTAAATAAATTCAGTAAATAATTAAATAATAAATAAATACATTTTAGACTTAGGCTCGCCCAAAGTCTGAAATGACTTGAAGGCACACAACAACAACAACAACAACAACAACCCTAATTAACTTGACTATCTCATTGGCCAGAAGCAGGACCACACTTCCCATTGAAATCCTGATAAATGTATGTTGAGTTAAAATTGTTTTTATTTTTAAATATTGTATTGTTCTTTCATTGTTCTTGTTGTTGTTGTTGTTTTTGCACTACAAATAAGACATGTGCAGTGTGCATCGGAATTTGTTTGTATTTTTTTTTTCAAATGATAATCCGGCCCCTCCACAGTCTGAAGGATTGTGGACCGGCCCTCGGATTAAAAAGTTTGAGGACCCCTGATCTGAACAGTTGCTGCTGAGTGCTCTGGCTAGTGATTTCCACAAATTTATTTTTTTTTACTGGGCAATGAAATTGTACTAATGTTGACCTCAAACTTTCAAGAACAAGAGTGGGGTGGGACTTCAATTGTGAAGGCACTACAATTTAGTGCTAGAGTGTATATTATTCCCAGTGAAAGTCTCAAGTTCAACTGGTGGTGTCTTAAGTTAAAAGGAACCCCAGCTGCAAGGCTGAAGTATAAATATGGATAAAAATGTGAGGGGAAGTCATCGGGAGGAGGGAGCAAGCTTGTTTTTTGCTGCCCTGAAGACTAGGACACAGAACAATGGCTTCAAACTACAGGGACGGAGATTCCACCTGAACATTAGGAAGAACTTCTTGACTGTGAGAGCTGTTCAGCTGTGGAACTCTCTGCCCTGGACTGTGATGGAGGCTCCTTCTTTGGAGGCTTTTAAGCAGAGGCTGGATGGCCATCTGTCGGGGGTGCTTTGAATGCGATTTCCTGCTTCTTGGCAGGAGGTTGGACTAGATGGCCCATGAGGTCTCTTCCAACTCTATTATTCTATGATTCTATGGTTGCCAAAAACTAATACAGGCAGCCCAAGTTACAAAAATCTGACTTACAAACAATTCATAGTTAAGAACAGGTGTGAGACAACACAATATCAGAGACATATACCCCTAGGAAGGGAAATTCATTCCCGGAAGAGATAATGGGGGAAAAGTGTCTCCACTAAAGCTTTCTCACCAATCCTTGTTTCCGCAACAAGACTTTTTTTTTTCAAAATCCAATCATCAAAGGGACAGAAAGTGAGATGAAATCTTCTGAACAGGGGCACAGACAGCAAAACGGAACATCACAGGGATGTTAACTCTTCCCTATGCTATCCAGTACATACATACATACATATTTCACTGGAGTTACACTTAAAAATGAACACATTCTGACTTACATACAAATTCAACTTAAGAACAAACCTACAGAACCTATCTTATTCATAACTTGGAGACTGCATGTAGTGTATTTCTTTAATTCTGAGATGCACTTTTTCCTTTATAAACATGTCTAAAATGGGGTGCATCTTGAATCGCAGGTGTATCTTTTGTGTTTTTGGTGGTGGTGCTGAGATTGATGGTATCTTACAATTGAACAAATACAGTACTTACAACCTTGAAGATGGAGGGGAGAATCCCCTTATTACAACTTCTTCCATATTGACATCCTCAGATGTGTTGGGATAATTGTTTTATTGCTTTGTTACTGTTATTTGTTTGTTTTATCGGGCCAGGCCCCATGTAAGCCGCCCCGAGTCCCTTCGGGGAGATGGGGCGGGGTATAAAAATAAAGTTGTTGTTGTTATTATTATTATTATTATTATTATTATTGGTTTGGAACCTTCATCATTTCCAGCCATCCTAACATTGGTGATGGGGTGTGTCATCAAACTCATAGGAAGTACAGTATGTCAGAGAGGCTGCCCTAATTTTAAAAAGAGTATACCTAACTGGGCAGGTGGAATATTGATGATTTATTTGAAATGAGGCCTTGAAAAGCCATAGTGAATCAGTTTTCAGGGAATCTTAGCCAGACACTTGGACAAGAGAGATTAACACTGTCAACAACACTTCAGTATTTGTCAGACATCTGATGTCAAAGATTCAATTGTAGTAGGTCATAGCATTCTGAGACAAGGAACTAGATAACTCTGGAGACACACTTGAAACAAAAATTAAATCTTGTAGCTTTGTAATTGTTTATCACAGAAGATTATATTAGGTATGGAGTCACACCACTGATGGGAGCTCTTAGAATCACAGAATCACAGAATAGTAGAGTTGGAAGAGACCTCATGGGCCATCCAGTCCAACTCCCTGCTAAGAAGCAGGAAATCGCATTCAAAGCACCCCCGACAGATGGCCATCCAGCCTCTGTTTAAAAGCCTCCAAAGAAGGAGCCTCCACCACAGCCCATGGGAGAGAGTTCCACTGTCGAACAGCCCTCACAGTGAGGAAGTTCTTCCTGATGTTCAGGTGGAATCTCCTTTCCTGTAGTTTGAAGCCATTGTTCCGTGTCCTAGTCTGCAGGGCCGCAGAAAACAAGCTTGCTCCCTCCTTCCTATGACTTCCCTTCACGTATTTGTACATGGCTATCATGTCTCCTCTCAGCCTTCTCTTCTGCAGGCTAAACATGCCCAGCTCTTTAAGCCGCTCCTCATAGGGCTTGTTCTCCAGACCCTTAATCATTTTAGTCGCCCTACTCTGGACGCTTTCCAGCTTGTCAACATCTCCCTTCAACTGCAGTGCCCAAAATTGGACACAGTATTCCAGGTGTGGTCTGACCAAGGCAGAATAGAGGGGGAGCATGACTTCCCTGGATCTAGATGCTATTCCCCTATTGATGCAGGCCAGAATCCCGTTGGCTTTTTTAGCTGCCGCATCACATTGTTGGCTCATGTTTAACTTGTTGTCCACGACAACTCCAAGGTCTTTTTCGCACACACTGCTGTCAAGCCAGGCGTCCCCCATTCTGTATCTTTGCATTCCATTTTTTTTGCCGAAGTGAAGTATCTTGCATTTGTCCCTGTTGAACTTCATTTTGTTAGTTTCGGCCCATCTCTCTAGTCTGTCAAGATCGTTTTGAATTCTGCTCCTGTCTTAGGAAGTTTCATGCTGTAGACTTAGAAATTATAAGGTTAAATAATGAATTGTTCATAAGCCAGGTTACCTGATATTATGTGGCATTTGTTTGCAAAGCTCTTTATATGGCAGTGTGTTGTACTTTTAACTTACGAATTCTGAGGTTTTTCAAATCGTTGTCATGGGAAACTAAGTTTCTTTCTCAAGCAGTTCTACTCACAGTGGCGGTCTTTTGATCCACCAAGCATAAGTTGCCAATTCATGTTGAGCTTCCTGGAAAAATGAAATACTAGTAGCCAATGGGCAATAATATATGTCCCTGGCACATTGGGAAGAAATAACTGCCAAGGTAGCTTTGTAGACATGGTTGCCATTTTTCTATAGTATATTAGAGGCTATTATATCAGTGTTTCTTCAAACCTCTGGAAAGTTGCTTTGTTTGTTACCATAGGTTTCTTACCATTCAATATAACGCCTTGCACATTGGAAATATGAAATCTCTGCTTCATATGCTAGGCTCCAAGCTGCCTGAAAGAGTAAGATTCTCAGTTCTAACATGTTTTCACTAAACACAGTAGTTGGGAATGAGCTACTCAGCAGAGACATTTTTCACCACCTATTCTTGCCAGCTAAGTAAAGAGTAAATTGTTAAGGAATGAGCTGCAAGAAAGAGTAAATTGTTAAGGAATGACAAAGCTTGTCCTAGATTGCATCACATAAGCTTCCAAGTGAAGGATAGTACTCCATGTCTTCATTCTCCTTCATGGTGCCAGTGTGGGATATCTTCTCATAAGTAAAGTTAAAGGTTTCTTCTTGACATTAATTCTAGTTGTGTCTGACTCTGGGGGGTGATGCAGCGGGTTAAACCACTGAGCTGTAAAACTCGCTGACCGAAAGGTCAGTGATTCAAATCCGGGGAGTGGGGTGAACTCCTGCTGTTAGCCCCAGCTTCTGCCAACCTAGCAGTTCAAAAACATGCAAATGTGAGTAGATCAACAGATACCACTCCGGCGGGAAGGTAACGGTGCTCCAAGCAGTCATGCCAGCCATATGACCTTGGAGGCGTCTACAAATAACGTTGTCTCTTCAGTTTAGAAATGGAGATGAGCACTGCTTCCAGAGTCTCATAAGTAGGAAGATAATATACCAGTGATAGTCACCAATCTTTCTTTTTGGGGCAAGGTTATAGGATGCAGTGGCCTCCCAACTCCAGTTGGTTCTGATGCACCGCCCAGTAGTTTTTGATATATCAACCATAGAGTCCTTTTGGGCTGCCCCTCTGGGATGCTATTTGAAAATATAGTTTTGCTGTGGGTCCAGTTTTTCTAGGAGAGGCTAACTCTGAAGGTGGTATTGGGAGATTCCTATTTGACACCCTCACCATTATCTTGTGAGGACCTTTAGTTCTGTTTTCCACACTGTTCAACAGCAACATGAAATGACTGGGTGAGATTGTCCAGGGTTTGAGAGTTGGTTCTACCAATATGTCAGTGATATTCCATGATATCTTTCTTTTTCCACCTCATTCCAGGGAAGCGGTGTCAATACTAAACCAGTGTAATACACAGGAGCAGATATGTTGAAAGTTAGGATGTTTTCCCACCAGCACTATAGAATGGAGGATATCATCTGCCAATTCTCCAAGTTGGTCCTGCCTTCATTCTATAATGCTGGAGGGAAAACATCCATAATCCACACAAAACAGAGATGTAAAGGCACATAAGAGCTAAGGGCATCAAGATGGGCTAGATGGAGTTACACTTCTTTTGAAATAATCAGTTTAATGGCTTAGATGTACTTCTACTCTCAGCCCAGAGTTTGGACAGACAGATTTTGGCAGTTGTCAAGAGTGCACAGATAGAAGGTATAGTTTTGTATATATGTCAGCTGCACACATTTCTAGAGATATCAGCTCTGCTGTGGTGACAATGCCTTGGTTACATGCGTTTACTGTGGCTTGCTCTTTATAGAACAGTCTTTGGAAATTGTTCTGAAACTTCCTTGGTCATATGCATGGTTCCTAGGTCCAGATAATCTGAAAGACCATATATTCTTATACGATTCCTAACTTAAAATCCTTGAAGAGAGCACTTTGTCTCATCACCATCATTGTCACCATGAGGACATGTGAAAGGACATTTTTGGTTGCTGTTTTCAGACTGTGGAGTTCCCTCTCATGAAAAGCTAGGCTAGCCCCTTCTCTCCTTCCACTGGCAAGAAAACACCTTTATATATAAACAGACATTGTGCAGAAGGATCTTGAAATAGTTTTAGAGCACGGAGCATACTTCCTTTGTTTTTTATGATGTTTGTGTAAAGCAATGATAGTAATCTTAGAAGAGGTATTCCCAGGAGTGTGCCTTGGGGAAGAATGCCTTTTTTTAAGATGGTGCTTCCCATCTCCCAATTTTTACAAGTGGGTTGGATTAAAATTCTGTTTTAAAAATTCTGCTGTTTGATTAATTAGGGAGATATGCTTCATTAGCTTAAAGTTTTGAATCGATTAAATATTGCAGTTTCTCCTTTTTCATTTATTGAACTTTCCTGGTTGAGGAATGAGGCTGAGGACAGGTTAGCAAAAAGAAACACAATGATTTTTGCTGGGTTTTAATTTGGTACATTATTTTTCTGTGGTCATAATAAGTGCCTAAAAGATGATCCAGTGGTAACTTAGATATCTTGAGCAGATATTTGGATCACAAGACATGAGCTACAGAACTAGTGGGCTTAAAAAGCCACAGATGAAGGGGAACATAGTGGGGAAAGCATGCCTAAATCCCATTGATATCAATGGAACCTGGAATTACCTTAGAGTTGTTATTCAGAAAGTAGGAAAGATTAGTCTTTAGCTGACTAAAATTAAGAAGGCCTCCTTCAGGGAGGATGGGATGCCAAGTACCTCAGTGTTGAGACTGCACCATTTCTGTTCAAAAATCCTACTTTGGAAGCCTATTTTCCAAATGTGTGCACACCTGGACACCATCTGCTGGTCTCACTTTCAAGCCAAGAATAGCTGTGGTTATTTGGTCTATGACTTCTGCCTCAAGCAATGGATGGATTCATGTGGCCTTTTAGATGTATTTGGAATATAAGTCCCAGTAACTCTTGGTAATATAGCCAGTAGTGGAGGATGATGGGCACTGCAGTCTGACAACATATGTGGGACTGAATGATTGAAGAGATTGATACAGATGGCAATCTATCATAGAATCAGAGAATTGGAAGAGACCTCATGGGCCATCCAGTCCAACCCCCTGCCAAGAAGCAGGAAAATCACATTCAAAGCACCCCCGACAGATGGCCATCCAGCCTCTTCTTAAAAGCCTCCAAAGAAGGAGCCTCCATCACACTCCGGGGCAGAGAGTTCCCGTGCTAAACAGCTCTCACAGTGAGGAAGTTATTCCTAATGTTCAGGTGGGATCTCCTTTCCTGTAATTTGAAGCCGTTGTTCCGTGTCCTAGTCTTTAGGGCTCCTTATGACTTCCCCTCACATATTTATACATGGCCATCATATCTCCTCTCAGCCTTCTCTTCTGCAAGCTAAACATGCCCAGCTCTTTAAGCCACTCCTCATAGGGCTTGTTTCTCCAGGCCCTTGATCATTTTAGTCTCATCATTGATCCTGTAAGCGTTGATGTGTGGGATTGAATAGGCACTTATTAAATTGACTTTAAAACAGTTCCATTATTTCCCATTGTTGCCTGACCATGTGCATATATTACTTTCATAAGATCTGTGAGTCTAATTTCTAAAATGAGAAGTGCAGACACAGTTATAATAGCAGAAGCATTTGAATTTTTAAAATTATAGCTTAAAATAATATCAATCTATCCAAAATGTATGTAGAGCAACTAATTGTATGTATTGTATTGGCCAAAGTGCAGTTGTAGTCCACATATAGCCCTTGGGATTCTAAAGCTTCCCAGTAGTCCTAAAAATGCACACACTTACATATATCCCCTGTATTCAATGTGTCAGGAAGGCATCAGTGCAGTTGCTACTGAAAGAAGTGTCCCATACAATATCATTTCTCAAGAAGTCAAAGAATCTGACTCAAAATAGTTTTATCTCTGATAGTTACAAGCAACACACAGCCAAGCAATTCCAACAATAGACTGTAAAACCCTGAAATAAATGTAAACATAGTAAATAATTCTGTTATGAAAAAATTGCTCTTCCATTCCTCTGCACATGCAAATTGTAATTCTGTTACTCAAGTTAGGTTGAAAGGAATCTGAATCTGTGTTCTCTTTGGAAATAGCAGCTTTATTCCTTTCCATTTCTCTCACTGACTAAATTGGGATGGACATTTTGGAGCTCTGCAAATATTGTTGAACTGAAGCACTAGCCAGCATAGACAACAGCTGCAGTTGCAGTTGAGCAACATCTGGAGGGCCATGTGCCTCCTTTGTTGTTGTTTGCCTTCAAATCATTTCTGACTTATGGTGACCTTGATATGAACCTATCATGGAGGGGTTTTTTTTAAGTGATCTTTGTTTGCAGAGGGATTTCTTTTGCCTTCCTCTAAGGCTCAAGAGTGTGCGACTTGCCCAGGGTCACACAATGGGTTTCCATGACTGAGCAGTGATCTGAATCCAACAGTCCAATGCTCAAACCACCTCATGGCATTGGTTCCCTTGTTCAAAATCAGAACATAAGCGAAAACACTTCTTTTACAACTCTCCAAAGACTGGATTAAAGCCGTTAGTCTCCAGAGGCTACAAATGGAGATTATAAAGTGAATTTGTTGTCATCTGTGTCATTATGCTAAGAAGTACTTTTCAATCCTGCGAGGATAGTTTTCACTTAACTCTGCCCCATGTGGACCTCTGTAAAAGGAAGCTATTTGGTTGTTGTGTGTTTTCCAAGCTGTATGGCCATGTTCTAGAAGCCATTGTTTGTAGACTGTTCCGTGCTCATGCCTGGAGATTCTTGGCTATGCTTCCCATCTTGGCTATGCTTCCCATTCTGTTTCCTTCCTTGTTTGCTTCTATCCCATCCTACACTGGTTTTTAACCATCTTCCTAAAGCTGTTGTCTGCCTGAATCTTGCCTTATTAGACCTGTCTGTTCTCCTCCCTAAGGATATGTGTTGGCTCCCCTAGTCCTGATCAGTCCCATTCCAAATTCCAAGCCCTTGATCAAAATATATTGCTGAAAAGATGACAACCATTTTTCTCATTTTCCCCATGCCATTTTCTTGTTCGCTTTATGTTTGAAGACTAGATATAATCTATCTGACTGTGACTGAAATCAGGGAAGACATAGGTAAAGACCACTTGTGTACCATAAGAGAAAGTAAGGTCTGGTTATCAAATGGGGTGCCATTGTATGCCAGCAATAGGAATCATTGGACCTATGGATGTAGATGGGCTCAAATTTCCATCTTTCCTTGCCATTGTCTGCCCAGGGTGAGGCTGATGGGCTTTGCAATTGAGCAACAACTGGGCTATTGTTACGTCCTTCTACTTTACATGGTCATACTGATAATATCATGCAAACCAATGATGCTACCAGTAGGGAAACAGTAATGATTCTACGAGAAGGAAAAGATGAAGTGTTTCTGAGTTTATCGGGTCACACAACGTGAACGGCTTAGCATGGAGAAAAATGGGAATGGTGTGCTGAAATGCAGGAACATGCTCTGCAGGTTTCTGCAACAGCTTCTAATCTAAGTTATGTTTTCTCCGTATCGGCAGTGCCTTTTGCAATCAATTCACTACCCTGTTTTGCCATTATATTTAGTTACGTTGAACCCCCATCTCATAATATATTGAAGGAATAAATAAATATGTTTTTTTTAAAAGGTTCACACATGCACATTTAAAATATTTTAAATGCATACAGTTATTGTGCAAAAATAATTATGATTTTAAATCAGGGTTACTCAACTTATAGCTCTGGGGCGAAATACAGCCCAGGGTCCTCCCTTTATGACCTAAAACCTGTTAGGATCCCATCCATGTTTCTACACCGATGTAGGAGGGAGAGGGACTTTTGACTGATCTCTGAAATGACTGTTTGGCTTCTGCTAGTGGCTTTGGATCAATAGTGGTCTCTGTGGAAGTTACTGCAGGATAGGGGCAAACTTAGATCATGTGTTTATATGAGAAAGGATATACAGTAAGACCCCCTCCCAATAACTGCAAAACCCATATCTGCAGTTTCACTTACAGGTGACTGGGCGGGGGGGTGTCTCCTTTAGGAATCTGCTAGCTCCTACAAGCAATTATATGGTATGCTTCCTCCAGAGGTTACGTCAGACATAGCAAATTCCTAAAATAAGATGTCTCTCTGGGAATGTCCAAGTCCTCCAAAGCAACTGTATGGTACTCTGGAACCAAAAGTAAACTGTGTGAATTACTTTCAGACAGATCTGCCTGGGAATACATCACCCATGGATATAGGAGTTGTACTGTATGTCATGTGAACACATCAAGGGTACACATACCTGTGTGGAGCAAGTGTTATTTAATGAATAATTAATATTCCACCTTTCGTCCAGCATAGTCTGGACCTAAATCATAGAGGGCTTCATAGGCAATAGCCAGAACTGTGAACAATTTTCCAAAAAGTAACTGGTAGCTATTGCAGGAAGAGTTCTGTTTCTATATATATGAATGATATAGCACTAGAGTTTATATAGAGTTTGTGTGAGTGTGTATCTATATTTCCAGAAGTTTTTAGCACTGTTCATCTTCCAACTATCATCACTCTGCTGGGGAATTGCTAAGTTTTGAATTTTTAAGATTTTTAAAATACATTTTGAATGAAAGTAATGCAAGTTCTATTGACATTTTCTGTCAGTGTCTTAACTGGTATGCTTTGATTGTTGACATGGCCAGCATTAGAACTCAGCTTGAGCTCTTCACTACCACAATAACAATCACATAATTATCTTTTCCCTCCTCTTCTTATGACAAATGTTGTTGGCAGTAACAAGAACAGCTTTCCTATCCTCAGAGTTTCAGCATTCCTTGTGAAAAGGTTTTCCCATTCATTTACATTTCCCTTGCTGACATCACTAGGTAATCCGATGCGGAAGGCTGTGTCGAACTGCAGCAGCATCCCATTCACTCTGTGATATTCGGTTGGGAATGGCCACCCACACACTCATCTAAGAAGAGAGACGTATTAGGTGGCCCTTTCCCCCCAGCAGAAGCAGGGCCAGGATATCCAAAGAGGATGAAAGAAAATGAATATCGTGCACAGAGTGTTTGTTTTTAGGGAGAGGGGTCTCAAATATATCTCAAATAATCCCTCCTTTCTAACTGACGATAAACACTGAAGAATATTTGGCACAACAGTATCCAGAGTACTTGAAATATTTAGCAGTTATTTACCCAGGAGCTTCTGTCAGACAGTGAAAAATAGAAATCCAGACCTGATGTTTTCAGTGTGTATTTACAAAGACCATAGAAGCTATACAAAACTGCCGTGACAAGCAAAGAGACCTCAGATTCAGCACAAAATCCAGCACTCAGAAACCTTCATGGCAGCATTTTCAATTGGTTTTCCTAAATCTGCAAAGCAAACAACAGATTCATCCTACAGCATCAGCATGTGCCTGTCCTTTAAAATGTAACTGAGCACAAACATCTTTTCATGTCCTGCCATGTTTGTCTACTGAAACTGGTTTGAAATGGTAGCAGTGGGGCTCGGGACAGATACACAATGAAGATCTGTTAACCTGTATCTACAGTAAATATTTAAGTATCAGTAGGTCTCCTTCTTTCCACCTTTCCAAATATTTAAAGCCTGTCACTCCCTACAATGTCCTTTTTCTGTGTTTTTAGGATCTGCTGCTTGTAGCGGGGGGGGGGGGGGGGAACCCCACTACTCCTGTAATTTGGGGATTTTAAAAATTTGGTTGCAAACAAGGTCAAATATATGCATTAGACATGATGGTTGCGGAATCAGCTTGCTGTTTTTTAAAGATACAATTCAAAAACACAATAATATAACAATGCAGGAAATAATCAGAAACAGGAAAATAATGTGAACATTAAACATCAATTACCCAGAAGCAGCCCAGGATTTTCCAGCAAATGTTTTTTATCTCTAAATTACTAAAACTCTGTAAAGAATACTCTGAAGCTTTAGGCCTGATCCTTTGGAGAAACAGCATCCAACTAGGACATGTTTAATGACTATTTTGAAGTCAACGCCATCCACACCATTCTCTTACCTAGTCTGGGTTGTGGTTGATGAGTTCCCCGGGGCTAGTGTATAAAAACACTCAGCAAAAGAGGAGCCTTTAAATCTTCCCATCTAAAGTAATGATTCCTGAAACTGTAATCCATCAAAAAGGACTGAGTGCAGCAGAAATCTTCAAGGAAATGCAGAGTTTATTCGGGAATTTAAAAATTGTGAGGCTTTGAATGTTTCTAAATGCAGATTTGAGCCTCAGATCCTTGAGTAAAATGTGTGTATCTGCAACAGTGCTTAAGAAGGCTTTTTTTTCAGCCTAGACAGGATTCTAGTATTAGAAGCATATAAGGTGCCACCTTCCAGGAATAAGGGTCAGAGCTAAGGATCCTGGCTGAGTACAAGCAACATTTGTGTAGCTACGTGTTCTTCCTACCATTTTCTGATCATTTTCCCTTCAAAGCATGGGTATTTTAAAAACAATTAATGCACTTGTTTTCATAGGATTATGTTCCACTGTAACAGCTACCTAGGCTACAAAACCTATCAGTTCTGTCCAACAGCTTAAATACCTTTTTATCTCATATCACTGACACGGAATAAAAGTAGTGATTGGAAATAGAATTTCTGTAGACCTCCTTGAACCCCGTTCATATTCCTGGATACTACTATGATGATATTAATCTATGTAGTATCACCCACTCAAATTTGCTTTCTTGAAGTATGAGGTTTGGCTTACTCTCTATAGAGTTTTCTTTTGTTTGTTTAAAACTGTTTATCCTCTACCAAGTAAACATTTGTGGCTAGGATACTTTCTTTACTCTTGCTTTCTGTTTGTGATGCAGGGCTTCAGAACCCTTGTAGACAGGAAGCAATGTCTTACCGCTGCCACCCACTTACAGACATTTCATTTCGCCACATCAACCACAAGGTGATAATATCAATAGCAGCCTTTACTCTATCTGTGAGAGAAAGAGGTAGAGAGAGAGCAAGAGAGAGAATAAGCACATATTTGAGAGAGATTTTGCTGAGGCCAGGGAAGATGGCATTTGAATTAAGCTCTGATTTCTGATATACCCACTACAAATTAAGCAGCTGGCAGAAATGTTAGCATAGTTCAGTAAATTGTTTTGCAACTGACTACCTCTGTTGATGGCTTAGTGTTTACAATGGAACACACACATTAATCATTTTATGTGTAATACCACGCAGGGAACCTTTAACTGCTGTATATTTTTAATACTTTTTTGTCCTTAACCAATAAATATGTTAAATGGCATTGACCAAATTACTGATAAATGGGCCTTTGACTACATAGCATAATTGAAACAACATGGTTTTCTCTGGAGGCTATGAGAGTTAGTCACCCTGGGGAAAGTAAGGAGCGGGAATTCCCATAATAAATAAGGAAATACATTTGTGAGGAGGCACTTGAGCACATGGCTTTGAGCATGTAGCTGGACTGGAGTTGTTGAAGATGCAGTGGCCATAGCAGTTGGGTATTCTGAGGTTGTGGTCCAAAAACGTAACTCCTCCTAGCTCTCCATGTAATTCCATATGAAAAGGCCATGGAGAGACAACTAATCTGTACATTATTTCCAGTGTCCAGTATATCTGACATGTGTCTTCATTATTGCAATCTACACTCCATCTTAGTGGAGGATGGGATCTGGGAGGACAGAAGTTCCCAAAAGTTGATTATGGTTAAATTTGCACCTTCACTCCCAAGTATTCTCATTATAACTTATAAGCATATAACTTCTCATTTTGATTAAAGTCCTTCTCTTTCATACAGTGCAACAGAAATGCATACTATTCCCCCTCCACCACCACCTTGGCGAAATCCACCTTTAGCAAAATAAAATCCAAAAACCATGGAAGGGGAATAGCATGCTTTCCTGCTACACTGTGTGAAAAAGCAGGAGTTTAACCACTGTTATTGAAGATGGCCCAAACTATGAATTTCTGGTTAAGGTATTAGGTGCAAATAAACCCTGGTATAAACTTCAACAGGTCAAAACATGATGAAATTAGTCATAATGTAGAATGTTCTGGAACAGAAGGTGTGATGGATTTATTGATTATTTATTTACAGTATTTATATTCTACCCTTCTCACCCTGAAGTGGAATCAGTGCGGATCATAATGCACACATACATGGCAAGCATTCAATGCCATATGAACATAGAGACATAGACAAAGACAGAGACGCAGAGGCAATTTAACATTTTATTTATTTATTTCCAATATTTTTATCCTGCCCTTCTCACCAGAAGGGACACAGGGCGGCGTTCTCCAGCTTCCAGCTTCCTGAGGGGATGCTCGATTCTGGCCACAGGGGGAGCAGCTGCTTCATCATCCACTGTGACATCTTGATGGATACTTCCTCATTCCAAATGGCTGCCAGACGATTTTTATGGTGTTAGTTAAATTAGCCTCCCTGCAAAGTGTTACCTAAATTCCTACTTGAAAGATGCAACTATCTTTCGGTTGCTTAGGTCAACAATGAGAAGGGGCTGTTTTTTTAATGGTCGGGTGCTCACTCCGACTGGGCTGACCTTGAACTCATGACCTCTTGGTCATAGTGATTTATTGCAGCTGGCTACTTAACCAGCTGCGCCACAGCCCAGCTCCTTACATTCACTTGTTGAGAGCCATCTAAAAGGATATATAGATATAATGCTGCAACATAGTTTATTTGTTTGTATTTAAAGTAGGATTAAGAATCATACAAACCCGAAGACGTTGATAGACTTTAGCTCACAAAATTGCTCACCTTTGTCTATGCTGGCTAGAATTGATGGGACTTTCAATGCAACATCTGGAGGGCTACATGAGTCCCACTCCCTATATAATATTCCTGAAATAAGAGTAAGGAGCTGAAAGACTTATCTTAAAATAAATGTCAAGTTCTCCTTTCTTCAAGCCAAAATCATGCAAATAGATACCGTATATTGGATCAATGGGAAGTTGGTCAGCCAATGCTTAGGTGAGCCCTGTTGATTCAGTAAGTCTATTCTATTATTAATAGATTTTTATTACATTTCTATTCATTTCATTACAAGCAACCATCTCTACCATTCAGATAGTTGTGCTACCCATTGTGCTTCCCATCTCCAGAGTCCTTCTTTTCTTTATGATTCTACTAAAACCTCATTTTTTCTGGTAGGGGTTGATTCCCATCTTCTTTCCTTAATGTTTCTTTAATAATTTTTTTCATATACTGTCAAAATTACTATTCTTCCTTAGGCCTTTTTTAACCTTTAGATTACATGTTAATTTTATTGCTAATTTCCAAATTTCTTTATATCATTCTTCTATCATAATTTCCACCTATTCTAATTAGCTTAATGATGGAATTTATTCCTATTTTTTCCCAACACAACTTCAAGACATAGAAAAAACAAACATAGAAGAAACTACATCTCTGCATTAAACGAGCTTAGTTCTTCTGCTTCTTACAGCACAGATATCAGACACTTGGAGATCACTCTGTAAGAAGAGTCTGTAGTATTAAGCTGGATGATGGAACATCTGAACTAAAAATATATATGGTTTAATCACATGTTTTAAAGCCCTAGATAATTTTTTAAGTTCCTAGGATTTTTTTTCATGTCAGGAGTGACTTCAGAAGCTGCAAGTCACTTCTGGTGTGAGAGAATTGGCCGTCTGCAAGAACTTTGTCCAGGGGGCACCAGGATGTTTTGATGTTTCTATCATCCTAGTGGTAACAATAAACAAATTATCCTGGGATAATAAACTAAGAAACAACCTTGATATGGATGTTTCTGTCCCAATTGTGGATTTTATACTATGGAGTTCAACATAGAGAATGTTACCCAAAAAAACTAGCAGGTTGGTGACATGTTGAAGTACCAAACTCTAAATATTGAGCTTTTTCCTTTCAAATGAACACGAGGCAAGTATTAAGCTGTGGGAAATTGATAGTAAGATGGCCTGGTTCACTGAACAACAAATGCATGTAATTTAAATAACTATTTGATGTAAAACAGCTCAAAACGCATTATGTGGCATAGCAACTAAAAAATGAAAGAGGGAAAAAGACGAAGATGGTCTTTTTAAAAACCAAACAAAGGCAATGGACACAAGACTGTTCAGGTCAGAGATTCTCACATTGTTGTGTTGTAAAGAGTGGTGGACTCAAGCCCAGTTCGTTCAAGTGCTTCATGTAAAATGATTCATGCATTGTTCATACATCACTTTGAAGAGCTACTTTGTACTGGAGTGGCTGAATATACCCTTTAAGAAAAGAGGTGGAATAGTAATCTCTCTGTATTACCTATTCTAAGAAATAACTACATCAGTCTGTTCTGTCTTTAACAGGAGAAAGGGGGGAAAGAAAAGAACCTAGCAGCATTTTAAAATCTAACTGATATATACTTTAGCAAAATATAGATTATTTAATTCATGTTAGAGTATAAACCAGTGTTAAAGTTGCTGCTATAACTCTTTTTTAATTCTCTGTAGTCACTGAATGTATCTGTTCCTCTGTGGAGACCCCCCAGATTAAAAGTTCCATAGGCAGAAAACTATGTAAGGAGAAAGATTCTAGCATAGTCTTTTCCCCCACATGCTATTTTTAGTCTCCGTGGACTTTGTTAGGGAGCATGCATCTTGAATGTAGCCACACTACACAAGTATAGCAGTTCCATACCACTTTAACTGGCATGGCTCCATCCTACAGAATCCTAGGATTTGGTGTTGGATGAAGGAACATAGAATTTATTGCTACAGAACCTTTGAATTACAGTGATAGAATTAGCAGAATGACAGACTCCAGGATTCCATGGTATGAAGCCATGAGAGACGAAATGGTTTTAAACCATTTTGTGAGTATGGGAGCAAATCTCACTCAAATCATTATGGTTTCCATGTACACATAACTTCCATGTACATGTGACTTCCTCATATATCTAAGGCTCCATCTACACTGTCATATAAAATCCAGATTATATGAGTCTACACTGCCATATAATCCAGTTCAAAGCAGATAATCTGGATTTTATATGGCAGTGTAAATGGGGCCTAAGAAAGCATGGGAGCGTATCATGTAATAAACATCTTTGTGGCTAATGGTTCCTGGTGTAGACATGGAAATGGGTTCTTTATGACTAATGATCAAAAATGAATGAAGAAACATCTTTTAAGTCTTAAAAAAACCAAGACTAGCAAAATATGTTGTGAGAACATAGATTTGTCATGATAAAACAACATTTTCTTTTTTGTGTGTGTATGAGACGTTTAATGAAGATGATTTCGGCCAGTATATTTGCAGTTGCTGATGGTGATTTTAAAAGCGCTCATGTACACAGAAAGAGAAAGGGCTCTTCCTTGTGTGTTCCACATCCAAAAAGCTGCCTAGTTCATATTTTGTCCTAGTGGTCCTTCAGCGACTATTTTAAATGGGATTAAGCACAGTCTACTC
The DNA here is from genome assembly GCF_035594765.1 of Anolis carolinensis. Taxonomy (NCBI): domain Eukaryota; kingdom Metazoa; phylum Chordata; class Lepidosauria; order Squamata; family Anolidae; genus Anolis; species Anolis carolinensis. Next base: position 91,985,476 of record NC_085845.1, on the reverse strand, counting down.
ATTTCCTAGAATGCATTAGTGGCAAGTATTGGATCTACCTTGCTCATGTTTGAAGTTCCAGACAAGATGAATAGGTCAGATACTAAGCTGCCAAAATGGTTTGTGGAACAGTGCAAAACAATTGCCCGCTTTTCTGTTGGATGCACAGCAGAGAAATCCATTGTGTAAATATTTGGGCCAGCAATCTGTAAATGAGATTTAAAGCTTTACATTGATGTCAGAGGTAACTAGAAAACTCTTTCTTAAAGAGGCCAAGAACTGGGAGTTGCCAAGTAACTTCCTTTAAAAGGAATTTCCTTTCTGCTGGGATGAATGAATACTGTATATATGTCATTAGCCCTAGAGACCAGAGATCACAGAGATAAGGTATATCCAGCCTATAATGTCAGATGTAGAAGGAGAAATTGCCCTCTACTGATGAATGTATGTCTAATATTTTTGTGTGAATGCCTCTAGAACAGGAATGCAGAATATGTTGCCTTCCAGATGTTGTTTGATGGCAACTCCCATCACTCCTCACAATTGGGCAGAGCTGATGCAACAAGTTTCTGAGAATGACAAATCCCTCATTCCTATCACAGAAGCTTACAACCAAGGAATTGTATGATACGGGAATAAACTTCAAAATACGTTTTTTAAAAATGTGCACTTCACATATAATATTTTTGCCTAAAATTAATAAGTAAAGTATGCATTCATCATGTATTTGTTGTGCCCTCTATGTTTTAGGTGAGGAGACAACTTTTGAAGTTCTAAGACCTTCACCACCTGCCAAGGCATGCCTAAAATCATGTCAGAACTAGAGTTGTGTCCTGTAGGGTTTAGCTTGTGACAGCCAGGGCCATCAGAACAGACACAGAGCCATTGTTAGTAAGACAATTATCTAGTAAAATAGAGGTTCTTGGGGTTTTCTGAGAGTTCAGAGTTCATTGTTCCCAACTGGGGCATCTACCATTCCCAAGGGCAATGGGAGCTGTTGTCCCCAGGTTAAGTGAAGTTCATTCTTGACTATAGATGACCATGAGTTCAGGACAGTATTGCGAGGAAAAACCTAGCTCAGAGCACAACTGGGCATAGATCCTCTGAAGATGCCAGCCACAGATGTATGCAAAACATCAGGAGAAAATGCTGCTAGAACATGGTCATTCAGCCCAGAAACCACAGAACACCCCAGTGACTGTGACCGTGAAAGCCTTTGACAATATGTGAATTGTTCATTGGATTTTGTAAATATTTTAATATGATCATCAATTTCATGACTTTTTAAATCACTTGTGTAAGAGGCCTGGGTTCCCATGTTGGGAGAAAGGTGTGATTTAAATTAAATAAATATATAGTGGGCCACCCGTAATTGTCACAGTTTGATTCCAAGATCCACTGTGGATATGAAAAAATGTGAAGGATCACACTGCATATTATTAAATGGCAGCAATATGAACGTTCACACTCCAGTGTGCCTATGTTCTCTTTATTAGTATGGGGCACGCCAATCCATGGTTGCTGGAAATCATGGATCCAGATCTTACCGATCCAGAGGTCCAATTGTATATGCCATTTGAAATGCTTCTTATACAGACTGTTGAAGCCTATAGAAAATTGCTGCCAGTCAGACTGAGTTTATAGCACAGTTCATATGGTGCAATAAACTGGAACAATTTTATAGAATTAAAAACCCTGTTTTCTGTTTCCATTGCAATAAGTGAGTTTTTGACATTTTGGGGGAATGGGATAATTGGGCCTTACTGTGAGATTCCCACATGTAAACGTCACAATTTCATTGTAGGGCTTTACTTTGTATACTAGAGGACCTACATAGCTAAAGCAGTTCAGCCGTTAAGTAAACTGTGTAGCACCTACAACAACCTGGCATTCTCCTATGTGATGCGCTACAATCTCCATAACCCCCATATAGTATGAATTATTGAGATCCAAGATACTTGTAGTATGCCTGATTGGGGGAAAAGGCTGTCTGATGTCATAATAAACATGTTCCTTGCACAGAATTCTGGCTTTGATAGAGTTAATACTTTGAGACATTCTGAGGGCACCAGCACAACAGAATCATGAATGCACCCTGGCAAGTTCATGAAAGTGTCAGCTGTAGAAGCCTCTGTGTAAAAGAAAGAAAGCAGGTCACTTTTGCTTTTGTTTTGTGGAGTGGAATATGCTGACATGGGTACAACAGTTGGGTTTTGTTGTCAGTGGAACAGAGCAAGAAAGTGCTGACATTCTTTCAGGAATTCACAAGCAAACCAGGAACTTAAGGATTTGCTGTGGTACTCTTATTGTGTGACCTGCATTTTTCTAAGCGTTACAGTGGTGTCAGATAATGCAATGGCAAGTTGTCTTGCTTTGAAATAGAAGGCATGGTGCCATTTAGAAACTCCACATTGTTACAGTATTGCAAAACTGGGCAAGTAAAAGGGGAAAACCTGATGTCATCTTATTCAGACAAACATCATGAATTGTCGGCAACCTCACAAAATGAGTTTCTGATTTGTACTATCTTAGAAATGGTAGAAATAGGATGTGTCTTTCCTGTCACCATAAAGGCAAAGCAGAAGAGTAAGCAGAAAAATTTGGCTTTTGCTTCTTCCTCTCTACCACTTCCATTGCTCATGTCCATTCTTCTTCTGATCTATGGGGATAGAGAGTATATGACAGTGACATACAAAGAGGCATGGCAGTAACAGACCCAAATAGTTTTGCTGGTTGGTAGCTTGGCCTAGATGTGGGCAGATATCCAACAGTGTCAACCACTGATCCTTTGCCTCCCTGCTGTATAATTTCTTACTATCCCCACCCAAACATTCTCAAACTAATCCAAGGTTTCATCAGCATTCTTCTCCCTTGCCTCAAATAAGCCACAAAGGACAGTGATGCTTTCAGAATCGACTGAAAACTTTGCACACATTATCCAGAAAATGCACACAGTACTCATAGTAACAGAAGGTAAATGGTTGGAGCAAGGAAAACATTTATGTGCTCTGTTCATGAAGACCTAATGCTCATCAGGTTAAGAACCACAGGTTAAGAACTTTTGATAAAGCTTTCATCAAAGCTTCACAATATTAATTTTTTGGACTACACCTAGGGGAATTCTAAGAATTGTAATAATCCAAGTAGCTTTTTCCTGTGAATCCATGTATAACCTCATTTTTCTAATACAAGAACCTCTGGCCATTTCAGTATTCCCTTTTTCCTCACTGGAACAATCCCCATGCTTAGTGGAGTCAAACCAGAGGCAATTTGTGCATTCAAGAACAGCTGGCGGAATTGAGTATTTATTTTTCTCCTTCCTTATGCTGACTTGTGTGGGAGGGGGTGCTAAATAGTGAGTGGGGAATCAACTGTGACAATGTGTGGAGCAGCAAAAACTTCAGCTGGCTAGTAGCAGCTTGCAGTGTTAGTCGGGCCTGTGAATTAACCTGTCTTCTTGTTGTTTTTTTAGATGACAGAGGGCCGCCGGTGTCAAGTGCACCTCCTTGATGACAGGAAGCTGGAACTCCTTGTGCAGGTAACAAATTGCATCTGTCTGTTTTGAGGGCTCGTTGTGGCTCTAAATGTTTGTGTTCTGTTCTGTACAACTGAAGAGGTTTTTAATTTAATTAATGGAATCTCCATTAGCTGGTTTCCTTGTGGGTTTTGATCCTCTCTCATTTGACAAGCTAAGCAGGATCAGGTTGGATCAGTGTGTAGGCAGGAGGTCTCGAAAGGAAATTCCAGGATCCTGCAGGAAATGAGTGTCCTTGTGTTCCCCACCCAGCTGTCTCTATGACTTGGGTATTTGGTTGTCATTGCAGAATACCTCTTTCTGAGGAAGAATTGGAATTAAGAATCAATCTCCCACCTCTCTTTTGCAAGTCAAGGAGGAGTCAACTCCCACTGCCCTAGTTTGTTTTCAGTGCTGTTTGAAGCCTCTGCCTTTTCTTTGACCCACCCCATCTGCCTGCAATGCCAAAGCTTCGCTGTCCTAAAGCTTCCGTGTTAAGTAGCTGCCATGTACTATTTCTGAGATGAAGGGGGCTTCTCTGGGATGGGAGAAATGACCTACATATATGTAGGCTGCATGTCAGATTGAATTTATCACACAGGCGTTGAGGAGTAAGGCTTTATGATAACGATGTGAGTTTCAAGCCTATTGAGTGATTGTAGTTAAAGACACTTATAACTTGCCTTTATGGGACATTTTTACTGAAAAGGAATACTCAAATTATGTTTTTTTAAACTAAAAGGGCAATCAAAAGAGACAGGAAACTAAATTCAAGGAGGCAACTCAATTCCAATTAGTACAGACCCATTAAAATTACTGTGCTCAGTGGGTGAGTTTGCATTAAGCATTTATTCAACAAGTCCCATTCATTCAGTGAGTCTATTCCTGTTGGGATTACACTGGATTTAGACCTGGAAGAGCCGCTCTGTCTGTCTCTGAACTCCAACAGTCCAAATGTTGACAAGCAAACTGAAAAGGCCCTCACAATAAGAAGCGGTGGGGAATCAAGGTGAGTTTCTCCCTCAAACAGGAGATCTGCAGCTGTGAGACAGCCACAATAGAGTCCCTTCTCTTTTCCTGCCGCAAATAATTATAATAATAAAACTTTATTTGTAGCCCACCCTATCTCCCCGGAGGGACTCAGGGCAGTTTCCAAAATATATGGCAAACATTCAATGCCAGCAAAAAGAAACATACAAACAACATACAAAGCAGATCACATCAAACAATATAAAAACAACCTAACTTTAAAACTTAAGAACAAACTAAAGTAGCAAAGATATAACTTAAATAATTGTCACAAATGTGGTTGAGGGAGAAGGCCTTCTTGGTGGTGGCCCCTCGGCTCTGGAACACACTCCCCAGGGAGATTAGGCAAGCCCCCACACTGTCTGCCTTCCATAAGGATCTGAGGACCTGGATGTTCAAACAAGCTTTTGAGAACACCTAGTCCCTAGTTGTTCTACACAATTGTTTTGCAGTCTTGCACTACACCCCATGCTCTCATCCCATGGTTACACCTTTGCCCATTCCCTTGCCCACTGTTTACAGCCTGGCCATGTTTACAGTAGCTTACCACCAGAGAAGCCGCCGTTTTAATTGAGTTTTAAGTTGTTTTATATGTCTATTTGTTTTATTTAATTGCATTTTATATTGTGTTTTATTTTATGTTCTATTTTTAGGCACTTTTGTGCCATGTGTAAACTGCCCCAATTCCCTTTGGGAAGAAGGTGTTGGGATATAAGAATGAAGTTATTATGTTTATTAAATAACCCATACAAATAAACACATAAGTTTATCACTAGTTTAATGACTAAAACCTAAAGAGAATTGAGGTGATTTTCCTCAACCAACATAGCTCTCACTATGCATGCAGATTTGTGTCTAGTCAAATTGACTAGGAGGAAGTAACGTCGTTTCTTTTCAAAGCTGCTTCCTAAATGTTTTTAAAACGTTATACTTACAAACTTTATGCATTAAAACAACCCATATAGTTGGTCAATAATATTGCTGCATGCAGCAGGAAGATTGATAATTAATTTTCAGTCAGCCAAGACTTTGACTGTTGAGCTATGATTCTCATCCTTGCAGGGCAAAACGAGCTCCTATTGAGTCTCCAAAGGGTTAACCAAAAGGGTTAGAACATGTCTTTAAAAAAGAAGGGGGGGGGGGGCTCAGTGCAGTTAGAAACAGGAAATGAAACACACAGTGCTTTAATTACCCATCCGGGCAGCCTGCATTCTTGGGGTAAGCGGGGTTGAATGTTAGTCTCATTCTAGCAAAAAAGGAAGGAGATGAATGGGAGCTTTTTGAAAATTATTTGAATCACAGGAAATGCATTTCAGGATTGCTTTATTTTGTACAGATGGCTCAGCAAGGTTATTTTGTACCAAAAGGGTCTGTAGAAAATAGTGTGAAGGAAAAAAAACACACTAAGATGTATGCACATTAAAAGCATTTTTTATGCCAACATAATATTTAAGAGCTGGTTTCAAGGAGAGGCTAATTCAGCTGAGCACAGCAATAGGAATACAATTACACAGGCTTCCCCCTTGATCCATGTGCTTCTGCTCTGAAAATCTATACAGTAGGTGTTACATTTATGTATAGCTAGAAATAAAAGCCGGATCATAGACTATTTCTCTGTGGGTTCTATGTTGTATGATGTTTATTCAGGGTGACTATAAAAATTGCAGCGGCAATCCTGGAAAGATGCGCCTCCTCACTACTTCAGTTGGCACAAGCCTTCTCCCAGAAATGTAGGCAGAGCAGAAGTAGATGACATGTGGCCCTCCAGATAATGTTGAATTGCAGTGCCTATCAGTCCTTGCTAACATATCCAAGGGTGAGGATTGATTGGAGTTATACTCCAGTCCACATCTGGAGGCTCCTCACATACAGCGTCATCTCAACTGACCCTGTAAAAAGGTTGGAGTAGTCTTTCTGAAGCACTGTTTAAAAGTTTTCTTAAGAGTTTAAGAGGAGAAATAATCTACATCAGTACGTTTAGAAACAATTGTGCAAGAATGTTTCAGAAAACCCAACAGTATTCATAGACTTGGGAGTATAAAGAACAAAGAAATGTGGTAATTATCTGTTCAAATTAATGCAAACCAAATAATGAATTAATTCTGCCTTCTAGAAAAAGCAAATGTTATAGTTCCACTTGGAATTTGTTCATGCTAATTGTGCAAATTTGTAAAATCACAAAGAGAAAAACTGTGCTGATGTATTTATTACTCTTCTGTTGTATGTTGGCTAGCATCCAACACTGTAATTCTGCTAGTGCAAATCATGTTGTGCTCATGGACTCTTCATTTGGAACTGTGGGCAAGGGGAGAGTCTCACACAGTCCTTAGTTGCCAAGTAATGACCCAAGTGGCATGTGCCACAAGACCAAATGCATTACTGCTTGCCCAGCAGGGGAAAACAATGGAAATTTGCTAGAAAACTGTTTTCCTCCATGAATATGTTGGATTTATGCTGTGGGTACATGTGCAGATTACTAAAGGCAATCCCCAAGTTGTGAACAAGGTATGTTCTATAGGTTGAATTTGTTTGTAAGTCAGAACAGGTACATTTTAAGTTTAACTCCTGACATACAGAGAGAGAGGGAGGGGGGGGAGAGAGAGGGTGAATGAATGAGTGAGTTTTGGATAGCAAATGGAAGGGTTAACACCCCTGTGGTGTTTGTTTTGCTGTCTGTGCTTCTGTTCTGAAGATTTCACTGCACTTTCTGTTCCTGTGATCAATGAATTTTGAAAAATGTGGCTTGTTATGAAAACAAGGATTGGTGATAAAGCTTCAGTTGGGACATCTTTCTCCATAATAACTCTTTCAGAGGTGAATTTCTCTTCCTGGGGTAGATTTATCTCAGTTCCCGTTGTCTCAATCCTGTTCTTAATTATGAGTAGTTTGCAAGTCAGATGTTTGTAATTCTGGGACAGCCTGTAGCAATTTTCTTCCCATTGTGAGAAAGTTTTGGGAAACAGCAGTTTTCAATGGCTATTCACCATATAGAATCTACTTGGCAACATCATTCATTACATCGAAATGTTATTTTCTGTGTAGAATTTTTTTTATGGAATCTTATAGTTGGAAGGAGCTGTAAAGGCCATCTAGTCCAAACCCTGCTATGCAGAAATACACGTTTACAGAACTTCTGAGAGCTATCCATTCAATCTCCATTTAAGGACCTCCATTGAAGGAAAATACAACCCACTGCCAGTCCATTCCACTATCAAACAATTTGTGCAGTAGAGAAATACTTTTGAAGGTTTCGGTGGCATCTCTCTCCCTTCTCCCTCCTACTCCTCCTTTTCCTACTTTTGTGTCGATGTGTGTCCTGCCTTTAGATTGTAAGCCTGAAAGCAGAGAGCTGTCAAATTAATGACTTGTAAGCCCTTCTGGGGGCCCTCATGACTGAAATGCTATAAATAAAGAAATGCATCAATGCGTACTTACATAGTCCCATTGATCCAGTGGGTCTGCTTCATTTGGAAAAGATTCAGTCTGGTTACCTTATTTCCCTATCATTATTATCCTGACCATGATCAGCTGACCCTTCCTTTGAGATTTATTTTAAAGCAACAAAATCTGATATACTAAAACATGGGCATTGATGTAACTCAATCTGTAGTTTGAACTTGAGTCCTATCGGGAAGCCACCATACTTCATAAGGATAACTAGTTCAATGCCTCATGATTTATAAAGACGGAATTGCCTGCCAGCCTCCTGGCTTTCAGAAATCTGTAGCCTAGTTTTCCAAACAAAAAAGAGTCAAAGCAAAATATAAACAGTATAAAAACAATAATCAACTCATCAAATTATACTTATGACAGATTAAAAACACCAGCAAAACAAAAACAGAGAAACTAAAAATAACAGTCACATGTTTAGTTAAAAAGAAATGTCTTCACTGGCTGGGAGAACATAGATAAAGAAAAGACAACCTAAACCAAGGTGGACAACTGCATGGAGGTTTGGGCCTCTACAATCCACAGTAATGCCACTTAGCACATTGGAAATGACCCCTTTCTGTTCACTATTTTTGGCTGAAAGTCAAGCCAAAAGGAGATAAAATGGGAAGCTGGCAAATTTTGAGGAGGTGTTTGGATGCAAATTGCTACATCTGTTTTGGGGCAAAAAAAGCCCCTGAAAAGCAAACTGTTTTTTTAAATATATATATATATATATATATATATATATATAGAGAGAGAGAGAGAGAGAGAGAGAGAGAGGATTTGACACTACCAAAACATGCAGACATATTCTTGATGAGGCTGAATTGCAAAGTCTGCATGTTTTGAGATCATTAGAATATAATTATGGTGGACGTAAGTAACAAATACAAAGAGCTTATAGCAAATATCTGAACACTTGAGCAGACTTGGCTTTAGGATTTAAATGATAGATAGACAAATCAAATATTGACTTGAGTAGCAGTGTGGCATGCATTTAGTAGGTGACTGCCTGTAATATTTTTTTTAAAAAATCAATACATTTCAGCATTCATGTGGATTCATTAATTTAGCACAGTTAGTAAATGTCTTTCAAGCCGTGCCTTTTCAAATACAGTAAGACTCCTGCACCCATGTTATGTTCCCAGCCAGACTATGTTTATCTGAAACCACAGATATGACTGAACACCATTAGTATTACCTGACTCCTGATCCCAATATATCATAGAGTTGTGTTGGATGACCTAGAGATTTCAAAGGGTAGGGATGCGTCAACTGAACACAATGAAGCCACCTCCAAACCAACCATATAGAGACAGACAATGAAGTCATCTCTGAACCAGTCACATAGGGGCACCTCTAGAGTGGTCCCATGGTCAAGGGTAGGTTGGACCTTGACTAGATGCTCACAGTCCTAAAAATGTTTGTATCCACTCTTCTACTGTGTCTCTTTCCCCATTTTGTTTGTATCTGCTTTATTCACAAACCAGGGCAATTTTGTGAGGTTTTTTCTCTTGCTTTTTCTTTATCAGTGTTCCCACTCTGCATTTCTACTTGACAAGTATTTACTTTATAACATTGTATTTTGACTGCAAATCGTTAATCTTTTCCAGACAGTAAACCTCTTTTTTCATGTAAGTGAAAGACGGGGTTCATTTATTCAAACAATTCCCCTAGTTTGGACTCTTTTTTTACCTTGGTTACTTTATTATATCTGCTTGCCATTACCATCAGGCCTTTGCACTTAAAAGAGTTGTTTGGTGACCAGCTTTCTCCTTCTCTTTGTCTAACGGTTATGCATAAGTGGTGTTTCATTTCTTTTCATGTCAGATTTATAATCGCTTTTTTGTGCATATCTGCAAGTTCAGTCGCCAGCATTTTATGCTGCTGTCTTTGTTTCTGCCATGGATGTCAGTTCTTGTTAGCCGTATTGCTACTTTAATGTGTAAGCTTTTAAACCACTCTGCTAGGAAGCATTTTAAAGGCTTCACACGCAAAGTTTGCAGCAAACTAATTTCTTAATGGGTAGAAATGACAAAATTAATTTAGTACCATCATCCAGGTCTCATAGGTTTAATTATTACATTTGGAATGGATTAAGGTCTAATTCACATGTTAGGTACAAATAGACGTGAGAGTGCTGCAAGTTGTCAGCACATGATAGCACCCTGCCTTCATGATTCCAAAAACCAACTTGCATACCAGCAAGTACACATAAAGAGAGAGAAGGCGGGAGCATATGAATGCATATTCATTTCACATGCTATTCTTGACTTTATTAGTCATAACAATAAAAGGCAGTAATTCATTGGTCAAGGCATTATGGTGGTGAAAACATAAGTTCTAGCCCAGTGATTCCCAAAGTGGGTGCTACCGCCCCCTGGTGGGTGCTGTAGCAATCCAGGGGAGCGGTGATGGCCACAGATACATATATCTTTCTGTTTAATTAGTATTAAAATTTTTAAAAAATAGTTTCCAACATGCTGAGTAATATTTTTTCTGGAAAGGGAGCGGTAGGCCAAATAAGTTTTGGAACCACTGTGGAATCTACCACTGATTTTTACCCTTTTCATACTGTTGCCACCTTACAAAACTTACAGATCTAATTCAAGGTTCACCTTAAAAAAGAATATGATAAGTGGGATTTAGACAGGTCCAGCTAGTCCTGACTGCTGTAGGATAGGACCCATTAAAATGGACAACATTCAAAGAAGAATAGAATTCAAACATTTCTTGAATATTATTGGGGAGTTTCTTCCTGACATGCCTGAAGCTTGCATTGAAAGCTCTGGCTTTGTTGTAGAAAGGTGAGGTGAAATCACCTGTTGACATGAATTTTGACCACTCCCACTCCCACATGATAGAGCTTATCTATTGCTGTATTGGACAGATGAGGACAATTAAACAGGCCAAGAGATACCTAGAACGAAAACCATGCAAGTCTCCCAGTGCCCATGACTGAACACAGGTAAGAAACCAATATCAAGCCTATTGTTTGGTGGTGGCTGTGACAATCGCCAGCCCTAACAACAACAACAACAACAACAACAACAACAACGTTATTTATATTCCTCCCTATCTCCCTGAGGGACCTCAGGACAGTGTACAACAAATTTCGGTAACCATTCAATGCCGTAAAGAAACTGAACAGGACAAAATAGCCAACCCACCCAGATCCCAAAGGCAAACAAATAAAAAATAATGACACATTATCAAAAATTAAACGATAACATAGCAAATTTACGAATGTAACCCTTGGGTATTCATCTAGCACAGGGGTCCTCAAACTTTCTAAGTAGAGAGTTAAGACTGTTGTGGAGGAGGGCAGACTACAGTTTGAAAAAAACATGAACTAATTCCTAATTCATACTGTACATATCTTATTTGTAGTGCCAAAAAACCAAAAGAATAATATAGTATTTAAATACTAATATAATAATAATAATAATAATAATAATAATAATAATAATAATAATAATAATAATAAAACTTTATTTCTAGATTGCCCTCTCTCCCCGAAGGGACTCAGGGTAGTTAACACATACAAAAAGGCAAACATTCAATGCCTCAAATGAGTAAACAACACATAAAAATAATACATGATAATATACAGTAACAACAGTAAACTTACAACAAAAGAATAAAGCATCAAAATGAAAATAAAACAGAAACATGAGTAAACATTACATTACATTAAAACAAAGAACAATTTTAACCAACATAAAATTGGAAGTATGAGCCTGCTTTTGGCTGATGAGATAGTCAAGTTAATTGGGGTTGTTGTTGTTGTTGTTGTGTGCTTTCAAGTCATTGCAGCCTTAGGGCAACCCTAAGTCTAAAGTTCAGGGCAGGGCCAGGTAAATTACTTTGGAGGGCAACATCTGGCCCATGGGCCTTAAGTTGGGGACCCCTGCTGTAAGGGCAGTAATAGAGCTCTCAAATACCTCATTGGAACAAGTTTCTGTGACACTTTGGAGATACATCTTGTCACATCCATTCTGAAATTGATGCTGTGCTGGAAATTTTCCTATGGAAGCATTCAGGGAATGGTCTAGGCAGGTTGTATGAGTTTCATTTCAGGTACTGCAGCCTCAGGATGTAGACAACATCCTTCAAATAATTTGGCTGACTGCCTAAGTGTTTTACATTTGCCCATCTTGGTTAATTACAGCTGAAGAGAGCTAGATTAGTTCTGGAGGTGATTCGTGCCTTTATGAGAGCAGGATTAATACCATCCTCATGGAGGAAGTGGTTGTATTGTAGGAATATTTGATATCTGCAACAGATATCAACTTAGCCAGCATATTTTTTTTTCCTGTTTCCTACCATAACCACATATATGGCACTAGATATGAGGTTATGGTAGGAAACAGGAGAAAAAAATTGCAGGGTTGTCTGGTAAAGCTTGTAAAAAAAATTACTTTTACTGTTGCATGTAATACATTGCATACAGAAGAGCAGATAGGCAAAAGGAAGTTATCTAACTTTGGTACGAGAGCCCCTAATGCTGTCTCTCATGTCTGTGTATAAGGCATCTTGGGCAGAGAGAAGCCTTGTGATGGTCCCTTCTTAAACAAAGTGTAATCAATCACACAAACACTGGGAAGGAGTAGGAAGTGACTTATCCAGGCAGGCCACAATCCTCCCTTTGTGCGGTGTTATCAAAATACGGTAGGTGGTACTTTTTCATTGTTAAGGTGAGTACTTTGATTTTAAACACTAAAGGATCTGGGACCGAAATATCTAAAGGAGATCTTCTGCCTACACTGGCCTGCTTATACAGCTCAATTTGCAGGATCTTTTAAAAATGGGGCTGTTTTGTCACTAGAGTCCCAGTTATGTAATGGTCCGCTCTCTATGTGATCTTTGTTAGTCCCATGCTGTATGACATTCCGAGAGTTGCCCCTTTTCAGGGTCAGTTTTCTTGTGAGGGTAAAGGAATGGAGATCTCTGGTAATGTTGTGATATTTGTGATATTTGCAAAGATATATACTGAGCAGGGAAGGCAAAGCAACCATACTGATAGACAGTGGTATCATTTCAAGCTTCATTACAAATTTCTGAAAGCAAACTATACTTCCTTTCCCCCTCTTAATTTAACTCTGAAACCTCAGGATTTTATCTCTTCTTCTATCCAAATCTTGTCCAACATAAATTAATAAAAGATTAAAATTAAGTAAAAACAATTGACCAATGTACTTTCTAAACTTCCTGGCTTACTGTGTAGGGGCAGCCCTTTATCTGAGTGACTAATAAAGAATTATGTGGTGAGGAGTCACCTATGCTTGAATTCACAGTGTCTGTTATAACTGTGAAAGTATGTGTATTAGCTACTAAATTATGCAAATGAATAATGCCTTGATTAACATAACAATATGAATTGGACAGTGAAGACCGTTAGGAGGGTGCAGAGCTTGAGAAGCTGCTCTTAAGAAGAATGGAAAGAATAATAATATGCGGAAGCCACTCATAACTGAATAAATGGTAGGGTGGTGCTGTGTGTCCAAGATTATCCTCCTACAACTTTAGACTAAGTTAGTCCTTCAAGGTAATTTTCCAGAGCTAGGTAGGTATTGCTTTTTGGAGTGCAAACAAAATTAAAAGTAGAAACAAAGGGCCATTGGATGAGTTAGAATAAAATCTGGGGTAGAGGAAACAGAGCCTATTGACAATCCAGGCAAGACATCTTTGTCTGCACAAAGGTCATTTTGGTCAGATAGCTCCAGGGAAATGAATGCCACAGCTAAAAAATGCAAGACTACAAACTAATGAAACCCAGAAGGCCTAATCTGATTCATCCAGATTTCCTTGCTTAAACTGTTGCTGGGAAGAGGGAAAGAAAGATGACGAAGGATGGGAGGAAACAGTATCCCCTCAAGAATATGGCAGCTGGTCATTGTTGACCTTGTATGACAGAAGCTATGAAACAAAGAGAACATATGATGCTCCACAATTTACCAAAAAAGCAATAATTTAGCAGCATTTCTTCTGTCTCTGGTAAACAATTATGCCCTCTCTATCTGTTTTAAGGTACAGAAATACAAATAATGCCCCCATTCCCCAGATACCATACCTGTAAGCCCACCTGCCTTCTCTACCTGAACTATTCGGCCTGTATGGTGAGGAAAGATATCTTCAAGCTGAGAGTGTTGAAGTTGACACCCATTCACCTGCATCCTATCTTTATGGCAAGATTTCGATAAATGTTGCTTTTATCAGATGGGCATTTCACTACCTCTACTTTTAAGTTTATTGTCTGATGTATTACCTTCCATAGTGACAGGATGCTGAAATAAGAGGCTATGCTGACAGAAGTATGACTGCTGATAGAATCATACACATTAAATAGGCTTTTGCAGAAGAGCCAGACTAAATGTACCAAACATCTACTAGACAATAGCATCAGTGGTAGAGTGACACTGGTAAACGATTTCTTAAAGGCAGTGACACTGAAGGATCTAATACTATACAGGAGATGGCAATCACAAATTATTCTAGAAAGTCTTTTATCATGAAAACTTTTTATGAGACCATTTGAAATAAAAGTTGAGATGGTACTAGAGGATGAAGTTCCCATATCAGAAAAGATTCTGTGAGCTTTGCAGAGGGATGAGGACAAGTTTGAGTAGTGCTGAGATTAATTAATGCAACTGGACTCAAGACAAAATGATGCTACACTACTGATATGCTTAGAGGAGAAAAAAAAGTCCAAAGCTGCATAACATATGTAGTAGAAATATGGAATATGAGGAGCAAGAATCAGAGGAAGCTAGACATTGTAAAACAAAAAATTGAATCCATAAACTATGCCATATTTTGTATGAGCACACTAAAGTGGACAGTAATAGGATATTTAGAATGATTGCACAGTGTTATATTCTGGAAATGCCAATCAAAGAAATATTGGAGTAGCCCTAATAGTGAAGTGAGATGTAGCAAAAGCTGTTAAGGAATAAAATGTAGATTATGAAAACTTATGTCTCTTTCTAAAAATTATTGGGTTGCTGTGTATACCTTGGCTAAGTTATTAATCAAAAGGTAACTTAGTCAAGAGCTCAGAAGTAGACAGGCTAGGAAGCACATCATTGAAGGAACTAGTTAAAATCCTCAAGTGTTAGGATATATCAATAGATACCAAAGTCAGAACCATCCATGTTATAGTTCTAATTTCTATAAATGGTTATGAAAGCTGGATAGTGAGCAAAATCAACTGGAAGATAATCAATTGATCTGAAGTGTGGTGCTGAAGAAAAGTTCTACATAGACTACTAAAAATGAATAGATGATATGGCAAATCAGGCCTAAACTATCAGTAGAAGCCAAGATGAATAACCTAAAGCAGTTGTTCCTTAGACTTGAGTCATTGAAAAACATAATGATGCTCAAAAAGGTGGGAGCCAGTGAAGGAAAGGAGAATACTGCATTTCATGTAGATTGAATTATTGTCAGGGCCGGCCCCACTATTGAGGCACCTGACGCCGCCGCCTCGGGCGCAGGCCCGGGGGGGCGCCGTCAGGCTGGGCGGGAGGCGGGGCACCGCCCTGACGGTGCCCCGCCTCCCGCCCAGTGCGCCCTGGCCCGTCTGGCCTTTTCCTGGCCGTTGCGTGGGAGGCAGGGCCAAGGCACGCTGGGCGGGGGGGGAGCGGCGTCAGAGCTGGCCCCGCCTCCCACGCTACCCCCGCTCGCCCGTCTGGCCTTTTCTAGCAGGCCAGAGAGTTCAGCGGAGGTCCCTCCAGGCCGCAATCGCGGCCTGGAGGGACCTCCGCTGAACTCTCTGGCCTGCTAGAAATGGCCAGACGGGCGAGCGGGGGTAGCGTGGGAGGCGGGGCCAGCTCTGGCCCCGCCCCCCGCCCAGCGTGCCCTGGCCCCGCCTCCCACGCTGCGTGGGAGGCGGGGCCAGGGCACGCTGGGCGGGGGGGCGGGGCCAACTCTGGCCCCGCCCCCTCACTATTCGCCCTGGCCCCGCCTCCCACGCAGCGTGGGAGGCGGGGCCAGGGCCTGCTGGGCGGGGCCAGGGCGCCGGTGGCGGGGGCGCTTTTCAGCACCCCCGCTTCACATCAAAAAATATCTCCGGCCGGCCCTGATTATTGTAGGAACACACCGCCCTGAGTTTGCAAGAACTGAGTGAGGACTCTTGCCTAGGTCTCTCATTGGGAGGGTTGTCCTGAATCTAAGTTGACTGAACAGCAAATAACAGCAGTATTAAATAATTGATAGTTAATCTAGAACAAACAGGGTGTAATGGGACACAAAGAGAGAATACAAGGGAATAAACATGTACTATGCCACTGATTAAAAGGGGGAGGGTTTGCTACTCTTCTTTACTGTGTTGATTTTTTTTCTAAAGGCAAGCCATGCCTCTTTTCTAATTTAGTTTTAAAATACACAAATGTGAGAAGTGAGACAAGAAAAATGAGTTATAATCATCTCTGAAAGCAGAAATAGTGATTTAACATAGCACTGTTGGTCAGCTATTACCAAGTGTTTTGAACACATTTACAAAGATGTAGTGAAACTGCAGTTCCACAAAAAGATAGGAGATGAGTTTATTCAGGTTAAGCTTCAAAACTTCTATTTCTGATGTGAAATAGCCACTCTTGCTGGAAGGATTTTATTTAATAAAATTCTTTTACTTTTCCTATGTAAAATAACAGGTTCGCTTTCTTCTAATTAATAAAATAGTAGGTTTTCTTTAATCTACAAGAACTTAATGAAACTGCTTATATGTGTGTACATATACATATTGTTATTCTGATTTTGTTCCCGATCCCTTTACTGTTTCAAAGCAAATTCATTGTTTAGTCAAAATGAGCCTTTCAGCACATGGTACAGGTTTGAAACTAGTGCAAGTTATGCTTCTACATAAAATAAATGTAGATAATTTTTTGTTAAGAAGGTAATAATTCTTTACTACAAGTGCTAGTGTTCTGTAACTTACAGGCCGGGCCTGTAACTGATTGTCTATTATATAGGACGTACACTTTACGCCCAGCGGGAAGCCAGGGTGCCTAAAGAAAGGTTGTTGAGGAATTTTCTCTGAAAAGATGGCCTTGAAGTCTTTAAAGAAATAACAAAGTCTTTATTGATGAACAAATAATAAATCTTCAAGGAGTCTTGTCCCCACAGGACAGGCGATAGGCTTTGAATAACTGTGAAAACCCTCTTATAACCCCTCCCAGACTATCTGTTATCTGGGCCTAGCTGGTCTGGGACCCACTGCCAACTCCAAGTGCGTCTGGTTGTTGAGTGGACCTACCAGCCAATGGCTTGCAGATGTTTCTGTGCTGCTGTTCTGTATCCCCGGACGGTCTTTATCCCTTGTGTTCTTTAACCCTGGTGCTCTTTATCCCCGGTGGTCTTGAAATATGAAGCTTTTTATGGGACGAGCTGGTCTACGTCCTATAGATGAGCTTCCTAAGTAAGACTAACTTAAAAATGGCTCCTTCCATCCCAGAGCCCTGAACAAGGGGCGGAACCAAACTTAATGGTGATTGACAGGTGGCCTGTCCTATGAATGCAAACATTTGCAGCAATAAAGTAGAGTAGAAGGTTCTGGTACAGCTATACCAGCACAGCTAGTCTGCAATCTTTCCCCTAGGTTTCTTGAGTTGGCATGATAAATAAATGATTTTAATGTTTATCTGTTCCACCCATGGTTTGTAATATACAAATCAGTTCTTTTGGATTTAGATTTATTCACTTATTTTTCCAGTATTGCCATTTTTTCTACTACTATTGTCTTTATTTCACCTTATCCCAAAAACTGAAATTCCAGGCAGTTTTCAAAAATGAAAAAGGTATAAATTACATATCTCATGTTCAAAACACTTGGTATCAGAAGTGTTTTGATTTTCTGATTTTTTCAGATTTTGACATATCTGTATTTCCATATATTTGCATAATGTGATATCTTTGCAATTGAATCCAAGTCTAAACACGAAATTCACATGTGTTCCACATATGCCTTATACACATAGCCTGAAGGTAATTTTATACACAACATTTTAAATAATTTTATGCATGAAACAATGATTAAGTAAACTGATCCATCAGAAAGCAAAAATGTCATGATCTCAACCACGCATGTGGACAATTTTGAATTTTGGAGTATTTCAGCATTCGGGATAAGGAGTGTTCAACCTGAACAGATAAAAGCATACAAACAGTTATAATCCTGGGTTGTTGTATGTCTTTCGGGCTGTGTGGCCATGTTCCAGAAATATTCTCTCTTGACGTTTCGCCCACATCTATGGCAGGCATCCTCAGAGGCTGTGTGGCATGGATAAACACAGCCTCTGAGGATGCCTGCCATAGATGGGGGTGAAACATCAGGAGAGAATACTTCTGGAACATGACCACACAGCCCGAAAGACATACTACAACCCTGTGATCCTGGCCATGAAAGCCTTCGACAACACAGTTATAATCCTTTTGGTTATGGGCAAGTCCATTTCTGAAGGCTGGCTGAAATTTTAAAAAGGTCTAGATCCCTGTGAAAGGGGATTCCAGAACCTGGGAACAGCCCCCAAGAAGGCCTTCTCATGTGTTTCGTCTGGACATACTTATAAGGTTATTAGGATCAAAAGAAGGGCCTCCCTTGAAAATCTTACGGCCCAGCCAGGCTTGTATGGAAGAATATGGTACTTCAGATAGCCTGGACTCATCTGGTGGCATCATGAAAAGCACCGTGAAGGTTGTCCTGAAACATCAATAGCTAAAGGAGCTATTTAAACATGTTCACTGTCTATGTAACCATGGACCATGGACTAGAGGAGCAGAGGAGGCTCTAGTCAACCCAAGACTAGGCTGCAGGGGTGGGCTAACATCACTCTGAAATTGAACTCTCAAAATGAACCACCAAATGACCACCTCGGGCATTATCAATCAGAAGTGCACTAAATGCTCAAGAAATGGCGGCTCTTTCTGAGCCCTCCCCAGAATGACAAAGGCTGATTGCAATCTATCCTGTGCACATTCACTTGTGACTAAACTCCACTGAATCTATGAAGGGCACTTCTAGGTTCACAGCATGCTTTTAGGAGTCTTCAGATTTAAGGTTGTGTTTGAATGATAACAGATATGAAGAGTAATTTGCCATCTCTCTGATAGGTAAGGAGGCAAAATTAATAACAACCTATCTCCCAAGATTGAGAACCCCTTCCTTTAAATACATTTCCAGGATCTCTCCCTATAACCAGGTCAGGTTGTAATCTGGATGTAGCTTTTCTGGCATGCTACAGTTTCCGAGTACTTTTGAAAGGTAGCTCCATGGAGACAATACAAACAGGAGGTAACTGAGGCATGTGTCACCATGGCTGGATCAGACAGCTTCATAAATCACTGCTCGGTTTATCTCAGTCTGGGTCATTTGCCCTTGTTGAATTTAGCCCCTTTATAAAAGACTCTCCCCCCCCCCCCAATTTCCGTGGTTGCCTGTCAGCATGTTTGACCTCATTCTCAATGGAATATCTACTCTTCATGACAGCTGACTGTCAAAATAGACGGGCGTCTTTGGGAGGTCTAGTGCCTGGATGTATTTTTCTCTCTTCCACTCTCCGACTTTTGTCTTCTCTGCGTCCCCTCTTGTCCTCCAGAGAGACGTTCATTTTGCTCTCTGTAGGGACAGTTGTAATTTCGCTGCCTAGAAAGCAAAAGCGTTATTGTAGAGACTCGTCTCCCCACCCCCATCCAACGTCTGGAGGAAATAATGGGGTAAAAACCTCCCTGTGGCATTTTTGTGCCTGCCGTGATGTGGCATGTCAGGATGCTTTTATGGCTAAAAGATATGACCATTTCCTAATTGCTTGGACAGAGAAGCTGACTGTTGGCTCAAAATTGGGTCATGTTTAAAAATAAGTACAACTAGCATTACCTCATGTTGAGGCACAGCGCATGTGGATACTCTATTCTGAACTACTTCTTTCCACATCCTCCTCTTCACAAAGGGCCTTTGAAATAAGCAGCACAAACAGATTATCTAATTTGTTTCTACCCATTGAGATCTCTGTCTACCCTTCAGCGTTCATACTTTGGAAATCAGCCCAATTCCTATGTTTATGGTTGAGCAGGCCACTGTTTCTGTTCCTTTTGAAAGTAACCATCACCACTTTGAGCCTCTTTTAAGAGAGAAAAGTGGCATATAACAATGATGATGATGATGATGATGATGATGATGATGATGATGATGATGATGATGATGATGATGATGAAAGTCCTAAGTTGGCATGTACAAATGCAATGAAAGGGCGTGAAATCTTTCTTGAGAAGGGGGACCTCATTTTGTTCCATTTGCCTAATTTTTCAATGTAGCTCCTATCCTTAGTCCTGAGAGATTAAATAGACTTAGACTAAGCAAGACATATATACACACACAAAAATGTGATAAGTATCTTAATGACTATCTAATTGAGGGTTATGTCCACCATTTATCAGACACATCTTCCATTGTTATGAAAACTTTCTCCTATTGTTATTGCACACCTTCTTTACAATAAGCCTTCCTTACCATTAGAAGCACATCCTTTTTGGTAAAAAAAAAAAAAAAAAGATGTTAACTGAAGCAATTTCCTTTAAGTACATATTTTTCAAATAAGACAGCCAAACTATATTAGTGCTTCCAGTGGGAGCCCCATATCAATTCAATAATTTCCACCAATGTTGTGTAGATTATAAGCACTTTTAATCATGCTTCATTTAAATTTTACTATACTGGTCATGCAGAATGAAATATGTATGTACATATATGTTTCATTTCTATGAGAAATGTGTCCTCTTTCTCAAATCTAATAATAATTCATATCAGTAAAGATCGCATAACTATTAGCTATTGCATATTACCATGCACTTTCCAGTCATCACATCCTACACTTAGGAATGCTTGATTTGTATAATCTTCTTTTAATTTTAAGAGAATAACAAATACAGCTCTTATAAATTCATTATTTACAAACAGTTCATTGCAACCCAGCAGTCAAACACAATTATACATTTATATTGGCAAGAAATGTCTCCAAAAATTCATCATATGTCTCATGTTTCCATAAGCTCTTTTAAGTCTGATGACAAAATTAATAAAGTGATACCAAATTGTCACAATGTCATATGTGATATTAATTCTTTTTCTTTAAAAAATGTTAAGGTTTTCTGCCAATTTAATTTCCCAGATCCTTTTTATTCCTCTTCCAATGTTAGGTTCTTGTAACACTTTCTAGTGTTATTTTCAATTCTATGGTCACTGAAACATTGAAATTAAAATTAATAATTTGTAAGTTTTTCATTTTTGTTCTAAACTATTGCTAATAACAACAGTGTTCTACTTATCTAGATAGTTTGACCGGCTATGACATTTATTAGATTTCCATGTATATTGTGTGAAACAAATTGACTAAAAAATCAACCCAAACCTTGGTCAGCTTATCCATGGGCCAGTGAAAGAAAGAGATGATGATGACGATGATGATGATGATACTGGCACAAGCTCTGTGCTCTCTACCAGTTTGTCTGCTTGAGGTGGAATGGAATAACAGCAGCCCTTTTTAATAGAGGCTGACTTCAGCCTCGAGAGACTAGTGCCATTTCTAATAGGGACTTATGGTATAGGCCTCATAAGGCTAGTGGCCATTTTTATTAATGTCCTAAGGAGAAAACAGACAAGTATGTATGAAAAGTCAAAACAAATCAGGAGACAGAGATCCACATGCTAATAGATTGCTTTATATGTTTTTAAAAGCTCAGCATGTTTCACCCTCCATTATTTACACTGCTTAATTGTCTATTTTTTGGAGAGTGCATTATATATTAAACAACTACAGAAATTTCTGTGTAAAACGCCTAAGGTCTACTCTGATTGTAACAAACATGCACCAGGCTTTTCAAAACAAATAAAGCAAGCAATACTCTATTAGCACTCAAGGGTTGTCTCCTGATTTGCCATTTCTAATAGAAACTTACTATATAATCCTCATGAGGCTAGTGGTGATTTTTAATAGTATATGCCTACCTAAGACTCACAATACTGCTCACCTTCGTGTGGCACCATTTGCCCTGGCGTTCTGGGATCACCAGAACATCATTCGCCCTCTCAAGTATACTGTCCCACTTAGGTGTCTCTACGTTTTATCCTTGACTTATACACATGTCATAGCAAAATATGTCACTTTTGGCCCCCAAACCTGCCCTTGACACAAACCTATCACTTTGTCCCAAAGCTGCTTTAGATCTGTACAGTGCATTTACAAGATGGCCAGCATGTTCTTCCTTTTACAATTTCTCCAAGGCAGTGGAAATTACAGTTTATTTTTGTAGAATACCACTGCCATCTATGCTCTGTTTCGAAAACCGATTCTTTTAATTCCACTAAAGTATGTTTGTATGACACCATTGTGCATATTATATTTTAATTAAAACCTTTTCAAGCTGGAAAGTGTCCATAAGAGGGCACCTAAAATGATCAAGGGTCTGAACAAGCCCTATGAGAAATGGTTTAAAGAGCTGGGCATGTTTAGCCTACAGAAGAGAAAGCTGAGAGGAAACATGATAGCCATGTATAAATATGTGAGGGGAAGTCATAGGGAGGAGGGAGAAAGCTTGTTTTCTGCTGCCCTGGAGACTAGGACGTGGAACAATGGCTTCAAACTACAGGAAAGGAGATTCCACCTGAACATTAGGAAGAATTTCCTCACTGTGAGAGCTGTTCGGCAGTGGAACTCTCTGCTCCTTCTTTGAAGGCTTTTAAGCAAAGGCTGGATGGCCATCTGTCAGGGGTGCTTTGAATGTCATTTTCCTGTTTCTTGGCAGGGGGTTGGACTGGATGGCCCGTGAGGTCTCTTCCAACTCTATGATTCTATGATTCTATGTCAAAATTGTCCTAGATACCTCTTTACACAGAGCAAGGAGAACTTTCCACACACCTTTAGTAGTAGCCTCCTGAACTTTTTTTTTTTTTTTTTTTTTTTTGGAGAAGAGCTTTTCTTTCTGACAATTTTCCTACTACCTATAAGGTAAAGGTTTTCCCCTGACATTAAGTCTAGTCGACTACTAAAGGTGTGTGGAAAGTTCTCCTTGCTCTGTGTAAAGAGGTATCTAGGACAATTTTGACATAGAATCAAAGAGTGCTCATTGGTGCTCATCTCCATTTCTAAGCTGAAGAGCCAGCTTGTCTGTATACACCTCCAAGGTCATGTGGCTGGCATGACTTCATGGAGCACCGTTACCTTTCCGCTTGATCTATTCACATTTGCATGTTTTCGAATTTCTAGGTTGGCAGAAGCTGAGGCTACTAGTGGGAGCTCACCCTACTCCTTGGACTCGAACCACCAACCTTTCAGTTAGCAAGTTCAGCAGCTCAGCTGCGCTACCAGGGACTCCTACTACCCAGCTCAATAAAATTAATAACTGTTATGAGTGGTTCGATGTTACTTTGTTAAATTTCACTGAAAGCAATGTGCTAATTGATCCTGATATATCCCCAAGCTCTGTTGAACCAATATATATCTAGCAAGATTGTAACTTTCCTTGTGATGTCTTCTTCCTCTGCCATGGCAATGTTGCATTTGCATCCATCCATTTGGATTCATCTCACCAAATCTTGTCAGTGGCTGTCCTCAAATCTTGTATTTTATATTTTAAGTTTCTTTTAAGACAGAGAGAGGGGGTTATTTTTTTTCTTTATTTTAAACAAAATCCCCTAACTCACCCTATCAGTTTTTTTATTCCTGCTTGGATTTGGCAGCATTTCAAGAACTTCATCTTGTTTACAAACTGAAGCACAGTTTGTTGCAAATGCTTCTCCCAGTTTGTTTGATATTTATGAAGAAGGGATGTTCTTGCCTTATGTCCATTTACTCCTCACTCAAAACCAAGCCATTGTGTGGGAACAGATTTTAATAGCTGTGACTATGGGAGAGCAGAGGGAGGGGGAGAGGAATAGTTTGCTATGGAGAACAGGATCTTCATGGTTACAAAAAAGAATGTTATCCTCTGTGTTTAAAGGAACCATCTAGCTGTCTCTTGGGGTAATTTATATTGCTTCCTTTCAATAGCCATTTTGCTAATGTATGCCATATGTTAATACCTTTTGGCTTTGTGATTTGTGAAGCCACATTTATTTTTTTATTCTCCTTGTAGCCTAGAAATTTGGCACAGCCAAGACAGATTTATGCATCTCTTCTAAAATAAATCTCAAAACTAACCTTTCTAATCATGAAAGGACTCAACAAGCCTATATTCCCAAACTCATTCTTTTATAAAGACATGGTTTCCACAAAGATAGTCTGTGTTTGATCCGCAGTGGAAGATGGTGGTCAGAAATGTGCCCCATGTGTCCAAGCCTGTTTGTGAGGCATGGAGACAGTTTGGGGAAAATGTATCGGGAAATAGTCGCAAAAGAGAGACTGGGGGTGGAGATAAATAGTATTCATTCAAAGAACTGAGAATGGTTTGGCTAAATTTTCCCTCTTGATTTCTTTTGTTTCCTTCTAGAGAAAAGAACTTTTCATTGTACAGTTAATTTATATCAATAATAGTGAGGTATGTGCACGCGAGTCAGTATACATACAGTGTTAGTAATAATCTAGGAAAATACAGTAATTTCAATACAATATGAATGTAGAAAAGAGAAGAAAATAAAAGAATATTACATTCTCATTCAGGCTCATTTTAAAAGTAATTAACACCTCATTTTTGACCAGCTAGTAGTGTACAAGCAGTCCCTGAGTTACAAACATCCAACTTACAAACAACTCATAGTTAAGAACTGGGGTAAGACAACAGGAAGTGAGAGAAATCTATTCCTCAGAAGGGAAATTCACTCCTGGGTTATTATCATGGGGAAAAGGGTCTCCACTGAAGCTTTCTCACCAATCCTTGTTTCCACAAGAAGCCAAATTTTTCAAAATCCAGTTATCACAGAGACAGAAAGTGAAATTAAATCTTTTGAACAGGGGCACAAAGGGAAAAACAAACATCACAGGGGTGTTAATCCTGCCCGATGCTATACAAAGCTAAAAATACATAGTTTTGGCTAAAGTTACACTTTAAAATGTACCTGTTCTGACTTACATACAAATTCAACCTAAGAACAAACAAACAGAACCGATCTTGTTTGTACCTTGGGAACTGCCGCTATCTGTTTTCTATCCAGCCCTAGAGCAAATGTCTGCAGAATTTTAAAACTTTATTTTAAGCAAGTAAACATTTTGTATTTACATCAAGGCTACCTATCTTTCCCCTTCTTCTTAGGTATTATATTTGCATGGTTATCAGATTGCTAAAAGTAGTCTGAAGACATCATAAGAATAAAGAGAGAACCATTATATGTATATTATTTCTGAACATATTCTTAAGTTTGAGAACTGGATGATTTGTATTGAAAAAAAATTAGAGATTGCTATGGCTTTCTTTGTCTGATTCCTGTCAAGGGAAAAGTTTTGCACAGTTCTCAACCTTTCCCATTCATGAATTTTTGTCCACTATAATTTGAGCCAATATATACATGCAGGAAAACCTATTTATGGTAACCTTTTCTGCAGGGAGTCTGTTTGTAGATGAGTATTAATCTCAAGTCTTAACAGAGTTATTAAGAGCAAAACAATACAGAGTTTATGGTATGGTATAGTGTAGAATATAATATTAGTTAGGCCTATTTTAATAGTAACTCCCAAGCAACCAGAACCTACATTTAATGGGTATCTATCAATCCCCATGAGTGCTGGTTAATGGCATTTAAATTAAAGCCCTTTTGAACTTTTGGAGTAAATACTGACACCATGAATTGGGCCCAGAAGTCCATTTTATATCCTGAGACATACCATCGGTCCAGTAGTCTCTATTTCAGTTTGCTGTCTCTTTTCAAGGTCTCTGGTGTAGACATTCTGCCCGCTGCACTTGAGTGATTTTTCTTTTTAATAGAACATCATGTCTTTTCACACTGAACATTGTTCCCATGTAACATTAACTACACCGTGCATATATGGTGCTGTAACTCAGAGGAAACTGTCAAGACTTCTGTTCTTAAAAATGATCCATCCTCTCACAACGAAAATCTGTAATAAACATATATGGGTTCATGAAAGCAGCCATCAGAACAGAAATGCAACTGCAACATCTAGGAGGAATGAAAGGTGAAGCAATTTGCTCAAAGTGAATGAATACAATCCTAAACATTATACATGAAGAGAGACTTTTAACAATGACTGCTTTGTTAATTAAATGGGAAATTAAACAACACACATTATCAGCGTAAGAGCTCTACTGGGGAGAGGGCATGGATCTCTGTAAGTGGGTAAATGCAAGTTGTCTTCTTGTCTTCCTAGTTCATACTTCATTTTAACCTTGTTTTGTTTCTGAACCTTCATATAAATCACTGGATGGTTTCTTAAACATGAGCTATTGTTCTTTAAATTTATTTTCTATTGTCTATGAAACATTCTTAATTGCCTGTTTGTATGTGTATGAAAGAGAAGGTGGTAAAGAGGCCTGGATATTCAAGAGACAAATTTAATTTTATATTATTATGTCATTTTATTTTTAAAATAGTATGTAACTTAGGTTTCCCCAGAGGAGGATCAAGTACTGTGAGTTCATATGGAAATACTTCCCAGGAATGCAACTAGTCATGATCTTCAGTGAATAGATACACTTTGGATAGGAGTGAGCCAAACTGGAGTGTTTTTTTAAACTATTGTCAGTGTCTAAGCACCCTGAGCCCCTATATTCCGAAAATTAAAATCCCCGAACTCCTCTCATGGTTCAATTAAAAGCTTTGTTAAATAAAGAAAAAGTCTTGACCCCCTTCCTAAAGCTGAAAAGAGATGGAGCAGCTCTTAGGTCTTCAGGGTAGGAAGGCAGCACCCGAAAGGGAGCCTTCTCTGATTATGTGTAATTGCATACTGGTAGGGGCTCGTGTGGCAATTCAGGTTTCCCTGCTAGATATAAGTACGGGGGACAGGGTGCTCCAGGTAGGCTGGACCGAAGCCATATGGGGCTTCATAGGTAATGACCACTACCTTGAATTGAACCAGGAACCAGATAAGCAACCAATACAGCTGCTTCAGGATAGGTGTAGTACGTTCCCTGAAGTTAGAACCCATCAGAAGCCTGGCTGCCGCTTCTCCCTCGTCCCCACCAGACATGCTTGAGACAAAAGCAGAAGCGAGAGAAGGGCGTCTATTACAGAATAGAACAATACATCAAATAGACACAACAAGCAGCGAAAATAAATCTGACCGGTAATCAAACTATAAAGTGACAGGGCAAGTTTCAATATGGATATGGGCCAGGTTATAACGGACTTGTCTACTCAAAAGCATAACAGAACAGCCATGTTTTTAATTGCTTCCAGAAGACAGTGAGGGTCGGAGCTAACCTAATCTCCCTGGGGAGGGAATTCCAGAGCCAGGGAGCCACTGCAGAGAAGGCCCTCTCCCGCATCCCCACTGTGAACGGTCCTTAAAATATGGAGGGAAAATATGTCTGGAGGGAGTATATATATATCAGGAGGATTTGGAGGATAAGGAAGGATACCAGAACTGAGGAATTTATATGAGTAAATATGGTAACTTATATAAGAAGGTACGGTAACTGCCACCAACGTGAGGTAATGTCTTTTAACGTAAATGATAAATGGTAAATGGTAATGGCTTTCCCCCAGGCGCAGAGTGAGGCAAGGAGACTGATCTTTATGAACAACAACGAAGTTCAAGTTTATTTGTACATAAGCTTGTGGTTGCAATATATAGACGTTTCAGGATCTTGAGTTACAGTGCAGTCTTATTTGTATGAATACTTCTTAATCAACTTCTCTTCAAAGAACAGTGATCTAACTATCACTTTAACAATCAAGCCGTGGATTGATCTTCTTTTTTTTCTTATTTATTTTTTAAAACCGACTCCCTCTAGACTAAACTCCCGGTCAGCTTATATCCTCAGCCTTTCCCTGAATGACAATAAGCTGCCGTCTGCTTCTGTGAACAAGCCTCAATTTCCCAGCTTTTCTAAGCTGTCAAAGAGTAACCTCTCTTCAGCTGGTTCAAACAGCCCCCAACTTCCTCGAAATTCGAACAGCAACTAACTTTTTTTAAAAAGGGTATAAGCTTCAACTGCCAACTAAGCCACGCCCCCTTCTCCTCCAAAGAGAGGCTATGTTGCTATGGCAACCTGTTGTATACTGTTTCCAGCTGGCTTCTATGCGAGGCCTGCCTTCGTTAATATATAACTCCTTCTTTTTTTTTCTTTTAACAAACAAATAAAATCATATTAATAATTTCTGTTAACTCATAACATCCTTACACCCACCAACCACATTTGTGAAGGGGAAGGAAGCGAGAGAAGAGCCTCCCTGGAAGATCTTAGAGATCACACAGGTTCGTAGGGGAAGATTCGGTCACGAAGATAGGCTGGTCCCGAGCCGTTTATCCCTATATATATATCATCCCTCTATATATATATATATATATATATATATATATATATATATATATATATATATTTCAAGCATTGCATGCATACAAGCAATGCTGTCATTTGGAAAGAAATTAGAGAAAGGAAGGAACATTGAAATGAGGATGAGCATAGATGTAGGAAAAGAGAGATGTCTGAAGATGTGAAGACAATAAATATGTATAGTCAGTCCTCCATATCCATGTATAATGTGTTTACAGATTCAACCATTTATATTTTAAAAAAGAGGCAAATCTTAATTTTGAGATAAATAGGTGCTGAAGGAAAATCCTGAGAGTGCCTTGGACCGCAAGAAGATCCAACCAGTCCATCCTCCAGGAAATAATGCCCGACTGTTCACTGGAGGGAAGAATATTGGAGGCAAAGTTGAAGTATTTTGGCCACATCACGAGAAGACAGGAAAGCTTGGAAAAGATCATGATGCTGGGGAAAATGGAAGGAAAACGGAAGAGGGGCTGACCAAGAGCAAGATGGATGGATGGTATCCTTGAAGTGACTGGCTCGACCTTGAAGGAACTGGGGGCAGCGACAGCTGACAGGGAGCTCTGGCATGGACTGGTCCATGAGGTCCCAAAGAGTTGGAAAAGACTGGAAGGAGGAGGAGGAGGAGGAGGAGGAGGAGGAGGAGGAGGGGAGGAGGAGGAGGAGGAGGAGGAGGAGGAGGAGGAGGAGGAGGAGGAGGAGGAGGAGGAGGAGGAGGAGAAGAAGAAGAAGAGATAGATAGATAGAGAGAGAGAGAGAGAGAGAGAGAGAGAGAGATAGCCATTGTAAGTTATGAGACTTAAGCATGCACAGATTTTTCTATCCATAAAGAGGCCTGGAACCAAATCCTAATGGATACTGAAGGGCCACTGAAGAGCTCCTCTTGTTTTTTCACTTTGCATGGGGCCAAACTTTTTTTTGTAAAGGGGCTTTATAACATTTGATTTTCCTATCTGCATTTGAAGTAATGCAATCCTGGAACAGTTGTTTCATGTGTAGGTGTAATCAGCTTTCTTAGAGGCATAAGCTTGTAGTGTATTAACACAAACAATATGCTGTTCAACAATATTGTGTTGAAGCTAGGCTGCTTGACAAGTAGGTGTGTGTTCCTCTAAGCGATTTGCTTTTTTCTCCTCCTCTCCTGGGTTTTGCTGCCAGACAGAAAGGTGGATGGTTTAGGATTTACACATTTCCCTATGGGATGGGGTTAATTTGCTTGTATTTAAAGCTTATGAATAGAAGATGCAGCCATTTTTTAAAAAGTGGGAATCTCAAGAAACAGTTTCAGTTCCAGTTCCATTTTATTTGCTTCTGTTTCTCTCTAACCATGCAAATGGCAAAGAATAGAGATTCCTGAAAAGAGAAGCGAATATGTGAGCCTGCATGGTGACCTCAATCTATTTTGCAATAGAAATGTTCCTGTTCTTTAAGCTGTTTTTGCGCATGCTGCAGAAGGATTTTAAACCAACCATTTCATTTCCAGAACAGAACTTAAAAAATAAAAAAACTGATGGTGAACCTTTTTGCATGCAAAGCAGGTTCTCTACTACTAGGTCATACCCACCTCTTTCTTTTTGTGGTAGAGATCCTGCAGTCTCATCAAGCAGCGCACTTTATTGTTCCTCTACTCCACTTGGTTCTTAAACTGTGATTCCTGACCTCAAATGGAGTCCCCTTGGTTCAATGTTGGGGTCACAAAAATTGGCAGCAGTAAAAGGTTTCTGAACCACCAGCCATTTACATAAATCTATAAGCAATAAAATGTAGTGTTTACATTAGACTCTGCAGAAAATGCTTCTGCTGAACTCCACAAAAAGGGAGTCATCTTGTTTAGTGTAAAATTTCTCAGGTGGAAAGGGATTGTTTATGGAAAAGGTATAAGAAGTCCTGCTCAAGTCTACCCATCCTGACATTAAGTCCAGTTGTGTCTGACTCTGGGGGTTGGTGCTCATCTCCATTTCTAAGCCGAAGAGCCAACGTTGTTCATAGACACCTCCAAGGTCATGTGGCCGGCATGACTGCAAGGAGCGCTGTTACCTTCCCGCTGGAGCAATACCTATTGATCTATTCACATTTGCGTGTTTTCAAACTGCTAAGTTGGCAGAAGCTGGGGCTAACAGCGGGCGCTCACTCTGCTCCCCACATTCAAACCTGCGACCTTTTGGTCCCCAAGTTCAGCAGCTCAGCGCTTTTACACACTGTGCCACCAGGGGCTCCAAATAATGTTGCTCAATATCATTACTTCACATAACCCTTGTTTGATTTTGAGGCAATCATTCAGAATTTTGAAGTCTCTTTATTTAAAAACAAGGGCATTTTATGGACAGGATTTTCAATAGGGAAACCTGCTGACCTGCTTTGTTTGAGGAGCTCTTTTAATCCTAAAACACATGTACCCCAGGTTACGAATAAGCCAGGTTCTGTAGATTTATTCTTGCATTGAACAGGTACAGGTGCATTTTTAAAGTGTAACTTCAGCCAAAAATATGTATTCTTTAGCTTTAGATAGCATAGGGAAGGATTAACATCCCTGTGGTGTTTGTTTTGCTGTCTGTGTCCCTGCTCAGAAGATTCCATCTCACTTTCTGTCCCTGTGATAGAGTTTGAAAAATTTGGCTTGTTGTGGAAACAAGAATTAGTAATAAACCTTCAGATGGAACACCTTTTCCCCATAAAAACTCTTCCAGGAGTGAATTTCCTTTCCTATAGGTTGATTTCTCTCACCTGCTGTTGTCTCACTCCCATTCTTAACGGTGAGTCTTTTGTAACTCGAGGACAGCCTGTATAGCTATGTGTCCCATTTCTCTTATTTATTTCTAAATCTCAAATTGTGTCATTGGAATAGTTATCCATACAGGCCACTATCAAACAGAAACCTGCCTTACTGAAACAAGTGTTGCTACTATCAGGATAATTTCTAGCTTATGGGCCAATGTAATTCCAGACTTGAGCATAAACTCTAATAGCTTCAGGATGTCCATGGCACATAGCAAAGATGCTTTTTAATCTCTAGGCCTCAAGAACTGGCTGCTTCCAACACATGTCATGTTGATTTGTCAAGAAGTTAATTATATCCACACCCAACTTTTTTGTTCTCCTGGGTATGTCATGGGGGCAAATTATTTCATTTTCACACACACAAATGAATGGCATGCACTACAAAATCTACCAAATTTCTAAAATAGGCACTGCTCAGCACTTTTGTGAATAATAATTGCTATGGCAGCTAAATTATTTTACAATGAAAAGAAAACACTCCCTTCTATTTCTGCATCTTTTCCATCTATTTTATGATTAGTATTTCACACAGCTCAACCATCGTTTCCCTGAATTTCATATAATTTCTTGGTACAGATTTTTTAAGGCAATTTTTCCCATAGTGAATAGTAATTTCTGTGCAAAACTACAATGGACACTTTCAGCCTGAATGGGATTTTACACAGTATGACACTGTTCAGTAATGAGAAGGTAGCTAGATAGGCCATTATTTCACATTTCTAAAACATTTTTAGTGAATGACTTTTTTTCATTATGTGGTGACCATGGGCTCTTAAAAAACAATTAAATTAACAACTGAGGCTCTTATATGACAAAAGAATGTGATTTGATCCAAAAAAATAAAATAAAACAAAGGGTGACTGACAGCAAAATGTCCCCTTTACAGACTGGTTTTCAGCAATTTGTGTTCACCCAAAGAACTCTGGAGAAGCAAGAAAATGGTGGCAATGCTTGAAACCCGTGGCAGATTGCACCAGTCAAGAATCAGAGAAAACCAGCAAAGATATATTGCATCTCCTTTTTGTAAGAAGATTGTTTCAAACATAATGCCAATGTGTGGTCTGGATCAGGAATAATGATCCTTGGAATATTCTCACCGCAGGGCTCCGTCCTGGGTCCGGTTCTGTTCAACATCTTTATTGACTTAGACGAAGGGTTAGAAGGCACGATCATCAAGTTTGCAGACGACACCAAACTGGGAGGGATAGCTAACACTCCAGAAGACAGGAGCAGAATTCAAAACGATCTTGACAGACTAGAGAGATGAGCCAAAACTAACAAAATGAAGTTCAACAGGGACAAATGCAAGATACTTCACTTCGGCAGAAAAAATGGAATGCAAAGCTACAGAATGGGGGACGCCTGGCTTGACAGCAGTGTGTGCGAAAAAGAGCTTGGAGTCGTCATGGACAACAAGTTAAACATGAGCCTACAATGTGATGCGGCAGCTAAAAAGCCAACGGGATTCTGGCCTGCATAAATAGGGGTATATCATCTAGATCCAGGGAAGTCATGCTCCCCCTCTATTCTGTCAGACCACACCTGGAATACTGTGTCCAGTTTTGGGCACCGCAGTTGAAGGGAGATGTTGACAAGCTGGAAAGAGTCCAGAGGAGGGCGACTAAAATGATTAAGGGTCTGGAGAACAAACCCTATGAGGAGCGGCTTAAAGAGCTGGACATGTTTAGCCTGCAGAAGAGAAGGCTGAGAGGAGACATGATAGCCATGTACAAATATGTGAGGGGAAGTCATAGGGAGGAGGGAGCAAGCTTATTTTCTGCTGCCCTGCAGACTAGGACACGGAACAATGGCTTCAAACTACAGGAAAGGAGATTCCACCTGAACATCAGGAAGAACTTCCTCACTGTGAGGGCTGTTTGGCAGTGGAACTCTCTCCCCCGGGCTGTGGTGGAGGCTCCTTCTTTGGAGGCTTTTAAGCAGAGGCTGGATGGCCATCTGTTGGGGGTGCTTTGAATGCGATTTCCTGCTTCTTAGCGGGGGGTTGGACTAGATGGCCCATGAGGTCTCTTCCAACTCTATGATTCTATGATTCTCCCATCACATTGTGTGCAGCATTTCCCCAGCTGAGGCAATCCAGGATTTGTTGGTTCAT
Source organism: Anolis carolinensis (assembly GCF_035594765.1). Classification (NCBI taxonomy): domain Eukaryota; kingdom Metazoa; phylum Chordata; class Lepidosauria; order Squamata; family Anolidae; genus Anolis; species Anolis carolinensis. The sequence continues at coordinate 91,952,192 of NC_085845.1, read as the reverse complement.
ACATGAAAATACATAACATCAAAAGCCATGTTTTCTTATCCAGGTTTGCAGGCCAAACACAAAAGTCTAGATTTAAGCCTGGCAATGTTTTTTTAAAAAAAAAAAAACAAAAAACAAAAACAAAACAAATAGGCATTGACCCTAATTTTTAAGAGAAAAAGTAAATCTGTTGCTGTTAATAGTTACTTATGGTGAAGAATGACATGTTGCTAATTCATTAACAGTCTTTTGTGTTTAGTTGTTTTAAATAATTTAAAAATACAAAATATCCCAAATTGACCCTACCTTAAATAACATTTTAAGTAGTAAGTAATATATTCCCCATAGACTTGGAGTGACAGAGTCTCATAGACATCCATTTTCAAATATGAACTGAAGCAAGGATTGTGTATGAGTCTAGACTTCTTGCCCTCCTTTCTGTGATCCTGAACTTCAATTAGTTCCAATTTCTATGGCAGTAGAAGTGATGAAAAGGGTTTTGTTTACTGGGAAACAAACATGCCTCTGGCAAATAAAAAGTCAGGAAATATAATTTAAACTGAAAAAAAGACTGTAAGATGCCTCCAGTGTTGGTAGTGAGCCATTTGTGTGACTCACATGAAAGGAGGTCATTGCTCATCACTTTTGCATTGTGAGAGTGAACATGGATCTGCTTATCTTGGCTGCTGTTTTCAGTGCTCAGATCTCTCCAGAGATAGAAATGCAACCTTACTATTCTTGATTTTCTCTCCATGAGGATATTGCTGTCCTCTGGGCAAACCAGGTACACCTGAGCTCCAACTGCAGACACTCAGGTTTGCAATTAAATAACACCATGATAATTGAACCCTCCTAGTTTTATTTGGTCACATCCGTGCTCACGTGGTATTCATTAACCTACTTCTCCTCCTCAGCATTACCCTCTTAATAATCATCTTTATAGATGGCAATTGTCAGTATGAACCATAATCTTTGTGAAACAGCACTTATATATAAAATATCTTTTTTCAGATTTTAATTTATGTCTGCTTCCTACATCTTAAGAGGGAGGAGGGATCCCATGGAAAGTGGTTTCTCAAAAAGGGTACCTGTTCTAAAAAGTGAGCTAGAAAGGGGAGGAGGCAATCCTGTGTAATGGGGGGGGGGGGGTGAGTAAATCATCTTCTTTAAAGGCAGAACCCCTTGAAACACCATGCAATGATAATGATTACATCTGCTTTCCCCCATTTGTGGAATTAAGTTCTAAGAGCCAAGCCCGTAGCCAAGGTGGGAGAGTGTATATGGGTTCAATCCCCCTGCTCCCCAAAATTTCAAGTTTGAAAAAGTGGTTTACTCATGAATTTTCACTATTAACCAAATCCCGATGTTAAGAGTAGATATGGATATTTTCTATAGTCTGCAACATGTTGACAGTCTCTTAGAAAAAGCCAGGAAGATGTGTACAGAATCTGTGAAAGAAATTCTTTGACACAGCAAGATCGGTGGTGGAGTCTATGGGTGGAGAAGTTAGAATTCCTTGAATCTGTTCAAGGCAGACTTGTAAAAGCAACATCCAGGCAACTTCATCAACACCAGTGGAACATTATGAGCGGGGTACATCCCATTTCCGGACTTTTCTGCATTCAGCTTTGATAAAGGTTTACAAGGCACAGGGAAGTAGTTCAGGAGCTACAAGTGTTCCTACTATTAATTGTGGCCATTTCAAATCCAGCTTGAAGAAGTTCACATAACTTTACAATGAATGCCTTCAAGATACTGGCACACTGATGGAAGAGTTTGACCTGTGGTGTAGAAAATGGAAAACTATTACACCTATAGAAAAATCATCAAATGCACTGGAAGCATATCTTGTCTGTAATTGACAATTTTTTCCAAATGTGAAAAGACTTCTTCAGATTTCTGTAACGTTGCCAGTGTCAACAGCTACAAACGAAAGGTCATTTTCAACATTTGAAAATATACATAAGAGGCACAATGGGGCAAGAAAGATTGACTGGGCTTGCACTCTTGAGTGTTCACTAAAGTTTATCAATGGAACCTGATTTCTGTCAAAGTGTATTAAAACAATTTTCAAGTGTTTCCAATAGGTGTTGTGGTATTCTTTTGTAACTTTGAAATTACCAATTAAGAGTCATTTTCAAGTTTTTTTAAGCCTTAAATTTGTAGTTAAAATAGAAATTTGATTTAATTAAATATATATAAAATATAGAATGAATAATTGAATTTAAATTATTTTGTCTTATGGAACTACTCTTCGGGATTCTCTAAAAAAGTTGTTTCAAACCTCCTCCCTCCCATTTTTTTCTTGCTCTGGGCCTGCTAAGAGCCACACACTCCCTAACTCTAGTCTAGAAAAAATTCACTAGGAACACTGAGGAGGACAGCTACATTTGCATGGTTGTAAGCAAAGTTTAGGATAGCAGCTAACCTGGCAAAAGGACAAAAGGCTTAACTTCACAGTCTTAAAGCCCCTCAAGGGGACTGAGCTAGTAAGTAACCTGGCTTACAGCCAGTGCTGGCTCTGTCTCATCTATTGTTCTTTCTACCACCTTCATCTCCCATAAGAAAGGGCTGTCCTTTCTTATCTGATGCAACATATTTTACAGTAGTTTCTAGGAGCAGAGATCCTTAATTATTGGAAATACCACCCAGCCCATTTTGAACTATGAAGCAGGAAGGAAATGTTGTTGTAACTAAAGCTATTTAGTTGTATAACTGCAGATTTTAGAAATCAGGACACAAAAGGTGGAAGGGATGGGAGGGCATACATGGCAAAAGACTATAACATGACATCTTCAGTGTGCCCCCCCCCCCCAAATTGATCTAATGTACTTAATTAATGATCTCTTTATTCACAGAAGGAAGAAACGACACTTCACATTTATTTTGCTTATTAAATATACCAGAGGACTGCATGATATTCTTAACAGCTATTGTTTTCCCCAATAGGCAGTGTATTGTAGTAGTTTGGGTGTTAGCTGAGATCTCTGGAAGATGGAAGTTAAAGGAGAAAACAACCATTATGAATTCTGAGATGTGAAAGAGATATCACTAGGGAAGAATCCCCTTAGCACAACGCCATCTAATGACTTCACTCACTGTGACTATTGTGACCAGTTCTATGACCAGCTCAGCTGGGAAGGATTAGCTGACCCCCCATTCATGCAGCTGCTAAAAGGGGACCCTGCTGTCAACAAACACACACTATACCATACTTCTAGGAGTTGTATGTATATGCAGGCTTAGAGGCTGGTGCCAATCTTTCTGCCTGTGCAATGTAATTGCTTATTTACAGAATGACCAGGGTTGCATCTGATCTACCAGGCATTGCCAGGGGCAGAGCACAATGATGTAGTATGTGAAGCCTGACTGAGCCAGCCTCTTCCCATCTCAGCTGTAGCAGCAGAAAAGATACTGTCATTCTGCAGATGTTTCAGCCTCACACTGAATTGTTAGAAAGGGCACAAGCCTCCTTTCTCCTCCTCATTGAGTCTCCCCCACTGATGCTGTTTGTCTAAACATCTCTGTGTGTTTCCCCATCCCCCTTATCTTACAGCCAAAGCTTTTGGCCAAGGAGCTTCTTGACCTGGTGGCATCACATTTCAATCTGAAAGAGAAGGAATACTTTGGAATTGCTTTCACAGATGAGACGTGAGTATTTGGGACCAGGGTATGACCATTTCTAAATCTAAAAGTGAGAAAGGGGTTTCCAGTCTGGGAACTGCAAAAGAAGATGAAAGAGCCTTCTAGGGCAAGGAAGACCTATTTCCTGAAAGTATATATAGGTATAGAATCCAGGTTAAAGTGTTATTGAAACCATGAGATATAGAAACCTGAGCAATATTATTCAAAGTGTGTAGTCATGCCCATTTTACAAGTATAAAGATCAGAGCTGGGCAACTCTGGCCTTCCATATGTTGCATTCTAGCATCCATAATCATTTACTACTGGCTATACTGAGGTAAGATTTAATAGGAGACATCATCCTGAGAGCATTGGGAGAGCCAATCTTATTGCTTCCTATTGCCACCCCTTTATTCATTGCAATAATATCTTTGTTCCCCATCTATTGTATTGTGAGCTTTTTATAGGGACAAAGAAATTTTAGTTAAGTATCATGCAGCAGCTAGAAAAAGAAGACTCCATTGGATGACGCAAAATAATGAGTATTACATTAGTATATTCAATGCCTTTAACCAGTTTTTTTCCATGGTAGAATATCTCTGCCTCCCCAGATGCAATCCAATAAGTTTGGGTCCTGAACAGCCAATATTGCCTTCAGTAAGTCATAAGCAGAACCATACACTGCGGTTCAACAGCCTGTACCTCATGTGAACTGAACTGGAATGAAAATGAATGTGTACTGACAAAAGATTGGCATTTTGTAAACATCAGGCCTGCAAGTAGCAATCACAGACCATGCTGGCTGAAAGATTTTGCAAGACAGCGTCCCCCCAAATAACTTTCCTGAGCTCTGCTCCAATGGCAAACATTTGGTTTATACAAGGCCAGGCCTGTTGGACCTTACTGTTGCTGCGTGTGAACTGGGAGTAAACACAAGAGTAAATAAATAAGCATAGCTATGCACATTTGAGGAATATCAACAGAAGTGGTCAACCTGACCTTCAGAGTTGCTTGTTTATTGTTACTGATCTTACCACCAAGGAGTTTCAGTAAACTGCCCAGAGCATGGTTTCAAAAACACTTCTTTAGATGGAAAGTTGAAATGTATCTTTTCAAGAGGAGGATATTTCTGGGGCAAATGAAATGGTATCTTAGCACTGCCTTTGACTGATGTTCTTGTGAATGCAGTTCACCTTTGGCGGGATTGTTAGTTGTTCTTACTTGATTTAAAGTTATATTTGCTGAATTCTGTTTGCTGCCTTACTGAGTGATCATTGCACTTATTAAAGTATAATATATTGATGTTTTCTCAATAGAAATGTACTTAGGCTTAAAATCAACAAAGAAATAGAATATATGGATAAGAATTTTTTTTCATTCATTGCAAAATATTGAACTATACATTTTAACCCTGATTTGCAGAAGGTTAGGAATGGCATGGGGAAGCAATTCAGAGGTGAGCTGTAGTCCCATCTGGTATTTCTTTCCTCCCATAGCGCTAGTGTGTACAATCTCCAGTTTAAAAAAAAAATACAAATAAATATTGTTGAAATGGGCTGGTGATGTTTGAAAGAGACCTGGTCTTAAATCCATTAGCTATGGTGAAGTCAGGGACCACACCACATCTTTTGAAGCACAAAGTCCTGACCAGATCACTTGGGTCAATGATCTTTAAGCTGCCTTATAGAAAAAGATTGCCTTCCTCCTTTCCCCTTTCCATCTCTGAATTCCATAGCACCTTTCCTAACATTGACAAAGGTGCTGTCAAAGGAGCTCTCTGCAACTCTGTGGCCACTGCTATAGTGGCAACTGGCAGCAGTGACAAAAGTTGGTGACATGGAGGTCTCCCATTCATAGGGTCTTTATACATTGAAGTCAGTTTGATGACAATTAACAACAACAACAGTTTAGTGAGCAGTTGGCATCCCCAGTGCTCTGTCATCTGGGCTTGCCAACTACTGGGGTATGCACTACCCCCTTTGGGGGGATTCATAAAATATTTCCAGTTGTAGTGGTGAACAACACTTGGGGAAACTTTCTTCACTAGAGAGGGAGAGAGAGAGGCTTACCCAGGTCATTTATGAAGCCGATGAGGAACTACCATGTGCTGGAATGGGCCCAGATGCCAAAATTTCCTTTCCTCTGTGTTAGAAGATCCATGGGAAAGATATATTCATATGTGTCTTGGTTATTATGATAGCAACCACAGACGTGATAGCAGCTATGCCAGTCAACTATGGCTAGAGGGAGTCTTACAAATTGCTATTCCATCAAGAAAATATATTACCATAATTAATAATCCACCAGGTACATCTGTGTCAAAATACTGCATGTTTTTAATTGAAAAATTAATCAAGAGTCAGCTGACTTTCTTTTTTTAAAAAATTACTAGATCCATTGAGAGCCCTAGGAAATATCCACTGATGTGAGTTTTGATTGTATGTTTAATGGAAGTGGGAGGCTTGAGGCAGCAACCCTAAAATAATGTGGAAATAATTCTTTAGCTCAAGAGGAAAATCTCTGCAGGTAATTTATCTCAAAATGATTTGTACTGGGGATTTTCATTCATTAGCTGTATGTCTCATGACAACCTGAATAGAAAATCAAAAGGAGCAATCTTTGTATTGGTGACTTAATAGCTCCTTTTGGTAATATGGGGCCATTACTTCATTCAGCGTGACCAGAATTAGATAGCCATGCTATAAATGCAAGAAAAAAGAATAATAATTATATTTGAAAGATCTTAGAAACATTTAAGAGTACTTACACTCCCCTTTAGACCAATATCCGGAAGTTTAGACATTGTATTTTTATGGAAAGAGATATATCCAGCAAAACTTTGAAAAGCGACATTTCCAATTTTCCTATAATTCTCACAACTTCACCAGTCAAGATGGTCAGTGGATATATTGGCTTGACAATATTGGCAGTTGTAGTCCAAAGTTAATTTCCCCACATTCTAAAATCTAATAAGGTAAAGGTTTCCCCTGACGTTAAGTCCAGTCATGTCTGACTCATCTCCATTTCTAAGCCGAAGAGCCGGCGTTGTCCGTAGACACCTCCAAGGTCATGTGGCCGGCATGACTGCATGGAGTGCCGTTACCTTCCCGCCGGAGAGGTACCTATTGATCTACTCACATTTGCATGTTTTCGAACTGCTAGGTTGGCAGGAGCTGGAGCTAACAGCGGCCGCTCACACCGCTCCCGGGGTTTGAACCTGGGACCTTTTGGTCTCCAGCTCGTGCTTTAACGCACTTCGCCACCAGGGCTCCTAATCTAATATAGTTATGTATTTCAACAAATAAGAATGAACTCCTACACATTCGATAGAATTGAGTGGGATCCTGTTCTGGCCAGTTGTCTTAACCTTTCAGCAAGGAACCAGGGCCTGATAGGAGCCTCAACATTTGCCCACTTGCACTGAAAGTAGGCAAAGGTAGAAGGCCTTGGCTGTCCAAGATCTGTGACAGCTTCCAGTGGAAACAGACAGTAATGGTCTAAAACAGCTCTGAGTGTCCTATCACACTAGAGTTGAAAGAGTAGGCAAAGAGTGTATTTTAGTGACCCTAAACTACAAGCCCCAGAATTCTGCAGGAGTCAGCCACCGGATTGCAGACGGGATGCATATTCTTTTCCTACTCTTTCAGCTCTAGTGTGATACTGTCCAGAATCTCAACAGAGCCTTTACATCTAGGATGGGCCCAATGACTGTTGGTGAAAATTCATGGAATGTAAAGATAGATTGCAAATGCTAGTGTTCAAAAGCCAGCATTCTTGCCCCTGAGTATACTGGGGCACCCTAATCCATTGTATTGTCGAATCTATTATTTTCCTTTCAGACAAAGTACTGTGGGACCTGACATTAGTTTGGTTTAAAAAAAGAAAAGAAATCATGCTTCCAGTAACATGGTTTGACTTGAAAATAAACACTGTCACCCATGACCTAGACACTGGTATTTGTTTATCCCATTATCCTCTTTGACCAGATAGCTCTTGAATGCTGTAGGGATATTCTGTAAACACAAAATAGTAGAATATATCACCATAACAGTTGAAGAGGTACCCACCTGCGTTGGGACCTGGCAGCCTTGTTGACCTTGTGTAATTGCCAGTGGATCGCTCAGATATATTTTGGGTCTGTAGAATCCCTTCCTCTATTTACAGCCACAGAATGAGAACAAGGATGCCCTTGAATTATCTCTTCTTTGCCACCCAGGAATACTAAGCTGTGTGTCTGCTTTGCATTATACTTTATTACTTCCTGCATGACCCACCCAAAACATAAGCAGCCAAGGATCCACTCTCATGTGGGAGAGGGCCCGCAGCTCCATGACCATGTACCTTTAACCTAGAGGGTTTCCATTTCAATCTTTCCTATCACTACATAAAAGGGGATTTTGGCTGGCAGGGCTGGGAAATACCTGAATGGTTAGATGACTCTGTAGTCCAATGCTACGTAAGGCAATTTCAAGCATTTGCGGATTCATATTTGGTAGCTTCATCTCCTAATAAAATCTATTGAGTGCGATGTCCTGCTTCTTGGCAGGGAGTTGGACTGGATGGCCCATGAGGTCTCTTCCAACTCTTATGATTCTATGATTCTATCATTTTTATTATTAGTTTTAAACAGTTTTTTTTTTCTGTGAGCTGCCTTGAGTCCTATTCCAGGATATAGGCTGCATAGAAAAGAAAGAAAGACAGGAGTGGAGGAAGGGGGAAGAAAGAAAAATAGAAAGACAGAAAGTTTGCTTTCTACTCAGGGTCTCTTATCAGACAGAGGCCATAGAATATAAGTCCTCGCTTTTATAGCTTCGGTTCAAAACTTGAAAATATTTCTTCATGGTATTACAGCTCTTAAAGTGCCCCAGACATAGCCCATGCTGGATAGAGGTTCTGGGAACTATACGGCAAAAAGTATTCCAAGCTCTGCATTTGCTGGGGTTTGGTTCCAGAACCCTTTGTGCATACCCAAGCCCATGGATGCTCAAGTCCCATTATATACAATGCTCTAGTAAAATGCATTTTAAATAAAATGGCAAGAAATGGGGGGACTACATGCAAGCTGTGAATGCAGAATCCATGTATACAGAGGACTAACTGTATTATATTGCTTTCAACACTGTTCAGGTATGACCCCACTGTCTACTATTGTCAACTTTACAAAGAGAAAATGGTACCAAATGACCTTACTGTGGCAAAGACAAAGAAACCTGTAGTAATTCCATTCTATGTGTGTGTGCGTGTGTGTGTGTGCAAGGAAGAGAAACAGCTGCATTTTCAAAAGCTCTTGAAAGGTAGTTTGGCAGGCTCTATTTGCAAGGCAGTTCCAGACATACTGGGTGGCAAATAAAAAGTCTAAGACATTGTTTGGCTCTGTTTTAGCCCACAGTGAAATACTACAGGCTTTATATAAACTCCGAGCACTAATGACTTTTAATGGAAAACCTGACAGGCTTTCAATTATATAGTCACACTAAGGGTGGTGAGGCTGCAATAAAGGACAAAGGCTCCTATCTCTTTGGATCTCCACCTCCTCATTGTATATCTCTCGTTCTCACACTGACAGTCTGAATTTCATCATATGTTAAACATTTAAGCCTGAAATGATGCTGACTCTGTTCCCACCACAGTGCATATTCTTCAATTACTGCACAGTCACCCTAGAAAAAACTATTTCTGAGCTGTGTAGCTTCAGTATTATATTGACATTCTGAGACATTGAAGGCAGAGGAGGAACTGGGGAACCTTACTTGGTTGGATCCCAACATTTAACCACCAGCATGGTCTCTAATAATTCTGGATGTTGTAGCCCAAAAGGTGACATTTCCTAGCTTTGGACAAAACCTACAATTGTTGTTCCTGGCACTAATCTCTCTATTTCCTTATTTCTCCTACTAGGGGCCATCTGAACTGGCTTCAGCTGGACCGGAGAGTGCTGGAACATGACTTCCCCAAAAAATCTGGACCAGTGGTTTTGTACTTTTGCGTCAGGTAAGTACCTGTTCTCCAGCCAGTTCCCAAAATAAACCACAGCATCTCTGTTCCTTTAGCTGAGACCCACTTTAGCTTAGAGCCATGCAGGGTTTGAACAGTGGTTCAGAAAGCCCCTATCTCAGGAACATAAGAAGGTGGTCTCCAAAAATAGGATGACCATAGCTCAGTGGCAGGATGTGAGCTTTTCATGTATAAGGCTGCAATATCAGTGCCTAGCATAGAGACATACACACATAGAGACCACTACACTGAAATGAGCAGCTGGCTCCATATGGACATAGTTTTACCTGGTACAAAGTTTTCACAAGGATGGTTTCATGTAGATATTCTCTCCAATTCACCAGCTGCTGTTCGAACATAGCATTGTTCCCTTAACTTGAGTATCCCACTTCATGTTGGTGATCATCATAGTTTACCTTCCAGTTCTATGCTTGGCTGAGTTTTTTTAAGTTGAAATAAAAAGTCAGAATATAAGGGTTTTTTTAAAAAATGCAGTTGATTATAATGTATTTATTTATCATGTCAGAACCGAATTGAGGATACAAGTTGTAATGTATTTGAAAATACAAAGTTAAGAAAAACTTGGCATTATACTAAATGTCCTTTGACCAGTAGCTAGCCACTTGGAGTGTGTCTGGTGTTTCTATAAGAAGGTCCTCCATTGTGCATGTGGCTGCATTGTAATAGGCGGTCTGTGTTTTGCTCTTCTCTACACTTACATGCCGTAGACTCCACTTAGTAGCCCCATTTCTTAAGGTTGGCTCTGCATCTCGTGGTGCCAGAGTGCAGTCTGTTCAGCGCTTTCCAAGTCACCCAGTCTTCTGTGTGCCCAGGAAGGTGTCTCTCACCCGGCATCAGCCACTGATTGAGGTTCTGGGTTTTAATCTGCCACTTTTGGACTCTGGCTTGCTAAAGTGTTCCTGCAGATATCTCTGTAGATCTTAGGAAACTGTTTTTTGATTTCAGGCGTTGGCATGCTGGTTGATGGGGCCGGAGATGTCGATGTCTTGGTCCTTTCATTGCTGGCTGCTACCTCTTGGCAGATGTCAAGTGGTGCAATGCCAGCTAAACAGTATAATTACTCCAATGGTGTGGAGCGTAGACATCCTGTGGTGATGTGGCATGTCTCATCACTGTTTTAACATGGTGAGATGTATTCCACACTGGGCATGCATATTCAGCAGCAGAATAGCAAAGCACAAGGGCAGATGACTGTGTCTGATTGTGATTCTCAGGTTGTGCCTGTCAGTTTTCATATAATGTTATTTCTAGTGTCCAGTTTTTGCTTGATATTCAAGCAGTGCTTCTTGTAAGTCAGAGCACGGTCCAGGGTAACTCCCAAGTATTTTGGTGTGCTGCAATGCTCCAGTGGGATTCCTTCCCAAGTAATCCTCAGAGGGCGAGATTCTTGTGAAAGAAGTGAAAAGCACATGTCTGTGTTTTATATGGATTAGGAATTAGCTGATATTCCCTGTAATAGGCAGTAAGAGCACCTAAAGCTTCGGAGAGCTTCTGTTCAACCATTTCAAATCTCCCTGCTTGGGCAGGAATTTATTCAATGTTGTGAATCAATGAAGCGACTTGCAACATTGATTATAATTATGATTAATGTATAAAAAGCACTCTAAAAACCTGAGATGTGCTATGTAAGTACTAAGTATGATTGCTGTTGTTTGCTCTTTTATCAAGCTTAATAGCAAAAATGTAGCATCAGGGCCTATTAATGTAGCACCAATATATCAGTTGTGTCAATTCTGCTTTTACACAGACATGCAGAGTTTATACCATATTGCAATGCCTGATAGTAATGGATTGAACTATATGATCAATCCAAGTATAGGATGTATTGAATTGCAGTTCCTCTCTTCAGAAGCCTGATAAGCATAGTTCTTTTTCAGAGTCCTTGACAAAGAAGGCTTACTACTCTCAGTAAATTAAAATCCTAAGGCTTTAAATCAAAGATGGAAAAATATACTGTATATATGCCTCATATGGAAGTTCTGAGACTTGTATAATACAGAAATGCACAGATAGTTATGGAAAGTATCTGAATTGACATAAATTAGGAATTGGATATTGAATCATTCTTCATAATAAGTATCATTTTCTAACCACCAGATATATGTACATTTATGAACTTATATAGAATTCACACCCAAATGCTTTTTGCAATCTAAACCAAAGAAAATTAGGGAACACTTCAAGGCAGGCAGGAAGGAAATTTGTGGAGATAACAGTAAGCTATTGCTTGCTAAGTGGGCTTTAGGGAGATGTTTTAAAGTAGGAAAGTGAAAGTTTGGCTCAGAAGACAAAAACCATGAAGTTCAGAGTAAAAATTACACACATGCACATACACACACACACACACACACACACACACGGCCAAGAATGAACTGGAGCCTGGAAAGGGTTTTCCCGAGAAACCATTGGATGGCATACTAAGGGTCAGGGAGATTCTGGGAATTGTCATCTGAAAAGGAACTTTTCTAAGTTTTGTTATAGACTGCTATAGATATTACAGTGTTTTGGTCTAAACAGCAAGGAGAAAAGTATCAGAAATAGCCATTTCTGTAAATCCTTTCAAGGTGTTTCAAGAAACTACTTTCATCTATCTATTGGGTGAATTAACCATTGTTGTGCACTGTTTCATAACCAAACCAAGCACTGACTTTACTTTGTTCATATATGGGCCCTTTAAGGACCTCATCATACTTAGAGGGGGAGAGCAGGTGAAAGTGTAGGAACTGTGTTACCTCATTCCCTCCCATCTGTCCCAATCTTGTGGGATGGACAGCCATCCCATGTCTTTTTTGTGTCTTCCTTCATCTTTCCCTCATGTTCTTCATTCAGGAGTCGGGTAGCACCCAACTCCTAAAGACGGTCTTCAGGCTCCATTTGTGCTGTGGAAATAGACCCCATGGAGTTCCACCAGAAGTGGCTTTACGTCATATGATAGCCTCCGTGGGGCTCCCATGGGGTTTTGTTTCTGCAGCCCATGGGAATGGAAAGCAGAAATCCAATCTCATTAATACCCTTAAAAGACTCATACAACACAAATGGCCAACCAGTTATTTCTCTTATATGAGAAAAGAAAGAAAGATTAAGACAATCAAATACGCTATTTAAATTGTGGTTTTCATAGTCCTTATTGGTAATAGATAGAAGGCTGGAGATCACCTTATGTGTACTGAGCCATTTTCCCTTAAGTCTTTCCTTGATTCTAGTTTAATCATGCAAGTGCCTTTAGCTTCCCATAATTCCCTTCTGCTTTGTCAGTTATTTAGACAGTATCTGAAAAAATAACAAGTATGACCTTGATGTAAAGCAAATGTCCAGAGACTAAATCATGTTATACAGAAACATCTGAGAGTGAAGATCTTAGCTTTGGTCAGATAAATAGCTTTAGTGCTTGGGGGTTACAAATCAACCACTGCCAAGCACTCCCATCTATACCCCAGGTATTTCTGTAGAATTGTGTACAATGTGCATGCAATAAGTGGACGAGATGCTTTCTCTGACATACCAAGGCTGGTGATTGCTGGTGTTTGGGGAAGGAATGAGAATAGGACTGAACACAGGAGGGATCCAGTTCTCCTTTCTCTCTCGAGACTGACATGCTTAAAGTCCACATTAGAGTTGTGTTCTCAAAGTGGGGAGGCCAAGGAGCTTTTTACGGCTTGTTTGCACTTCCTTTCCAGCTGCTTACTTAGTAGGTCACCAACAGGATTGCTTTTTGTCCGTGTTCTTTTCCTTTCCCAAGAAACTGTATGTTAGAACACAGGCTGTAATTCAGCTTGCGCAGACTGTTTGGCCTTTGCCTGGAGGTCCTTTCTAGATTGAATTACACTATGTAACATGATACGTGTTCCTGGGGTATAAATGTCATTTTCTCATTGGATCTATCATAAACACATAGAAAAAACTTTATTACACTGCAAAAATGTTGTTTTTCTGGGACATCTTTCAGCATATTTTGCTATAGTTTTTCAATGAATATCTCATAGAATCACAATCAATTCAAAATAGTTTGTGGCAGCCACAAAAACAAGGTTTCTGGAGTATAACAACTACTTTTGAAGTAGGTACCTCATGGTTAAACAGAAATTAACAATTTCAAACCAGGAACAGAATTTGTTTTTCAAATTTTGTTACATAGTGCATTCTCTTACCTAGGTAATCAATACAGTCTTCTGGAGAATTATGATAGTTGAATATGTAAAGATTCTGTGTTCAGCTCCTATTGTCCAAACCTGGCTGATTTACTCTCCGGGATATCAGTGACACACTCATTCTTCAGAAGAATCAATCCAGAAGGACAAGGCTGGCATGAACAGAGGCACCTCTGGGGTGAATCTAGAATGGGGTTATAGAGGCCTTTCAAACTGGAAGGAAACAGGCTAAGGAAGAGAACAAATGGGGCGACAACAAGATGCATACTTCATATTCAGAAGTCCATTTGATTTAGCAAGCTCCTTTTAAAAAACCAACAGCAGATACTGTTGTTAGGACATCACCTTTCCATATATAATGAGTGGAAGATTTGCTTCTTTCATGTTAAGCCGGATGGAAATCAACATGGCTTTCTTTGTGATATCAAATGTCAAGAGAAATACATTTGCATAGCTCAAGGCCAGAGTTATCCACATCAGATGCTGTGGCCTGTGCTAAAGAGCTTGTGGCCTCAAAAATGAGATCTCTTCCCCAAAGGTCTCATTAAGCTGATCAAGGCTGTATTGCCAACATCTTTAGTTTAAGTCCATGATTGGCAGAGATAATTTTTCCTTTAAAGTCACTTCAAAATTGTTTGTAGTAAATTTAAAAGTAGGGAATTCCTTAAGATCCAGGTTTCAGTGCCTTGCTTAAAAGGCACCTTATCTTGCTTTTCTTGCATTTTGATCTTAGTCTAGCAAAATCATTTATGTTACTAACAGCTACTGGAGATAACATTGTGCTCTATTAGGGCAGACATTTATGCTTGGAAAAATATAGCATCCACAGATAAAAATGGCCTCTTTATGTTTATTATACTACAGGGATTAATTGACAGGGAATAATTAAAGTTCTGGTTTTCTAAGCATGAAAGATCCCTTCAAAGATTCTCCACGGAGTTGGAACCCCTTTAAATAAAGATAATTATTTGTTTTGTTGACATTGCACATCAAGAACTTGCCAGCAAGCCTTGTCCTTTGCACATCGCGGAAGAATAAGATTTTCTTTATGGTATCCAAAATGCATGAAAACTGCTTTGTATGTTTGTGTGCTTTTAGTGTCTAATATACCATTAGAAGTGAGCAGTAGATGTTGGGTTGCAACTGAACACATTCTTCACTATTGACTGCACTGGCCTGGTCTGATGGGAGCTGTCATTGAAAAAAGATCTGGAGGACCACACTTTACTCTTCCCAGAATTATATGGTTTTTAAAACCATGTGCCAGGCTTTTGTGGTAGATATAGGAAATACAATATTGCCACCTAGTGTCTAAAAGATTAATCTTATTTGCTCAGCTATGTACATATTACTAGAAACACTCGGCTAAAAGTTCATTCAGCTATCCAGCCCCCATCCCACCCACCTAAAAAAAAACCTCCCAAAAGCAAATCTTGATTTTTCCATTTTGTGTAAGAGGTACCATTTTACTACACCATTGTATTTAAGGGAACTTGGGCAGCCATGGATTTTGGTATCCATTGGACAAGGGTTCGGAATCAAACCCCAACAGATGTCAAGGGCCAACTATATAACAATTGTGTCCATTCGGTTTCCCATTCAGCTGTCAGTCCCCTTGGAAATTTTTGAACTAGTCACAAATAATATCTTAGCAGTGTTTGTGCTAGTCCTGTAAGGTGGACAATGACCATTAGTCTCACAAGGAAATGTAGGGAACAAGAAAAGTGATAGAATTGTAACTGAAAAGAGCATTATGTAGGTTCTTCCAATTTATACTCAGTATGTATGTTTTCACCCCTCTAGTTTCCTCCATAAAAGGGGAATAGCCTACCACTTTTAATGAAGATCAAGTGTTCTTAAGAACAAGGCAATGTAGAAGTAAAATCAAATGATGAATACAAAGCATTGCCTTTACTGCTACAGCATTTGGAACAAACTTGAAAAAGTTACATTTTTGGACTACAATTCCCATAGCACAATCAGGCTTTGGAAATATATCCATGTTAATGGTTGCCAGGTCTCCAAGGAGAATTTTGCTCAGCAGCTGTGAATAAAGTCATCACTTTCCACTCCCATGTCTACCTGCCAAGGAGAAACAAAGCTACCTCACAACCTCTGAGGATGCCTGCCATAGATATGGGCGAAACGTCAGGAAGGAATACTTCTGGAACATGGCCATACAGCCCGGAAAACATACAACAACCTAAAGCAACATTCTGCTTTTTATGGCAAACTGTGGGTGAATGGACGGTAGAATTTGGAAACGTAGGTTCTGGCAAAGCTGTGACTGTGCAGTGGTTGAAGAAACCAGAGACTTCTTTGATTTTATAGAAGAGTTTACAAAATTATCTTCTAACAAGGATGAGAATTCTGTGAAACTCCAAATTATGTTGGATTTAACATGCATCACCTTTGGCTTGAGTTGGAGTCCAACAATGGCAAGAGGGCCACACAAGTCCTGCCTGAATTCTATAAAAATCTTTTTAAAAAGTTAGCAGGTGCATTGAAAATAATTGTACCTAGTGCTTGCACTTTAACTACGGTTGTGGAAAACTGCAGATTCAGCACCGCGGTGACAGGTTTTTAGTTATTTTCATTTTATATTCAAGAGTCATTTCTCCATTTCATGATTTTTTCAAAAGTAATTTCGAAAGCAATTACTTCCCTGGTTGTAAGAAGCAAAACAGCACCACTGTCAAGGACAGGGGATGTGGAGGAAAATCCTAAAATATTTATGGAGGTATAAATCAATTTCTGAAATAAAACAAACATTAATGCCTTTCATATTGACTAGGACTTTCATATACAGCAGTGCTGATTGATTGTATTTTAAGGGAGGCACAGTTATTTCAAGAGTCATAGCACAATCACTAAAACAAGCCCTGAAAATCTACTGATTTCACATCTTCATCATCGTAAGAAGAGTTGGTGGCTGCAATTTCATTCCTGTATTTATATGAGTTCTGTGTTTATTTCTAGGTTCTACATTGAAAGCATATCCTACCTAAAAGACAATGCAACCATTGAATTGTTTTTCTTAAATGCAAAGTCTTGTATTTACAAGGTAAGCCCTTGAGTTTTTCTTCTTCATGTTGTTGATGTTGACCAGATATTTTGGGGTGTGTGTTTTTCTATAGACTCAAAGGCCAGAATGTAACATTTAATCCCAATTTGGGTAAATGCACAGATTCAGTGGGAACTTGATCAGTCCACTTTGAAAAAAATAACTGATCTAGCAAATTCCCATTGATACAAAGGATCTAACAATTGGATTTCGGCAAGATAGGATCTTCTCCACCTTTGTAATTCAATGCATATATCTGGAGGGATTATTGCAGATATCTAATTGATATCTGCCTTTCATTAAGATGGTAAATGCAAGGATCCCTGCCTCCCCCCTGAAAAGGTAGCAATCAGAGTAACAAATCACCTTGGACTTGAAGATTCAGAAAAGTGCTCTTTACCAAGCAGATAAATTACAATCACTTTGAACTACTAGGTGGCCATCATTTTTTTGGAATATGTTATTTAATCTGTAAATAAAAAAGTCCTTGAATGAGTTTGAGGCTTTGAATTCCATAGCTTTCAAGATCTATGTTTTTCTGAATATATGTACACATTTTTAGTTTGTTTGCTTGGAGCAGCATCAAGGTTGTTGGCAAATAAGAAGTCAGCTGGGCTGCAAATTAAGCCTCCGGTTGTTAGAACTCATTTCAAGGCATTCATCTGAAGAGGGCAGTCTTGCCACCGAATCATCCATGGGGACAATGCTAATCCATAACATTCCTAGTGGGCCACTGAAGATGTGTGAGTTAGTTGAAATCTCTCCATCTGCACCAGAACAAAAATATTTAAGTGCATTGCTGACTCAGTAGTTTCTTCCTAAGTTGTTTGACCTTATGAGGTTTTGGACAAAGGAACAGCCCTCCTGTTACAGATTGCTTAAAACAAAACATTCCCAAATAAAGAACACCATATAACACTTCGCCAGATGAGCAGCTCCTTGGCAGTAAGCTAAAATACTAGAAATCGTATTACAGAATACCAAAGATTCCCAGCTGCTTTGCTTTGCAAAGAAGGAGATCCCTTGAGAGGAAGGAAAACAGCTGGAAACATGTGGTTGAAGGGATTGAAATGTACATTATGTTATGATTTTACAGTGATTTTTTACAAAATGATATACAGGTAATATTTGTCACCAAATAGGCCATCTAGAATCTGTAAATGTGTGTTGTAGGTGTGAGCAACACGACAGGACATTTATCATATATAATGGACATAAGAAGCTAAAAAATAATATGGTCAAATATATACATCGATTAAGAGGAGTTTAAATTAAAACTGGGAGTGTTTATTTTGGGAATAATGGATACACAACTGAGGAAGACTCATTGTGAACAACAGAAATTATCATGGCAGTATATGCACAACAACTGTTAAAAAAAGATGGACCCAATTTGAAATTGCTATATCCTTACAACCATGAAAAAACCATGAATGGAACTCTTACAACTTGAAAGAGTGGTGCATAAAGTTTCAGAAGATTACTGCCAGACACCTCTCCCATTGCACAAATAGCCTCTATCCCCAGTCATTTGCAAGATGTTGACCCTACAACATAAAGCCTAATGACATATGCTCAGTTTGTTGAGTTATTGTTTAGTCTTGTTTCTGGCTCAAAATAGTTAGTAAAACTTGATTGGATAACTCTTTAAATCATTTGTAACTTTATGTGTAATTGTAAGATGTTGCCACTGTGAAATATACTGCTTTGAAATTGCGGTCATCATTTTGAATCACGCTGTATATGCACAAAGTTGGAAGGAGTCAAATGTATCCGTTGTGGAGGAGGAGTTGGTGGGACTGATTGATTTCACAGAAATTGTTAAATTGCCACATTTAATTAGAAAAAAAATATTAGTGATGTTTCTTAAACTTAAAGAATAGGAGCCACTTACGGGCTTGCTAATTTTTAGTTTAGAAAGGGTTAATTATGAAAAGTAGAAAGTGAACCTTCATTAATGTTTTTGAGAGAGAGAAATGAAGAATTATGTGTACAGGCTGTCCCCATGTTACAAACAAGATAGGTTCTGTAGGTTTATTCTTAAGTTGAATTTATATGTAAGTTGGAACAGGAACATTTTTAAGTGTCATTCCACACACATGCACAAGCTTTGAATAGCATAGGGGAGGGTTAACAGCCCTGTGACGTTTGTTTTGCTGTCTATGCCCTTGTTCAGAAAATTTCACCTCACTTTCTGTCCTTGTGATATTGGATTTTGAAAAATTAACTTGTTGGGGAAACCAGGGTTGGTGAGAATGCTTCAGTGGAGACACCTTTTCCCCATGATAACTCTTTCACAAGTGAATTTCCCTTCTGAGGGGTAGATTTCTCTGACCTGTTGTCTCACCCCCGTTCTTAACTATAAGTTGTTTGTAAATCGGATGTTTGTAACTCAGGGAGTGCCTGTATGTATATTTCACTGTGGAGGAGAAGATCATATATTTTCTTCATTTTTTCTTTATATCTTTTACCATTTTTCTCTATATCTTCTATTGGAAAATAATCATAAATAATACTTATGGGAACACTTGTGATTGGCTCATGTGTGGTACTTAATAGTTTGTCATCAATCTGCTGCACTTTACTGGTAGCTGTATGCATGAATTGACCCCATTCAAAATACCAGGCTAATATGGATATTTTGCTTCTTACCCAAAACCTGAGATGTCTGTTTCACATTCCCAAATTAACTCCATGAAGTTGCCATCATGACTTCGTGTCCTGGGATATATGAAACAGTTTTTATGTGCAAAAATACCAATGGAATAAGTCAATGTGTACAACACTTCATGTGTACAAAATCTTCTGAGATCAAAGGCAGATTTCCAAAGTCTTTCATACCATTTCTGAAGAAAAGTTGAGTCTAAAGCAGCTCTTATGCCACGTGCTTTGAATACAAGCAACTCTCTGCATGATTGGCCAGGAGTGCATGAATTGGCTTGTTTGCTGTGATAACTGATACGGTACAGCAATTTATATGTGAGCTACATTTCCCAAATTTCCACATGGGATCGAACAGTATCTCAAAGAGGTGTGTGATTTTCGGGATGTATGGCCATGTTCTAGCAAAATTTTCTCCCAATGCTTCACCTGCATCTGTGGCTGGCATCTTCAAAGGATCCTTTGAAGATGCCAGCCACAGACGCAGGTGAAGCGTCAAGAGAAAATGCTGCTAGAACATGGCCATACATTCTGGAAACCACACAACACCCCAGTGATTCTGGCCATGAAAGTCTTTGACAATATATTGAGTATCTCAAAGGCTATAGCTTTGTCAGCCTAGGTTTGATGAGTGAGGAAAGATGAGCGACTTGCTTTTATATTTATATTTAGATTGGCGGGATTTGAACCAAGTCAGGATATGTCAGATCCCACCAAGCTACAACAGATTCTGATTTACTTCAAATTTAGTAAAGAGTATAGAAGTAGTATGGGGAATATTCTTGTTGATACTCTGCTGAAATGATTGTTGGTACTAGGCTCAAGAACCATATGCCACTTCAGACTATAGGTCACATGGTTGAATAGAAAGAAATTCTATTTGGATATACCACTGAGTATGCTGCATGAATCTAATTCTGGAATCAAAGAACATTAAGTACACCTCCTCCTTTTGCCAACTGGGATGATACATGCCAAGCTTAACTTCATCATCTCAGTGAGGACTAAGCTGTAGCTATATGCTAAAAAAAGAAGCTGCAGACAACTGTTCACCTAAATTCAAGTCTGTCCTGGTTAATCACTTTTTATTCCTATGAGACAAAAAAAGAGTATGGAACTAATTATAGACTTAGTTGTGATTACAGAAGAAATACCACTGATTTCCAGTCAAAGAAATAGCACAGCAATTCAAATAAAAAGGTTTCTGTGTAGGATGGGTGAAGAACAAGAGTCACATATAATGTTAATGAAGGAAGTCCCATTTCCCAGGTGTTTTAGTACAGGACCCATCAATCTCAGCCCTGAAACCTAGCTGTGGAGGATGCTCAATCCCACCACCATCCTAGTGAGGATGCAAGAGAGGGCCTTCTGGGTGACTTCCTCTTGGACTCTAGACAGGCTTTTAGAATGAAATGTTTTAACAAATGCACTGAGGACGCTGTACTGCTTTAGACTGATCTTTTAAAATAGATGTTTATTTCTCAACATCTATTTTATCACTTTCAGTGCAGTGTAAATCATTTTAACATTTTCAAAAGCTTAATCCTATTTTAATGCAACCTTTTTATGTGTTGCTTAATCATGTTTTTGAACTGTGAGTTGTGGTGCGCATTGTAAGAGCAATAATACTGTATCTTCTTTCCTTTTGCTTAGCAAAAGATCTTTGGTATGAATATCTGAAAGATAGGCCACCAACTCAGGAATACGTCTCGTAGAGTTCAGTGACAATTATGTGTAACACCGGAGGTTTAAATTGTCTAAAGAGAGCCTCCCAGTTTACTAGCACAGGTCATGCTGCATTCGAGGAAATCCATAATTTAAATTCACCCAAGGGAGAGATCCAGCACAAGGGACAGTGCACTGTTCTTCTACACAAGCATCCTGTGGGATTTGGACCTAAAGAACAATCAGTATGTTATAATTAAGATTTTTCTTGAAAAGTTGATATTTGAGGATTACTCAGTTAGAAGCTGAAAAACAAGGAAAGGACATACAATCTTGCTTTCCTCTAATGTCTTTCACATGACTGAAGGTAACATGAGAATCCAGCAAATATTTACTGAAGTAAAAACTGTTTGCGGTTTCAGTGTCCTCTTTAAGACCTTTTTTAAAAATTACCCAACACTTTACCAAACACGTGCTCATGTGATCTGCATTTATGGATACTCCTTTGTGCTTGCAACTTTCAGCCTAGAGGCACATTTCAGATGAAGGAATGAGTTTGTAGTTAAAACTATGACAGAGGTGGAGCAGTGCTGAATTTGATTCCCTGCTTTGTATTTTTGCCACCCCCTCTCTGCATGCCTTTGGGACGGAGAGGGAGGAAAGAGTGAGATTGGTTAATTTACTCCGTGCCATAGCTATACTGTGGGAACTATCTGATTTCCTTTCTCCCAAGGTGTTTGTGAATGGACTGTCTGTCTTATATTACATTTGTGAGCTCTGCCTACAATGCAAATTAATAACATGGCCTTGCCTCTTATCTGTTAGACCTCTCAGGCCTTCTAGCCCCATAAATCACAATTATGTTGCTACTCAGAGAGAGAAGTAAATTCAAGAGGAGTGGGAGTCATTTCTAAATAATGTTCATAGTCATCCCTAGGGGAAACCATAAAATGCAGGAGCAGAGCTTGGGAAAATTACTTTTTTGGACAACAACTTCCAGAATCATCCAAACAACTGTCCATGCTGACTGGGGAGTTTGTGATTTGTAGTTAAAACACACACACACACACACACATTTTGCCCAAACATGAGCTCAGGAAATAGCCTTCGGCAAGTTATTTTCACTCTTAGTTCTGTTTATGGATTGAAATAATGCTGACCTCTTACGAAATCACTTTAAGAAGTATTGGAATAATACCAGATTTGGGCTAAACACTCTTAAAGAGTTAGAAGACTGCTTGGTGGTGGCATTGTTCATGAGTTATTAATCTGATATTCAGCTGATATTTGTAGGACTTTGCTTTCAGGTCTTTTAAAATTGAAATGGCATTAAAGCTTTGCGAAGGGACAACTCATTCATGCTCCATCGTAAACCTTTTGCAAGTGGCTTTGAGCACTGTAATCCAACAGAGCCAGAGGAAAATGCATGCTGGTCATTTCTGCATTTAGCTGAGCATGCAGGATCATGTTGAATGAAGAGGAAACTGCAAAAGGAGATGACATAGGCTGCGGTCGTTCATGTGGCCTTTGGACATTAATGCTTCAGCAATGCCAGCCAAACAGTTGTTACTGCATTAAGCCATTCGCCTGCAACCATTATATTCAAAATAACTTTTGAATAGATTTTCATTATCCAGGTTTTAGAGAGGGGAATGGGTCATGTTTCAGACCATTCGCTGCTCAATCTAAGTTTGGGAAAGCTAAACACAGGGGAAGGGAGGTGCACTTTGTTTACTACTACTTATTAAAAATTTCCAAATCAGAGTCCATGTCACTTTCTTTGATCCAGACACCATAGGGGTCAGATGAAGATATTTGCTATTTCAAACAGAGTAGCAAGTGGCACCCACCCAGACTAAGATGTTGTATTCTCATCTTCCTAAGTTTATTTGATACATGAGACAGGAGGTCCCACAAGCACATCTATCCATTTGTGGCAGTAAAAATAATGAGGACAAATACGCACATAATGTGTTTCCTCTTCATGACACACTATGCTTGCTGCTTCAATCATCCTAATGGCAGGGTCAGACATTTATCCACATTTATCCACACAGAGGGAAGGAGTGAGGAAAAGACATTTGAGATGCACACACTTTGTAAATTCACTTTTGCTTCAAATGTCCAATATTTCTCGCATCATATTCTGTGTTTGATGGAGATTTATGTTGGAGGGAAACAGATCTTTTTTTACTTTCAAAAGATGTGAGAAAATTGCTGTTCTTGATATATAAAGCTAACTTGTTCTGTCAGCCCACTTTTACATACATGCCCATTAAAAATGGCAGAATCTGTTTGACCAAAACCAGAAAATGAGACATAATAATTTTGCAATAGCAAATCAAGTGACAACTCTATCAAACTATTGTTAATATTCTAAGGAACAACCATCTCCCCTGTCAAGAGTCAGACGCCAATTTGAGAGCAAAACAGAGTTTATTCAAGAGATAGCCCAAAAAATAGGCACAAACACAAAAGATGGCTTTAAACATTTAACTTTCAGTGTTTAAAGGCAGTCCAAACAAAAATGTATCAAAAAGTATGCTTTAGCAACCAAACCGGATTTATCCAAGCAAATAGTTCAGATAAAACAAAAGGTGCTTCAATTCAGCTCTAAACAAACTAAATTGGCTTGGAAAAGCAGCCAAAGCAAAACGAAGACTTGGAAACTCCCCAAAAAACTCCCAAGAGTCACAAGCACAAGGCTCTAAACAGAAACTAAAACCGGGCTTGCAAACAAAATCGGAGCCAGTGCAAAAGGGAAAGGATGGTTCCAAACCCTTTCTGTTGCAAGCAAGCAGGCTTTGGAGATTTAAAGGGGCAGTGCACAAAAGACGTCATCAAACCGGTCCGGAGTCGAAATAGCAGGAACAGCAGCAAACTGCTTCAGGAGTGCAGGTAATGCCAGAAGCTCAAGGGACAAGGCGAAGAGATGCCGTCAGATTGATCCAGGGTCAGGGCAAGAGACAGCAACAGGGTCCGGAAGCAAGCCAGAAGTCAAGAGCCGTGGGTAGACTAATTAGAGGGCGAAGGCAGAAACAGGGTCGAATTCCAGTCCAGGGTCAGAGGCTGTAGTCATCAATCTAAGGTCCACGAATTGGCACAAAGAGCCAAGACAACGAAGGCAACCGCAGCTAAAAATAGTAATAACAGTGCAGTCCAGGAAAACCCACACAGTTCCAGTCCTCCGTTGCAGAGCAACCCAGGTAAACTTACATCTGAAGCAAAGTCCCAGTCCAGTCTTCTTAACACGTACAGGAATCCCAATGGCACCCAGCAACACCTTGCCACATGCAAAGTGAAGTGACCAAACACTCCCAATTTATCCCAATTCTCCCTGGGTGTCCAAACACCAACACCCAAAGAGCAGGTGTCCCAAATCCTTAATCAGAGTCAGAACTCCACACAGCTAAGGCTCGTGGATCGGGCGTGCCTAATTGTTCATCAGAATTCCAATCATCCTGCCCACACCCAACACCATGCACACCTGAGGATCCATCCTCCCTCCTCCAAGCAGACCAAGTGGGATCTGCTTCTGAAGATACCCAAGGTTCAGCAGTATCCATGGGCCCCAATTCCCCAGGCATCTCCGGTGCCCGTGCCCAGTCAGTGCCCACTTCCTCAGCCACCACCTGTTCACCAGCATCCATTTCTTCCACAAACTCCCCATCTGAATCTTCCTCAGAAGACTCCCCATTTAGTTCCCTAATTCTCTTCCTGTACAAATCCTCCAACAAGCCCTCCTCGCAAGGGTTTTTCCTTCCTCTCCTGATCCCACCACCATCATCCACAGTCCCCGAAGGCGCAGTCACAACATCCCCCTTGTGTGTGTATTCACTGGCAATCTCCCATCTGAGATTAGCTTCCAAATAGTCATGATCTGTGGTACCTTTAAATAATTTAGACCCTTCTTATCCTTAGCAATAGCAAATGTTTGTGGATTTTGTTATTTTTTGCTGCATAGCCAACCCCTGAGTGTGTTTCTTAGCAATAGCAGTTCAACATCTCAGTTGGAACTTTGGATTAATTTTGTGAAATAATTTGCCAGCAAGTGCTAATTTTTGGCTTCCTATAGAAAAAAGTTAAGATGTAAGCCTTTCTTAGAATATTAACCCACTTAAAGAACTAACGGCTATAGTTGTGGTCTTAATGAAGTGGTTCCTTCATCTCCCAACAGCTGAGTGGAAGAAGTGTTTTGTGAGTATATCAATAGAGAAGCCAACTGGGGCACAGAATCAAAGGACCATATGAATGTTGCAGTGAGTGTCTATAAAGAGAAGGCATAGGGCAGGAAGAACAAAGAACTGCTTGGGCTGATGCAGCAGTAAAGTGATAGACACCTTCCTGGGCAGGGTGGGGGAGATATGCTCATTCAACTCAGTTATGATCACATGGCAAATGTGGTTAGCGCTTTGTTTTGATTTCTAGAGAAAACACCTTTGGGAGTCATTCTAACAAAAAGCTTAGTCTGTGATATGTCCATTTCTGAAGGATGAAGATTAATGTAACTGCTGAATGTAAAGCCATTACACTTTTATTGTGTTTTTTTATTTTTGTTGTATTATGAGAACGGCAATAAATGTAGCCTATATAAATAACTTTAAATAAGGAAGTCCCTGCCTTTCTCTGTAAACTGCTTTAATCTACATTTTCCTGACTCCTATTATTTTATTCAATAAAACCTACAGCCAGACTTCACAAGTTCTATAATTCTCTTTCTCTCTTGTTATTCACTGTGCCTAAAATCCCCTCCCTTCCAAGAACAACGTTTTAGCCTAGCATCTGATAGGTGCAGCATTTTTTTCTGAATTAGAAATGAAAGTGCACTGTAGGAACTCCGGTTGAGACCCAGAAATCCACTTTCCAGTACTCTGCTGTGTGCTAGTTTGAACCTTGCTCAATTAAGTTCTCTCTGTATCCTGTTCTGTCTTGAATGTAATAATTGTTCTTTAGAGCATCTTATTTGTAAAGCCATGACATCAAAATGTCTGTCAGAAGAATAACAGTACGTAGTAGCAATATTGGCAATAATATCTGTAACAATAAATGAGAATATGTCTCTGTCTATGGTGGACACTTCAAAATTTGGCAAACTGGTTTTAATCATCATTCACTTCCAAGAGCCTAGTTCTGGCCGATTTCTGGGACTGACTGCAGTGGATTATGCTAGAGGATGCGAGACAGCATTATTTAGCACAATTACTTTTTGGTGCAACAGCTTATACAGACACCTAAGTAAGGACTGTTGCTTCATACTTGCCAGGGGCAGGTTAAGAACAGTTATTATTCCTTGTGAAATGAGTTGTGTCATGCATCTGAATGGCATGCATTTATCTAAATTTAGATCTCAGATATTTTATGCCATGTTTCATTCCAAAAGAATTAAGATGATTAAAACAAAGGTTTAAATACGAAAGGCCAGCATGGGCATGCCAAAGTTACCATTTAACCATTAGATTACTCTGTAAATGGGGTGGGAACATACTGTACTCCACAAGAGCAACTGTTTGGTTCATAGGAAGTAGAATGGAAAATACTTGATTGTAGTATATACACATTCAGTTCATCTGTAACTTTAGGAGAATAGTCAGTACTGGAAACCACACCTTACTTTGATGTACGGCAAGAACTGATTCCAAACCTATAGAACTGAATGCAGCCTCATGGACTTCAATAGTCCTTGCATGTAGGCGCTGATTTTGTGCACTACCATTAACATATTTGTGGTATTTACTTGGTTGGTTGTGTCCCAGAATAGCTGTCTTTTTTTCTCCATATTAAGTTGTGGGTTGGCTCCAGTTCTCCTTGTTAGTTTCTTGTGTAGGCTAAATCTGTTTGAAATGGAAAATTCATGAACATGAGTGAAAATCCAGGTATACTGTACCTAATTTGAAATTCCTATTACAACTGAACTCTTTTGATTCCCATTATTTCATTGGGCTTGCACAGGAAAACCTCCTGGTTGATTTTGCCCTGGGGCTCAATAGTACAACAAAAACAAAATCTGCCCATGGCTTCATGCTGTTACATGACTATCTTGTCCTGCTTATCTCTAGCAAGTTAAAGACTCTGATTGAAGATCAGCTTGCATCACTATGATGTAAGAGCAGTGTCATTGAAAACATGCGAGAAAAGCAGTAGAAGAATCTACCTGATATTTAAGGTAATATAAGATTGGAAACAGGTCTCAGTTAATGGCTCCCCCAACATATAGTACTTCAAATTTCTTATGTACCATAAGTCTTTATTGTGAACTCTGACTTAATGCAGAATGGTAACAAAGCACAGTTTCTTTCACGAGAGAGCTAAACTAAATAAATATCTTTTTATTGTAAGGTGCCCTGTGGATACTTGTCAGTGCTGAAAGGTGCTCAGAAATATTCTTAGGAAATGAGTAAATTTTATGTTCCCTTCTTTTTTTCACAAGGAGCTCATTGAAGTTGACAGCGAAGTTGTGTTTGAATTGGCTGCATACATCTTGCAGGTAAGTTAAATTGACTTTGTTACCTTTATGGTTCAGGGTTTGGCACTGGAGATCTTTTTTTCAATAGCATAGATTTAAATGCAGAGAAATGATCTTTTCTTTGATGCTTTAGATCACCTTCTCACTGTGTGACACACATGTACAATATTTCCAGATGTGATTATACCAAGTACAATCTGTGAGCTGAGGTATGCCACAGATCCTTTGATTTTTGCCATTCACCAGTTAGGTGAAGGATTAATATTAATATTTTAAGGTCATGATATTTCATCTTTAGCCACAATTGACATCATCAATAGAGATATAAATCTTCATCTATGTCATTCTCACATGTGAAAGCAAAGAATTCAAAAAGTTTTCCCTCCCTAATTTGTTTTGCATATTTTAGGATCATTTTTCACATTTCAGAATTTTTGTCAAAAACATATCCACAGAATATTATTATCAATAATAATAATAATAATAATTTAAAAAATCAGCTGATGACCCAAAATGCAGACTGTGCAAGGAAACCAATGAAACCATTGATCATCTCCTCAGCTGCTGTAAGAAAATTGCACAGACAGACTACAAACAGAGGCACAACTGTGGCCCAAATGATTCATTGGAACTTATGCCTCAAGTACCACCTACCAGCAGTAAAGAACTGGTGGGATCACAAACCAGCAATTGGAAAATGAACATGCAAAGATACTGTGGGACTTCCGAATCCAGACTGACAAAGTTCTGGAACACAACACACCAGACATCACAGTTGTGGAAAAGAAAAAGGTTTGGATAATTGATGTTGCCATCCCAGGTGACAGTCGCATTGACGAAAAACAACAGGAAAAACTCAGCCGCTATCAGGACCTCAAGATTGAACTTCAAAGACTCTGGCAGAGACCAGTACAGGTGGTCCCGGTGGTGATCGGCACACTGGGTGCCGTGCCAAAAGATCGCAGCCGGCATTTGGAAACAATAGACATTGACAAAATTATAATCTGCCAACTGCAAAAGGCCACCCTGCTGGGATCTGCGCGCATCATCCGAAAATACATCACACAGTCCTAGACACTTGGGAAGTGTTCGACTTGTGATTTTGTGATATGAAATCCAGCATATCTATCTTTTTGCTGTGTCATAAAAATAAAATAATAATAATAATAATAATAATAATAATAATAATAATAATAATAATAATAATAATAATATGCTGCCCTATCTCCTCAGGAGGACTCAGGGCAGTTTCCAACATAAAGCAAAGCATTCAATTGACCATACAACAATATGAACATAATAAAAAATAAACATAATAAAACAAGAACATACAATTCCACAAAAGTTAAAATCCAGTTTCAATATGCTCCATCAATGAGTTCAATATACCAGTGACCAGAGCTTCAGAGTAGACATGGCCAACTATGACGGGCTAGGCTGGGACTAGTGCATCAGAATATCATAGACCCAGGTAGTGGATAAGGTGCAAAGCAAGGTCCAATTGTTTTCAGGTCCTTGCAGAAAGAAGACAGTGTAGGGGCTTGCCTGAT